>NC_141243.1:2262500-2862500 GCF_054856555.1 Leptonotus elevatus | reverse complement strand
AGGACCTGTCAAGTGGTTTGGATCGGGTCCCTTTTTATTTTTTTTATGTCTTCTGTAGTTTTGCAGGTGCGCTTAGTCGGCAACTTTCCCATCAGTCATTTTTCGAAAGCAGCGATTAAAGTAAAAGACCTCCACCAAGGACCCTCAATCCCCCTACGCAGCCGTGATGTGCCAAATGAATGAAGGCTTACTGCCCAAGCCACCAGGGGGCGGTAGTAAGCATCTGGTTCAGTGATCCACGGCAGAATTCAAATTGATGTCAGCGGCGTGTCCCAAAGTTGACCCTCGGCTTCTGTGCCGTATTTTTCCCGGCCCTTCCAACTAAATGGCTCCAGACGTAAACAATCGGTCCCACTTTAGCCCCCCCCCCCCTCCACTAACCCTCTTTTAACCCCCTTTGAGGCTGGTCTTCATCCCCTGAGGCACTCCGTCCATGCACCGTGCAGTCTGATTTTACACGCCGCGTCATCGTGGGCTTTTTACCGCAGAGTACTCTTGCTCCGACCGCACAGATGTTTCTCGCAGAGCGGCACAGGAAGCCATTAAAGAGCCAATCAGTCACGCTCCGCAAGAAGGACAAATATAAATTCACTGCAGCTTCACGGAAACGTATGTTCCATTTGTAGATAAAAAAAAGAAAAAAGAAAAATAAATAGATGTGTGTGTGACAGGTACTGACATGGAATGTGGAGGGGCAGGGGATCGAAGTCCACTCATGAATCCGAGGTAGTATGCATCTCTTTTTCCATGTCAATACCCTTCACACAGACCGGGTTACATAGCAACCTCCTGACACTACCTCTAAAACGGAGTAATTCAGAGGTTAACTTTTAAGATGGATACGGTATCACAATATGAAAAAGCCTCAGCGCTAATTGGGCGTATCAGGTGATTTATTATATCACCTGTGTGTTCAAGAGCAGGTGTGGGAATTCCCAATGTCCGCCGACCCCCAGAATGCACCGAGAGAGAGAGAAATGTTGTGGCACATTCCTCATTCCTGCTAGTTTTTTTTTTTTTTTTTTTACACAGACTTTTTCCTGTCTTTTCTCTGCGTGAAAGGTTCTGACACGGAATTAGAGTCTGAAGCCAACCCACGAATTTGACAGATTCTAGATTTAGTAGTATGCAAGTGTAATAGAGACATGGTTGTTTTAGCCCCTTTCACACTGCCTCTTAATCAGATTTTTCCTGTGTCACTGTTCTGTGTGAAAGGTACAGAGACTGAATGGAGTGTTGAGGTTACACCACAAATGTCCTAATTTCTGAGGTAGTATCAAAGTTGTGACCTAGGCTGGAAATTCGCTTTATAGCCCCTTTCCCACAGCTTCTCATAGCTGTCTTTGCGTCTGTATTTACTTTGTTGCTGCTCTGTGAGAAAGGTACAAAAAAAGGAACGGGGATGAAGGAACAGATGTTCACCAGCAAATCTATCATTCTTTGAGGTAATATCAGAGGTGTATTAAGGGATTGCAGCTCCGTAGACCCTTTCACACTCCATGTCAAAGCAGTCTTTCGTCCCGTGTGAAAGGTACAGAAATCAGAGTTATCAGAAAATTTAGACTTCAGTGAGCATGAGAATGGACTGGCGGTGGTATTACAGCGTGTGTATATCAATCACCCTCCACAAGGAGAAGATTATGACCAAAAAAGGGGGGCGTTGAGTGAAGGGTCTTAATGGTAGTGCCTGTGAAAGCTGAGAGTCAGGCCAGTCTGAACAACTCATGTGGTTTCTTTGAACGATCCTAAAGCTACCGTACACGCGGTTCCACGCCAAACGATATATAGTGATGAAAATTCTGCCTTTGACAGATAGTGTGAAAGGGGTTTAAAAAGCCGCCGGGAGATTTTTCGGTTGACTTCACCATACCCCCAACACACACGCACACACATTCAGTGTCTGTACCTTTCACACAGAGCAGCAGGTGTGCCTCACATTGCCGAAACTCCGTGTCAGAATGCCGTTTTGAGTTTTACGCATCCTCCAGAGCTTCCAGCCGAGCGCAAACCCCGCTCATGATGTTTATTGATGTTCTCCACGCGCTTCGGGCCAAGTGGGCTCGCAGCCCGACAGCCTTGTTGGCCGCCTTCCATTTTGCGCACAACCGTGACTCTGTTGCTCCCATCCACACACAGATTTGTTTCAAACTGCTACTACTTCGACTATACTATAAAACTAGGGATGCTCAATACCAATTTTTCACGACCGATACCAGTACAAGTATTCAACCTTGGGTACTCCCAAATACAGAGTACTGATACAACGAGTATCCACTAAGTGGTGTTGGCAGCCTTCCTGAGTACCCGATACCTCGAAATAGACCTAACTCCGCAAAGCACTCGATTCCGTTTCTCTCGGTGGCTTTGAACCTCACACAGGGAGTCTTAATTAGAGACCCAAGATGGATGACGACTGCGCGTGTCATTTCTGTGTCGGGCGGGTGGGCGTTTTGCGCACTCGGGAGATTTGGGATGGGGGTCATGCCGTTTTCCTCACAGGTGGCGTGACGGTAACTGCCGCTTTCATCTTAAAGCTTTGAATGTGCCACAGGTGTGCGTCGGCGGGGGGAGGGGGGCGTCGGGGGGGGGGGGGGGGTGCGTCAGCAAGGGGCCACCATTTGTCAAGGATTCCTCGCAGCCCACCTCCTTCCTAGGTGGGTGGTGACGGGTTTTGAATGTTTGTGTTTGTTTGGATATATTATGGAAAAGCGATTTTTGAAAATGCTTGTATGGATTTTGTTAGCGGAGTTTCAAGAGCAGGGGCGGGCTAACTTTGATGTTTAGGGCCCGCATTTGATTTTTGAGAATGACAGCTGGGCCACATTCTTCAGAGATAACATCAAAACAATTGTTTTGTTAAGCGATGTAAAATTGTTCATTTAAATAATGAAATAATTATTTGATTAATTGAGTTACAATTAACCAATTTAGGAAAGAAACGTTTTTCAAAAAATATTGAATCAAATACAATATGTGTTAAAAAATAAATACAATTAATTGTAATGATGTTGATTTGTTGACTTCATTCAAATATGTTCATTGTATATGTGTTTTTTATTTTAGTAATACTTATTTCATTATTGTTATTTATAATTAATATAATAACCTCTTATGAAGTCAATGTTTTTTTTTTTAATGTATATGTATTTTTTAAACACATTTACAATAAAGCAATTAGCAAGCTAGTTAACAGGATAAATGAATAATAGACTAATAAAAATCAATTAAAACATCAAAATTTTTAGATGAAATGCTAAATTAATGAATAAAATATGCATGTATAGTTTAATTTAATTATCAAATAAATATATATGCTCATTTCTAACCAACTTTAAATGAATTTTAATAATCAATTATAATGGTCATTATTTAATAAAATATTTTCTATATTGTTTATTTTAGTAAGACTTGTTTTTACCGTACCTGTTTTTGTACATATTTTACAATTCACAAGAAATTCATCAACCAGGTTCACAAATTTTAGGAAGAAATTTATATATATATATAAAAATGTTTTAAAAATGTGTAAAATAAATACTTTCAAATATACATTTAATTTGTTTTTATTTTAATTTGTTTTTATTTATGTGACATTAATTTTATATCGTGACATTTTTCAAATTTCAAGTGTTTGGGTGCAAATTCTTCTTCCCGGGGGCATAACAGCAAATAATTGAGAAGCACTGACCTCAACGACATCACAAACATGATGAAAACACCTGAGAACCGTTTTAAATTGTGAAACAATTGCATAATGTCTCCATACGTGCGACCAATTTGGGTTTGCGCGCACGACAAAAAGAGGCTCGCACCCAGAGACGAGAGAGCGTCCTGCCAAAACAGGAAATGGAAAACACATTGAGACAGTTGAGATTTCAAGGGTTTCGTTTGAAGGCGTATCGACTGCCTCGCACCCTTGTGAGTAATGGCTGTCAACATGTGTTTCCACTAACCTGCTCAGCCACAAGATGCTGGACGGACCCTCAAAGAAGACGCGTCCTCCAATGTCCCTCCAGGGGAGCATTGACTTTTACACTCCATTTTACAAACATTTGGACAATTGCACTTTATGTTTGACACGCACTAATGTAGAGATGTCAGCCCTCAAGCCAACTAGTATAAATGGAACCAACGATAACAATTGATAGGTGGAACCGACCCTCGTTGAATTTGGGCCGAGAGTTGAGGTACGCTGATATTGTCACACGCCGTCACACTCTTAACTATTTGAATTGAAAATATGTCATAGTAGACCATTTTAATTGGTGAGATGTTTCATAGCAAAAAAACAACAACAACAAAAACGACTAATTTGTAGTTCTTCAACATTAACATGGGTTAGTTTGACCACTGGTTAAGCTCAGTGCTCTAAAAGCATCCTGCATGCTTCAGCTCATTATTAACGGTTGTCATTGCAAATATGTCAAAATGAACCATTTCTTTGTCTGGTGCCAAGTTGCATAGTGAAAAAAAATCATATTTGCTATTCTGTAACTCAGACTGGGTCATTTTGACCCACAATATAACAGGAGCTATAAGTTACAAGCGTGGAACATGAAACAAATTAAAACTTGTATCTCGTTGAATTCTGAACATTTTTGAAAGCTCCTTTGTGTCTTTTCTAAGTGCTCAATACACAAAATAAGCAGCAGAGTGCGCTGTTTCTCACTTAAATGCGACACACGCAGGACCTGTTTGTATGACACTATCACATTCATTCACATAATTATAAAAACAATGATGCCAGCTTTCATTAAAGCTAATTAGTGCCATTTAATTGTTTGATTTAATGACATGTGCCTTGAAGGACTTTCTTGTCTGCTGCCCTTTTCACAGAGTTCGTTTACTTCCAATTAAAATTCCTTTTAATAGTTCAGATTGCAACATTAAATGTTCACAGCTGCCACCATTTTAGGTACATCTGAATTTATCGTTATACAAGTAATATTAGGTACAACTGCACTTACCTTTTTTTAATGATATGATGGGATTATGTGATCTAGAAACTTTTCAAGGAGAACATAACTGAGGCTAATATTTGTTTGCTTTTGTGACACCTCAAACTATCAAATAACGAAAACAAGACTAAGAAAGGGCTTTTGAACAATCATTCAAATAGACCGACTAAAGGCTGAGAACGGTTTAAACAAGCACTTTGCGTTTTTACACTTGACTAACCTGCAGCGCCGTTCTAACCTCCTCCTCTTCCTCCTCTTCCTCCTCCTCCTCCTCCATCGAGCAGGTTGAAAGAGTTTGGCTCAGTTTCCTGTCACATGTCCTGGAAATCGGATCCCTCCGCGCTGCTATCTAGTCCCCCGCCCCAACACCCCCCTCCATCCCTCCCCGCTCCGCTAGAAGTCTGCCGGGTCGTTTCGCGGACTTCCAGAGTAGAACGCGAGAGTCGAGACGAGAGCTGAGCCGAGCCGAGCCCGCCTCAACCTCAACCTCACCTGGGACCATGGACCCGTGGACCGCCGCCTCCTCGCTGCTCCTGGCCGGCTTCTTCTTCCTGTCCTCCGCTTCGATCTCTCACTTCGACACCGGTGAGTCCGCAACCTGTTGCCTTTATTTTAGTTGTACCCCCCCCCCCCTTCCGCTTTTATCATCTTCGTCTCCTCCGTCCCTTCTTTTTATCTTCTTTCTCGATTTTCCCAAACTTTACTGCGTCTCGGTGCCCCATAACAAAGATCCGCTCCGGTGCCCGGAGAAGGCTTCTTCTCTCCGGCGAACATGCAGCGATGTTTCCCCCCCACATCAGCAACCGCTCCAAGCGGCACCATAACGACGATTGTACTTGATATGCCATAACAATAAGAATATTTTTTGTCTTATTGTTGGATGTTGTGTGGAAAACGCGCATTTTTGGTTGGGGTTCTGTCCAAAATTGCTCCATTCCAAAACAGCATCCGATGTGCACTGAGCCTTCTGTTGAGTTGGAATTCTTGAACATGAGCACATTTTTGGGATCTTTAAATGTGATTCTCAGTTGATTTATGACTGCGTATTGATGATGGGACAAATACTGTCAATTTGCAGCCATAACATCCAATGAGTATGTACTCTCTTGTTTTAAATGTGAATTATTAAACTGTAATTGCTGGCAATGCCCTCATTTTGAGATGAATGCTTCAATCTTCCATTCGGTAATTTCTGCACACAGAGAGGCGACACCTCGGATAATACACTAGCATGTCACAAAGCTACAATTTAAGGAATTTTTTTTTAATGTAAAATCCTTTACTTTTTATGTGATACAATCACCAACAGTGTTGAATGAAATGTGATTTTTATTTTTACCGCTTTTATGAATATGGAGTTCTTGAAAATGTTGGTATAAATCTTGGAATTAGGGCCAGAAATGACAGGTGGGACAGTTAATAATACACCTGCAACTTGCGTTTACCTCTATGTTGCTAAAACATAAGTTGAGGTGTTTCTCGTGTAACATCGTGTTTTTGTTTTTTTTGCGATACCGTTAAAAAGTTGGTGTTAAATGTGACATTCAACTGATTCATTTCTTTGGAGTTTTTAGAAAGGCTGAAATTGACACGTGACGGCTTTAGTTGTGCTCATAAAACTCAGATTTCTATCTAATTGTGTTAGCAAATAATGCTAAAGTGAGCTGGCTACTTTTTTTTGTTTTTATAGTGACGTTGTCGACTTTCTATGGGGTTGCAACAGTTCTAGATGTGCTGAACGTGCGGATTTAAATGTGACTTTTAACTACGACTGAACATTTGGGGTGAATCTTGTAAATGCGAGCAGTAGCACGACGCGCCAATGATTTATTAATGCACGCAAATCGCATTGGTTTCTTGATTTATCTTTTAAACTGATTTTTTACTCTCATTCGCAAAAGTGTGAGAGGACTTGTTGGTCTCTTGCATCATATCATTTTTTTGTGTGTGCGTTACAGCCAACTATAAATATAACATCTGTTCTCAGCGAGCCTCGCTGCATGAATCGAACGAAGCCTTCTCAGATGAGAGGCAAAATGTCTTCGAAGATAAAACAGAGCAGTCCGGCTGCCACATAAACACTCACATTCGCTGACACACACGTCACTCACCGGGCCAGGCCACGCCCTTTAAAGCCACACACATTCAAAGTCACGTATATTATAGTGTCGAACGGCAAGTGGACAAAAATAGTAGCGCGCATATCTTGATGTTGAATAATGCAAAATCATTTTTCATCTGATGATTTGAAAATCTGAAAACATTTGATAGCAGAAGTCATAATAATGTTACAAAAAACATCCTTTTTATTGTCTCAGGCTCTTTTCAAGCCACCAGACGACCTCCACTGACCTTGAATTGGAGCCAGCGCACACGCGCCCCCTGTCCTGCTTTGCGATGCAAACAAGTTATTATTTTTTTGATCCGTCTGCCTCCAGTTTTTTTGCGTCACACTCTAAAAGCATGCGTGCACACAATATTGGGTCACAACCTCCTCGCAGATATCTAATAATGCCGACCGCACAAACCGAGCCCTGCCCGCCTTTTGCTGTAATTTGCGCCGCCTGTCATGTCAGAAGCGGCAAAAAATCCGCAGGCTTTCCTTTTTAATTTTTTTGTCTTCTTAATGACACCCTTTGGGCTTCAAATTAGAGGGTCGGCCATCTGGGCTGGTGCGTAACTGCTCCCATGTGTACCTATGTATTAACACAAAGTATTTAAAGCCACGGTAATCCCCCTCATAACACCGAGGGAAGAAAGAGGAGGAGGGGGAGTCGGCTGCGTATTCAACAATCATTTCATGCGTTTACAAGTCGTCTTACGAGGTAATGACCGTTTTTCATTTGGTCTATTTTGGCCTTGAAAAAAAAAAAAAAAAAAGGCCCAAAAAAAAAGCTTAAAAACACCCTGTGGAGCGTCGGCCCAAATTGGGCAGTGCATGTGGCGACCACATTTGCATATAAAATCACATTTGTTGTCGAAATGTGCCTGACGACTGGTGTTTGTTTGGATTCCTTTGCTTGACTGATGTAGTGGTGATAAGTGTTGCAATAACATGTCGCGATGCTATCAGTGATACTGTTTCCTTTGGGGATTCCCCCTCGCATGACGCCGAACGTGGATAGCTCGTTTGAAATCACATGCTCAGATATGACTTTTTGAAGATTGTGCCAGTTTTTTTGATTTTTTTTTTTTTTTTTTTTTCATTGGGAATCTTAAACATAGAAATGCAGTGAACTCCCATTCATCACGTGTTAAACCGCGATATAAGGTATATATCTTTAAACACTAAAAATGTGTAACTCACACCTAATGTGCTAACATTTAATGTCAAATGGTAAACAGAAAAACTTTAAAAAAAAATAATGTTAAATTAATGTAAATCTGAAAATACAGGCAAACTACACAATCATATCATTTTTTTTTTAATTTTTTTTTTTTTAAATAATTTTAACCATTCATAGCAGGGTAGTGATAAGAAAACCATTGTTATTAAAATGTGAAAACATTGCCATAAACAGGAAATAACATCACGTGTGGCAGAAAAAGTTTCACATGTCAACACAATGGGGAAAAATGCTTATAATTGATATCTACCCCAAAAAGTTGACTGTATTAATTAATTGAAATCGTAAATACATCACAAACTATTATCTCAAAACACTATTATTTTCTGTTTTCCCACATCTTACCTCAAAAAATATACAGCTTACAGAGGCTTTAGATCATAGGTGTCAAACTCCGGTCCTGGTTTTTGGATGTTTCCGTTCTTCAACACAGCTGTTATAGGATCAGCTCATCAGCAAGCCTGATAACGATCCTGCTGATTGGAATCAGCTTGTGTTGGAAGAGGGAAACCTCCAAAACCTGCAGGACTACGGCCCTCCCGGACCGGAATTTGACACCTATGCTTTAGACTGTAACAATTTAGGCTGAACTTAAGCTCCAACCGTACATACAAAGCTAGTCATGGGCTACTCATGTTGTCCTTGGCTAACTAGTACCAATTGGCAGTTTGGCAATTTGTAAAAAAATTTAAGGACAATGCACATGGATCAACCGAGTTGATCCATGTTTGTGGTGTCTTTTTCATCGGGCTGCCTCCCTCCTGCGCTGTGGGTGACTGCTCGCCCTTCCCCTCTCTGCTCCCACAAAAAGCCACTAGCCCCAAATAACTTAAAAGAGGGCGCAGCTCTTTTACTCAACTCTGCAAGCAGTCAACCATATTGTGCCCTGCTTAGATCTCATTACCAGTGACAGACCGCATCAGTGGGTAGAAAAAAACGTTTTTTTGTTTTTTTTAAACCAGTAATCGACCCAGGTGAGCCAACGTTGCAAAGATTGGGCCTGGACCGATTCAACGTTTGTAACATTTTGTAAGAATTGTCTGTCTTTGGAAGACTAAACTTGGGTTTGATTTTATATATATATATATATATATATATATATATATATATATAGGATTCCTCTCATTCTTCCAGGGATAACTCCGGCGTGGAGCGCGTCACATCCTGCCTTTCCCCTCCGAGGCTAACACGGTTAGCTCGGGCCCCGTCAAGCAGAGGCCTGCTGAGGAATGTTGTCCAGCTCTTTGACAGACGGCCTAATTGCTTTGATTGAGATGATATCAACTTTTCAAAAGTTGACTGCGGGGTCTTCTCGGATAGTTCAAGCGAGTGATGCGCATACCGACGTTCGGATCAAATTGGAATATTTTCTCCCGCTTCCGATCAAAGTCAGCAAGGACTTGATCGTCAGATGTTTCTAAAGCTTATCCTGGGTGATCATAATGTGTGTTAAAAGCCATTTTTCTTCCACAATCTCAATGGAAAATCACAGCACATAACATGATTATTATTATTTTTTTTACTCATGTATGGTGTCACGTTTTGAAAATCCGCGACGTTAAAAATCGGTATGTGTGGATTGTCGGTAACTGAATGGCTGATTATTCAGGAACCTGATTTTGAATTATGGCATTGGGTGAGGAATTGATCACTTAGTTTTGAGTAATGGACCAAACCAGTAACTGAATCATAAATCATTGATGTATTTTCTGCACTGACAATTTGAAATAATGTCCTGTTTTTTCGAATAAAGTTATGGAACTAAAAAAAAATCCCATTCATCAATTGATCAACAAAATAATTTCCATTTTAATCGATTAGTAAAAACGAATCGTTAGTTGCAGCCATAGTTTTGAGTGCACTACTTGGCTACAACCAGCAGAGGTGCTATTGATTCACGCAACAACATTTGAACGCGTTAAATAAAAACAATATTTGAAGACGTGATGCTTAACTGATTGTTAATATCGCATGTAGTTCTTCAAAGACATTTAGTCAAATGATGTTCATAGTTTAATGAGGAAAAAAACAACAAAGCTTATTTGGCCATGTTGGATTTTAACTGAGCAAAAAAATGATTATCAGTCACCTTCCTTATCCTTCATCCTTATTTTCAATCCACTTTTAATTGCACCCAAGCATGACAATCACATTTCCCGTCAATACTTAATGGAAAATGAAACAGAAAGTGACAAGTTTTTTTTTTCTCTTTTTTTTTTTCTCTTTTTTTTTTGTCATGACGGATGAGCTTAGATACAAAAGCTGGTGAAAACAAAAACATTGGCTTCACAGCCAAATGTTGGGTGTGCGCGCGTTAGCGCTCTTGTGTGAAAAACATGAACTCTTCTTCAACCGAACAGGGCGTGTCCGTTAAAGGTTGCTAAGTCGACGTCTGGCTGCAGTTGTCAGTTTGTGCAGGTGTTTGTGTGTGTGCGCGCGTGTGTTTGCACTTGCACGCACGGCGAGACGAGGAAAACACATTTGACTGTCGGATATGTACACGGACACACATGGCGGAGGGAGAGAGGCCGCGTCCCGCTCGGGAACCTTCAATGTCGTGAAATGCTACTTTTATTTTCGTGACAGGATGTGGTCGGTGTCCCATAGTTTTTTTTTGAACGAGCTGTGCGCTGCCAACTTCCTGTTTACAGGTTAAAGCTCCGCAGCAGTAGCCGCCATGCATATTTTAAAGTGTATTTCAATTCAGCTATCGTTGAGTACATGTCAAGATTTATCCAGCTAAGGAGAGAAAAGTAAAAAAAAAAAAATAATAATAATTCAAGGTGAACTATTATGCAGACTTGAATGTGAATTCAGGAAGAGACTCGGGATGATTACAATTTGAAGATTATTCAAGATAGGATTTTATCTAGTGTGTGTATTGTTTGTTGTCTTATCAACTTTATGTCTGAATCTGATAAGCTAACCGGAAACGCAGCAAAACAAACTGATACCACTCGCGTACATGCTCAGATGTTGATTTCCAGTCATTGGAAAGCACTTCGGGCCTTCATCCCCAATGAAGGTGTTAGCAGCAGGAACGTTGTGAGAAATTACCAAGGTTCTTTTAGTGAACTAAAATTAGCTAAATTATGGAAGAGGATTAGGGCCAGTGAAGAGAGAAAAAAAGTTTGGCAGGATTCTCACTTTATTCTCAGAATAGTCAGAATTCTGACTTTGAAGTGAGAATTCTGACTTTATTCTCAAAATTCTCACTTTAAAGTCTGAATTCTAACTTTAATCTCAGAATTCTGACTGAGAATAAAGTCAGAATCCTGCCAAACTTTTTTCATAATTTTTATTTTTTTTTAATCTTCATTGGCCCCAATCCTCTTCCGTACTTAATAACTAAAACAAAAATTCCAAAAACATTTTCGTTAACGAAAAACAAAAAAATAAAAAAACAAAAATGCTTTTTAAAAAACGAAAACTAACTGAAACTACATTTTACATTTACAAAACGAAACTAGAATTATAGTGAAAAGGCCGTTGGTTTTCGTCTTTGGTAATTAATTTAATACATGAGCCTTTGGGTTGATCTTAAATGTGATTTAAGTATAGTAATTTCATTAATGACCGCAATAAGGACGTTTGACTGTGTCGCACAGAAGTGACAGCAGCCAATAGAAAAGCACCTTCCGATGATGTCGCTCTTTGCTGCCAGTTTTGCGTGTTTGACTTTTGGCTCCAATGGCGGCTTGCCTTGCCAGTTTTTTTCATTTAGTAAAAAGGGTGTTTCTTTTTTCACTTAACCATGGTATTTATTGCATATTGCACACAAGTATTACACTTTTTACTTTTTAAAATAAAACAAAAACTAATACTAAAACTAAACTAAAACTACAGATTTTGGAAATAACTACAACTAATGAAAATAACAGAGCTGCCCTGAAAACTAATTAAAACTAACTATATTAAAAAACAACACCCTCAAAACGAAATAAAAACTAACTATCATGAAAATTCCACAACTATAATAACCCTGTAAGTTCCTCAAAGAAAAGAAGTCTGTTTCAAAAGTCTTTTCTTGCACTTGTTGACAGAATTGACGAGTGACAAAAGGTCAGCAATGCGAGCGCCTCCCGTGCCCGTTCTACTTCCTGTCGACCTCCGGGCGGACATGCCCTCGCCGAGGTCACGTTTTTTGCAGGCGACGCCCTCGCTCCGCCGCCCGTGCCAACGGGTCGGACCGCCTCCCTCTCAAAAAAAACGCCCGTGGAAACGTACCCGGTTATTACAAGCGCACTGGTGCTTATTATCGTGCCGCCGTGACTGCGGGCCTGTCACGTTCAAAGGCCTGCTTTCCTTTGATCGCAGTACCGCCCTGCGCCAGGCACTTGTTTTTTTTTTTTTTTTCCTTTCTTCTGTTTTACATGTCAGGCAAATCGCCACCTGCCCACGCTGCTGTGCAGGCTACCCAGCATGCAAAGCAGCGCAGTTGAAGCTCCAATGGCCCCAAAACCGCCATTGGCAAGGGCCAGTTGGTCCCGATGGTGGGATGGATGTGTCTGTTCCTAGTGAGACGGTTTAGGGCAAGGCCGGTTTTGATTGAAAGTCCCGGGGGGGGGTCATAAAGCAACAAGACGCCGCAAGAAACCGCTACAAACAGGTAGAAGGAAGTCAAAATGGAGTAGGAAGACACAGGAAGTAATATAGCAGGGGCTACTAACGTGGTGCCTGCGGGCTCTAAAAACAGTCGGGTCAAAAAATAAACCAACTGTGGGTCAAAAATGGACCGATCCTCTACTTGGGTCAATGTGACCCAACTTTGAGTCAAGAAATTGCTCCTTTAGCGTAAAACAACTCATAAATGTTGTTCAGATCCTTTCGTCGGGTCCAAAAATGCGGTCATTTTGTATACAAGAAAATGGATCGGTCCATATTTGATTCATAATTGGGTTACTTTTGACTCAAATGTTTTTAGCCTGTTCTAAAAATGGCTCACCAGTAATAGGATATTAATATATCTTTAGAGAAGAAAAAAAAAAGAGAAGAAAGAAAAAAAAAAAGGATATTGTGATTTTCTAGGAATGTTGTAGAAGTGATCATTTTTAGTATGTTATAATAAATGTCATAAATAATGTTAATGTTAAAAATATATTTCGTTTTCTAATTATTGTTAGAAAACGTTAACATAATCAGTGCCTTCATCAATATCATTAATTATTAATTCGGGATCTGCGAATACCAATACCAAATGTCGGTATTGGGCAGGCCTAATTTTAAAGTGTTGGATAGTTATGGAGGCTTCCGATACCAGCCATCGATACTTGAGGCAACAAGTAAAAGGCATTGAGTAAGTCCTCATCGGCACGAGTTGGCGCTATACTGCGGCAGTTTGACACTTAAGTAAATCATCATCTGTGCCAGAAAGTAAAGTCTGTTCACAATTTTTTATTGCGTTCAATAAAATTGTATATACTAGTACTAGTGTTATCGGTGCTCTGTATCAATGAGTACTCAAAAAATGAATACACATAGTCGTATCAGCCTTTAAAAAAAATACGTATCAAACATCAGAAATATTAATATTAATAACATTACAACATTATCAAAAATTATTTGAGCACATTTGTTATTTCAGAAGTGTGTATGAAACGTGTGGCCCGACACATTAATCAGTCCCCAAGAACTAGCTCTTGGTTTCAAAAAGATTGGCCGTATCTTGTACTAAGTCCTTCCTGTTTTTGCCCGACGTAAAAGCATCAAGTCGGAGTCGAACCTGCTGGTCACCGCAAGTCAATGCGAGATTAAAGCGGCCACCAACTCAAGTGGCAGTGAAGACTCGCCAAGTGTTTGTCGGAAGGATCAATACTCAAGTAAAGTAAGCTTACTTACTTAGTGATCATCTCTGGCAAAGTATTTGTACTTAGTTACTTTCCACTACTGACAAAGACAGACCCGTAAGACAAGCCTTGTAAATCCTTCAACAAGCTAACTGGACCCCCCCCCCCCCCCGACACTTTTGGTCGTGTTCCTTTTTTGCATCTGAAATTTGCATCCTGTGGAATCCCAAATGACATTCTCACCCCAGCCCAACATGACGTAACCCTCCGCAGGCGAAGGGGCTAAATCGAATAGTCGCAGAACACTGATGAAAAGGCTTATGTTCTTCTGTAAATTCCATTAAGTCTCGCGCAAACAATTGTTTTCATGAGCAAAAATCAATTTGAAATGAAATTGGAGACGAGGCCTCCTCCTGGGGGCGACAAGATGGTTATGTAAAATGTTTTTTTTCTAATTATAGAATAATTCAGTGTATTTTTAATTTTATTCAATTTAATTGTAATTAATTAAGTATTAATGTAATTAACTCATTCACTCTGTTTTACTGGATTTTGACTGATTTTGCAAGTCCCGCAGAATATTGTGTTCTATTGCTATAAAAACATGGAACCTACCGAAAGAAAGATTAGAGTCTCTTCTTTCTTCAGGAAAAAAAAGGTATATTTCTATCTGTTTCCGTTTTGCAGCAATTAGCATTAGAATATAGCTGCGTTTCATCATTATTCACAAATGTGTTTAAAACAGTGGGGAAAGAGCTTTTTTGCAACATGGCCCTGGTTGATCTCTCATTCTCGCATTCTCTTCAGTTCAGAGTCTGCATCAAAGTCTTCTGTATGTTCTAGCATAAAAAACACACACATAAAAACTTATAAATACGTCTTTGGGAGCATGGTGATGTTTAAAATGGGTAGCAAATAAGTTATAATGTAACCTATAATTGGCTATTTTACTCGGATTTGTATATTATTTAATAGAATAAACTATATTTAAAGTGTTTTTTGAAACACTTTTTTAAAAATTTAATGTAAAATAATTTTATCAATAAAATTAGGGATAAAATTATGTCTTCTTTCAAGGTATCAAATACTAGAGGCAAAAGAAAAAAAAAAAACTCTTGCCACTGTAAATGTTAGCTGGGCCAGATTACGGAACGGACGCTGTATTTTGCCCACCCTCAACATCTCCACGGTTTGTTTTCAATAAGTGAAATAAAAAAAATCCGCTCTGGGCGCGTCTCTGTTGCAGCGGTTTGCGCACTTTTGATTTCTTTTTATATCCTAAGCCTAAAAATCCTTATGACATTTGGGCTTTGTAATTTTTTTTTTCACAGCATGCTTTTAATAAAGCTCGTGACATTTCAAACATCTTCCACACTTCTTGCCAATCATTGGTCCAACTTTGGTTATGAGCAGAAAAAAAAGCATGTGTTTTGTGGTGTCACGCGGAATTCGGACTTGTGAGCGTAAGCAGCAACACATGATGGCGGGATATTATTAAATTGCTGGTGTGTCAGACGTGACCTGTCCGGCGAACTTGACTTTCTTTTTATACGCCCGTTATGTTTGGGCCCGGGCCACCGAGGTCTGCTCTGCGCTGCGGCCGAGTAATAGGCAGCCACTTAACTGCAAATAGTAAATACGCGGCCCAGTCATTTCGCTGCTTTTCGTCCATCTGCTTCAGCTTGCGGGCCAAAGACGCACATTTCCTCCGCGCGCGGGAAACGCCCACGGACGTGGATGCGTGCGACAAACGAGCGGATGCGGGTCAACGGCCGGAGCAAATGTTGGAACAAAAGGACTGGAGTGAGGCTAAGTGGACTGCAAACATGCCAACAAAGACGATAGCCAAGACGGCGCGTGGAGGATCACAAGCCTCGGACGTCGCTTAACGGGCTCTCATCCACGCCCCATTTCCAAAATATGGGTTGTTTGGTCACAGGAGAGGTTGAATGACTAAAGATTTTTAGGAGTAGTGACCATATTTGGGTTTCCCAAAAAGAGGACTTACGTCCCGCTCTCAAAGTTTACTCAAAGATGCCAATACGTTATATCAATTTTATCATATACTTCGTTTGTATGGGAAGAAAATAAAGAAACTACGATTAAAAATTGTAATCGTAATTAATCGCATGATTTCAATAGTTTTTTTTCTTTTTTTTTCCCTTCTTTTCTCTGGAGAAAAAATGACTTCAATAGTTAACTCACGATTAATTGCAAATTTTATATCTGTTCCAAATGTACAATAAAATAAATTTTCCAAGTTTTCATACTCTTGTTAACATAAAAGTGGAAAAAAATATATGGCTGCATCTTTTAGTCATTGATACAATAATTTATTAATAATTCATAACATTGAGTTAAAATTAAAAAGATGTACTGTACTGTCAAAAACGAGTGCGAATTGGACTATATGCCACAGAGGAGGCGGGACTTCCGACGTCCAGGTTTTCGGTTTGCGACGTGTGGGCCGTGTCCCGGTACTTGCGCTTCTGCCTTTGTGCCCCTCGGTCGTGCGTTCCCGTCGACGGGAGCGCATGGTTGGAGGGGCGCAGGGGTGGGGGTGCGAGTGTTGGAACGCGGCCGGTGTGTAAAACTCGGAAGTCGGAAAAGTCTGTGGCATCTACCCCATAGATTTGTGTTGAGATTCTTTTTCTGCCACTAGATGGCATAATTGCATTTGTAAGACGTTGGTGACAGCTCAGTGCATTTTTCTTTTCATATGAAGAGCAAAATAATCTCTGACATGAAGTCACTTTTCTTTTCTGCACATTTTTTAAAATTGTAAAATATATCTTAATCCCAGTCTCCACAAATATGTGCATTATTATTATTAGATTTATTACTGCTAAATTTTGACGTGGACGTGTCTGCTGCGTTGCGACTGGAATTTCACCCAGTACAGGCTTTCTAAGTAAGGGGCGGTCATTAATAAAAAATAGTGGCATTAAAGGAACTTTAAATGAACTCGCACTCATTTTGACACCCCTAAAAAAAAAAAAACATAATTCTCTTTTGAAGTCTTACTTGACAAATCAGTGATAGCATCATGTTGTAAACCCAATGTTTTTTTAATTATTTTTTTGCCCCAAGAGATACTTTTCAAGCAGCCATTCTCCCGCGATCGAATTTGATCGAACACCGACTACGATTTGTGAGTGCAGAGCACTACCAGTGAGCTAAAATTCTGGGTTGGGACTGGAACGTTTAGGAAGTGAGCTAGGTTTGCTCGTTTGGAGGCCAAGAGCGAACCTACAAAGTCTAAATCAGGAAATACAGCCATTGGCCGTAACACCTTGTTGACGCCATAATCTGTACTTTGCCAGCTCGGGCCAATGGTGACACCTGCAGGTGTCATCTCGATCTTTCAACAAGTCAGCCTTTGTCCTTTTGTGTTGATGAGCCAGTGACAAGCGGCGCAAAGGCTGTGCGCTCAAGAGGGCTGAAATCCAAGTCTTCAGGTGACCTCCCGTATTGAAGGTCATGATCAAAACAGGTCCAGCTTGCAGCCGCAGACCCCCCCACCCCCCCCCCAAAAAAAAAGAAAAACAGCGGGGTGGTCACACTCCACGGATGCCATGAAACCGAATCTGCCGGCCCTCAATGGATCCTCCGTAACTGAGGCCGATGGGATCCCCCGGCCCCGCCCCCACCCACCGCCCTTGTCCTTTAACCGAACCATCTGCTCGCCGGTACCGCAGCTCTTCCCACAGTCACACAAACCGCAGTGAAAGGGGATCACTTTCACAGGCCAGATCAGGAATCGGAGACGCCGACGTTTTAAAAAGGGGTCTGAAAGATTGCCGAGGCCTCTTTAGCGGCCCATTGTGGTCGCTCTTATTGTGACTCTGGACACAATAAAAACTCTTTTAGCTGACGTCCACCGGAGATCGGATACGCCGCGAACGGAATCGGGGATGTCTTCATGTTGTGACCTGGCTGCTCGAAATAAGACCAAAGCAATCATTTGGATGGAGACTCATTGGATTCAGATAGTCGAGCCCAAGCAACACATGGAATACAACTTTTTTTTTTCTTTTTTAAACTACATTGTATCCCACGACTGACACAATGAATTGTCTAAATCAACTCAGCCTGTTCAGTTGAGTTCACCAATTAACACGTGGCTTCAAGCATTGACATTGAGTGAGTTACGCCCAATTTCCAGGAACCCATATTGTCGTTAAAGTACCTCAAAGATCAGGAATGATATTGACATTTAAAATTCAACATCAACAACTTCAATCTTTTCTATTTAGGAAACAGTTGCCGCGACCCATATTGGACTCGTGCCATGCTGGACCAGAAATCCTTTGTCACTTGAGCCGTGTAGTGTAATGAGGATAATCATAGTCATCTTTGGAATAAAGTACAAACAGTACCTGTGATGTAACTGAAACGGCAATGAAAAAGGCGATACCCGAAAACACGGCAGGACGTTGCCTTTTGCTTACAAAAATAAAACTTTTCTCTCATACGCACAGAGAGGACTGTTGACAGGAAGTGGCCACAACAGGAAATAACTAATGCGAAGAGCAGCGAGTGTCCTGCAGCCAGGATGAGAAGTGGAGCTGCAAAGGTTGGAAAACGTTTTGCCCACTACGGTCATGTTGGATTTTTAAAACTGAAAGGCCAGGTCATTTGTAGGTCAGATAAAAAATAATAATAATAACAAATTGAATTCTAAAAATTAACACATTTATTTAATCAAATATTTTTATTTAAATTTTATTATTTACAATAATGACCTGGGTCATTAGTTTTTTACTAAAATCAGATTTTTTTTTTAAATAATGTAATTATAATAAATTAACAATTGCTTAATCCAATTAATTCACTTTTTTTTTCAAGTATAAAGTTTGATTATATAAAGTTTGATTGTTTACAAGAACAAAAACGTTGTGTTTTTTGTTTGTTTGTTTTTGAAAGAAAAAAGTAGTAATCTGACAGAAATAAAGTCAACATTTTTCACGAGAACATCACAATGTTGTGATGGTAAAATCAAACTTTAATGAGGAAAGGCACTTGTAGTTTGTCATTTCAAAATAAAATTACAGCCATAGCTTGCAGATGCCCCCGGAGTCCCGAGACCCCAGTTTGAGAACCGCTGGCTGGAACGATATCCGTCAGCACCCACAGCATCAGCCAAACGCCACCATGCAAAAACATGAGGGGTGGCCAGTTTACTGTTCAAGTCGTCCTGTTTAACTTTGAAACAATGGCTTCAGTGTCTCCCCCCCCCCCCCTCGCCTTTGAGCCGACAAGACGAGGCAACGTGATAATGATGCCTGTCAGGCATAAACAAGAAAGATAAGCGATGCATTTGATCTGCGGCCGCAGATTGCGTTTTTCCCGCACCCGCACCCGCACCCGCTCTCCACCAGATCCCCTTTGATTTCTCCCTCCTCCTCCTCCTCGTCCGCGGACCCTGTAATCAAGTCGGACCTCTGAGAGAGACGCAAGGATAGTGGCGGTAGTTTGCGGAGGGGGCCCGAACACCCTGACCCACTGCGACAGAACCAAAGCACATGTAATTTACATTCCTCGCATGCCAGCGAAGCGGCGCGCAAACAGCGGGATGGAAAACAGGTGTGTTTTGCATCGTCTGGCTTGGCTCCCTCGAACGTGCTACCTGCTTTTGACGCGAGATGTGAGCTCATGAAGTATGAACGGCTCACGGTCTGTGTTCGTGCCGTGCTGTGAGATGCACGACGAAATATTGACCTATATTAGGTCATTTTCAAGCTTTAGGTAGGTGTTGCGGTCAGATCAAATAAACCTGGTTTGGACTTCCGCGCTAATGGTCCGTGCCATGGCCTTTGATCTGGTCTCGCTCGTACTGAAAGGTATGACTTTGTTGAGCGACGATGGGTGTTTTTCTCACGGTGGCACTTTTTTTTTTCTCGGTCAGGTTCAGGCAACCTAGAACATTTAATAAACAACAAATCAGAAAGGAAGACAAGAGGTTTGAATTATTTTCTCTTATCGTGCTCTAAACACACTTTGCCGTTTCCTCTCTTTTTATTGGATTTTCACTAGTTGCATAGCGATTGCTGTTCTAAAGGGCAGGGTGCACACACAACAGCAACCTTAAAGCAGTCACGGATACAAATCATCATGCAGATAATAATGTTCATCAGCACTGAAAGTTTCAAAGTCAAAGCTTCAAAAGTTCAATAGCAAAATATTCCAGTTGTCATCTTGCGATAAGGCCGCAGTTTTTGTTTTTGAAGATGAAGGTGCATGAGTCATACTTCCTTTTACTTTCGTCATAGAATAAATGCTTAAAAGAGAAAATATGGTGTAAATGTATGTACATTAACATTCACATTCTCCAATGGCCAAAATCGTGCAATGTGGAAACAGGGTTTGGGTACGTTATTGGTTGGTCGTGTCCTGGTGTAGTCAAGATCGGATCAACCGATACCAAGACCTAGTTCTTCCTGGTCAAGATCAAATGATCTGATTGAAGCAGCGGCCCCCATATCCGAGTCTGAGACGAGAACTAGAGCTGTCAAAAGTGGATAGTATTAAAACAATCCTATACATCAATGGTTGCCATTGATACAGTTCTTAAGAACTTTTGGCTTCGCTCGAAGCAACTCATTATATGCAAGTTATGCCGAATGGCTCAAGTCCAGACTACCCAACTAAGACAACAGGATGTCACACAGACATGCATCAGCCCCAAAAACAGAACTAATGATTACAACACTTTAAGGATTCGCCATATTGAGGACATAGGAAAGTTTCTCTATATAGCGCAGTGTGGCGTGTGCGAGAATGGCATCACCGCGGCAACGCCGGTCCCGGACGTACAAAAGACGCTTCTGTTCGTACCGTTCTGTAAGCGTCTGCGTTGGATTCTTCCTAAAATGAAGCAAAGAATGTCACAATCAAGGCAGACTTGAACTCTGGCTGAGTCTCCTTAGCACATTAGACGAGTCATTGAACCAACATAGCTCTTGCATCCACTGCTAAAATACCCTTGAGCACGGCATCTATTTTGATATTTCGTACGCGAATTTGCAAATAAAATTAAAATAAAATAAAACCTGTGAATTGGCAGACGATCTCTGTAGGCTGCCTCTTAACCAGCCTTTCTTCAGTGGAAGCCATCAATAAAATATCCAATCATTTAAAAAAAAAAAAAACATTTCCCAGTGATGACTGTGATGATCGTTTCTGGCACTAAATCAGTTCAATAATTGCGGCATGTCCCGAGGTGAAAAGCGATCACGCTGTCGGCATGTTTGTCTGAGGTGCCTGGGAGCAGACGGATTCCTCTTCCCTTGACTTTAAACGCCCGCATCGCAGGCCGTTAGCAACATGTCTTGTGTGACAAGTGCGAGATGGCGTTGATATGAAAGCGAGTACGTGATGAGGAGCCCGTATGTTATTTTTCCTGGATGGGAATACGCCTTTGCCACATCTGTTTCCTTCAAGTTTAGGCTTTTGTTGTTTGTTCACTTTGCAGCTCAACTGGGGCTTTGTTTTGGGGAGGTGGCAAAAGTACTGATTCAACTCCTGTGCACAAGTAAAAGTGGGGAAAAAAAAGAACAATTTCTAAAATATAAAAAATGAATTTTTGGCATCGGGTACATGCAATGCATATTTTGATAACTTGGTACAACAACAACAAAAATTGCACACAAAGTAGTACGTGGCACAAGTTGTTGTTTTAAGCGCTAGCTTGCATTGGCTGGATTTCAGCGCTATCAAAACATGAATCACGTTGAATATGAATCACACAAAAAAAAAACCGGCACTCCAGTCCTAAAAACGTTACACTGGCTCCCAGTCAGCTGTAGAAAAGATTAGAAAATGATGCTACTGGTCTATACGTCCTGATTACATTGAAGAAATACGCACGCAATACAATGCCATTAGGATTCTGAGATCAGCAGGCTCACGTCAATGAGTGGAGCCTACAGTTTAAAGCAAACATGGTGCATCGGCATTTAGCTGTTGTGCTGCACGCAAATGCAAGTGTAAATGCATTTAAATCATGCTTAAAACAGCTTCTTTCCATAGTCAATGTTCTTTTAGTACTTTTTTGTTTCTCTACTTCTTCTGTTTTTTTAAACATCTACCTCTTTAGTTGCGACCTTTTTTTATTTTATTTATTTTTATTATTTTATTTATTTTATTTTTATTTATTTATTTATTTATTTATTTATTTATTTATTTATTTTTTATTTTTTTATTTTATTATTTTATTTTATTTATTTTTAGTTGCGACTTTTTACGTCCTGCCATCATCGACGAAAGTTGGAAAAAGTAACAATCTTATTTCGACCAAGTGAGGTGTAGAAAGTGTATCTAAAGTATCTACCATCTAGAAAGTATCTATCTGTGTTGAAATGCAGGGAGTTCAAGTCAAAAGTTTTCAGAAAAGTATCAAATAGATATATGAAAGTGAGAAAGTCTTTTTTTTCTTGGTCACGTCCCACCGCTGCTCGCAGTTAACTTTACTGTTCTGGCTTGAGTCTATAACTTGGCACAGTGCGAAGTGAAGCGCTTGCTGCATTGGAGACGGCCATTTATAACCCGGCTTAACAATGCGCGGCATCATAAAAGCGCTCATTGTCTTCTTTTTTGAAGTCTTCCCTCGCTGTCACTTTGTCTTTCATGGTTCCCTCGCCAGCCCCCGCTCGCGCTTTTAATCTCTTATGGATCCGTCCCAAGAATGGGAAGTGCGCACGCTGGACCTTGAAGCAAACGCCCTCAGGCCGCGTTCTCGTTTTGCGAACCCGGCTTTCTTTCTACACTGGAACCTCGAAGGTCCAACATAAGATGTTCCAGAAGGTGGTTCGACCTGTGATTTGTTGGGATTTCCACACAACATGTTCTGGTAATGCGAGCAGAAATAATCAGTTACAGATTAATTTTGTTTTTAAGTAACTTAAAAACGTAACTGAGGTTATTTTTCTTCGTAAACTCATCCTACATTTTTCTTCAATGTTTATTTTCTTCTCACGTTCTTAAGTTTTTCCTTTGTTCTTCCTTTGTTCATTTTTTCTTACATTCTCCTAACGATTATTCTTATGTTCTTTTGTGTCATGTTTTTCTCACGTCATTCTTAAATTATTTTTTTTGTACGTTCATTTTACATTTTACTTTATTTTTCTGCTTACATTCCCATCTGTTCTTAGGTCTTCTTACAATCTCCTTGTGTTGTTCTGAAGTTCTTTTGCTGATGGTTTTCTTTAGGGATCGGCCGGCCGATTTATCGGCCCCCGGATTTTCCTTAATTTTGGAAGATCGCTGATCAGCCGATCCCTTAAAAATAAACCGATCTTTTCCACCAATCTCATTTCCCTCAAAGGTCTGAAAAAGTCAGCCACTGTAAGCTCTTCTGCTGAGATGACCAATAGGATTGTCATTTTTATTTGAGAGAACTACTTAATGTGCAGTTAAAACAACCTATTTGTATTATTTCACCGATATTGTTCAATGTTTTCGAATAAAACAAGATTGGAACACTGAAGGTATATACTGCTTTTAATGAAAAAAATTGGCATTGGCAAAAATCGGGTTAGGTCAGACTTTTTAAAAGATCAGGGATCGGTGCACCCCTAGTTTTTTTATTCTCTTGCAAATAATTTTCCTTTTTATCCTCTT
Organism: Leptonotus elevatus; assembly: GCF_054856555.1. Classification (NCBI taxonomy): domain Eukaryota; kingdom Metazoa; phylum Chordata; class Actinopteri; order Syngnathiformes; family Syngnathidae; genus Leptonotus; species Leptonotus elevatus. Next base: position 2,838,788 of record NC_141243.1, on the reverse strand, counting down.
GTGTCCTGCACAGGTTCGTTTTTTTTTTTGTACCTTTCCATCTTCTTGCCAACACCTCGAAACAAAACAAAGTGAGTTGCATTCCAAATTGTTGGGAGTTTGACTTAAGTGTATGTGAGACATTGGCTCCCACAAAGACATCTCTAGAAGATGACGTCTTTTCCGATATTTGGAAAATAATTGCCTCCTCTTGGCCCACGTTGAAACTGGGCTGTAAGAGATGCTTCGGCAGGACGCAATTGGACGTGACGCGCATCAAGTTAAATGGTCCTTACTGTCAATATTTGGACGGCCTCCTCAGGGTTACCGTTTGATTGTCCCGTACGTCTCTTGTCGGGCTCTGCGGCCTATCAGTCAGTCAGTGCCTGAACTTTCGCCAATTGAAAAGCCGCAAATGGTCCCGGCTCATTCCATTCCTGTCCTGCCACAAAAAGGTGCTTCCATATGTTTTTTTTTTTTTTTTTAAGAGCTCAGTATTGTTCATTCGGAAATGTCATCATCATTGCTCCTTTTTTTTTTTTTTTTTTTTTTTTTTAAATATATATATATATATATATTTTTTTTTTTTTGTGTGTGTGGGTGAGTATGTGTATGTGCGTGCGTGCGTGCGTGCGTGCGTGTATTTGTTAGCTCACCAGAAAACCTATTAGAAAAAAATCTCATATCGTTCACCTAAACCGAACACCAGGAGACCCGAGGGGACCGAAGAAAACCAAGGAAGGTGAAATCCAGCACCGACCAGTGGTGCTTCCATATGTTGATATCCTGCTGATTGCACAGTCCCGCACGTAATATGGGCAAAAATAATCTTTGACAAGGAACTTCAAACGCGCGGCTTATTGGCGGAGCGTTTAGATTTAGTCTCGGCAGATTCGATTATTTCCATTACTCGGCTAAATAACAGGGGCTCCGTTTTTATAGGTGCTGCCGTGCGACTGTTGGCGAGGAGTCCTGCGGCTTAAGCGGGGAGGTTTTTGCGGTGAGGAATCAGTGCAGGAAGTGCCGCTCTGGCCCAGGCTATTTCGGTCTTGAATGATGAGGTCCTGGTTTATGGTCCAGTTATCTGGGTTGGGGGAAGGTGGGCTGCAACCTTATGACAAAGGCATTAAAAGCAACGAGGGACTGTAAAATCCCTTTGAGGAGTCATTGACCGAAAAATTAGCCGGTCAGCGGCATCTGTTCTCCCCCCCGTCTTTGATTTGCACTCTCACTGACCCCTCTCGCTCCAGGGTTTGGCGGATAAAATACGAGAGAGGGAAGCGGTGAGAGGCAAGCAAGGTGAGGACCACCGTCACCCCCCCCTCCTCCCTCGTCCACTCGGACATATTAATGCTGACAAGGAACCTCCGTGCAACGTTTGGTCAAGCTCTGACCTTGTGGGCTTGGACTTATTAGCGTGTTATGTTTTATTGCATGTAATCAAACTTTGCTGTCATACTCCACCCCCCCCCCTTACAGAATACGGAAAATGTAAATTCCTGGCAGTTTAGCAAAGTCCATCTGTCTTGTATACATAATTAAAGATTGGTAGCAATCAGACAAAACCTCTAGAGACAAGTTCGTCTTTGAAGGACCGCTGGAATCGGACAAAATGATAGAACACGTTTGATGTCTTTTTCAGGCATTTGTTCTTAAGGTTTTGCGCGTGTGTGTGCCGTCGACTCATGACATGTCCACAAGATTTCATATGACTTTGGGCCTGGATTTATATATATATATTTTTTTAGAGGCTCAGCTAATAATACAAAATGTCCATTTCCTACCAAACTCTGTTACAAAGTGAAACATTTGGTCGGGATGTGAGGAGTCTGTTTTTGACGGACAACCGAAATTGGCATAAAATCACACTAAAAAGTCTACTTCAAACCAAAATGGCAGACTTCCTGTATCTTTTCGGGCATGAGTCTCACACAAAAAACGGAACTAGGTTTGCTAGGCAGCTGTGCCCCCGCCCATCCCCCATCTTGGGACTGCCGCAAACCGCCACATCTGGCCTGACCCTGATCTCTGTTCCTGGGCGCTGACATTTAATGAGTGTCACAACTGTAATGGCTACCAGGATGGCGCAGAGGGAAATGGTACAGATGCGTATAATAATAATCCGGGGGAGGGGGGTGTAATCACAGTAAATTATTTTTGTCTGCTTGTAAGTATTTCCCGCATGGTTGGAAAGCTTGGGAGTCATCATTGTTTTCCAGAAAATGTTGGGAAAGCAGTTTTTGGCGCCTGTTCGGAAAACCGTCACGGAAGGCAATTTTCTACTTCAGGGGTAGTATTCAGATCTGTAACAAAGGCGGGACAACCCCTGTTGCGTTGAAAGCAATTGTCGCGCCTCCGCTTCGCACTATGCAGGCTCTTCTGTTAGGGTTCTGAATTCGGGAAAAAGTTAAAAATAGGTCAACCAAAATTTTCTGCCCCGAAGCCCCACTGGAACCATGTTTGGGACGACCATGTTTTATACACTGACTTTTTTTTTTGCAGACGCACACAATATTGGAATAGAGATCCTGATGTTGACGTCACGCATCCCAAAATGGCCGTTAGTGCAACCGTTTTGGTAGCACCGAAAATGCTAAACAGCAAACGCCACACTTTAACAACGATTGTACATGGTGGCTAAATCAGCAGATGCTAACTGTTAGCACACGCAAAATGTGGGGGAAATAATCAGTTTTGTTCATTTGTGCTGCTACGGTTTAATAGCTATTACACAGTTGAATTTAATCACTGACCAACACCATAAAGAAGACTTTTTACCGCATAAACGACAGCGACGGCGGCCGACTTAGCAGCTGCTAAGTTGCTAACGTAGCAGCATCGGCAAGTTGAAAAAAACCAACAACTTCCTGACACTTCATCGGCAATCCAACATATTCATCTCGCGCATGTGTATCAAGTCCTTTTCATCAAAGTGACTGTCAATGCTCTTGGGCGGAAAGTTGACGGATCAACGCTAGTTTTTCGCTCTCCACGCCATTGTAGCCCATTAACGCTGCGCAAAACAATACTTTCCCGCCACAGGGGGGCGTGTTCAGAGAAAGTCACGTGACGTCAGGATCTCTATGGCAGCCCTGATCTGATCTTTATTTCTTCTGTCAGAAGAAGAAGAAGAAGACAAGAACAGGAAGTTATTGACCTAATGTAGCTAACAGCTAGCTTTACCCATGAAATAATGTTGAAGCATCGTCTGTAAGTGACTTTTAAGACAATATTGCATGTGTAACATAGATATATTGATGTATGTGTGAACGAAATGGTTTGCTAGCGCGCTAATGCTAATTGCTATTGCTAACCGTTTATCGATCTATATAAAGGAGGCTAACGCTAATAATTATGCGTGGGTTGCGAAGTCTAAATGTGACAACGTCTCTTGCCCTGTTGTGTCGAAAGGAATTGTCGCTTTCCCAAGTTCCCGGTGCTCTTCCGTTTAAACGGCTCCGGCAGATAAATGCCTAATCTTGTGTTACTTTTGAACTAAATTTGTGTTTTTTTTTTTATTCGAGTCCACTGAAGCTGCAAGCATATAATAAAGTTAGAAGGAAGCTCTTAATGCCAGCGAGGAAGCCATTGCCTGTAATTAGCTGCGCTTTTCATCCCTGCTCACTAACATGACAAATCGCTACTCTCTGGTTTATGTGTGACCAGGCAACTGTGTTTGTGCGCGTTTTTTTTTATTATTTTTTTTTATTTGTGTTTCTGTGATCATGTGACGCACAAGCCTAACAGGTTCTTTTTTTGCTTAGATCTTATTTCAAGTGGCTATGTGGAAGTCACGAGCCACAAATCCCAACCGATGTAATAACAGGGCCTTTGACTGGGCTTGCTCGTTTTCTGTCGCTTCAGAAGAGGGTTCGGCTAAGGCTGTGACCCAGCGTGATGTGGATTATTTTGACGAGTTGTGTTTATTTCTGTTGCGCAAAAGAGGGCTGTTATCTTGAGGAGTGACCATATTTTATGTTTATTTATATTTTAATTTTTTTTTTTATTGTACATGTTTGGCATTTTGAGTGCACGTTAGCCTCTCTGCATCGACAATTAACGGTTAAAGGTGACTCGTCGCTAACCACTTGTTTTCAGCGTCCTGTTTTACAATTTACTACTGAAGGCTGTCAGATTTATGTGACGATACATTGCAATCATATCAGAGATTTTAATTGGCCGAAACTATAATTGGTTTCGTACGTTTGTTACGGCTGTTCCATAACCACTTTTTCGAATCCCCTGGTAACCAAACCGGTCCGATTGATGCTCGGTCAGTCCAGCCGTCCATTCGTCTTCACCCTCGCTTACGCATCTCCGACCTAGCCCTTGCACATCTTGCCACTTCCCGCTTGCCCGCCCACAAGCAAACGGTGCATGTAAAACCTCACGGTGTGACACCCCGCCGTCTCCCCGCCGCCGGTGGCCGAAGCATGACATATTCGCCCGGGTGTGTGTCCAGGGCGGTGGACTCAGCCAGGAAGTTTTACGCAGAGACATCCGCAAAGTCGTTCAGCGCGCCTTCTGCCAACTTGCGTCGTTTCCAAACAGGCTCATTTTGAAAGACGTGAGCTCATTGAGGATGCAGTCTTACCGCCCAATGTTATCCCGAGGCACTCGCTAACCCGGCGTGATTGCTTCTGGCTGCTGGTGACTCACCATCGGGGTTTTTGCGCCGCTGCCAAACACTCAATAGCAGTGCTGGCTTCTTTGATGGGGCTGTGGCTTCCGTCATCTTGAAATGTAAGGAACACGCCCCTTGTAACATACAATAATACTGGAGTGTACAACTATGCCATTCATGTTAAGGGTATGACAAATGATCTTAAACAATCCTATTCTGCGTGTTTTCATAGACGGCAACCTAACAAGTGTTTTTTTTTTTAGAGCCTTTAGATGCCCTTAATGAACCGGAGGTACATTTTTGTTATCATTAAAGACAGTTTAGACTCCTTAATGTGTCTTGAGGGAACGTGTGTGGATGAGGGATGGTGGACCCAAATGCAGGGAAACAGGAATCGAGTGCAATGCGTGGTACTTTTATTAACCATAGTGAGAAAGGTGAGCAGACAATCATGACTGGACAGGACATGAGTGGACTGGTCACCATGACAGGACCTGATTTGCCTTGACTTGACTTGCTGTGGAGTGACTTCACTTGGCTGTGACGATGACAACTCGGTTAGATGTGACGACTCGGTTAGCTGTGACGATGACAACTCGGTTAGCTGTGACGACTCGGTTAGCTGTGACGACTCGGTTAGCTGTGACGACTCGGTTAGCTGTGACGATGACAACTCGGCTAGCTGTGACGATGACAACTCTCGGTTAGCTGTGACGACTCGGTTAGCTGTGACGATGACAACTCTGCTAGCTGTGACGATGACAACTCGGTTAGCTGTGACGACTCGGTTAGCTATGACGATGACAACTCTGTTAGCTGTGACGACTCGGTTAGCTGTGACGATGACAACTCTGTTAGCTGTGACGATGACAACTCTGTTAGCTGTGACGACTCGGTTAGCTGTGACGACTCGGTTAGCTGTGACGATGACAACTCGGCTAGCTGTGACGATGACAACTCTCGGTTAGCTGTGACGACTCGGTTAGCTGTGACGATGACAACTCTGCTAGCTGTGAGGATGACAACTCGGTTAGCTGTGACGACTCGGTTAGCTATGACGATGACAACTCTGTTAGCTGTGACGACTCGGTTAGCTGTGACGATGACAACTCTGTTAGCTGTGACGATGACAACTCTGTTAGCTGTGACGACTCGGTTAGCTGTGACGACTCGGTTATCTGTGACAATGACAACTCGGCTAGCTGTGACGATGACAACTCGGTTAGCTGTGACGACTCGGTTAGCTGTGACGACTCGGTTAGCTGTGACGATGACGACTCGGTTAGCTGTGACGATGACGACTCGGTTAGATGTGACGATGATGACTAGGCTAGCTGTGACGATGACTTGGCAGTGACAATGGCTACTTCGCTGTGACGAAGACGAACGCACCCACCTCGACTGGACAAACACAACTGACTAAATACACCATCGGTGTCAAACTCCGGTCCTGGAGGGCTGCAGTCCTGCAGGTTTTAGATGTTTCAGCTCATCAGCAAGCTCTGCATAAGCCTGATAATTGGAATCAGCTTGTGTTGGAAGAGGGAAACCTCCAAAACCTGCAGGACTGCGGCCCTCGAGGACCGAAGTTTGACACCTATGAACGACACCAACATTAAATAGGAGACACACCTGGGGAAGGGAAGACACACACAGGTGGACGTGGTTAGACATAACGAGACAAGGGAAAAAAACAAGACAAAAACCACCAACCACAGACAAAAACAACAAGCACATGGGCCATAACAAAGTAAAACCCAACCCCCACAGAACCAAAACATGACATAATGAACCTAAGATATGTGTTTTTGTAATATCAAATGCAATTTTAGGAAAAGCTGTTGTGTCAAAAGACTATTTCGTTACGCAGTAACTGGCGGAATCCTTCCAATTGTCCCGCGAGGACTCTCCTGAGGCTGCTGTGCTGCTTTTTTGTTTGTTTGAACTCCCTCTTGTTTTTCCTGGGAAATAAACGCATCCCTCAGCCCATATGGTTGTCATACACTTCCTGGAAACTGGAGCCATGCCTTGATGTTAATTGAAACAATACTGCGCTCAGCTTTTCCCCCCCCCCCCTTCTTTTTGCTTTAACACATTTGGCAAGCGCGGCAAAGAAAGCAGCCGGCGGCGAAGACTAGCGTTATTATTCCAAGTGTGTTTTCTGCCATCATTCCCGATGCGTACCAACATTTTAATGGTCCCAGATTGTCCTCAAAAAAGAAAAGAAAACACGCCGTCGCCGCATGTGTTTTACATACTGTACATGGCTCCTCCCAGCAGCCTCACTTTAAGCCAGGGGTGGGCAAACCTGTGTGCTCAAGGGCCACATTTTTTTTTTAAAGGGCCACATGGCCAGATTATTCCAGATGAGGTAAAACATTTTTTTAAAAATATGTACTTTTTAGTAATAAAATGATGATTCATCATTCAAACTCATATTTAATTGCTTTACTGTATAGATATTTAGTCAAAATGTATTCATTAAAATCAAATGAAATACATACACAATTGTTTATAATACTTGAGTAAAATAGTTAGCTTTATTATTAAAAAATATGTATTTTTTTATTGTTTATTTTACCCATATTTTGTATTTTGTATAAAAGTGTTTATGTGAATGTTAAAGTTTTCATGATCATTTTTATTGTATTTGAATACTTATAATGAATTTAATGTAAGTAAATAAGCAATAATTTAATTAAATTTTTAATGTGGAAAAAACATGCCAAATTTAATTTTACTTAATTATTTCTATTTCATTAACACATTATTTAATAAAAAATTAAATAAAATGTTGAATAATAATAATTAACAATTGCCTCACTTATAATTACATTAAAATTAATTACTCATTATTTATCATCATCATTCAGAAATTAAATTTTCAATGTTGCCATTCACAATAAATCAATCAAAACAATCCATTTAATGAGATAAATGACTACATTTGAATTAACCAATTTTAGGGTAAAATAATGATGCAAAAATATTACTCTTAGAACTCTTGATCATGTAACTGCTCGGTGCACTGGATTATAAAAAAAGCCATATTTAAACACCTGCCCTACAAGTTTTGAAGGTTTTGATTGCACCCGTCGTCGTGGCTGTCTAATCACTTGGGTTTAATTCCTCTCTTTAAATTATTATTTTTTTTTCTTTTCAGAGTGTTACACGGCCAACGGGGAGGACTACAGGGGCTTCCAGAAGCAGACCAGTTTGCACGGGGGGAAGCCCTGCCTCTTCTGGAACGAGACCTTCCAGCATCCCTACAACACGCTCAAGTACCCAAATGGCGAGGGCGGCCTGGGGAGCCATAACTACTGCAGGTCGGCGTTTACTAGATTTTATTTGGGGTACGGCGCCTTAGTGGTGAGCACGTCTGCCTTTTTGGGGTTCGAATTCTGGACTTGGAAGATTCTACATTGTCCATTGGTGTGGTGTAAATGCCAGTTTAAAAACAACAACAATATTTAAAAAAAATCGCCGTGCTAACTGAGGTCGGACGGAAAAAAATGAATCATCAAAAGCGCACTTTGTCAAATACAAAAACAATGTGGGCAGAAAGCTCAGAGCGCTCTCACATATCAAAGTTGACCCGAGCGTCAACTTCCTTGTTTTTTGTCTTTTTTTCCTCAGAGGAGAACATTTGAGCGGGGGGACGCGATTGAGAATGTTGCTGGACGTCACCACAGACTTTAATTCGCGATTCATTTGCAATAGACACGAACTGACAAGATTCGTTTTTTTTGCTGATCCAATCTTTGTGTCTGCTAGTAGTTCGTGTCATTGTGTTCTCCTACTGTTCTCCTTACTCACCAGAAGCCTTACTTGAAAACCATAACGCTGCTTTGAAATCCAATCTCCCAAGTTTGAAATCCTCATTTGGAACCCTAACGAGAAGCTCTGAGCCTGGCTTGAAACCCTACTTTAAATTCTAACACTAGTTTGAAACCCCAATCATAATTTGAAACCCTAACTGAGGCTTAAAACCCTGCTTTAAAACCCCATCTCGAGTTTGAAATCCTAATCCAGGCTTGAAACCTACATTTTAAACCCTACCTAGTAACTGGAAGCACTGACTTTGACTTGAACCCCTGCTTTGAATTCCTCGCATAATTTGAAGGCTTGAAACCCTACTTTGAGTCCATCCATCATTGCAATGCAATACAAAATGATCCAGATGAGTACGAGATGGCGAGTAGCGTTATGCAATTTAGTCCTCGGCCCTCCTTTTTCCTCCGGAACGGTGGCTTGGCCCGCATGCCCAGTAAGGAAACAAAATATCCTTCCCCAAAAGCCTCCAAAAGCTTTTTCCAAGTCCCACTTGTAAAGTCAGAAGGCAGCGATGCTTTGAAGTGGTGCCCGGCGCAAGGGAAGATTTACGAGGAGGACACTGACGCGGCGCATCGCGGCTACATTCGCGCTCACGTTAACCAGCGTTTTACATTTGATGTCTTGAGTCAGCCCCGCTCGCAAAACAGACATCTTCATTCTTCCCCGCAAAATGGCAGCTCGCCGCGGATCCCACAATTTCCTCAATGATTTTTTTTTTTGTTTTTGCAATTTTCATTTTGTACCTTTGTGAAAACCCAGATGACACCCTGATCACTTGAACAAAGTTATGACACATTATGGTGAATTTTAGAATACTTTTTTTTCCTTTTTTTTTCCCCTGTCAGTATTTTTCATCTAAAACTAAAAACTTTTTTTCAAATAAGTGTGTTATTTTCATCCAATATTTTTATGTCACTGATATAATATTTGTGGTTTTTTTCCAATACAATATGTATATATTTTTTGATTCAATATTTTTGCATTTCTATTCAAATATTTGTGTGTTTTTAATTACACATTCCTTTTGAAACCAAACCCTGTTGACATCCAAATGAGTCCAAATGAGATGACCCCATTTGACTGCGTGCACGTGTTTGTGTGCGTGTCTCTGAGCAGTATGAGTCAAACCAATTCAGCATAATTGCGGCAATTAAGAGTCCTAAGTATGATCGGCCATCTTCTCTTTAGGTAAGGGAAGGTTGAATGCAATTTTCACATCCAAAACCTCCTAACGCGCGTTTTCAGGGTTTAAGAATGATTTTCCCCAAAAGGGACAAATAGAAATTTAAATAAGTAATAAATATATATAAGACTATACAAGCTGTTGAACCCTAACCCTGGCTTAAAACCCTACTTTACTCTACTTGAAAATTTTGCCCAGGTTTGAAACCCTAATATCAATCACTGCCTTGAAACTATAATTAGACAACCTATTGCTCGAAATGCTCCTTTAAAACCCCGAAGCTGGTCTTATACCGTAAACCACGGAACTGAAGCTCTGCTTCAAACCTTAACCCTTCTTTGAAACCCTAACCACTTGTTGAATCCCTCATTTGAAAGCGCGTCCCCTCGCTTGAAACCCTAGCACGAGCTTGAACCCACGTTTGAAACTTTAGCCCTTACTCGAAAACCCTAACCCTAAACCTGGCTTGTTTTCAGACAAGAAAATGAGCATTTTTACTTCTGAATGTTTGTAATTCACATTTGGAAGCTGACAAGAAAACAAGTCGAAAGGGTGAGAAAGTGAATATTACGCGTTTTCCTTCTTACCTGATCTCGCCTGCCGATAAGTCCCGGGGAGGCTTTCTGCTCCCGTTGGCACGTTTCCCTTTTTTGGTCATCACCCAAGCTTTTTTGCCACTTCAACTTGGAAGTTCAGTTGAAAATGGAAACAAAGTGTGGATGCTGCCTGCTGCTGGAGTCAACGAAGGGAACGGCAACACACCCGTATGACAAGTGTGTTGACAAAGACTGAAAGGGGATCCCGTCTGTAAGCCCCCCCCCCCCCCCCCCGAGATGCTGCCAGGAGCTTTTACAGAAAAGAGGACAAAAAGCTCTTTGGCAATGACGGTCAAAGCAGAACAAGAATGACAAGTGGCCGTGTCATGTTGGAAGCTTCTTTTCATCTTCTGTATTTAATACCCAGCATGCCGGTTGACTTTCCATTTGTTTGTATTTCAACCCCCCCTTTTTGGAAACCCTGACTTGAAATTCGAATCGAGGCTGGAAACGAGGGCTGAACGATTCAAATCGACGTTGCAGTGCAGTACAATGCAATTTATACGTATTTGTCAAACGGAATGCGTTGCAACGTAAAGTAACAATGGCGGCGTACGTCCCCCAAAAAGTTTCTACAAAACGTATTCAACTGGAAATGATTTTTAAAAAAATCATAGTTATGTTAGTAACAACCAAATAAATAATAGACAGCAAACTTGCCTTTACAGTTGGGGTTCCTTTCACGGTTTTTGTTGGTTTGTGTTGTTCAAGCTCTGATAAGGTTTTAACAAAATGCCATTTTGTCCACAGGAACCCGGACGGGGACGTCCAGCCATGGTGCTACATTGCAGACCACGAAGACGGAATCTACTGGCGATACTGCGACATCCCGACATGCCGGAGTGAGTGACCCTAATTTGCTTTCCAGGACAGTGACTGAGTACAAGTGGAGTTCTACACGGCTCATTCTTCAGGCCACTCTTTTTCTGCCAGTTTCATGAAAAACAGATTCAATTAACCAGAATCGGCTTCCATGTGAAGACTTTTTGTTTGGCCTCTTCCTTGCTGTCAATCACGTGGAAAATGTCATTTTTGGGGGGGAACTTTGGGGTCAAATAATTGAACCCGAATTTACTCCCTAATATACTCTTGTGATTTTAAGCACCCTAGCAAGCTAGGGTTTCTTTCTTTCTTTCTGTCAGTCTCCTTGAATTTGTACCATATTGGAGCAAGCATTACAAACAGTTTGAGTCTGATAATCAGCCTGAATGTAATCCCGGAGTTCCACAAGTCTCATTTCGAAGGCATCTTTGAAATCCTCTTTTTTTTTTGGATTGAAGAATAGTATGAGCAGTTACATTATCATTGAATTCTCTAAACCGTCCACGCTCTGGAACCGCCTTTTACTGCAAGGCAACCGTGTCGCTGGCCTCTTTGATCCATTTGTGGATTTATGTTTGTTGATGAAGGCGAACGCTAGGCTACGCAGTTGAAAACACCGCTGGATGTTGTTGTTTTTTTGTTTTTGTTTTTTTTACAAACCACCAACCATCCTCTCCATGAATTAGTTTTACTGTCGTGACCTTTTGCACATTTTGCTTGATTAGCCTAAACTTGAAGTCATTCACGGTACTGTTTGTTTTTCTTGAGGCTCTCAACATAGTTTTCAACATAGAATGAGATGTTATGTTTTTTTTTTTGTGCGCTTCACTGAAAAGTGTCAATTTGAAGTGAAGCAAAAATGACTTCTTGGTGGAATTGATTGTACATATCACATTCGTAGTTTTCGTGTGTTTGTCTGTCTGTCTTTTGACTTGGCTGTCTCGTGGCATCCCCTGTTTTAAAACGGTTGCCTTTCCTCCTGGCTGTTGTATTTTGCATTCTCATTAATAATAACAATTATTCCTATTTCATGTTGTTATCTAATCCTTGCAGACGAGCTCGGCTAAACGCATTAAAAGCATAAAACAGCAGACTGACAAGTGAACTCGGGGGCCACCAGCTCCGTGTTATCCTGTCTTGAGTAGCACGCTCGGCTAAATCCCGCGGTTTGAATACCGGCGGCGCACATTAGCCCCGTAAATCGTGTCTGCTGGCAGGAGTCACTCGCGTACGTGTATGTCGCTTCGCGTCTTTTTTATTTTATTTTTTATTTTTATTTTATTATTATTATTTTTTTTTATTATTATTATTTTTTATTTATTTATTTTTTATTTTTTTCTATCGTCGGCTTTCGGCTGACCTATTTTCACCTAGTGTCCTTTTAGCTGAGGCGCACGGGGGGGGGGCCAGGCTTGTCCTTATCTGCGATCGAATCAGGCCCGGCCTTTGTCCGGGAAAATGTGTTTCGGGCTTTCTTTTTTGAACTGTTTTACGACAACAACACTGCATGGGAAATTTTTGATTCTGTTTAGCTGTGAGGCATCATCAGGGTGTCATGAAAACAAGCCTGTTCACGAACAACGTTGGCAGGTATCGACATACTTTAATGGGAAACCACAATCACAATATTACGCCTCCCTCACCCTTTTGTGGCAAGGAAGGCCTCGCCCTCCGGCGAGTCTAACCATCTTGGCAAGTCTACGCATTCTGCCGGCGAACGTCTCACTTTCTGACAACTCACTGCCTTTTCCGGAAAGGTATGTCTCATCTTTTTAGGCAGGGAAAGTACCATCTGCTCAGGAAAATCTCACCCACTGACAAGGTTCCTTTTTCTGGCAAGGTCTCTTTCTCGTAAAGAGGTTTCTGGCAAGTAAGGGCTCACTTTCTGGCAGGAGATCACTTTTTAGAAACAAGAATTCTGGCAAGGGAGGTTTCAACTTTTTGGGGCGTGGCAAGGTTTTACATTGGAAATCAAGCTTTCGGTTTCTGTCAAGGTTTCTGGCATTTTGACTAAAACCCGCCGGCCCGGCCCGACTCCCCGAGGATCGCTGCCTAACACGTAGTTTTGCAACTGATGTTGACTGATGTTCAGTTTGTTGTCTATATTTGAAATGGATCAATGGACTAGTCTCTCTCAATTGTGAGCCAGTTGGGGTAAAATGGAGGAAAATAATAAGGAAAAAACATGGCATCAGCCCCAAAAGACACCGACCCACCGGGCATCTGCCCTGAATGCCAGATGGGACAGTCCAGCCCTGGACTTTGGTTCCCACTTTCTGGCAGTCGCCCTCTGGCAAAGCCCTGCCCCCCAGACTGGGTTCCACTTTCTGGAAAGCCCTTCATGTTTCATGACAGCTTCATTTTACAGTGCCACTTTTATTTACACAAATGTCCAAAACCGCACTGTTTTAATCCGTTTTCGCTGTTGCGTAAACAGCGGCTCACTTTTTGGCAAAGCCAAATGCCTGAAGAAGGTCAGGTATGCCTCGCATTGTCTCGTGAATCACTCCACTGTTGAGACACATGCCCAAAAATGTGTCACTTGGTGTACCTTTCTCCAAGGACAGGTGCGGTCACATTGCAGCTACACCCCAAGATCACAAAGTGTGAACCAGGAAGCGTTTCACGCGGTTACGGATCAAGAGAGTAACAGCTGTCTTTTGTTTGTTTTCTTTGTCCTTCGCGCTTGACGTTGTGTGTCGGAGGACGCCATATTTTCACCTCGGGTATTTGGCAGACAAATGGGCGGGTCAAAAAAGAGGTTTGGAAACACAGGGTGACAGTGTGGATTACGGTTTAGGTCACTGGATTATCCAACAACTCTAATCCCCCCCCCCCCCCCCCGCGGCGGCGGCATTATCTGAGCATCAAAAAGGTGCTGCTGTCAAAGCTTGTCAGCTAGTTTGAGGTGCTTCCGTATTTGCACAGCGCCAGACCGTTTAAAGTCAAACTCCTTGCAAAATATGTTTTCACATCGGAACGAAAGTCGCTCCTGAGTCTGAGCACCTCAATGAAATTGTACGGCCCCGGGTTTTTACCCCGCCTCGCCCCAAAGTCAGCTGAGGTGGGCTTTTCAGCTCTTCCACGATACGAATGACGATATGCAGTTAGTCGCTTTTTATTCAACAACCCAACAATGCACAGAAGATCCAAAACATTTGTTACAGTAATCCCGAGACTACTATACTATATTCAAAACCATGAAATCTTATGTACGGATGTGAACGCTGGACGTTGACTAAAGAGTTGGAAAGAAGACTCGAAGCAGCAGAAATCGGAAGGATTAGGAAAGTATCATGGACTGAAAAGAAGATAAACGAAGATGTGATTGGAGATGGCGGCGTACAAACGATCTCTACTGAAAACCATCAGAGAAAGGCGGAGCAAATTCTTTGGACACATAAATAGAGCAAAGCGACTGGAAAAACAAATTCTACGTGGCAAGATTTGTGGAGTTAAAAGCAGAGGATGCAAACGGCTTCAATAACTTCCCATCAATGAATTTATTAGAAAAACTGACGCCAGAGAGGTATGGCGAGCCACGATTGCGGACGTCTGCAGCAGACCTGGCACGTCCTGGGACTCAGCTCAGTCATGTAACAAATTAAATTCCCAAGTCAAGATATCACTATACGCAGTTAAAAGGCTGTGGGGCGTGCGGCTGTCAAAAGCGTATACTGTTGACGTTGGTTCAATCGGACCGGCACCGAGAGTCAAACAGCCTCTCTGTCAACAGCACCAAAGCAGGAAAAACCAGTTGTCCTGACAAAAATGCCGACGATCACGTGAGGCAGAAGACCTGCGTCGACGCCTGACGTGACCTTTTCTTAGGGAGCCGTCAACTTTTGCCCTCGTTGAAGATTTACGACACAATTATGGCTTTACGAGTCTCCCTGAATTGGGCTTTTGTAGCGCAGCTGGTCATTATCTCATTGTAACTATCATTGTAATTTGTGAGCGTTGTTGTAATGAGCTCATGAAAAGAAAATTCCAACGACATTGGATCGGACAATTGATTTTGGGTTCTTGTCAACATGAAGTCGATTTTAGGCAAAGAATGACGACTGCGGAAAAAACGGGACAGTGAAAATGACAATAATGGAGGACAACAATAAGGATCTCTTGTATCGGGAAGTTAATTTACGTTTGCCGCATTCGGATCGGCACCCTTGGTACCCTAACAGACAAGGTGCGAGAAGCAGTACCTTGCTTGTAGTACCTGCTCTTTTCCACTTGCATATTGGAATGCATGAAAGAAACCGTAAGAAGTCTGTTGTGTGTACGTTGCGTGGCCGACTACTGCAATGACTTCCATCCAGTTGCATTCATTTTGCACCCTCCGCACCTTGAAGCCATAAAGTTAGGTGTTAGGAGTCATATTTTACGAGCCGAACTAAAGAAAGTATGCGGTGCTGAGCTATTGCTTTCATTACGTCTGATTTACAAAGCGGTTAAATGTCACTTTGAAATTGCGCAACATCGCGGCGAGTGATAAATGAATCCAGACATTAAAGCCCTACGAGATGGGCTTGATTATATTATACTAAGTGTCTATTAATTTTTTCCAGATAGTAGTACAATTACAGGGCGTCTTCTGTTTATGACACATTTCTGCAGTAGTAAGGTTATAATTACGGTAAATATTTGATTGAAAAACAGTTGTAAACTGTAAATATGCAACAAAACAATGAAAAGCAGCAAGTATTACGTATACATATTGTACTGCATGGCCACATAATTATTACACTACAATAAATTAATTCATTGCAAACAATGTTGTGTTGACGACCATCTCTGATATAATTCAATATTTTTGCCTAATTTCTTTGGATTTGAGTGCTTTTTCTGTGATATTTGTGCATTTTTTGTGTAATATTTTTCAAATTTATCTTTTTTCATATAATAGTTTGCATTTATTTCCTAATATTTAAATTTTGTCTAATATTAGTGTATTTTTTATCGAATATTATTATTTTTTTCCCTAATATATATATTTTTGCTTCTAATGGTATTGTCATTATTTTTTGCTAATATTTCTTAAATATTTTCCTATTTATTCTGTCCTAATTGCATTTTTTTTCATCTAATATTATCTTCTTCTTTTTTTGGTAATAATTTGGTATTTTTTCCCGTAATGGATTTTTTTATAAATTTTTTATTTTCCCCCCATTTTGGTAAATTGCCAAAATGTGTGTAATTTCATCTAACATTTATCTACTATTTATTTGTTCCTGTAATTTTTCCAAATCGCGTATTTTTAAAAAAATAATATTTTTCTACTTTTCCTCTATAATGTTTTGCTGTTTATTGTAACATTAGTGTATTTTTTTGTCATGCATGTTTTTCTGTATATATATTTTTTTTTTACTTTTGTGCTTTTTTTCGGCAAATATATTTTAAAATATTTTTTCCGTATTATTTTGTTAGTTTTAATACTGTATTATTTATCTATTATGTGTATATGTTTTTGTATTATTTTGTATATGTCTTAATTTTTTAATCTAATATTTCTCTAATATTCATCCATTTTTTTGAGACATGCAACAAAAAATTTGGGTTTTTTTGTGGGGTTTGGAATACATGAATAGTATTTCGATTCAATGGCGAAAGCTCTATGCTTTCATAAACTGCTGTATAAAGTGTTATTTTTCTTAATATAACACATTACAAAATGGATGGGATTCATGGCATTTTCATTCATTTCAATGAGGAAAGAGCAGAGTCAGAAAGCTGTATCTTAAATTTTTCATACAATATTTTTCTCTAATATATGTTTGTATATATATATATATTTTTTTTTTTACCCTTGGCTTACATTTGTGTGGCAGTGAATGAGTGAAAATGTGACTGAAAACATTGAACAGTTCATAAAGCCTTGACGTTATTTCCTATGGGGATTTCCCCCCCCCCCCCCCAAAAAAAATATGTTTTCTAATATTTTGAGCGCTGTATTTTGGCTCATGTTTGCAACTACACTGAGTCACGATCGAGCAGGTGCAATAAAACGTTGTGCTCCTTCCAGACCAGCCCGGCTCATAACAAGTTGAAATCCACTCTGACTAAAATTAGCAATAATATAGCATGTAAAAATAAATAACATGGGCTGTGTATGTGTGTGAGGGGAAAAAACAGTGGGGATTTTTACGACGGGAATGACAGAAAGGGAACCCGCGGCCATGAAGGAGAAAACAAGCGTGGGTCCAAATAAGCCAGTGGAACATGTTGGACATGTGGTCTGGCTGCGGAAAACCAGACGGGAGCACCGCAGCCTCGCCTCATGTGGTTCCCCCCCCCGGGCCCCCTCGGCCCCCTCCGACCTCGAGGTGCTTTCAAGTTGTGTTATTGCTGCATTTATTTCTCGTTGTTTTCCGAGGTTGGACGCTCTCCCGGCCTTGCGGTCAGGAGCCGCGCTTTGGCCATCCCGATAGTTTGTTCCTGTAATTTGGCGCCGTAAAAAAATACAAAAATACTTTTTTGAGAGCGCACTGTGAGTCACGTATGAAGCTAATTTCAGTCTAATTACTATAGCTGGTGTAAAAATGTTCTGCAAATTTGACTAAATCTGGAAAAATATGACAGTGAAGTCCACAAATTTGACAATGATTTAACGTGATTGCGCCATTTCTTTTTTTGTCTGAAGCTTGCTTATAACGGAAATTTTGGAATGCGATACGAAGCAAAAAATTTGGGGTTTCAAAATGAGTGTGCTAATTTTTAGTTAATTCAAAGTTCCTTTAAAATCACTAGTTTTTTTTTTTACGCGCGATACATTTCTGCTCTTTACTTGGAAAGTCTGTTCTGGGGGAATTCCCAACGCAGCATCCACCAATTTTGCAGTAATAAATTTAGTAATATGGCGTATATTTTTGGACACTGGGGTCAAGCTGTATTTTACAATTTAAAAAATGTGCAGAAAGTTACTTAATGTTAAAGATTACATAGCACTTAATATGGAAAAAAATGCACTGAGCTTTCACCAATGTCTTACAAGTGCAATTATGCCATCTAGTGACAGAAAAAATGACCAACACAAATCAATACCACACATTTTTACAGCACAGTACATCTTTTTACTTTTAACTCAATTTTATGAATTATTATGAAATGACTGTATCTCCGACTAAAAGATGTAGCCATATTTCTATTAATTAACATTTTTTCCTACGAGTATGAAAACTAAAAAAAAAAAATTGGATTGTACATTTAGAACAAATATAAAATTTCCAATTAATCGTGAGTTAACTATTCAAGTCATGCAATTAATTACGATAAAAAAATTTTTTAACGCCTGATACCCCTAACAAAGCAGCTCATAACTGGAAAAACAACAGAAGTTGAGGCACTTGTAAGTCAAGGTTCCCTAATGCTGTACTACAATTAACTATTTTGCCAATAGTTTTTTTTATTTTACACAATAAATACATTGATTTGCTATTAAAAAATAAATATAAATGTAAATTTTATGATTTTGCTTATTGACAAAAATGAATTCTTCAGTTTTTTTTTTTTTTTAATAAGTATTAAATCTGGAAACATGTCAAGTGCCCTGCTTTTGTCTACTGGTGGCGCGCAGCTGCCAACCATGAATGAAAATTCTCATACAAACCTGACAGTCCGCAGAGCCCAGACAAACCGATCCAGCTCGGTTAGCATGCTCCAGGCCCCTCCTCAAGTAAAAAGGTGAGTGAGGGTGTGGTGGTGTGGGGGCTTGTCATTGTTATCTGACCTCCGAACCCCTCTCCTCAAAGCTCCGCCCACACTCCCTTGGGGCGGAAATACCTGCCCATAGAGGCAGAGAGTGTTTTGAACTCCGGAGACGAAAAGTCGAGCTTGTCACAGAAAAGAGCCCGAGGACATGGACTAGATTGAATCTCCCCGCCCGGGCCGCCTTCTCGAAGATGGCTGCGGTTAATTTAGCCGGCGCCATTAGGGAATTAAAGGTATTGATTACAGGGTCGACCGGAATGCCTGCCAATGAGAACGAGTGGATGGGCTTTTGTTTAGGACCTTGTCTTTGGGATGAATGAGTGAAGCCTCAAAGCGAAATATAGATCCGCTGCTTGGTGGATGGAATCGGGGAAGTTAACTTTGCGCCAGCGTCTTTTTTGGCTGAGAGCAACATCAGCAGATTCGTAGCAGATCAGCTCAAGTTTGTGTTGATTATGTGAAGGAAACGGTGTTACGTTTACAACCACAATTGTAATATTTGTTCCATGCAGGTGTACTAATTCCTTCCCAGCAGTCCATTCTCTTCATTTTGGCGCATTTCCCTTGGCGGCAATGCTTACCATGTATAATGGATATTTTGTTTTGTCCAATCAGATTTCATCCTCTATGTGTTGCCATGTCAATTGAACCCATTCATTGCCAACACAATTCAAATGGATCTTTTTTATTTTATTTTTTTATTATTATTTTTTATTTTATTTTTTTTTCTTAAGAGCTCAGTATTGTTAATTCGGTAATGTCATCATCATTGCTCCTTTTTTTTTTTTTTTTTTTTTTGTATGTGCGTGTATTTGTTAGCTCACCAAAAACCTATTAGAAAAAAATCCCATACCGTTCACCTAAACCGAACAAATGGATCTTTGACGTCTATAGCCGTCAATGGCAGTAAATGCCCTGGGCCTTCAGGGCAAATTTGGGCTGAGGGCTCATGACTGAAGTTAAAAAAATTTTTTTAAAAATCACACGATATAGCAAACAACTTTGTCTACATAGTAAGTGGACTTTGGAGCTGTTTAAAACTAGAGAGTTTCTTCTTTCTTTACTACTTTACTTTGTCCTCCTAGGACCTCACACGGGGGCTCCTTTGGGTTCGGTTTGTCAGGTTTGCGAGGCCGAGGTCATTCTCATCTGGCTTTCCCTTGCATTGTCTCCTAATTACTCATTTAAAGCTCCCATTCTTTCTTTTAATTAGACGCTTGGTCACGCTCTCGGGGCCCGCCGGCTGGCTCATTGATCTGCTCGCTGTTCATCTTCTTAATAGTACGTACACACACGCGCGCGCACACACGAGACTTGACTCGAGTCAGACTTAAGTTGCCAGTTTTGGGACTTGGGACTCACTTGGCTAAAACTCTTGATTCTGGATTTGGTATTCATGAACTAGCTGAGGTGTGTCAGAAAAGTAAAAAAAAAAGAAAAAAAGATACATTTAGAACTTAAAATACAAAATATGAGTTTTCCCCTTCAATGTGGGCCACACAATCAACCAGCACATTTAAGTAACGCAACTGGACAATCGCAAGTACAGTCGCTGACTTTGACCATCACACGTGCTGGAATGGGTAAAAATGCGCCCCCTAGTGTTCTTATCAGCGAACAACAGTTTTAGACATCACATACTGTACTGTTGTTTTTTTTAACCACTAAAACATCGAAGAAGCGGATATATCATGCTGACTAGCCTAATTGCCTACTTGACTTACTCCCATATGTTTTACCTTCATTTTTTCGAGACAAATAACTTTTCTCCAGTGTTGCCATGACAGATTTATAGCCCTCATATATTTTCAGCATCGTAACTTCCCAAGCGAACACTCAGTTCTTTCTACACACCGATAATAACACCCTCATTGTCCCGGCTAAGCGATGCTCCCTTTTACAGAACCGAGTTGGGGGGGGGGGGGGGCATTTGATTGTGGGTAATTTACGAGCATAAACGCGTCAAATGTGGTCAGCCAGCCAGAGCCATGATTTTTTTTTTGCTATCTTCAAATGCATGGTATGTCTTTGGTTGATATAAATCACTGACATAAAATGACTTCCTGCAAAAGCACTTTTAATGGATCAGTGTTACAAGATGCAGTTTGCTTTCGTTTTTACGACTGACTCACAGAAGTCAAACGGTCTCCATTATAAAAATCGTGAGCTCAACATGCGATTTTCGAAGCCATATTTCAACGTTCTTAATGGGGATAGATTGCATACTTGGTGGGAAATGTCAGCATCATTTTAAACATCCAGTCAGTTCTTGATTATAGTTCATTCTCACTTTCTTGAAATACTTTTTGTTTGAAATCCTCCGAAATTTTGTAAGGACGCTTGCTTGCTCCTGTTGAGGTATTTAGTCTAACGACGTGCGCGCCATTCTTCGGGCCGTTTGTTGAGTCTGTGTCGTCTGGCCCCAGATGAGATGTGTTGACATGGCCGCTGCGTGATGACGACACAGCTCCACTTCCAGTAAAAGGCTCACTTGCGCCTCCAGGGCTTCTTTACGTCTTTGCGCGCTCTGAGGCAGTCGGAGTGTTTGCATGAAAAATCCCCGCCTTGTGCTTTTGGCCTCTTTATCTCTTGGCACTTCTTTTCAAAAGTGTTAGTCACAGCATTGCCCCTTTTTTCATGGCGTCTGATGTTTTTGCAGCAGAACAAAGCAGATGTGGCATCTGTAAATCTGATGTTTGCATTTGAGCTGCCGTGTAAAGTAAAAGCTGACTAATATCTTAACACTGACCAGAAAAAAAAAAATCAACAAAAAAAAAGCATTTTGCGCTGAACAACCTTCCCGCCAATGGACTTACTCCTAATTTAACCCTGGTGCCCTCTGCATTTGAGTAAATACTGTAGTATGAATCACTAACGACTAATTGACTTAGTAACTAGCTGATACCTGACTAACTAACTGGCTGGCTTCACTGACTGACTGACTGACTCAGGTTGACTGGCTGAGTCACTCACTAACTTACTAGTTGTCTGACTGAGTAACTCACAAACTAACTGAACATACCTAACTAAAGTGACTTACTGACAAACTAGTTGACTGACCACTCCATTCACTTACTCACTCACTCATAGATTGACTGACTGACCCGCTTACAGACTTTCTAATTGTCTGACTAACTCATGAATGTGACTAACTAATCCGACAAATTGATTTAGTAATATGATAACTGCGATTAACTTAAGTGACTGATTCACTGATTGACATACAAATTGTCTCACTGACTAACACACAAACTGACTAAACTAACCAAACTCTGAACGTAGTGACAGAAATATCCTTTAAACAGACTCAACTAACCTATTGATTCATTCAGTGCTGAACTGATTTTCTCACTCCCTCACTCACTCTCTGAATAGCTGACTGACTGACTTACTAGTTGTCTGACTGACTAACTCACAAACTAACTGAACAAACCTAACTAAAATGACTTACTGACAAACGGACTTAACTAGTTGACTGACTACTCCACTCACTCACTCACTCATAGGTTGACTGACTGACCCATTTTCAGACTTACTAACTCATGAACTGACTTACTAAACTGACAAACTGATTTAGTAATATGATAACTGTGATTAACTAAGTGACTGATTCTAGTGCTGAACTGACTTACTCCCTCACCCACTCTCTGAATAGCTGACTGACTGACTGATTTTGTAACTAGCTGAATAACTGACTAACTCATTGACTAACTGGCTGACTCATTCACTAACTAACTAACTAACTCTCTTGCTACCTACCCAACTCTAAACTTACTGACCAATTTACTGGCTGACTGACTAACTGGCTTACAGTCTGACTAAGTAATTGACTGACCGACTGACTGACTGTCTGAGTAAACAAACCAGCCAACTGCAAAAAAGAAAAGAAAAAGAAAATCTCTCTGCCGCCTGTTTAATCTGTGTGAGCATTTTGTGCACGAGGGAGTCTGCACGCGTCCCATCCAGGTGTTTATCTTCCGTTTTTTTCTGTGTCGTAATCCCTTGGCGGATAAAGAAACTGCAAAAGCGCTGCTTTAGCTCTCTGCTATCTCAATGTACACACACACACACACAAACACGCACGCACGCGCGCACGCACACACGCACACTCACTCACACATTCTGATTAGTGTCATCGTAATTCACAGTCGCATGAATGGGCTGGGAAAAGCCGGGCCGGCATTGTGGTATGGATCTAAAACATTTGACGTGCTTTATGACTCGGAGGAGCGAGTGATGAATGAAGATGTAAATAAGGACGACTCAAGTGTCACATGGCAAATTCCAGACACAATGTGTGATCTTGTTTCCCTGAACGCCCCGCCATTCTCTTTTTGCGGGTGCAATGGCTTCCATTGGAATCCAAAGTCGCCTTTTGCCCCTGCTTCTTGCGTAAACAACATCAAATGTGTGGCATGTGGGAAAAGCTTTTATTGTGGCGGGACGGCTCCAGTGCTGACTTGTTTTTCTGCTTGCCGTTGTGTGCTGGGGAAGCTGCAATCACATGACCATATGATAATTATTGTACTTACAGCTGTTCCTAATATTATGGCTACCTTTAGAGCCTTGATACCCTAACCCTGGCTCTGAAACCCTCATTTGGAATCTTAGTCCTATATTAAAAATCCTTATTTATTTTTCCTTATTTATCCTAATTTATTTAGATTGGCTTAACTCAGGATGGAAACGCATATTTGAAACTCTAACCCTGGCTCAAAATTCCCAATTTTAAACCCTAACCTTGATTTGCTTGCTGGAAATTCTAATTGAAAACCTGGATTTGAAACCCCAATTTAAAACCCTTATTTTAACCTGAAACCCCAACCCTGGCTTTGCATTCCTATTTGAAACCCTAACAAAGGCTTAAAACCATCATTTGAAAACCCCACCCGGGCTCAAATCTCTGATACAAAATCATTATTTAAAACTCATAGTTTATTGATCTTCTTTTCTTCTTTTTTTCCCCAGTGCCAGGAAATCTGGGCTGCTTCCGAGACAGCGGGGACCCCCCCACCCTGCCAGGGCCCACCGAGACCTCCAACAAGCTGACCATCCAGACCTGCATCAGCTTCTGCAGAAAGCAGAGATACAAGGTCAGCCCTCACAGATCCGCTGCACAAACACTACACTTGAAACCCTCACACAGACGGCGGCGACGCCTTCGTTTTAGAAATGAGCTTGAAACTTTGAGGCTTTAAACAAAATCCTAACTTGAAACCCCAACCAAATATTGACCCACTATCGTAAGTTCTTAACTGTGTCAAGACCCTAATACGAAACTCTAAATCAGGCTCCAAATCCCTTATCAAACCCTAACCCCCCTTGTCTCAAGACCCTGACCCAGGCTTGAAGACCCAATTTAAAACCTTAATCTTGGTTTAAAGCCTAACTTGGGAACCCTAAAGCAATCTTGGAAAATAAAAAGCCTAATAAGAAGAATTAGAAAGCGCAGGATGTCTTCAAATGTAGGGAGTCATAAAAATAAAAACATAAATAGTAAAGTAACCGATGCCTGACAAGTCAACTAAATACAGCAAGAAATGATTTTGCGGCGGCACCGCTTTTTGTGATGGCTGCCGTTCCGCGTTGCAGCCGTTTCTGTTCTGTCGAGCTTCCTGTTGAAAAGGGCGGGCGACGTGTGACGGATGGCAGCGGCAATCAGGCTTGACAGCTGGAAAGGAGCAGGAATTAGCCCGTCGGCATCTTCCTCCTCTTCCTCCTCTTCCTCCTCCTCCTCCTCCTCCTCCATGCGACGTGCTCGTCTCCCACTCTGGCTCTTATTTGTGCAAACCTGTGCCAGGTGTTCATTTCATGTCTCAATAGATTTGCATCTGCGAGGGCTGTATTGATAAACTCTGACAGCACCAAACTTTTTTTTTTTTTGGAATAATATTGATCCCCCATTTATAGCGACATCATCTAAAAAAATATATTTCCACACACGTTTGAAACACTTTTTTTTTAAAAAACACTTCAATTGATTAAAACCTTATTCCTTTGCACCTCGTGCTTGCTTCAAGTTCTTTATTTGTCATTCCCAGTTGATGCTTATTTCAACACCAAAATAGTCAGCTAACTATATAATAACAAACGTCCGTTAGCTTAATATGAACTTAATCATGCAGAATTGCACCTTCGAGTCTGCAAGCGCCAGCGCCTCCATTTCATAGCCAACAAAGCAAATGCACCCCGAACAATCAGCAGGCCATAAATTCCTGATCTGTGAGCGGAGGCGGCGGCGGCCGAGTGAGTGGGAAAGCGCGGCGTGCGTGCGTGCGTGCGTGCGTGCGTGCGTGCGTACCTTCACTGGTGGGACTTCAACCGCAACACAATGGCTTCCCTTTGATGGCGGCACAATAGCACTTTTGAGCGCGATGACTTGTGACGTTTTCACATTCCTCCGGTCCCATTTTATTCCCCACACTAATGTGAGTTACGACATCTGGTCATAACGAGGCGGGAAGAAAAGGCTTTCATTTCACGCCACTTGATATGCAAAAAGTGAGAGGGGGGGGGGGGGCAACAATTGCACTTCAACTGACAACGCTGAGAACTTTATGACTTAATTTATGTCGGATTAAATCATACAGTGCCAATAACTCTCAGGGTTCCCACCAGTCCTTTTATGTCGATGGCCTTTTTTCACACAACAATTAACTATCTTATGGGATAGTTTGTTTGTTTGTTTTTTAGATGGAGAAATGAAACAATATGTCCATAAAGATATCTCAATGTTTACGAAAACTTGTACCTTAGGTTAATTGATGACTCCAAATTGTTTGGTTTGGTTTTGTGACGACTGGAACTCATGCTGGTTGATTACAAATACGTCTACAGTATGTTATGTTTCGTAAAGAAAAGCGTTGTATCGCGAAAGAGAGCAAGCCGTTGTAAAAAAAAATAAAATAAAAAAAATAAAAATAAAACACGTGGCAACTAAACAATAGTATTGGTTTGTTACAATTATGGAAACTTCTATAGTACTTTTTCTCGAAGTCTGTAAATCTTTAGGTTAGGTTTGTTTCACGTCTGAAAATTATTTCTTGTATTTACAGAACCTGTACTTTAGGTTTAGTAACGATTAAATCAAAGTGGATGTTTATGCAAACACATACGCTCGGTTCATTGAAAGATTAAAAAAAAACAAAAAAAAAACTCTTCCAGTGTTTACATAAATATGCGCAGTTTGTTAGTCCGAAAATCTTACTTATCTGTACTTTAGTTTGAGAGTTTGTAAATTGCTTACAAAAACACAGATTTCAGATTCGTTGAAGACTTGAAATGGTCTCGGATGCTCAAGTTTTCCTTGATTTTTTATTTTTTTTTAAATGGCATTACAGCATTTGTTTCAGCCAAATCTTCCGACCCTGAAATTGATCTCCAAAAGTCCTTGAATGGCGAGTAAATGAAAGCGCGTTCTGTGTTTGCGCAGCTGGCCGGCATGGAGTCGGGGTACGCTTGTTTCTGCGGCAACGAAGTGGACCTCGCGGATCACGGCGAGGCCCCCAGCATGGAGTGTAACCACGTTTGTTTCGGCGATCACAGGCAGCCGTGCGGCGGAGACGGCTGGGTCATCGTCTTTGACAGTGAGTGCCGTGAAATGGTCGAAAACGGTGTATCGTTCCTTCTTGCCGTTTTCAATTGGCAATTGAAAATGTAAAAAAAAAAAATACAAATAAATAGGAGACTATTTAAAAAGAAATTAAAATTGAATGTTTTTTTGTTTTTAATCCAGATTTTTCATATATTAATTTTAGAATGTGAAATGGAAAAACAGGCCATAGGAATAAATTAAAATTGAATGTTTTTTGTTTTTAATCCAGATTTTTCATATATTAATTTTAGAATGTGAAATGGAAAAACAGGCCATAGGAATAAATTAAAATTGAATGTTTTTTGTTTTTAATCCAGATTTTTCATATATTAATTTTAGAATGTGAAATGGAAAAACAGGCCATAGGAATAAATTAAAATTGAATGTTTTTTGTTTTTAATCCAGATTTTTCATATATTAATTTTAGAATGTGAAATGGAAAAACAGGCCATAGGAATAAATTAAAATTGAATGTTTTTTGTTTTTAATCCAGATTTTTCATATATTAATTTTAGAATGTGAAATGGAAAAACAGGCCATAGGAATAATTAGTACTTTATTTTGTGCAATTTTATTATAAAAAAGCAATTTTTGTGTGTGCTAATTAAAAAAAAATAATTTGAAATTGTAATCAGTCACTTTCTCCCCCCGTAGCTCGGGTGGGTTCCTGTGGCGGAAATTACTCATCCCCATCCGGGGTCATCTACTCCCCGGACTTTCCGGACAAATATGGATCCGGCCGCGTTTGCTACTGGACGGTGCAGGTTCCGGGATCCTCCGGCATCCTCTTCAACTTCACCTTCTTCGACATCACGGACCAGACGGACATGGTGGAGCTGCTGAACGGCTACACCAACGAGGTGGTGGCGCGTTTCGACTGGCGCAGCCCGCCCCGCCAGCTGGTCAACGTCACGGGAGACTTCATCATACTCTATTTCTATTCGGACCGTACCAACCAGGCGCAGGGGTTTGCGCTGCTCTACCAAGGTAGGAGTTTCACGTTCTTTTTTTGTTTCTTTTTCGATAATGTTTAGGATACAGTCCAGTGTATGAGAATGTATTTTTGAAATATGTACGTTATGTTCATTAATGTGGTACATTTCGAACCATTTAATCTTAAACACATTTCATGACTTCACACCATCAAGGGTATTGTTGACAGTTTTCCCAGAATTTCACATTTTTACCCCAAAATACTCGATTTATTATCAGTGACGCAAAAAAAAAAAAAACATCCACATCTTTCAAATTCAAAATTCTTAACATTCATCTCATGCGAATCACCTGAGAAACATTCAATAGCATTTGAAGAATTCCCATATTGCCCAAATCCCACATTTTTCTTATTAAACTACACATTTTGCCATGTTAAAATTCTCACCTTGAGATATTCTACTTTATTACTTCCTCCTTCAACATTTTTTTGACTGGTTCAAAACCATTCCGAGAGCACATTTTATGCATTGCAAAAATTCATGCTCTCCATTATTCCCTCCTTCAACATTCCTTGACAGATTCAAACCATTCCATATATTTTCCATATTCCCAAAAGTTCCCACACTCCCAAAATTCATTATCATTCCCAGTATAATTTATTGTTTTTCCTATATTCGCATTTCAATTCATCTTCAGCTTTTCAGCATTCACACAAAAATTTCTGTCGAAAATGGCATCATCTCCTAATGGATGTTTTGCAAAAAAAAATGTGACCTTTCATTGACTGCAAATGAAAACGCGTACATTAGGTCGACGTCTCTAAATTGTCGTCAGTGTTACAAAAATGCGCGTTCGGTTAATTGAAGACTAAAACAACGTACGTTGGGTTCTGTGAAGACTCTTAATCGTCTTGAAGACTTCATTGTTTGCGGTTGTGAACGATTACGTTTGCGGTTGATTGACAGCTAATCAGCCGAGGCATCGGCGTGTCGGCCTCCGAACGCCACATTTGCATGATGACATTTTGCATGGCAGACAATACAAATGTTTCGCTTTTCCATTCGTCCCCGGGGCCAAGGCAGTATTGGTAAGTCATATTTGGCTTCACTCCTCTCAGAACTTTCTTATCAAGCGGCGGCAGCAGCTCCCGGGCTTGCGAGACTTTTTTTTTTATGAATGCCGCCCACGTTCGGGAACACTGCGACTCTCTGATTGCGTGGCCGCGCTGCGCGGAGAACAAAAAAGCCTGCGGAAAAGTCAATGACCTCACCACAAATCTGCCGCTCGAGTTCCACATTCACGCGGACGCTTGTAGAAAGGCTAATGGACGAGGGTGGGGGGGGGCGTGTCAGGGGGGGGGCGTCAGCAAGACATCGGTCTAGACAGACATTAGATTTGAATTGAAAGTGGCATAGCATTAGCAATGAGTATCATTCAAATGCAGCAAAAAAAAAAAAAAATTATTGATGTAAATCCCAAAATATTATCAAAGCCAGTGAGGAAGAAAGTCTATATTTGTTGCCCATGTACAGTAATCAGTGAAGGAAAGACGATCACGTTATTTAGGATCTTAATGGCTAAAATGTGGTGAGTTTATCCATGTTGCGTTTACATTGCGTCAATCTGGATCTAACGTGGTTTAGCAAAGTTGACATTTACATTTGTCGCCTGTGTATTTATTCAGTGAGAGAAAGATGACCATTAGCTCGATAGCTAAAATGTGTTGAACGGGTTTTCCATGTTGCGTTTACATTGCGTCAATCTGGATCTAACCTGGTTTAGCAAAGTTGACATTTACATTTGTCGCCTGTGTAGTCAGTGATGACCGTGTGGGATCTCAATTGCTAAAACGTGCTGAATGTGTTTTTCCATATTGTGTTTACATTCCAACAATCTGGATCATAACTGAATCGAAATTCGTTTCGCATAATTAGCTTAAACATTGATTGCCAATGTATTCAATGACGTAAAGATAACCATGTAGCACTTAAAAAGCTTAAAGGTGTCAAATGGGTTTTTGTATGTTGTGTTCATACTGCAAATATCTGGATCCGATCGGAATCAAACTTGGCTTAGAATAATTCTCCTAAATATTTGTTGCTTGTGTATTTCATGAGAGAAAGATGACCAAAGTGGGATGTTGGAATCAAAATGTTCCGATTTTTAGAGGAATGAATGCAAGATTTTGAATTCTGGGCTTGTGTGATTTAAGTGAGGCGCAACCCGGCCCGGCGGGTGACTTTGACTTATCAGGACACTGAAGTGGAGCTTTATTAATGTCATCATTTCTCGCCCTAAAGCAATCACTGCAAGTTTGAACTTGAACGCCGGTGCTGATGGATGACACCTGCGTGTGTGTGTGCGTGCGCGCGCGTGCGTGCGTGTGTGTGTGCGTGCGCGCGCGTGCGTGCGTGCGTGCGTGTTAGCAGTAAATATTTGTCAATCCGGCGTTCCTGTGGGAGCACACCAATAACTTAAGCTGGTGTTTTCTTTTCTTTTCTTTTGTTCTCCGCAGCGCTGAGGAGCCGCGAGGACGAGGAGACCGCAGAGGACGAGGACGAGGGCTTCTCCAGCACGGCGGAACCTCAGGCGGCCCCCGGCGTCACCGACGGCGCCAACGCGACCGCCAAAGGACGCTCATCCTCGTCCTCTCAGATCCTCTACGTGATCACGTCCAGCCCCGGCAAACCGGAGCACAACATGCCAGGTCAGTGGGCTGGACCCGGACAGACCAGCGGACACGGCGCCAGTATGTCCAGCACCCAGCCTCCTCGCTATCTCCCCTTTCACACTCTGCAGACTCCAAATTGTCTTTGACGTATGTCAACAAATGCGTTCATTTTGGCGAAGATTTGAAAAATTGTTTTGATGTTCACAAAAATGATTAGGGCTGTCAAAAGTCATGTTTCCATCTACTTGTTTTGAATTCTTGAAACAAATTTACTGACAACGCACAAAACGGACATGCGACTTATTCCCGTTTTCATCTGTTCTCCTTATATTAGTATTTCGCATTGAAAGGGGACTCCGCCGCTGTAGGTGGCGCTATACGCCATAGAGATGTGATCCACCAGTAATTGAAAAGAAGAAGAAGACAAGAAAGCGACCGCGCCGTGCGACGACGTTGTTATGACTTTTGTCATTCTTGATCAACCGTAGCATTGCTTGCTGTTTTAAACCTAAAACATTAATGTTGGCTTCTTTCATTCATTCCAAAAAAGATTTCTGTTTTCCCCAAACGTACTTTACTTTATCGTCCGACATTGCTTTGGGACTACAAACGTACGTGTGGCTTAATTCCCGGTCTTGCCAGCGGTTATTCGCAAAATCTGTTTCCAAAGCCAAAAATTCATATTTTCCTTTTTTTGATACGCTTCAAAATCCAACTAAGTGTAAAAAACGTTTTTGCGAATTTTAGACCCTTCTTCGGATTTTCGTTGCTCATGAAAAGTTGCATGCTCGGTTTGTCAAAAACTAAATTGTCTTTGGTGTTTATTACTACTATTACTAAGTTTTTACAATTTTGTGAATGTTGTTGTTCAGCTTGAGAAGGTCAAATTAAGTTGACCTCTCATTTTAGGTTCATCCTGAAATTTCACTCCGATTCACGGAGGACTTGATTGTTTTTGGACGTTTATGAAACGTGTACGCTAACGTCGTCGTCGAAGATTCTGTCTCACCAAACTTTCCACCTTAAGTTTGTCGAAGGCTCCAAATTGTCCCAAGTGCCCGACAAGTGTGTTCCCGTCACGGTTGTGAAGCGAGCAATTAGTGCGACATTGATGTTTTGTTATGCGCCGCCGCCGCGCGCGCGCGCGACTCCCAGATGTCAAACGGGTTATCATCAATGACGACACATCCGCGCTATGCAAGGCGTGTCGTTGCCGGGAAAAAGAAAGGAAGGTTCAGTAAAGCCCAAACTCCGCCTTTGTGGTGAAAAAATGCGATTGATTACAAATGTAATCTTTGGACTGAATTTTAGATTCCGTGGCCTTTTTATTTAAATTCTTTGCAACACCAGTCGGGTTTTCGCGCTTCAGAACTTTGCGACAATCATTCCAACAGCTGCGCGCGGATAATGCATCAACATTTCTCGACATTTTGCTGGCTCAGCTTTTGCCAGCAGGTGTTTCCTCGCATGCTCGTCTTTCCGGCCCGCTGCACGTTTTTTGTTTTTCTGGCCGGCCGACACCACTGACACCGTGTTACCGTGCCCCCCCCCCCCCCCCCCCCACCCACCCCCTCCCTCGTTTTGTCTTTTGGCAGTGTGGAGCATCTACGCCCTGGCCGGCCTCCTCATCCTCACCGTGGTCGCCATGCTGGCCAAGTTGCTGCTGCACGTCGCCGTCAAGTATGTTTCGCCGCAATTCGTTTCATATGTACGTGGGGTGGGCGTGGCTAACATGTAAATATATCCGTTGCGACTGACGAAGATTACGCGACTTGACTTGGCTTGAGATTTAGTGAGATGTAGTCATTTTTTTGTAGTGTATTGCTGCTAGAGCAGGAAAAAAAAAAGGTTCATATGTTTTAATATGATCCTTTTTTACGTTTTAACGTTTCACATTTTAATCGAGCTCCTTCACTACTAATTATGGGTATCGGCGTCAGCCTTGTGAAAAAAACATCAATCTATCGCTAATTGATGTTACATTTCGCTCGTCTTTTTGCATGCAGGTCTCCCCGAATCCCGACAGTGAGCGGCTCGGACAGCTGCAGCCAGAGCGCCTCGGCGTCGTCGGAACCGTGGATCATCCTGTACCGACCGTCCACCATCTCGCTCTTCAAGCAGAAGCTCAAGAACCACCACCACCATCACCACGGCGACCTCAGCCCCCTGGTGGGCAACTAGCGCTACCCGCCCCCACACGCTTCCTCTGAACTCCTTGCTTAGCGAGGGCGCTAAGCTAACTAGCGGCGAATGCGGGTATGGCGCCGCTCTGGCGAGGACGGACGGCAGCTTTTGCCGCTGGCGTCGCTTCCCCCGTCAAGGTGGCGCCGCTTCTTCGGAACTTGCGGAAGTTTTCGGGGGCGATTCGTGACGAGTCGGAGACGGACGCGCCGAGGGTGGGGGGCGGAAGTCTTAGCGTTGTGTGGCATTCAAGTGCCTTGCGGCATATCCCCCCCCCCCCCCCCCTTCCTCTACTAACACGTATCGAGGATTTATTTTTGTAAGACTTTGTAAATAGTCGCGATGAGGCATTTAATGACCAGTTCATTTGTGTTCTTTGTCTTTACTGAACATATTGTTCACATTAGCTTTGAAATGCGGGTCGGGGGGGGGGGGTGTAATGTTGTATGAAATTCTGTATGGAGGACAAAAGTATTGGGACACCCAAGATTCACAAGGAATGGGAATTAACTGAAAAACACCCGATCATCAACTATCAACATCTCGTAAAATCGCGCTTTAAAAACATTTTACAGTATGTTTAATCAAATCAATAATGAACATTGGCACGGTCACGCAGCCCTGAAGCAAGTAACAAATTAAGTCAGGGCAAAATAAATGCCTTGCCACTAATAAATGCTTCCTTTTGTTCCCCCGGTGAAAAAATTATTTTTATTGGTTAATAATTCCTGATCAAACTTAAAACGAAGCACGATCTCGCTACAGCAAACTTGACTTAACGTTGCCATAGTGCAAGCACTTAAACGCCTCTCCTCAAATAAACACTGTCAACGTTATGTTTAGTAAAACATACAAGCCGTAATACACATCAAGTGACAAACTTGACTGACATGAACCTGAGCTCAATACGAATTTGCAAGCCTTGTCCCACTACTTTTGTCCAAAAATGTACGTCCACTCTTTTAAATATCATCAAAGCCATGGAGCCACCAATCAATGAGTACTTTGCAGTAAGAGTACTTTTAACTCGATGCACTTACACACAAACACCATTTTTAGGTCCGGTACACGCGTAAGGATTTTGTGACCAAACCCAGAAAACGGGTCAAATCTGACGTTCCGCAATTTCAGTCGACAGCAGTCAAAAATGGCGAGACTGATGAAAACGGATGGATTCGTCTGCGTAATGCTTGTTCCACAAATGCAAAGTGTTGTGGGACATAAAAGAAAAGGAAAAAAAGTATATATGTTTGCCTTGAGTTTCCCTTTGACACGCCTTAAAAGATAATCTTTTCAAACATAGCCTGATTATCTTTATGAGTGTACCGGGTCCTCGAGAAATAGTCAAATGCAAAACATAAATGTACTTACCGACACCTGAGCACTTGCACACAAAAAAAGCAGCACCAGAGTGACGGATTTAAGCCCAAATCGAAATAAAAAGATAAATAATACTGCCTCACTCTAAACCAACGGCACCACAAACTAGGAAAAAAAAATATTGGCTGCAAAAAAACTTACATTTAACATAATAGACAACAATCCACTAAAGTCTTCAGCACGGTCTTACTTGATTTAACAGATCATTAACTTTTAAGCACCTCCCCTCAAATAGGTGCCATCTTTTTTTTCCACTCACTTTTTCGTTTTTTCAGGAAAAACATACAGTTTAATAAAACACATGACAAATAACTAAATCAAGTAAATGCAAACTTAATGTAGCACTAAAAAATGTAATGTCTCACCCCAAACATCGACAGTACGTGAACTAAAAGCAATCCACAAATGATGATGCACGTCAGCGTGAGCCGTGAAGCCAGTGCAAACTTGACTTAAATTAGCCAGAGCACTCGCACTTAAATGCCTTGCCTCAAATAAATGTATCCCAAAATAAAAATAAATGCAACTATTATTTTTTTATTGGTTACTATAAATACACTGTATGATTTTTAACTAAACGTACGTCAAACATTACTATGGTCTTACATATGGTCTAAGTGCAAAAAGCCACTTATCCAGAGCACTCGCAATTAAATGCCTCTCCTCAAATAAACACTAACATCAACTGTGCTGATGTTTAGTTCCCGCCTCCAATTTTGATAGGAGCCTAAGTTAGTTTGTGAGCAATCAATGTAACAAGTCAACATATTTATTTTGCACCAAATTATGCAAATAAAGATTTGTGGTCGTGTGTGAATGTGCCACAACCAGAACCAACAACTTTTTTTTTCCTTCTTCTTCATGAAACAAATGTGTATATAGCATAAATAGTGAGATTTATAATTTATACAGTAAATTATTGTTTATTTTCTATGTGAACGGGAAGTACCTTTTGTATAAAAAAAAAGTGAAGTAACTGCTTGGTTTTATTTAATGTGTCCTGGTTGCAAAAATAAAATCTGCATGTTTCCTAATTAATGTTTTTCTTTGCTTTTCTCTTGCTTTCTTTTCCACGTGGGAAAATCTGAAACATTTTGCAACAAATCCAGCGTGACGTGTATTGTTGTGATACTAAAATGCTGATCAGATATGGCAAATGGCTCACAGATCCACACACACACACACACACACACACAAGTCGGACCCTAGCGCCTCACTCCCACCATCATCATTATGCTGGGCCAGGCCAACCAGAGGACAAAATACCCCCCCCCCTCATTTGGAAATCCAATTCCAACAAGCCACAGGAATCTATTTAAAAC
The DNA here is from genome assembly GCF_054856555.1 of Leptonotus elevatus. Taxonomy (NCBI): domain Eukaryota; kingdom Metazoa; phylum Chordata; class Actinopteri; order Syngnathiformes; family Syngnathidae; genus Leptonotus; species Leptonotus elevatus. Next base: position 2,803,959 of record NC_141243.1, on the reverse strand, counting down.
ACATGACATACTTTTATGATTAGCTATTTCCAGCACACATGCAACAAAACGACAAAAGAAAAATAATTTTGTTTAGCTCAGCAAAAAAAAAGCTAAATGATGACAAAACAATGATGAAGTGGATTCATATTTTTTTAAGAAGCTAAAAGAGTTGTTTTTCCAATGTAAAATACAGTTTTGCAAAAAAAAATAAAAAGGCAATAATTTGGATTATTTCTGTAATAGGCTTCTGTTCAACTTTGTATTTCTGTTATACTCTGGCGCCCTCTGTTGGAACCCAGCTGCATACAAGCTATAGTTTGTTTTGGTTGCCATCTTTATTTTTATTTGATTATTTGAAGTAGTATACATTTTTAGTTTGGACAAAATAAATAAATATTCGTAATTGTAATTAATGTTATTAAATTTTTGAATTTCTCTTTTAGGGATTATAAGTATGGGGGAATACAAATATTAATTCTCACTCAAATGGGACGTTCCTTTAGTGAAGACAGGTCTTAATAATGCCTTTTTAAAATGAAGAAAAATGCTTCATTAATATAACAGCTCTTTGTGATGAGCTGACATTGTTTATTTATTTATTTATGTATTTATTTATTTATGTATTGATGTTGGTTAGCAACTAGCACTTATAAAATTCATAAACTAAAAATCTGACCTATCCATTATTTTTAATAATAATAATAATAACAAATTAAAAAATATATATTCTTCGTGCTCTTTGCTATTGTCTGACAATTGCGTACCTTAACATAAGAGTGCAAACAAATGAAAGCTACCCTAACTATTTTAAAGATCAATTAAAAGCAAATTACAAAGTTCGTTCTCTTTGTGATTAGTTGCCTTAATTAGCCATTTTAGCTTAGCAAAAAGATTGTAAACAAGTGAAAAGCTAAATTTACAATGAGCAAAACAAAACGAATTCGAGACTTTGTGCTCTTCGTGATCATTGTTTTATTTGCAAGTTCCGTCATTTGATCGTAATGTAAGTTTTAAATGTTATTTTGTCTTTTACTATTCGTGTATTTTTAACAATCTCACCGGAAAACATAACTTTTCTTCAGGGATTCAATAAGTCTTTTTTTTTTAATCGGTATATGTCGCCTTTTGATTACGTCACGTGACGCACAATGAAGACGCATCGGTCAAGATGGCGGCCTCCATCCGGCTGCTGGTCCGGAGGGTTCTTCGTCGATCTTCCGCGGCCGTGTCCTCTGCAGCGGCCGATTGGCGGCTGTCAGCCCGCTGCTGTGCGCCGCCGTCCTGCCGAAGTTTTAGTCATGAAGCGGCGGAGAAAAGCACTCATTTCGGCTTCGAAACTGTCCCGGAGGGCGAGAAGGCGAAGAAAGGTGAGTCGACGGCGAACTTCGTTGATAGTCTTGTCTGTTTTATCAATTCATCGCCTCTTAAATTGTGTATGTTCCCTTAGGAATAATAAAATATATAGATTTTTTTTTTTACATAGGAAAATTCTTTGACACTTTTGCTCAAAGATTCCTCGTTAAGAAAAACGTAAACAAAATAGAAATATCGAAATAGTAATAATAATCGCCGTGTTTGGTGCTATATATCACGCCGAATTCTGCGGTATGGTTAATTGTTTTTAGATTAAAGAAATAAAACAGATTCATACGGTATTGTTAACTTTGTATAGTAAGGGAAATCTGATTTGGCAGTTTTTCGAATGGAGTCTGGTCGGATACATTAATTAGAACGTGGCAAAATACCGATTTTTTTAGATACTTTCTTGAACATTTGTGACATAAAAGGTCTAACGCTCACCGTTTCGAACATTTTTGTAGTGTGATTTCTGTTCATTAAACCTTGTAAAGAAGGAGTATGGATGTTCCAAATATGCTGTGATTGGTGCAGTAGTGGGTTTGAAACGTTTGCTCATCTGCCGCCCCTATTCGTTTTGTTTTGTACCTTATCACCAGCAATCGAAAGCTCAAAACAAAAAGAAATCTCTCCAAATGTGTACCATTAATACCGTTGAGCCAATTTTTGAGATTAGCAAAGTAAAACATGTCCATACTTGATTTTTGTCATGATATCCAGAAAACGTGATTTGGCAGTTTATCCAAACGGAGTCTAAGAACGAAATATGCGTTGGACAAAAGTCTCGTCGTGGAACATTTGTGACGTTTTCTCAATGTTTTTAAGTGTACAAGGTGTTTGAGAACGTGGCTCAGAAGTACGACGTGATGAACGACGCCATGAGTCTGGGCATCCATCGTCTGTGGAAAGACGCGCTGCTGCACGCCATGCGGCCCCAGCCCGGGGTTCGCCTCCTGGACGTGGCCGGTGGAACAGGTGTGCGCCAGATGTTCAAAAGCAGGCTTCTTGCTGGTCTCAATTGAGCCACAGCTGGTACCAGTATGAGCACAAGCACAAAAATCGACTTTAATAATGGTTGAATTAAGTTGGGTTTGAAAAAAAGGAGCGAAATGTTTCAAAACAATCAGTTCTGAAGATGAAATGGAAAAGCTTGAACGTTAGATACAACTGAATTTAGGTAGTTGTTCTTTCATGTACCACAAGAGGGAGCCGGTGTACTACTAGTCATTGGGGATCACTGGTGTAAGGTGATCGATCGTGTGTTGTTGCTTTGTTTTGGGGGAAATCTGAGATGTTAAGGAAAAAAGTCACATTAATATTGCTGTTACTTTTTCACAAAAGTTACATTTTTGGAAAAATATGACTTTTTGTCTTTCGCAGAAAAAAATAATAATTTCCCTAAAATATTAACTTAATTTTTTTTTTTTACGAAAAATAATTGTCTCAGAAAATTGACTATACTTGAGAATTGTTTTTAATCCCAAAATGTTACCTCCTTAAAAAAAATTGTTTTTTTCTAAAATAATATTTTCGCTCAAAAACATTAAGTGTATTTTTCTCTACAATGTGATTTTATTTTTGGGGAAAAAAATTATATATACATTTATATACACCTTTTCCCCCAAAATATCCATTAAAAAACACTCTCTAAAAATATTACTTCCTGATAATATTACACTTTGTTTTGTAAATTAAATTATTTGCCCTCAAAATAAATATTTAATTTCTTCAAAAACACACACACACACACACACACAACTTTCTTCTAGCAAAATGTATTTGTTTAATTAAAGAAAATGGGGGAAAATAGTGGAGGGAAAAAAGTGCCTTCTTTTTAATTATTATTATTATTATTATTATTATTAGCTCTGCTGATGGCCTGAAATTAAATTAAAGAAAATGCGGGAAAAATAGTGGCAGGAAAAAAGTGCAGTTTTTTCCATTGTTATTATTATTATTATTGTTAATAGCTCTGCTGATGGCCTGAAATTAAATTAAAGAAAATGGGGGGGAAATATTGGAGGGGAAAAATGCCTTTTTCATTGTTATTGTTATTATTAATAATAATAATAGCTCCGCTGAAGGCCTGAAGTTAGGCTGAGGTGGCCATATTTTATAAGCAGTAAAAAAAAAAAAATACTCCTCCGCCAGGCGTACCTAATCTTGTGTCCTCTTGTCGCAGGCGACATCGCTTTTCGTTTCTTGGAATACGTCGCCTACCAAAAAGAGCGTCAGTCCAGGCGGACGGCGAAGTCGGCGCAGACGCCGTCGTGGCAGGACGTCTCTGACAACGACCCGGGCAACCGTGAGGGGGAAGACGAGGGTGAGGAATTCGGACCCCGCGAATCCAGGGTGGTGGTCTGTGACATAAACAAGGAGATGCTGAAAGTGGGCAAGCAGAAAGCTCAGCACGTGGGCCTTGCTGACGGTGAGGACGCACACATTTGTTTTATTTCTGGCAACAAGAAACTAAAACATACACACAAAATTGCAATAATTCGGCCACAAAGTACAAATGAATGAAACCGATTTCCTTCCTGGACAGTTGGGTAAGCAAATGAAGCGCACCTTCTCCACCAAGTTACACTGAGGACAATCAGGCACTTTCTAGTGAGGGTGCGCTTCATTTGCTTGCCCACGCGTCCAAGTTGTTCATCTTCACAATCGTGTGTGTGTGTGTGTGTGTGTGTGTGTGTGTGTGTGTGTGTGTGTGTGTGTGTGTGTGTGTGTGTGTGTGTGTGTGTGTGTCAGGGGTTTCGTGGGTGGTGGGAGACGCGGAGGAGCTGCCATTCGACGATAACCAGTTTGACATTTACACGATTGCGTTTGGCCTTCGCAACGTCACGCACGTGGAGCTGGTAAATCACTTACTTCCATCATTTTGTTGTCATTCTCGGAATGTGCTGAACTCCCATTTCCAGAAAAACAGTCGTAGCCTGGAGTGTGACTTTCTTCATGAGGAATTTACAATTGTCTTGATAATACAAACACACACATAAAAGTTTTTGTAAACGTTATGACTGACTTTTTTAATAACCTTTTAATTGTTTTTAAATTACTTTTGAATTTCTTTTGACTTTTTGGACCATTTTTAAACTTTGACTTTAAAATTTCGGGCGATTCTCTCTTCATTCCTTTTAGAGAAACACCCCAAAATTTTAATTATATTATTAAGTATGGATTTTTATTTACTTGTTTATTTATTCATGTTTGTAATTTTTATTTTATTTTTTAAAACGTTTTTTTTAACTGTTACATTTTTCAATTAACTTACATTTTTCAATGTACAACAATTTTCTCAAGATTCCATTTAACACTTAAAACACAAAAATATGACTGTTGTCATATTATATTCTTTTGTGCAAAAAAAACAAACATAATCAAAACAAAATAATATTGTATTATTATCAAGATTATTAAGTAAAAAATATTGGAAAAAAATACTTTTTTATACATAACTGTTCTCTTGAAAAAATAGTTAAAAATAATATGAAATCTGACTTTATTGTCATATTAACATTTAAAGATGTTGAAAAAATGCAACTTTTTTTCTTTCCCTCCTGTGGATGTTTTTTGTTGTTGTTTATTTGTTTAGGCCCTGCAGGAGGCCGTGCGTGTCCTGAAGCCCGGAGGCAGGTTCATGTGTTTGGAGTTCAGCAAGGTGACCAATCCCATCTTGGCCAGGTGAAGCAAAAACGCACGCAAAAATCCCTTTGAACTTGACAAAGATGATATTCGACGCCGTCGTATAACAATCTGCTGATGTTTTTCTTTTCTTTTCATTGGTAGGCTTTACGACGCTTATAGCTTCCAGGTGATCCCGGTTTTGGGGGAGGTGATCGCCGGTGACTGGAAGTCGTACCAGTATTTGGTGGAAAGCATCCGCAAGTTTCCTGCTCAGGTTAACACAAAAAATACTGAAAAAAGCTGAAAAAAGAAAAAAATATTAACGTTAAGACTTGGAGAAAAAAAAAAGAGAAAATATGTCTTTTCAGAAGAATGCCAATTTTTAGAATATGATAATACATTTCTTTCAAGGAAAAAATATAGATACCTGCTTTGAGAAAACGTTATTATTTCTTCTAATATTATGCTAATTCTCATAAGACTATATTTCCTCCTGAAAATTGCATTTTTTTGCTCAAAAGTATCCCCCCAAAAAATCCTGAGGAAAAATACCACTTAATATTTCACTTTATTTCTACAAAATGTCGGATTTTTTTTTTTCAAAAGTTTTCAAAATCAGAAAGAATGAAACACTTTGATTTAAATCTAACTTCTTCTCAAAACACAATATTTACTCAAATAATACAAAATAAAAACAATGTTAATGTTTGCTTTAACTTTTTCAACTTTATTATTCTCCCAAATGACAAATTTCAAATCAAAACAAAACATAGCCACTTTTTCAAAACTCAGAAAAATAAACCACTGCCTCTAAAATCCGACTTCCCGAAAGATTGACTTTTTCATCAAGAAAACACAGTAGCCTCCCTGTTTTTTTTTTCAGAATTTTTTTGACCTTATTATTCTCATAAATGGCTTGTCTTGAAAAATCACTTTTGTTAACCACAATTTAAATACACACAACTTTTTGAAACTGGAAAACATTTTTAAAATTCACTCATTTTTATCAGGTCTTTTTTTCCCCACAGAATTTATTTTCATGTTTTTTCTATAAATAAATAAAATGTGTATTTTTTAGGGTATTTTTCCCCCCATAGAAAAATGATTCTTTTTTTCTTGTGAATACACAAAATCAGGATTTTTTTTTAAATCATTTCTCCCGTAAATGCACTTCTTGAATAATGAATAAAAATACAATGGAAAAATAATTAAAACTATATAAAGTAGTAAACAAAAACAAAAAAATCGATTCATATAAAAGTCATAGAAAAAAAAGATTTTTTTCCTCCTCTCTTGGAAATTTTTTACAATTTTTCTGGCAAATACACTTTTATTTGCAACTTTTTGTAAATGAGTTTTTGTCTGCACTGTTTTTGCGCAGGAGGAGTTGAAGGAACTGCTGGAGGATGCGGGTTTTTGCTGCGTGCGCTACCACAACTTGACAGGCGGCGTGGTCTCTCTTCACTCGGGCTTCAAGCTGTGACGTTGCAACGTCACGCCGACGCCAATCTTCGGCTTCTGCCGAAAGTCATGTTTTTTTTACGCTGTGCAATCCAGATTTTACCGGACTCAACATTTGAGAGTGAATCCAAAAACAAAAACATCATCTCTGATCCTGAAACAAACCCGGGTCAGGAATGGACTGTGAGAATGACGTTCTGATTTTCACACTTGATTATCTGTTGGAGTCATTTTCTGTTGTAATAAATTCATGTCTGTCTTATCTTATCTTTTGTTTTTCCTCCAAAATAAGCTTTTATAACTGAAGAAAAATGGCCGACAAGAATAGAAAACTTTGTTCTTGTAGAATATGACAATAGTTGACAAGTCTGTAGAAAATGTTTTTTTTTTAGTAGATAAAAAAAGCAATGTTTCTTAAAATTAGCAGTCCCAAAAATTATACAGACTTGATTTAAATTTTCTTGTGAATTGACTTACTAAACTTTTTTTCCCCTCTAAAAATATTCTTTGTCACAAAAATAAAAGTAGTTAAGATTTCAAATTAGGGTATAAATTAGGGTTTCAAACTAAGATTTTAAACTAGGGTTAGGGTCAATTTAGGGTTCTTTATTATGGTTTAAAACTGATTAGGGTTTCAAATGAGGGTTAACAAAAGCAGTTTTTTTTTCAAAAATATGAAAATTTATTTGAAAAATTTGCACTACAAATTTTTCTTGAAAAGATTTTTTCAGATATTAAAATGTTCTGAAATAAAAAAAAATCCAAAAAGAATGACTTTCTTTCTCTACTAAAATAAAAATAAAAAAATAAAATAAAAGCATCTTCATACAATAAAAAAATAAAATAAATAAATATATATATATATATTAGATTTAGATATATATATATATTATATTAAATTATTATAAATTATTTATATTTCACCTTCAAAATGTTTTATTTGAAAAGTTAATAGATTTTCTCCCAAATGAAACTTCCTGACGAGATGCGATGTTCCCATTCGCAGCAGCAAAAAAAAAGAAGACAGGACAAGTTGTGGCTTCGTTGAATAAAAGTGTATATTTGACACATCTTTGTACACCGGTAATTACAAAACGGTACGGTACGCTTCCAAAAGTTTTCAAACGTTTTTTTTTTTTTTTTTGGTCAGAAGATTGAATCGTCTCGTCTGGTGTGCAATTCTGAATGAGCACGTAAAGTAGCTATTTACAAAGTCTCACGTACGTACGTACGGACGGACGTGATTCCCGTCGTCTCGCTCGCCCATAAACTCTGAACATAAGACATGGCTTCAAGATAAATATATTAGTCAATAAATATTCAGAGAACATATTTCCATTCATGAAATGCCGTTTGCTGTACACGTACACAAATATACACAAGATTGATGTCGAGCCGTAAAACATTTGTAAATGTTACTGACTGATGGACAAATAATTATACTCTCTCTTTCTTTCTTAAAAAAAACAAAATTACAAAATATTCATTTGTACACATTTTCATCTCTTCTTAAGTGCTACAAACATTAAATAGTGACTCGCGTACCCCAAAAAAACAACAACAGCGACAAAAGTTCTGCTTGCAAACTGATCGCGATGCAAAAAGGCAACATTTTGGGAAGCTTGCGTGCGCGTGTGTGTATTTCATAGAAACAGTATTGAAAACCGTCTGCAGGACAAACAGAAAGGCATGAATGTGTCTCGTGTTGCAACTGCATTCTTTTTTTTTCTTGTTGAAAAAATAGTCACAGTACAATAAGGAAAAAGCTCGTGACGGGAAAATCAAACTCCTTGAACCACTTGCAATATTTTTAAGTCCTCTAGATGGTGCTATTGGTTTAAAAAAATGCAGTGGGGATTGAATCCATTTCCATTGCGCTGGTCTTTTATCTTTGAGAAAAGAGCACCATCTAGAGGAGTAAAGAAAAAATGTCACGTGGTTCATGAAGCTTCATTTTGGCATCACGAGAAGAAGCCTTTTGACGTGGACTTTGCTTTGGCCTTTTGGTGCAACCCCGTTCACAGAAATAAAAAAATAAAAAATAAAACTACCTTATAGCATTAAGCTACGAGTACGACGCTCGTCTTTGTCCTCACTAGTAAGAAAATGATTTTTTTTGCGCACTAGTAAGATAGTGTGCCAAAGTCGTTTTCAGCCTTTCTTCACTATCGTATTACAAAAATAAAAGTAAATGAAATTATGTATTCAATATCCTACGTTAGATTATATTTTTGGAAACAGCATTTTGTCCCAATCAAGTCATTAATTTTGAGAAAATAATTTTTGAAAGAAAAAATATTTTTGGGAAGGAGTAAAATGTATTTTTTAATAAAAAAAAATACATCTTAGTGCTCTCAGAAATGTGTTGAGTACGTTTTTTTCCTCAAAGAAACTTTTTTTTTGGAGGGGGGTGAAAGCTTGGGTTTTTTTGGAAGACAAATGTCATTTTTTTGTTTAGAAAAAAATTTGGGGTGGGTGGCAAAAGTTTTTATTTCTTTTTATTCCTTTTCTTTTTTTTATCTCTAAAGGAAAGTATTTCCCCATCACAATATGAGTTTTTAAATTGAAAATAGTCTTTTTGAGGAAAAAGACAACCTTTTTGTATTTTTTTTAATAAAAACAACAAAAAAGTTTTCTTTCTTTCTTTCCTTTCGGACTTCTTTCTCAAAGTGCTTGTCCTGTCTATGTGTATGACCATATTTTTCCCGTGACACTTACTAGTGCGGACAAAGAGCATACAAGTACATGGAGCTTATGCTGAATGTCAAGAAAATTGAATAAATGCTTGAACGGATTCCCATCAGAGTTATCACGTCTCCTGGAGGAATTCTGGTCGGAACTTGCTCAGGTTTTAAGTCTCCTAAATTTGTGAAAAAATAAAATAAATAAATGTTCACAGGGTAAGATACGATGAGCATTTGCGGGTTTGGGTGTCATTCCGTAATGTTTTAAAAAATTCAAGCTGGTTTCACATGAAATTTAGTGGGCGTGTCCCAACCACTCACAGAATAAAATGATCAAATTTCAAATGCTCCCAAAATTCTCATGTGTTTATCACAAATTATTTTTATCCTTGTTCATCTATCTATGCCAACCACATTTAGTGACAGGCAGGTCAGCGTCCAACTTAAGAGGCCGAGGCCACTTGCGACTGAATTGAATCGAGATCGTTATTATTTCAGCGTTATTGTCACTGCCAGGCAGAAACCTCACATGCCCAAATATGGTCAACTCAATTTTTCTGTCACGTCCCTCCAGAGAGACGTGATTCCCCGCTCTGGTGACAACACAATCACGTCTTGCTCGTTTTGGTATAGCTACGACCGTACAAACTATATTGAAACTCTGAAGGCAGTGTAAGATGCAGCTGTCGAACCCTGGATGGCGCAGGAGCCACTTGGACACATTCGTTGCCCACCGGAATGAACGTGAGAACATTTGGACAGGAAGCCCCACGTTCCGACACGACCACATTCACCAGAAATGAGCATTTCGGTAGACACCCCCCGGTTTCAGAAAGCAAGGCAACTGACGGTTTCGAACCACCGACCGACCGCTGCGGTACCGAACGCAATTCCGTTTTTCGGAAGTTCACACGCCCAAACGGCCCTCAGTACTTGGAGACAAAGAATTTTCGGAGAGCTGCGGCAAAAACAAAGCCCTGGTCTCCTCGCTGGGCGGGTACGAGCGACCTCGGGTGAAGAAGTCGTCGCCGTTTTGCGCTTCCGACTCCGCCGTGACCGAGTCGGGCAAAAGGCTGCTTTCGCAATCGGTGTCCTCGGGGATGATGGGGATTCTCTGGTTGAGTTCGAAGCAGCCTTGCGTCGGGCAGACCTCCGAGTCGGCGTACTGCACGTTGACGGCGTAGTCCTCCGCGTAGTGTCCCCTGTGGACCTTCACCTCCTTGTAGAAACAGCAAGGTAGTCCCTCGTAGGGGTCCGAGGACGGGCACGAGTAGTTCTTGGAGCCCCGAGGACAACGTCCGGACGCCTGCTCCGAGTCCTGCGCCTTGCAGTCGCCATTCGGGGGCAGCGCCTCGAAGCAGCAGGTGCACGCCGCAGCCGTTCCCGCCCCCAGCTCGCCCGCCTCGGCCCTGGCGTCCGCTACGGGGGCGGCGTTCTCCCTGGGTTCCAGTGACGAGCGACTGCTGTAGTTGGGCTCCAAGCTGCAGTTGGACAGATGGTCCCCGGAGTTGTAGGGAAGCTGGAGACAGTCGCGCGCCGAGGGTCCCGAGGGTCCGGCGGACGACGACTCCTCGGGGGCCGAGGGGCACGCGGCCGTCCCGGCTTCTCCCGCCGAACCCCGGCACGGGCTCTTGCTCCGGTACACGTAGGGATCGTAGTCACTGCTCAAGGAGCTCCGGAAGGTGGAGCAACTCCCGTACACGCCCTGGTTGCTGACTTCGGTGCAGTCCAACATGGAGTCGCTGGAGGAGCAGTGGCACGGGCCCGAGCTGCTGCTGCTGCTGTCGCTCCCGGGGCAGTCGGCCAGGTAGCCGCTGCACGCCGAGCGGTGGCCGTGGTAGCAGCTCAGGCCCGAAGCGCTGCCCCCGTCGCCCACCCTGGAGGAGGACGCCGGCGCCATGTGCACCACGGTGGGGAACAGGAGTCCCTGCTGGAAGGCCCTGCCGTGGTGCGCCTTGTGACCTTGGCCCGCGGGGCCCTGGCCCCCCTCGGGGGGCTGCTGGGGGAAAGTCAAACCCTGGAAGAAGTAGTGCTGGTACATGGTTTCGTACTGGGAGAAACACGGCGGCCGCGAGAAGTTGCGGCCGTGGAATTTGGGCCGTTTGAACGCGGGGTGGTGCGGAGGCGGCTGCGCTTGGTAGGCAGGGGGGCCGCGGTGCTCCAGTCCGCAGTGGGAGTGGTCCAGGTGCAGGGCGGGGTGGTAGCTCCGCAGGAAGGAAGACGCGGCCTGGGGCGGGTACAGGCCCGCAGGGTCGGGGTGCTGGTCCACCGTCAGCACCGTGATGGCGTTGCCGTGGGGGTCCATGCTGGTCCGGGTCGGGTAGGCCGTCATCTGGCCGGCGCGGTGCACCCTGCCGGGGTAGTGGACTGGCAGGACCACCCTCTGCTGCCGCCCGTGAAGCGGGTTGCCAGGGTCCATGCATGCGGAGCCCGGGTTGCCCTTCTTTTGCTCTGTAGGAAACAAACAAACGACACTTTTGTAAAACTGTGGCGGGTGGAGCCGTTCAAAATTTATTTCATCAAATCTCGGCTGTTTTACTGGATTTTGATTGATTTTGCCAGGCCCACAGAATATTGTGTTTTATTGCTATAAAAACATGGAACCTACCAGAAGGAAGATTAGAGTTTCTTCTTTCATCAGGAAAAAAAAGTATGTTTCTATCTGTTTCCGTTTTGCAGCAATTAGTATTAGAATATAGCTAAGTTTCATCATTCTTCACAAATCTGTTTCAAACATTTTGCAACATGGCCTTGGTTGATCTCTTATACTCTGCTGCCACCTGCTGACCGTTTTGGCTGCATCAAAGCCTTCTGTAATGCTCTAGCATTAAAAAAAAAAACGTGAAAAAAACGTATAAATACGTCTTTGGAATATTTTATTTTAATATGGTAATATTTAAAATAGAACGTATTTATACGTTTTTGGGAGCAACCAAGTTTTAAATTATGATTTAAAAAATGCATACTACAAGACTTTCAATTGCTAATAAATTCTGGTAAATATGAAGCAAAATAAAAGCATTGAAGAGCTTACCGATGATGTTGTGTCTGCAGTGGGGGCAAGTGTGATGTTGGAGCAGCCAAGGGTCCACACATTTCTTATGGAAGCGGTGCGCACAAGGGATGACCCGCAATTCCTGCAGGGAGCGAGAAAAAAAGGAAAGTTTTCATAGGGAGAAGAAAAGAAAACAAATGCAATATCTGGAAAAAAAATCGGATAAAAAGAAAATCTAGAAATATTTGTGCTGTTACTGATTTCACTTCATTCACATGTTTTTATTTTTATTTTTTTAACCCATTTGTCTACTCTAATTAGAAAATTGGTTCATTCAGCATTTCTATAATAATAATAAAAAAATTAAAATAATAAAAAATTTATTAAAGTTTAATGAATATCATACCTAAGTAAATGTTCAGAAACAAACTATTTTTAAGATAACCTCGAAAAGTACAAAATGTATTGTACTGGATTAAAATTAAAATTAAACATTAACACTGAGGGAACATTTTTTACTTAATTTATTGATTTAAATCAAATATAATATATTGGGCATCAAAGTTTAAAAAAAATAAATACCTCAGTGAATGTCTGAAAGCAAGCAGTTGTAAAATATTAAATGCAAATATATTGTAATTTAAAATGAAATAAAACGGAAGTGTAGTTTAAAAAAATGTACGTAACTGGACTGAAAAAAAAAGTTGAAGTCAGTCAACATTTGATTCTGTAATTCTTCACGTCCCACTAGAGGGCGCCTGCGTCCCACTTGGACTCGTCTGAGAAGTTTGCGTCTCCCTTGACGACTAAAAGATGTCGCAGAACATCATAAACAAGTATCTCTTTGATGCCAAGATGAAAAAACAAACAACCGCAGAGTCTTGAGAGGACGCAGAGGCTATGACAAGAATTCATCACGACACGCTGGGGATCGACACACACACGCGCGCGCACACACATGAAAGCGCCGTGTCCCTGGGAAGGTCCAAATAATCGACATTCTTCACGCCAATAAATCCTCGTGACTCATCTTTGGAGTTTTGCCTTTGATGCCTTTCAGCCTTTTTTACGGCTCCACTTCCTGCACGCAGGCCTTGGCGCCGCCGCCACACTTTGTTGTGCTGGCGACCATTCAGGGACACTTGATGACTTACAGTAAAAGCCTCCAGAGGAAGATTAGGACACACAATAAGTCCTTTTTTTTTCTCTTTTCCTTTTTTTTTTTTGGAAGCACGCGCGGGAAAACAGGAAGTGTGATCACATCCCCAAAACACGCTGGCTTGTTATCTTGCAGCAGGTGCGGCGAAAAAAGTTCACAAAAAAAATAAAGAAAATCATGGAATGCGGTTCCAGGAGCTATTGTCACTGCATGTGTGCTCTTTTCATATATTTATTTTGTAGGTGTCACGGCGACATACTGTCAGTGACAAAAAAAAGAAAAAGCATGACAACACCAACCACAGAAAGCTGCGGTTTCTGTACCTCATTAATGTTTTGTCTATTTTTACTACAAGCTTGGCAAGGTTCAGGAAATAAAGTGAATAAACTAAATTGCAGAAATACAACAAAAGTCATAAAAACAAAAAGAATTAGGGGTGGGAATCTTTGAAGATTTCACGATTGGATTCCGATTTTTGGGTCTGCCATTCGATTCAGAATCGATTTCCGATTAAGAATGATTTTTGATTCAAAAATGATTTGACTGATATTGATTTTTGTTTCAATCTATAGATGTGCAAGCAATTGTAACGATCTACTCCAGTCTGACTCGCTAATGCTAATTAGCGCGCTACTCGCGGCACTTTTATCACTCAAAACAACGGCTCCACGCTGGAAAAAAACAACCTTTTAGTGGAATAACTTGATCGTGACTTTTTCCTTCTACTCTGTAATGTGGCTAACAACCTAACAGTGTATTAGACCGCAAGGAACCACGCTGCCCCTCAGTGGCCAAACCGGGTACAACATGAACAGCGCTCCAAATAAAAGGCACACACAGACAAAGGCAAGACAGTATAAAATAATTTAAATAAAATCGATTTTGGGATATTTAAAATCGATTCTGAATCGTACTTAATGAGAATCGCGATTCTTATGAGAATCGATTTTTTGGCACATCTTTAAAAATGTTGTGTAGAAATGACCCGTAATAAATATAACACAGAACTCAATTCACTTCATGCATTTTTTTTTAATTAAAACAAATATGATCAAGATCGATAAATAATTAATTATAATAGAGCTGTCAGTCGATATAAATTTTTTTTTTTATGGTAATTAATCACATGATTTCCATAGTTAACCCGCGATTACTCGCTAAACTAATATTTATTTAATACATATATGGTTATTTATACAGTAATTTTACAGTAGTCTGCAAATTTATTTGAAGTTAAAAAGATACTATGCAATGTAAAACATTGATTTGGCATTAGCGTTTGGTGACACAGACGGTATTTTTTTTCCCGTTCAAATTAAGAGGAAATTAACTTAAACATGAAGCAACTTATGGACTCCCGCCCATTTTTGTTCATTGTAAATGACAAATATAACAGTATACATCTGAATTATAATTAGGCAATGAACGTTATTTGTTTGTTTGTCTTATGCTGTGCTGAAAACAAAAGTGTCCAAATGCGTACGTACCTCGCCGTCGATGTACTTCTCCAGGCAGATGGCGCAGTCGGACGTGGAGCTGCTGCTCAGCGAGTCGGACGCCCCGCAGCCGCTCTCGCGTGCCACTTTGCCGCCTTTGGCCTTGAACTTGCGCGTCTCCATCTTGTCCAGCGCCTGGCTGGCCATCCTGTTCATCGAGCTCTGCGCACAAAAAAAAACGACACCAAAACCCCCGTCAAAGTTCTGTATGCTTAACTCATTCGCTGCCATTGACGGCTATAGACGTCAAAAATTCATTTGAACTATTTCTATTAGTTTAACATTTTTCCCCACTTTTGTTTACAAGAGTATGAAAACCTAGATTTTTTTATTGTATTAGAACAGATATTCCTAATTTTTAATAATCTTAAAAAAAAAAAAAAGATTATAAAAAATTGGAAAAAAATAATTATATATTATATATATATATATATAATATTATTTTATTTATTTAAAAATAAAGACAAGACTATTAAAAATTAGGAGTGTCAAGTGATTTGTGTTTTTAAAACATAATTATATATACACAATATTTAATTTTCTACAATAAATGTCAGTGACAACTAATTAGATGACTTTAACGACGTTTTTTACGAGGTAAGAATTTGTTCACTTTCATCGCATTGCTTTTTAATGTCTACAAATTAAAAAAAACCCTGAGAACTGATAATTAAATTGATCATTAAGAAGCAAGAAGTTGTAAAGCTGCTTGGAGACGTTGACGCTCCTTAAAATCAAACACGCACACACACGCAATTAAATGATGATGAAATGAATGAAAATATGACATGAATGAAAATGAATGAGTGACTGAAGCAGCTGCCTTTGGAAATGGATAATGAGTTAAGCGCCGCCGCCCAAAACACAAAAGTGCGTGCGTGCGTGTGCGTGCGCGTGCGTGCGCGTGCGCACGTACCTGACTCCTCCTCTGCTTGAGCTTGATCTTGACGAGCAGGATGAGGCAGACGAGTGACACGACCACAAAGAAGGCTAAAAAGATGCCCATGTCGAAGTACTCGGTGGGCTGCTGCGCAACCGCAAAAACAACAACAAACATGCAAACGTTAACATCAAGATGGAAATATAACAGCAAGAATTCAGTGGGCGTGGGATGAAGTGAGAAGAGAGTCAAACTGCTGGCTTATTCCTCATTACCGTGACGTTAAGCTCATATGGCTTCTTGAGATTCATTAGAATTTTTTTATGCTTACGTTTTTTAGTTTTTTTCCCCCTTACTAAATAGTGTATGTTGATTTATTTTTGATTAAAAGGAAATGAGTATTTTTTTTTTAATGATTTCTTTTTTTTTTTAAATAATTTTTTTAAACTAAGCTTGGATTTTTCTAATTAATTTTTCGTGCTATTTATTTTCCATATTAATTATTTTTTTCAATCTTGATTTTTTTGTGTGACAGATTTCTTTAAAATTTTATTTTTTAATCTATGTTTTGAACTTTTTTATAAATTTTTGGTGCTATTTATTTTCCATATTGATTTTGCTTTGACTGATTTTTTTTTAGATTATAATTTTTTATTATGTTTGGATTTTTTTTATTGAATTTTTGGTGCTATTTATTTCCCACATGGAGTTTTTCACCCCAATATTTTCACTGAACTTTTGATGAAGTTTAGTTGAAGTTTTTTGACTGAATGTTTAATTTGTCACGTGAATTTTGTTTGAGTTTTTTTTTTTTTAACTCAGTTTATTTATTTAACAATTTAAAATATTTTACACTTAATATCTGGACATATTTTTGTACACTGAATGTTCTATTTTTTTCCACACACGTTTTTTAATGCTTCTTTAAAAAAAAAGTATTTTAATGTATTTTAAAAATGTGTTTTAAAAAAATATGTTTTAAAGATTTATTTTGAAACAGAATGTTTGTATATGTTGATTTATTTCCACTTTTTTTTTTAAATCATAATATTAACCACAAAATAAATTCAACAAATTCCGATTTATTTGACCAATAATTAATCATTCATCTATCATCAACGATTATTACTTAGGACTCACGTAACCACAAACAAGCCTTTCATATTTGGGGGCCGAGGGTCAAACTCACCCTGGGAGGTCTGTGTTGTATCCTGGCTCGCGCCACTTTCTGCTTGTTGACGATGTTCATCAACTTGACGGCGTCGTTGCCTTTCACGTAGACGACGGGACGTTTGAGCGGGTCGTCCGCCACCTGGTTGAGCTGAGACACAACAAGAGCGCCACCGCGAGCACATTAGGTACCGGATCTGCTCAAAAGACGAACGTTGTGGTTACGCGTTGCTTCAGATGCTCGAGCAGCTCATTTGACCAAAAAGGAAGTCTTGGGCTCACCGAAAGCCCACAAAAACATGACACGTGCACAAACCTGGTCGATGGCATCCGGGTTTTCCGACACATCAAAGATGACGGCGGTTGCTCCTCGCTGCACTGCTCGCTTGGCCTGAAAACACGCACACACACACACACAATGTTTACATTACAGAACACTCACAAACACGACCTAACTGACACATTTTTGATTTGGCATGACTTTTACAAAATGTACACTAGGGGGAGTTCTCCGTCAGAAGCAGAACACACGTGGTGAGACAAGCAACAGGTAGAAAGTAAATACACACACAAGCCATAACATTAGGTACACTGCGCAATTGTGAACGTCAAAAAAAAAAAAAAAAAAAAGAAGCTCATTTTCTAGTTTGTTGGCGAGAGAAATAATAATACGTTAAAGAAAGTCAGACTATAATGAGAGGGGGGGGGGGCATGTTTTCAACAGTTAACTAACAATATCAGGAGTAATAATAAAGCCGTAATATTACAAGAATAAAGTCAAAATGTTATATGAGGAAAAAAAAGAAAGACAAAGTCTCAAAACTAAAGTCATAGGCTTAAGAGAAAAAAAGTGTTATGTGAAAATAAGCCATCATAATTTCACCAAATAAATGCATAACATTACAAGAAAAAATAAGTATAAAAGTCACAATATTGTGAGGAAAATAATTGGAATACGACATGAAACAACATCAAGAAAAAGTGGAATAGGAATAACAATTTTAAAGAGGCTGACATCGGAGCTGCAAGGATGTTTTGAAGTCTGAAGAAAGTCACTTGCGGAAAATGTAATTGAACAGCGCCAATGTTTTGATGGGACGGAGATGACATTATTTTTTATCATAATAAAGTTGTGATATTACCCCAAAAGTCTTGAATATACACGAATAAGGTTGTAATACTACAAGCAAAAGTCTTCATTTTTTATAAAAAATTAAATCACAAAATTAAAATGTTTTTTTTTTAAGTAAAAAGTCAGAACACAAAAAGCAAAAAAGTCAACATCTTACAACAATAAAATACACAATACAAGCCTTAATTTGATAAGATGTAATATTACATTTTTATTAAGTCTTCACATTTTCATCATATGCTAATTTAGTGACATGCAACGGTCTAAATATCAGTTGCACTTGTTGCCCACTTTCTTGCTACTACTTAATAGCACTTTCTCGTTTCTCTTCCTGCTTGCCTTCTTCTTGCACTTGGAAAGTTCAAAAGCGCTCCTCCGCTTGCTTCTTTTGCCTCTCACCCAGTTTACACGTACACACGCACGCACGCACGCACACACCCACACACACACACACTTTATTCAGCACTAGTCTGCCGCTTTGATGTCAGCTCTCCCAGTTAATAATTAATAGCTGTGGCTGAGACGCTTTAAAAAAAAAAAGAAAGAAAGAAAGAAGAAGAAAAAGACGAAGACAAAGAAGACGAGCTCCCTCCTCAAGAATCTGCAGTGCAGCGACTTGCCTGACGACAACAAAAATGGCCCCGCAGGCAAACTGGCTTGACTTTATTTAAAAAAAAAAAAAAAAAAAAAAAAAAAAAAAAGGAATTAATAAATAAGACACACAAAAAAGACACGTCAGTCCGAAAAGAAATGAAACACTCTCTTTTTAAAATGAGGACTTGTCGGTTATGACGAGGACGTGGCAATATTGTCACCAATAATTTCCGATAATTTGGTGGGGGGGAAAAAGTTCATAGTTAGTAAGAAAAAACTGAAATAAATGGTAATATGAAGGAAAAACACTAAAATTCTATTAGGGAAAGAAAACTAAAATCAAACTATGGAAACATGTGGAAAAGTCATTTTACAAGAACAAATATATATTCTGCACATTACATTGCACATTTTTTTAATGGCCATTAGCCTAAAAAATTTTTTCTTTACAAACTTTTTGTTGTAATTTTTATCCCCCCCAAAAATCCTAACTTTACAAAAAAAATTAAAGATGAAATTTATGAGCTGTTGTGACAGCACAATAAAAAAAAATTGTTTGCAGGAAAGCTTTTATACACTTTCAGGAAAAAAGCAACAACAACTAAATGAGAATGAGGCAAAACCAAAACCAAAAATCACAATTTGTTAAAAAAAAACAATCATAACATAAGAGCGGGAAACATTATTTTACGAGCAAAATCCTTTCACGTGAAAGCGGACATTTGTAAATTATTGTAAATTACAAGAAAAAAAGTATAAATTCCAGCAATGCCTATAAACCACCACTAGGAGCCTGCTGGGCATCTTTCTGGTCGCATGATGATTTGTTAGCTTTACTTCATACTTGAATGATGGTTGGGAATGAGCTAACAGACAATCAGACGGTACACATAAAAAAAAAAAAAGCTTTGCAAAACACAAGAGCGAGTTCCTGTTGACGTCTACATTAAGGGACATCAATTACATGCAGATTTTTGCTCTTCGTAGGCCGGCCCAGTCCCTAATCCCTTGCTAATAGGTCGGGGTTCACACTGTACTGGTGTTCCCTTGGTCACTTGTTGCTAGGCAGAGTTTTGAAGGTCTCCATCCTGGGAACATTTTTCATCAAAGCTTTGAAGTTGGAGCAAATTCATCCCCAACGCGTGACAACAGCTATGGTATGCTTGGGGGGGGGGGGGGGGGGGGGTTGAGAACCACTAACCCATACAACCCAATTGCATGAAAAATAACTATATTTTTGAGGTAATATAACATGGTTGCATAAGTGTGCACACCCTATTCTAAATGGTTGTGACTGTGTTCAGAATAAACCAATTACATTAAAACTCATGGGAAACTTCAGTCAGCACATACCTACTGCCATTAACCCCTGATAAAGTTCACATGTTCAAGTAGGCTTTTCCTGACCCTTTTTTTCTTTTTCTTTTTGCTTTCAATATATAGGTTACGGAAGCGTATTGCATTCACTTGAGAAAAAAAAGTCCTGTTTTTCTGACTTATTTTTGGGGGGAGCTTTGTTTTTTTTTGTTTTTTTTTCCTGTTTAATTGAATATTTTTTTCCCTGTTTTTTTTTTTGTAATTTTTTTTCTGTTTTAAAAAATATATATATTTTCCTCTGTTCTTCTGAATAATTTGTTTCAGTTTTTTCTGAGTAATTTTTTCCTGTTTTATAAAATAAATATTTTTCTGTTTTTCGGAGTAATTTTTCCCTGTTTTATAAAATAATTATTTTTCAGTTTTTCTGAATTTTTTTTTTCTGTTTTTCTGAATACTTTTAAAATGTTTTTTCCCCTCAGATGTCAATTTCCTGCTGGTACGGTGGCCCGAGCGCGCAATCTTCCCCCGGCTGAGAGGCGAAAACCGCAGCCGCAAAAAGAGCAGCTGGCTGTGGAGTCTAGACGGCGAGGAAAATGGAAGCTATCTTTAGCGTACCACGCCGGGCTGCCAGCTTGGGATGCTTTCGCTTAGACCCCCCCCCCCCCCTTCTTCTTCCCCCCAAATCTACATACACTTAAGCGTGCAAAAGTATGCACGACACGCTCACATTTGCACACCTGGCTTGCACCCGCTTCCGATCTCAGCGGCTGACTTTTGCTCCTACTTTGGTCTTGTTCTTCTTCCGCCACCCGCCGCTGCCGCTATAATTAGGGCAATTAAGTCTTCAGAGGCCTGCGCACTGCTATTATGCCGTAATTCCATGTTGCCTGCTGGCTTTATTAAAAGATAAAGGCATACTTTTCTCCCATGGATCTTCTCATATGTGGTCGCCCCTCTCTCTCTCTCTCTTGTTCGGCCGCAGATCCCCCAAAATAAAAAGCAAACATAGCGATGTGTCGTGCCATCCATTTGCCGCTTGAACTCCACCGGCGTGTTCGGCTTTTGGTTTGGTTTGCAGGAAAACAAGGTAAATATGGTCTTTGCGGTAACATGAGCCCCCCACGAGACGAAACGCGGTATTATGAAGTGTTTATTTAATATTGCGTTGGTTGAATAAGAAATAAGCGCGCTGGCGTTTTTGTCCTGTAGCGCCCTCTGCTGTCGACTGAAATTAAATTTCTAAAAACAATCAAATCAGACTCGCTGAATTCGTTCGGGCATCTTGAGGAATGCTGTGAACTGGAAATCAAAATCGGATTCTTTTACTGTTTTTTTTTGTTTGTTTTTTAACTCAAATGTGTTTAGCTTTTTTTTTCTCCTCGCCTCTTTTTTGTGTTTTCTGTGCTTGATGGCAACAGTGCAAAACAAACGCAATCATTAATTTGCAACTACATACACAAATCTATTTGACCAAGCAGATGATACTCTAAAGCAGGGGTGTCAAACATACGGCCCGCGGGCCGGATCAGGCCCGCAAAGGGGTTTAATCCGGCTTCGCGAGACCATTTTGTAAAGTACAGTAAAAAATAAAATGTCGGACCAATTAATCAGCCGGCAACAAATAAAGCATATAAATTCATAATTTCACGAGCAATCCTCAAATGAGCAATGCAATTTCTGTACAGAATTTCTCTGGATGTCATTATTTTACACGCAAGTTAACGTTACAGTTTGTTTTAAAAAAGCACACACACAAACATAGAGCGACATTAATCAAAAGCAAAGAGGTGCTGCGTTCCATTTGCATTCATGTTATTTTTTGGGACAATATAATTTACAGTTGCAAATGTGAAAATCTGTGTATAATTGATGGCAATAGTTTTGAAATTATATACCATCATTTTTACGATGAGCTAATACGACTTTGACACGCCTGCACTAAAGCATCATTTTAACTTAATCAAATTTAAATATGTGGTAATAAAAAATTTTGAACTCAGACAAACAACAATGCATAATAGTAACAGACATAAACATCTAAAGCCGCATGAGCTCGGTATTTCCATCCATCAATTGTCGCTGCCTAACGATCTGAATACGTGAAGCCGCAGCAGCTCTGCCATTGCACAATAAGTCGGCTCCATTTGAAGTCAACTGACATCCCGTAAATTCATGAACAACTTGTTCCCGTCAGTGTCCAACTTCCTACCAGTCACCTTTATTATCTCTTCCATTTGCCGCACCGCAAATGTCACACGTCAAAGTGGTTCAGACACGGAAGACAAGAGCGACATTGCCAAGTCTTCGACACTTCAGGCCGAAGTGAACACATCAGAAAAAGTATTGAAACAAGTCGGGCCAGGTAGAAAAAATATGAGCTAACTTGGCTAAGTCGACCACAAAAATTGGTCGACATGAACTTTTCTGCCTCAAAACTACCATTAATAATTTTAAAACCATATTTGTGATATCCGGAACCGTTTAACCTGTCCCATGTTTTACCACACGGAAATGTTAGGCTCATTTTTGGTCATTTAGTCCTTCGAAGACAAACTTGCGGCAGAGATTTGGTCTGAATGCTTCCAAATTTGAACCACGTATACTTCGATATACAGATCTTGATGAAAAATGTCACTTTGCAACATGAAATTTGGTAGGCATGACTATCATGAGTAAAAACCACAAAATAGAAGACGAACAGAATAACAAAACAGGTCCGTCATTTTGAAGCGGCCACTTTTTGTTTTCGTTTTCGCCGTTTCTGAAGGCACGATACCAGACAGATGGACGACACTACATTTGTGAGTAATTGTAAAGTTTTGATCACTGCAGGAAGGAGGCGGTACGGCGGCGAAAGCGTTCACACTTGGCGCATTAAATATGAAAAGCTCGGTTAGGCCAACATAAACACGCTTGGAGAAGGACACTCCAAAAAATAAAATAAAGATTTAGCGCAGACTTCTAATGGAGTCAACACAAGCTGCCGGACTGGCAGGATCAGTGGCTTCCTGGACGCGGGTACGGGGCAGCAGCTCACAAAAAATAAAAAATAAAAAACGTCATCACATGTTCCATTAAAGCGCTTTCTGTCTGAAGTTACTCCAAAAACACAACGCGTATTTCCGCGTCATTTCCTCTTCTTCCCGACCAGCAAGCACCCGCTTTCCCTCCCTCCCTCCCTCCCTCCCTCCCTCCTTCCATCAGTCTATCTATCCGTCCCTGCACTTCCCTGCCTGCAACAGCACACAATGCGGGGCGGCCATTCACCAGCCATTGCGTAACCACAATTATCCTTGTGCTATCAAACACGGTGTGCGACTGTGTGTGTGTGCGTGTCGAGAGGCTTCCATGTCGCACTCTGCAAAGAATGTTGTGAAAGATGCGAAGCAGCAGAATCCGAATCTATGCTTGCATTTACCCCAAAATTGCGCAATATATTTTCTTCAATTTTATTTATCCCACAATAAATCACCCAAACAGCTATTTAATGATATTAGTTAATAAAAAATATAAACATTTTCAATTAGCTATTTTATGAGGGGGGGAAATAATGCAAACAAAAGGAGTCAGAGAAGGTCCCCAAGTCCAGCTGAGCTTAAGTTAATACTCGTCGATGCCACAGAGCCGAGACAATAAATGATTGTGAGTATTGTTGTATGCAATGCTTGTGTGTGTTGCTGCTCCAAGTGTGTTAAGCGAGCAGTTGTTTGAAAGTTCTCAAGCAATATCATAATGCTAATTTCTGTTAGCCAGTCAATAGCGTTTCCCATTACATATTAGCATTAAGCTAACATACTTTCATTCGACGAAATGATTTGGTTTAGTTCATATCACAATTTTACACAACAGGTGCTAACGAATACTTTAAATATGTTTTAATAAGTTGAAATGAGACTTTTTTTTCTTTTTTAAAGTCTCAGATTTTCACCTTCCACAGAGTCTGGAAGGTGCGACGGTGCCACTCGACTCGAGTGTCTATCTTGATTTTAAGAGGCAGCGGCCCGACTCGGGCTGCCCGCCACAGGAGCAGGACGAGCCGCTAATTAAATTTCCTTTACTTTTCCTCGGCGTGCCTCCCATGCTGTTTTCTTACCGCTTTAGGACTGCAGCCCTTTGTGATTTGCAGGAAAACAAACAAACTTTTCCGTGGACCGAGACAAGAATACCACTTTTTAAGCACAGAGGATGTTTGGACGAGAGCGACTCAAATCTCTCGTCCGCAACTGCGGGCTAAAACTAGTCACTAGTTTATTGTGTGTACACAAAACACATCAGTGATGTCATGGCGAGCCAGTTATCAAATAACGACAGTTTCTGCCAGCATGATCTCATAAAAAAAAAAAATACTACAGTTACTGAGTGACTCTACGGCCTTGACACAAATAAATGAGGACGCTTACATTTGGAGGTAGTGTGTGTGGGGGGGGGGGGGGGGCATGCGAGGCCTTAACAGTTGTGTTAGGAGGTCACAGGGCAAAACGAGCTGCGGGCCCCAATTAAGACCGCCCACCCACACACCGAATTCCCAAACCCGTTTAGCGCACTCCGTAGCCCAGACAACCGGCATGGAAAATTACACCAATGTGCAGCACCCCATCATTGTAACAAGTTTGCACCTTGAGCACAACTACTTGACTGAAAATGGAGGGATTTTAATCCTTGAAACAGGCACTCAAAAAAGGAGCACACTTTTAGCAGCAGTTTAGCAACGTGGCAACTTCACAGGTAAAAGTATCAAATTTGCTGCATGCTTTGAATGGGGTTAAAGTGTCTCCATTTGGTGGACAAATATAAACACACCACCATCCAACATAGACAGATATTCATGCGAATCACTTCAATTGTGAGCCACCCTTGCACAAAAAAAATGGTCTCTTTTTTTTGCTGCATGCTTTGAATGTGGAAACAGAGCGCAAACACAAGGACAACTATAAACAATTCAACATCAATAGCAATATGCTATTCATTACTGTAACAAGGCAACATTGCCGGAAATGGTAAAAAAGGTCAAATGCTGCTGCATGCTTTGACTGCTAATATGCCGTCATTTGGTGGACAAATATTAACAATTATTCAACATCAATAGCCACACGTGCATTATTTCAGTAGCATAGTAACCTTGCAGAATTCAGTAAAAGTGTAGAACGTTGCTGAATGCTTTTAATTCAAGTCGCATAAATTATAAAAAAATAAAATAAAAAAATGAATGGGACAAAATGTCCCTTGAACTTTTTTCGGGTGTTCAAAGTTGCCATTTTTTCTTGAAGTGCTCACAGTGAGAACAAAGCGATCAAACGATCTTATCAGCAAACACTGAAGAAAGCACTTCTTTCATTTATTTATTTTTGTTCTGGTCCCAATAAAGATAACCTCAGCACGACTGTAAACCGGCCTTGAGCAGCGCGCAAAAAGTGAGATGGCGCAACATTTACTTCAACACAACCCTCCATTGTTGTCTTATCTGGCAGCGTCAGTCAACAATTAAACCGATGACGTGCATTGGCAAGAGTAGAAAATTCGTCTTTTACAAAGATAATAACACTGGACAAATATAAACACACCATTATCCAACATCAAAAGCAACTCTTGCATATCATTTCAGGAGTGAGGCAGGTAATGGGTGTGAAATACTGCGGCATGCTTTTAATGCGGGAAAACGTGCCATCTGGTAGACAGATATAAACACAATTAGCCAATGGCAATAGCGACATACACATTTCGATAGCAAGGCATCCCCAGAGGAAACAGACGGTGTGAAATGTTGCTGCATGCTTTGAATGGGGGGGAAATTGGTGCCATTTGGTGGACAAATATAAACTAACCATTATCCAACATCAATATCATCAAAACACTTTCACAGGAAAGAGGAAAAGATTTCAAATGTCACTGCAAGCTTTGAATGGTGGAAAAAATATAAACACGCCATTATCCAACATCAAGATTAGCACACATTTAACATTTAAAATAATGGCACACATTGGAAGAAACAAAGGCATTCAATGTTGCTGCATGCTTGAATGGGGAAAACAAGCTGCAACTCGTCGACACGCCATTAACTCGCACCGGAATCAGTAAATGATGTGGAAATGTTGCTGCATGCTTTGAATGAGCAAAAACATAGGGTTGTCTGGTCAACAACTATGAACAAATAATTGCAGACGGACGCTCATAATTTCAGTACCAAAGCACCCTTGTAGGAGACACAAGGTGTAAAATGTTGCTGCATGCTTTAAATGGGGGGGAAATAGCGCCTTCTGGTGGAGAATTAGAAACACACCATTATCCAACATCAATATCGATACTTGCTTATGACTCCAGGAGCGAGGCCGAAAACAGTAAAACATGTCATGTTGCTGGATGCTTTGAATGGGGCGATACGACGGGGGTGTTCATAGCGCTGTTTGATGGACAAATCGAAAAAGTAGCGAGACCTCCTTGTAGTATAAAGTCAACGGTGTGGATTTTTTTTTGGGACCTGCGAGTCAATTGGCGAGGCCTGGACTCAATGAAGCAAGCGGGCCTTCCACCTCCCCCTTCCCCCTTCCTCCTCCTCCTCATCACATGTTGCCGGACAATCGTGGGCTCGCTGGCCGAGCATAAAAGCGGCCCGAGAGCACAGGATGCCATTCTCGCCCCCGCTAATCCTCAAGCTCTGGAAGCATCTCCAGATAGGAGGAGGCCTCAGATTAGCAGCACGGGGGGCCCCCCTCTCGGAGATTCCACGCCCAGGCCGGACGCAGCGGGGCGCGCGGGCCACGAGGATTCTCACGCACGCATTCCCCGACAAAAGCTTCGGCGGAGATCTAAGGGGAGGGGGAGGGGCGAGGCTTCAGTGAGGCCGGCTGGGTGTCCGCCCCTCGTTTTTGATCAGAGTGCTGCTCAGATTGAACTCGCATGAAACAAACAATATTTCACGTTCAAATTATTCGGCAGATCCTCTTCGATTTTCCTTTGAACTCTTCTACTGTTAAACGCTATCCAAAAAACAACCCCAATTTTGAGCATTTTCACTCATCTTTCAAGGCAACCGGAATATTGTGTGCTATGACTTCATAAACATGGTGGATACCATATAAAAGATTAGATTCCATTCCTTCATTAGAAAAAAAAGTATATTTCTACCTTATTCCGTTCTTTAGTAATCTCCATTTGAAAATCATTAAAAAAAAAAATTGAAAAATAAAAAAATTTGAAAAAATTAAAATCGGTAATTTGAATGACCAAGCGAAAAAAATAAGGAGAAAAGGAGCTTTTTGTGAAAAGATACATTTTCTGCACAACAGTGACTTTGACACTAATATTTTTTTTTTCGTGACGGTCTGTGACTTAGATTTCATGTGACAAAGGCTTTGATCCTTCACGTCATCCTTGAAAACGTTCTCTTTCCTAAAGATCCGCCATGTTTTCATGTAATTTGATACTCTGGGAGCCCATTGAAAAGAAATACGAGCTGCCATCTGCTGGCCATAGTTAGTGGCTGTTTTGGGATTTTTTTCCAGCCCATTCACAAAGCAGTGCTGCACAAAACGTTGCACCGCCCATTGCGAAAAAAAAAAACTGGAGTTGACGTCATTTGACGTTATCGGCGGTATACAGTGGGCGTGTCCTTAACGTCAACTGACGTTTTTGACGGTAAAAGAGTTGAGGATGATTCTTAATTGGGTTAAGGTCAGGGGATGATGGTGGCTGCACCATGAATTTTTCCCCCTTCACGTGAGGGCACTTTGAATTCTTTCAATTTCAGTCGACAGCAGGGAACGGTGCCAGAAAAAATGTCAGCCCGCTGATACGGGTGGATTAAGCTGCGTAATTATTTTCCCACAAACGCAATATTAAACAGAATACCGTTCAGACTCGGGGTGGCACAAAGAACATATAATTGACTTAAGTGATAGTTGAGTAGAGTTATAACAAAGCGGCACTGCAGCTATTTGTTAGCCTGTCTAGGTCAAAACTATCTTCTCGAGACTTTAACTCATTTAAAAGGTGTCGAAAGGGACTTTTTTTTTTTTATCATCTTTCCTTCCTCATAAGGTTAAATAGAGCCTGAGCCACGACAGCTAATCGTGCTCATTTGGCCTCCCATTGAATGCCGGCTAATTCTTGCCGGGATGGCTCACTCGGAGCCACATGACACAACAAGCTTCCCAGTGACCATGGAAACGGGCGCGGCGGGATCCTCCGCAAAAAGCGGTGATTTAGGAGCGGGATCGACAAAGAGGAAGGGGCGGGGGGGGCTCCTCCTCCGACACCCCGCCAGGAAGAGCCGTGGCGGGATAACCGACGCACACCGACATGAAAAGAGCCGCCCGGGGGAGAACCGAGCTCCGTAAGCCGTTCACCAGCCTCTGGACCTCCTGCCGTTCCTCTTCATCAATTCGCTAGCCCTCCCGCCAGCACCCAGGGGTGGGGAAGGGGGAGGGGCATGAGTGGCGCGCACAAAGTTTGTTTGCGTTGGTACATGACAAACCATGAGGACATACGGTCTCAAGTAAGGTTGTGAAAACAACAGTAGAGTGGACCACCGGACCTCCATTGCAGCGTCCCGCAAAAGTCAACAAAACATTTTGTAATGTGTTTGTAGTAAGAAAAATAGCACTCTATAATATTTTACTTTAAAAAAATACAGTAATAGCATAATTAAACAGTTCGTGAATCAGAGGTGGCAAATCCAGGTCCAAAAAGTAAAAACCCTGCCACAGTTTGGCTTTAGCCCTAGGTACTAGCTAGCTAGCTCCCTAGCTAGCTCCCATGGTGCTTGTTTACCTTTTAGGGAGCTAGCTAGCTAGCATCAGGGGCTAAACTGTGGCAGGGTTTTTACTTTCTGGACTTGTATTTGCCACCTCGATTGTGATTGATTAATTCATCGGGACGACTTCTGGCATGCACGGCTTGGCCACTAGGGGCAGTATAATACAGTCACGGAGACGCAAACAATTAAGAGTTTCACAACTACTCTAAGTGAAAATGTATTATTGGTTGTCGTTTTTTTGCAGAGGATAAAGAAAAGTCTTTTGAGTATGGTTTTATTGTTTGTCTACATGTGTTGATGCGTTTTGTTACACAGAGGTCTTTTAAGTACCACGCATATACCAATAGAGTGAAGTAGGGGTGTCTCGATATAAAACTTTTTCACTTACAATACCAATAGTGAGCAAATGACCTATTGAATCCAAACATTTGGATTACATTAATTTAACCTCAAACGTGAGAATGTACTGCATCCGAATAAATGAAATAAAAAAATCAATTAACGGACCTTCAGATTGATAAATGATGATGAAGCGCATTTTTGCATACTGCCCGCGACCCTCGTGAGGATAAGCGCTTTTTGAAAATGGATGTTCTTTTGCTTGAGCGCAGCGCGCGAGGACAACGAGACACGGTGACTCACGCCGCCGTCTGCATCCCAAACAAACCCATCTGCCAGGCTCCGAGCCGGCCTCGCGCAGGCTGACAAACAGCAGACGAACTGATGCGTGCGCACATGCACAAAAATACGCCCACCGACCAGACAGCCCCCCCCCCCCCCCGCCCACCGCCTGCCCACCGCCGCCACCGAAAGCGCGAACAAACAAGGCGCAATGGAACGGCGTCTTGAGAACAAGGTCAGAACGAGGCCGGCGCGAGCGTCTTGAGGAGGAGCGCCGCCGCATGACACTCTCGTGGCGCTGCCGTGCCCTCCAGGCGACCTCCAACGCAACACCTGAGTGTGCAGGACATCATTTTGCCACAGGCTGGGAGCCAGTCGCCCTCCATATCACACTCGGCTGTCTGCTGCCCTTCACTTTTTTTCAGTCCATTTTCAGAAATTCATGTAACATTTTTAAAATAGCAATCAAAAATCAGAAAAGGCATGTTCGATACCACTTTTTTTCAGACCGATACCAGTACCAGTACTCATCTCTTGAGGAGTTCCCAATAACTACTACTTTGGTATGTAAAATTTCCCTAAAAAACAATGACAGCTAAATTTTAAATTTAAATGCTTATCCCAGTATAACATTTTGCCTTTAAATTACATAAAATTAAAGGCCAATTTATCTTCTTTTAATTTCGAATTCATGTTTGTAAAATAGCCACAAGAGGGCAGCCGATTGGTATTGGCCCCGATCATCAGTACTGAAACCTTGCCCGATGCCGATACCGATACCTGGTATCGGTACTTGCCCATCCCGAAAAAAGGAAAACTGACTAGTTATTTTGTTAAATGCTGTTGTAATCTAACATGAAAAATGTAATTGAAAAAAAAAAAAAAAAGCCAGATTTTTCACATTTCAATTTTAGGCTGTGATCATAAGTCTCGGTGACTTAATTTAATTGTAATATTTGTTTGTTTGTGTTTACGAAAGTTTGGTAAGTAGCATAAGTGAAGATACGTTAGCTCGTTAGCCACACCCATCAAATGATCCCTCAACTCTCACATAAATTTTGTCGTCATGGCGATCAGCTTTTTATCTAATTATGTGCGACGTATATGGCTAAACGCTACGGCTTGACAAAAATCAGTCGATTTAGTTTGTTTGTTTGGTTTTACACATTAACACATTACAACATATGATAATGACATTCAAACCACTATAAATAAATAAATCAGCCAATTTTCGCCCATTTTTCCTGTACATTTAAACAAATACAAAAACAAATATAAAAGACAAAGGGGCAAAAAAAAAATATTTTATTCATTTGGCCAATTATCGGTTATCAAAATTTTAATCTGCCAAATATTGGAATCTACACCTGCCTAAAAAACAAATCCGCATTGATCGTACCCTAGTACGTATTATACTGCCCTCTGCTGCTGATAACAGACACTAACCCTAACCCCTCGTTCAGCATTAATATAGTGGCCTAATATGCAGTGCCCTCATTCTGTTTGGCTATTATTTCCATAGTATATATTAATGCATCGCGCCATGTTTTTTTTTCATACTCATACTCTTTTTCCTTGTGGTCTCGATGAACCCGATTGAGTGAACATCGATGATCACTACTTTTCTTTTCAGAGTGCATTGTGGGTAATTTTGAGTGCCCTACATTTTCGCTCTCTGGATATTCGGACGCCATTACAAAATGGCCGGACTCCTCGGTAGGGAGCACATTCGGACACAGCCAATGTTTGCATAATGGGGAGGAGCTAAATGTAGCCTGGATTGTTAGCAAAAGTAGTCACGGAAGAAAGAGGGAGTTTTTGTCGCACTTTTTTTTTTTTGCCAGTCAGTCCTGAATTGTTTCTTTAATGTGTTTTAACAGTTAATTACTGGAAGGATAATTGCAACATTACACCCCCAACATGCTAGTTCAAAAGGTACTTTTTTAAATTCCTCTTGTTGACTCTTTTTGTCAAGTCAGCCGCGCAAATAATTAAAACACCCCCGCGAAATGCTTTGCGAGATGAATGGCAGAGGCAATTGTTCCGCCGTGGAAGGTCTTGCCAAACGTTTGTCCGGAACACCGCACCGGGTCGGTGCCAGTTCCTTCTGGCTGACAAGCCCTACCTGTCGCCAGACGCATTCCACACGCGTCTAACAGATGCATGATGCAGGACACGGGTGCGGGGTCACGCAAGCCGGGAAGTTGATCAGAAAATTTGGGGAATTGTAGGTAACTCGTAATTGGACTTGACACTCGAGGTGAACAGTTCATCAAATTAAACATCACAATGGAGTCGAATGCAAATTTTCAAAAATTGCAAAGGCTGCAACTGTCCGCTATTTGCTGAAAAACTCGCTTGTTCACTGTTTTTTGTGCTTTGTCTTCAATAGTCTAATATTTGAGACCTTAATGCATCTATGGACAATTAGAAAACGTTTTGCGTCGGCTGCAACTATTAAAATTTTTTTGCTCGCTCTTTGCAGACATTCCGACGTAAGACCAAAGCACAAGTTTGAAGGTTGAGCAAAAAAGATTTCAAGTGGGAATTTTTTTTACGAGGGTGAGGGTTCGAAGGTTTTGTAGTCCCAAAAGCAAGTCGAGTCGAGTCAGGAGGACGGCATGAAATGGCGGAAAGAGACCCCCTCGCTTCGGCCACACACATTGTTCCACGGGCAACCGCGGTTTTTTTAGGACTCTTCCCACACAGGATACACATTTTACGCTTGCCTGCCGCTTCTGGCCAAAACTTGAAAGCGGCTCGCTTTATTTCAGGGAGGGGATGACACAAGGATCTTTTTTTTTTTTTTTTTTTCTTCCACTGTTCTCCTCGCCGCTCTCTGGGGTTATTTTTAAGCGCTTTGTAGTGGGCCCCGGCCGCGCTCTGAAATGTTGTCTTGGCACGCGTTTAAGGTGGAACTGATGGTGCTTGACGCAGGAGCTGCTGAGGGGCAGCGCCGGGCCACACACGGCAAGCGCAGACCAGCTGTGCAGGACGACTTTTTCGACAAGACGGCCGCTCCCGTCTGCGCCGCCGACTTGCCAAAGCGGACACGCTTTGCTTTGATCATTACGTCGGGGCGTTGAGAATTGATTGGTGACGGAGCACGTCGGCAGCACGGCGCTCTACTGGTTGCAAATTTTCATATCTATTCTAAAAGATGTAATGTAATAGAAACATGGCTGCATCTTTTGGTCATTTATATAGTAATTTCATAATAATTCATAAAATTGAGTTCAAATTGAAAAGATCTACTGTACTGTAAAAAAAACGAGTGTGATATTGATTTTGTGTCGAGGTCATTTTTCTGCCACTAGATGGCATAATCGCATTTGTAAGACGTTGGTGACGGATCAGTGAATTTTTCTTTTCATATTAAGAGTTAAGATCTCATCTTTAACATGAAATTCTGCACATTTTTAAAATACAACTTAACCCCACAGTCTCCACGAATATATGCATTATTATTAAATTTATGAGTTAAAGGGGTGGTCATTAATCATGCATTTAAAAGAATAAGGGGCGTTATAGGAACTTTAAATTAACTCAAAATTAAGGCGCTCATTTTGACACCTCGAGTAGACCCAAAGTCAAACCAGCCATTGGATGCTGCACCTTTTTCTGTCCACCAAAGTCAACCTAAAGCCAATGTAGGAAAATCTGCTTCTGCTGCTACTACAGCAGACGGGAGGGTCAGGGTTCCCGAACCCGGAGCTGCTCACACAAAGCAGACAGGAAAGGCAGGAAAGAACTGTGTACAGATATGTGACACGCCAGCACTTTTGTCAGCTTGGCCGGCCGACTTCACAGAGCGGAGCCCCCCCCCCCCTTCTCCAAGCCCCTCATCCTTTCCTCCACTTCCTCCTCCTGCTCATCTGTCTGCCATTGGCACACAGACGTGGGGGGACTCCAGTCATCTTCCAGTCCAGTTAGACTTAAGTGGCGAAATGAAGGATCTGGGACTCGCTTGGCTAAACGTTCTGAAAGGCTCGATTTTAACAACATGACTTGGCAAATTTCAGTTTTCAAACTTAAAATAAATCAACGGCAATTGCACATTCAAAGCGCATCACTGAGGAAGGTTCGCTAGCTTAACGCTAACACACAATGCAAATGCTATAGACGGGCTAACAAAAATAGCATCGATGTGGTAATAATAACCTTTCA
Organism: Leptonotus elevatus; assembly: GCF_054856555.1. Lineage (NCBI taxonomy): Eukaryota > Metazoa > Chordata > Actinopteri > Syngnathiformes > Syngnathidae > Leptonotus > Leptonotus elevatus. The sequence continues at coordinate 2,770,566 of NC_141243.1, read as the reverse complement.
AGAAAACGGATATTTGAACCCAAGCAGCAATGCATGTAACCAGACAACGTAACAATACTCACAGGCATATGTTTGTCAAAACTGCATCTTGTTGAGTCACTTAACGTGTAACGCTTCTTTGTGAATGATGTGCGTCTGTATGCCCCCTTGTAACCTCATCTACGAGCCCTTGAACACAAAAAAGTTTGCCCACCCCTGCCCTAGATACCCCATAGTGCGAGCTGAAGTGGGGGGGGGGGGGGGGGCAAATATTGGGGAGCATTAACTTCCCATTGAGACCACCCTCCTATTAAGAATCCAACAAAACAAAGCGCCTTGCTTGATGTGAGCTCTCGTCAGTTTCCAACAGAAGCGCTTTGACCATCCGCATCGGCCACTTCAAATAAAAGCCGAGCCAACTTTAAATAGAGGGCAACGTGCCCGTTTGCCATGCCAAGCACAGCTGGGGAGCCTTGTGTTCTCAGACACGTTTTATTTTTAGACACGGCTTCGTGTAAACAGCATCCCCCCCCCCCCCCCGCACCGTCCCGTCCCGTCAATTACGTTGTGCGCTTTCACAAGAATTTGGTAATTGAATTGACTCTAAATTGAGAAGAAAAGAGTCCAGCTTTGTTGATAGCAAAACGGTCCAGTCGGAGGCGGCCGGGTGGGCGGGCGGGCGGTAGGGATGGGAAGGGGGCCGATGTGAGCGCGTGGGAGCCGGCCCGGCATCCGAAACCGGGGTCGGGCAAGGTGGAGACCGGCAGGGGGTACGCGCCGACTGCCAACTCCCATTCACACAAATCCCTCATGTTTTGTCTTTTAGCGATACAGCAATAACGCTTTCTCAATATTCCATCATATTAAGAGTGACAGTGAATTAAAAGCTTGATAACGCAAAACTTGGAAGGGAGGTAGTGAAGCGCTATTGGGTCAACCTTAAAAGCAACAAGCCCCCCCTCCCCTCACGAACATGGCACATTCACGGCCATTTCATATTTGGGGACGCCTCAGCTTCCCACGCGGCAACATGCGTTACGCGGCTGCTCTTGTTTACCTTTCCCAGCACGGTGAGACAACTCGGGTCCAGCTCTGGTTGTTCCAGCTTGACCACGCCCACCCAGCCGTACTCGTACAGGTCCTCCTCGTCGTTATTGTTACACAAGCCCAAAGGATGCATCTGGAAGAGGGGAAAAAAAAGATTCGTTAGTGCTGATGAAGCCAAAAAGTATGAAAGAAACAACAATGTTAGAAAACTCTTGGACTCTTCCTGACTTGCGCATTTCACAAAAACACAAGATTTACATTCAGATGCCACCGACTCAATTAAGGTGAGTGGAAGAGAATGCAGCAGATGGTACAAGATAGATGTGGAATTTTGTTTCCTCCCAAATTGGACAATTTTGTAATTTTCCTCCACTACTTCAAATATTTGCATTGTATTGCAGTCACTGTAGTCGAACACACTTTTGTCCTCGGAAGTTCATTTCATACCCGGTCCGACGTCCGAGATTTGTGATATCCACAACCGTCTAAGACAAACCTTGGTTATGATTGCTGGCCACCAAAAACCAGAACCCAGGATCCATTTGCCTCCCTGGCAACAGTGTAAAGACAAAAGTGCGCTATTAGCATCAGAAGCGCTCCTGACTGACTCGCAGGGCCACTTATCCTATTAACCCGACGACCGCAGCCCCCCCCCCCCCCCCCCACCCCAATCAGTCAGCATTGTGGAGCCGTGCCCCCCCTCGAGGTCCGCTCGGGCCTCAGGACCATTTGCTGATGACCCCAGATACCCTTACTCCCGGTGTTGACCCCTAACCTTTGAACCGGGTTGCAGGTTAGTGACCCAATCGAAGCCAAGTCTGAAGGATCAAGAACCTGACCTGAAGGGTTTTGGGGTTATTATCGTTGAGTTCTTTTGGGGAAGGGTCGCATGTAAATCAGGTTGGAGTCAAAGAGAAAAGAATGGGTTGCGGAGTTCTACAGCGTAGCATCTTCTGCCGCCTTTGGTGATGAAAGCTGACGGGAATTTCTCACACCGTCGCTTGTGATTATGAAGACACGGCATTGCGGTGAGCGGAACAAAAGTTGAAGGCCGCGGTGCCTTCACTTGCCGACAAACTCGTCACATCGTACTCGGGCCTCCCACGCGCGGACAAATGTTAGTTGTGAGGAAGATCGGTAGATTTAAAAAAAATTGTCAAGGAATCGTTTTTACACAAACGTTCTCCCTGCAAATGATATTATATATTTGGTAGAGTGGAAGAGAATCCGGCAGACAGAACATGCCATGAAAAAGAAGGGAAATTGTATTGTCGACTTCTCAAAAACAACATTCAGAAGGACCCTTTCACACAAATCCTCTCTTGGAAATGATCTATTATCTATTTAGTGGAGTGGAAACGAATACAGGAAATGGAACTTGCAACACACGCTGCCTCACCACATACACAAAAGCTAGCATGAAAGAAGATGGTTCGAAAATGATCACAAAATAGTCGAGAGGAAGAGAATCCAAGATACAGGACATGGCACAAAAAGGATGGGATTTTGCTTTTGTCACTTCCTACTCAGGCCTTGAACAAGGTCAGGTTGTAAAATTCTCATAAAGAATTCAGGACAAATAACATGTCACATCCTACTCAGGCCTCGCGTGCGGGAAAATGCTAAGATGGACGAAATGAACAAATTGACATCAGGAAACGATTTAGTTCGATGAGTGGAAGCAAATCCAGGAGACAGGATATGTAATGTTCGCTTTGAAAAGAATTTGAGATAAAAATGATTTGGGGGGAAGAACAGTTTCACACAAATTCACACCTGGAAATGAGCCATTACCAATTTAGTTGAGTGGTCGAGAATCCAGGAGACGATAAGCGATAATAAAGGCAGTCAAATTCTCAAAAGAATTATTTGGAAGACCACTTTCATGTGTACATTCCTTTCTGGAAATTAGATCCAGTAAATGATATATCGCTCGAGACATGAGACGTCCTACTATATTCAGATGTTAGCGTATGAGAGAAGATAAGGTTGTACAATTCTCCAAAACACAACTTAGAAACATCCTTTCAGAAGAAAATACACCTGGAAATTATTCATTGTAGGGCTGAGAATTTAGTAGACAGGACATGGCACAAAAATGTTTCTTGCAACTCAGGCAAAACCTTGCTTTTTTGTTTTTAAATCCAGGTTTAAAAACAAATTTCACTGTCAGTCATTTTAGAAAGCTACTTTTTATTTTCTTGACTTTGCTTTTAAATGTCTTAAAATTCTGAAGCAGTTTTTCACAAGAATATGTGGGAGGATGTTATGTGAGACTTTTTTTTGGGGGGGGGGGGGTGGAGATATTCATCATGGGGGAAGGAAGTTAGCGAGTTAGCGAGTTAGCGAGAGCGCAACTATACATTTGCGATGGTCATTTCAGAGCGCACACTCCTTTGGAGGATGACAAAATTGAAGGGAAAAAAGAAGCACTTCAAAAGCTCAAATCTCAGTCAACAAAAGTAACTCTTGGACGCCAAGCGCTGCTCTCCGGAGCTTCCCGAGCCTGCCGGCGCCCCCGCATCCTGAACACTAGAGCATTGTGCGCGGCCTTGGGAGGCTTTTTGCGCTCCAAAATGGGCCAGTGTTGTTGTTTGGGAACCTTGTTGTTATTTTAGAGGCTGACCATTATCTCCACAAGCGGGGGGGGCCCTTTCGGTGCCGTCCGACGGCTCCAGCTGAGATGGTCGCCGGCGCTTCTCAGTGTTAGCTGTAGTTACTCGGGTGTTTTTTTGTTGTTGTTGTTGTTGTTGTTACTACGCCAACCTTGCACCCAATCGGAGGAAGCCGAAGGATGCTAACAGGCCTGGTGGTAGCCGTAAATACCACAAGGGGGCAGCTTTTGTCCTGCCCTGCCTGTTGCAGTGCCCCGGGGGGGGGGGGGGGGCAGATAGAGAAGGGGGGCGGGGGCAGCCTTTCACATGAGTATCCCGTTACGCAGGCCACACTCTCAATGAAATCCTGGCGGGGGATTTCAACTCCACCTGTAGCGCGTCGGCCGGCAATTTGGGAGGTTGTAGGTTCGTTCACAACAACTTTCCCTGCATGGCTAAATCATTTGTAAGGGGGTCCTAGTTGCAATCCCCTCCCCCTTTTTATTGGGGATGGGGAACATGAAAATGCAAGTCACACCATTATTCTGTCCGCCTGTGACACAATTCATCGAGCCTTTGATCTGGCGGCGACCCCTCGCTACTTCTTCCGAACCCCCGCCCACCCTCACCCTCACCCTGCCTCCTTCAGCTGGAACCCTTCATCACATCATCATTAGCGTACGAACAATCCACCTGTCACATTAAGGCAACCGTATGGATTAATTTCAGTCAGACACGTCATAACTGACACCTTGCGCTATAGCAATAACATTGAACACTAGAAATAATCCAGTTTTGAAAAATTAGCCACCATGTGTGAAATCTATGTGTTGCATAACCAATGAGACGGCTCATCTAATATTTGAATAACCAACACTTTGCATAATAGAAATGAGAGTAGAATAGCAAAGAATGATTCCATGATTAAGCCCATTCCTTGTTAACATAATGAGAATAAAGGTGTTTTTTTTTTTTTATGAAAGTCATCATCATCACAGAATAAAGACATTTTGCCAAGATGCATTTTGAAGTCTTATGAGAATAAAGTAGTATTATTACAATCAGGGTTTTGCGATTTGAACAAAGTACATTTTTAAAATAATAATTTAAAATATAAATTTTTGACCATTATTAATATTCTGCAAATAAAGTTTCTTAATGATTATATCTTTAGTTGGATTTGGAAAGTTATGTATTTTTATTTTACTTGAGTACATTTCAGATTTGACTTTATTTTCAGAGCTGTACAGTATATAAATATACATTAAAAAAAATATATTTGAAAAATAAGGGCATTTCTAAGTGACCCCAAACTTCTTAACGGTAATGTATAGCAAAAAATAAATTCCACTTCTTTCGCTAGCATGAGGGCCTTTGAACTTGGGGTGTTGGGGGGGGGGGGGGTGCGTAGGATGCTTGCGGGCTACAAAAGCCGAAATATTCAGAGAAAGAACCTGCTGAATAGCGCGTCTATTTCAAGCGCGGCTCCTGCCGAAGCATGTCACGAAATGTTCGAACACGGCAGCACACAGCATCGAAGGCAAGAGGAAGAAAAAAAAAAAAGAGAGAGAGAGAAAGAGAGCGAGGCGGCAGATTGCTTCTTCTCTTTTACCGCCTCGCCTCCAAAGCAGGTTCTGCAAGATGTCTTGGCAGACAAAGTCAACTGAAGCAAAGTGTTGTTGATCACATGCACACAAGAACCTCGAGGAAGACAAACCTGGGCCCGGCGCCAGTCCTCGCACCCACCTGCCTTCCCGGCGCCGTGTTGGAGCGCGGGTGCGTGCACGCGGCGTGCCCGTCTGCAAACGCCCCGCGGCTGACCCGCAGGTGACCGGGCGGCTTGCTAAGAAGTCCCCCGGCTGAACCCTTTCTGAGCTACCTCGAAAAACACGGAGGCTCGCTTCGGTTTCTGGGGCCGCTTTGCTACATCCGGGATGGGGTGTCTTCAGTCCGTCGAGTGGACAATTAACATTTCAAAACGCTCAAGGCATTCTGGAGCCAAAAATGTGATGCCCAATGTCAAAAACCTTGAAACCTTCGCTACAACTGACTGTTAGCATGATAGCACAACGGCCTAAAATGTTTTTAAATTATTGACATAATAGCAATGAAAATGTCAATGTGCTTGAAACATGCTGGGCTCGTTTATGTTTTTGGGGCTGCTTTGCTACAGCCAGCGCTAAGTTTCTTGAATCTGTACACGGCACAATGAAATCTCAAGACTATCGAGGCATTCTGGAGTCAAATGAGAAATGAGTCTCAAGTGTTAGCGGAAAAAAGCGTGAGACTGACGTCCAGGGGTTGTCTAAAGTCAGACAAGTGGCTTTTGACACAAAACTGGCAAGAATTAGGTGTCAGGTGTTATAAACTTTCCAGCGCCAAGCTCGCCTGCCTCGCCTTATACGCAGGCACCATCATACCCCCCCCCCCCCCCCAAAAAAAAGGCCGGACCAATTAGAACCAAAGGCCAAACTCATTTGAACCTCCTCCCTTGTTAGTGAATGTTCACAAGGCAAATGTGAACATTTCACGCATGTGCCACGCCATCCATCCGCTGAATTAAGGATCACAGAGATGCCGAACAATCGAAAGCACTCACAGGTGCCAGGTATCGAGGCTTATTAATTTAATTGAACTTCCAATTAACCTTCATATCAAAGGAGATGAACGACTCGCCGCCCGGCAGCAAATTTTCAGCTTAAGGGAGCGGCGACGCGACCCATTCAAGTGCATACGTAAAGGACATACATACGGACACAAGTTGACATGATGTGAAGGGACTACAGCGCAAACAAGAATCTGAAAATGAGAACCTAAGGGGGGGGGGGGGGGGAACTTTTACACCGACATGTAAAAATGCCAACCCGTCTGACCCTTCCAACGCCAAAAAGATGACGGACGAGTATTTACTGAATGGAAAATTGCGAAAATGAACACTCGAGGGTCCGAGAGGGTCCGAGAGGGTGTCATTTACAATTTTTACATTCGTGCTGGCAGCGAAAACTCGATCAAAAGGGGATCTTTACTTCTCGTCCGTCATCTGCGAGCCTGGAATTCATTGGGTTTCCGTCCGTCACCATCATCATGAAAAAAAAAATCTGCCCTCAAAGCCTGTTTCACTTAGCAACATGAAATTTAGTAGACATGTCTATCAAGAGTAGGACCACAAAAAAGTCTCAAGGGGCCAGGCCCAAAAAGACACAGGAAGTCTGCTATTTTGGTCTAAGGCAGACAATTTTACACAATAATTGGTTTGGTAGCATACTCTACAATTTCTTAGAAAATTCAGCCCTTCAAACTTGTGTTACTGGGAAAATGCGATTTAGTGGCCATGTCTATCACGAGTAGACAAAAATAGTAGACAAAATCCCAAGAAGCCATGGCTGAAAAGACACCGGAAGTCGGCCATCTTGGTTCGAACTTTGAAGCAGTCATTTACCCAACATTATGAACACTTCTTGGGGTCTTTCGAAAGTGAACTCCGCCATTTTGTCTGCTTGCTACTAAATTTGGACCACGTCTACCAGACATTAGCAACACTAAACGGCAACCATTTTGAATTTTTGCCATTGCGTGTGGGTGGCGGTCATGGTGGTGAAGTTTTGTAACAGCATAAAACAAACAAAACACTACAATATAATTCAATTCTTGAACAAACGTTTCACTTAGTTGACAACATGAAATTTGGTAGGCATGTAAATCGTGAGTTGACCCACAAAAAAAGTTTCATGAAACCATGCCTGTAAAGACACGGGAAGTCAGCCATTTTGGTTTGAAGATAAACTACTCATAGAGATTTTCATTTTTTTTTACGATTCTAACCAAATGTAAATTATATATGTTAGACAAGACTGGCAACACAAAATTGCAAATATATTGTAGTTTTTATCATTTCGTTTGGGCGGAGAACGGTGAAGTTTGGCAAAAGAAAAACTAAACTCCGGTAAGAAAAAAAAAAGAACATTTAATAAATGTTAATAATCACGGTCATCATCTCTAATCAGCCATGTTGGATCAAGCTCTATTGAGTTTGTGGTCCATTAATTGAGATTAGCGTGATGAGCGAACACACCCTGCACACATTACAATGTCACATGTCTTGTTTTGTTAATTGAAACAGATTCAGGGGATTTTCAGAACGGGGCGGGAAAAAAAAAAAAAAAAGAAGGTACTTTGGCAGCTCAAAGTTTGTTTGTCTCGCTTACTGTGACCACGCACACACTTAAAAATATGTGTATACTTTTTAGAGCATAATCTATTTAAGGAAGTGTATTTTTATGTACAGGGGGATTTGGTAGCCTTGTGTGTTGTGTTACTTGTTCAATCTTCATGGGTCAAAAAAGGATTAAGGAAAAAGAAAATGTCAGTAAGCTCGGTGGAAAGAAAGGTGACGCATGGGACATGGAAAATTGGGGATTTGGGAAGATTTCTGTGGTAAAATTGACTTTTTTTTCCCCCCCATTGGATGCTCTGATGACCAGTGACTCCCGACCATTGCGTTTTTGAGAGATCATCGGGTGCGGGAGTCGAAAAAGTGGGGTGGTCACAACACCCGCATCCCCCCCATGGCGACGAGGACTCGCGAACAATAAATACCAGCTAGTTTTTATATTGAGTTTTTCCAGCTATGCAAAGAAAAAAATCATGTATTTACTGTGCAAGTAATTCATTTTCATAACATCCTGTGAAACACAAATAATTCAGAATAACCTCTTACGATCAAATATGGTCAGCAAAATTATTCACCAAAGTGTTAAAAACCTTGACAGACTCTTGTGAACGCGACCATATATTAACAACAACATGAAATAGCTTCGAGCATGTTTAACAAATAAATAAATGCAAAGTTTGGAAACCCCTTGCTAGAATTGCCTAGAAATGATCCCTGTTTACGGAACCAAAAGGAAGTTGGTGATGATTCCCTTCCTGGATGTCACGTGCAAAAAACCCAAGCTTGATACGCAACATACAACATACGCACAACACGCTCCCCCTCTCTGCCACCGCTCGCTTTTTCCCAGCACTGGAAATAACTTCAAAGTGCGAGCTGGAAGCCTTGGAGGAGCGCGGCCAGGGGGATCGAGTTTCACGGGAGCAGCTGGGAGGGCCCTACAGGTGGGGCCCTGGCTCCTCCCCCTCCTGTAACACAAGCGTTGGAAAGGGATCCCTGAGCTTCTGGTGAAGAATGAGCACTTCCTCTCTTTTGTCTTCTCCCCCCCCGGGCGACCGAGGGGCCAATTAGCAACGCTAGCACCATGTCCGCTGTTTATTTTGGCAGTCCATATGTTCAAAGGGGTGGGCATGGAGGGGTAGGCTCATTAAGGACATGTAGTTGAGGAAGTACACTTTTTCATTTGCGGAGGGTGGGCTTGTAGGTCCTCTTTTATTTTTAAGACAAAAATGATCATCTTTGTTGTCCTTTTTTTCAGTCTTGCAAGATCATTTGGGTTGAAAATGAGCAAGGTGACCTATAACTGATTTTTCTCATTAACATTCAATTGTTTATTTATTTATTTATTCCAAGTAATTGGTAAAAAAAAAAAAAAAAAAATCATATCAACCGGGCCTTTAAAACAAGGACAAAACAAAGAAAATGGTTAAAACTCCTCAGTAAGCTGCAGAGGATAACGAATGACCGCCAAATAATTTGATCAAGGGCTTGGATATCAAAAAAATGCCTACATCAGCTCGCTCATATCTCAAGACATAACTGCAGGCGGCTATATGCTTTTTATGAGATTTTTGTTTGTGGGCGACGAGCTTAATAAAAAGGTGAAGAAACACTGCCCTGCCCCTCGATAGCAGAATACTTTTGAATCTTTTTCAGTTCATGTCCCAAAGGTGAACCCTCGCCATCGTCTGCAAAAAAAAACAAAAAAAAAAACACTTCGGCTGCACGGTCGTCGTGGCGACGCACAAAGCAAACAAGTGAGGACATCTAATATCATGTCAATGTCCTGATATGTGGCACAAGGCTGCAGGCTTGACAGCTTCAACACTGAGCACGACGCCCTGGCTTGTGACTCTATTAACTGTACGCCAGGGCATCCCGAAACCGTCAATGGCGCTTGTGTGTGCGTGTGTGCGTGCATGTATGTGCGCGCTTGTTAGCATGCACGTACGCACACTCTCTAAAGTCTCTCCGGTGTCACTTTCAGCTCTTCAGGCTTTCAAATCCGGAGTGACACGAACAAAGGACAGGCCGACAAAGTTCAAAGGTCAACATTGGGCGGGATGCCAAAATTTTTGGGAAGGGGAGGAGGAGGAGGAGGAAAGCAAGGGCACTCCCCACCCTCCTTCTCCAGCAGAGATGGCAAAAGTAATCACACTTGATAGTAATGTAAAAGTACAGATATTTGTGTAAAAAAAAAAGAAAAAAAAAAGGAGGAAACACTCGTAAAAGTTGTACTGATTCAACTCCTGTATCTAAGTAAAAGTAAGTAAAAGTAAAAACCTTACGCTGAGTGGCAGTTTCTGGCATGTGCAAAATGTGTGTGTGGGGGGGGGGGGGCACAGGGCAATGTACTCTCACCATGTACTGTAGTAAAAGTGCAGGTACTTTGTGTTAAAAAAACAAAAAGGTAGAAATACTGACAGAAAGTTTAAAAAGTAAATTTAGTTAAATATTGTATGTTTTTGTTTCAGAGCAACGTTTTTGCACATCAGTGCTACAATGTGAACAAAGAAAAAAAATGCAAAATTAATGATAAACTGTGAAAATGCTTGTTTTAACAAATTAAGACAAAACTAGATCTGTTACGGATCTGCTTTTAAAGTTTTCGACAAAAAAGAACTCAAAGTACAGTATATAATAAATACAGTATATTAAAGTACAGTAAGCAAGTATTTTTTTATCATGTCACTTCCCACCACTGGCCCCCAGTCACACCCCCCCCAGTCACCCCCCCCCCACCACCACCCACACCGGTGGTCCCAGCTTTGCGTCGAACATGCACGAGGACAATTAGGAAAGTAGGTGAGCGCACGCATACATTTGTCAGCATCGAGGAACCACAGTGCATTCATTAGCATGACTAACAATGCGACAAGCATTCGGGGGAGCCGCCTCATTAATAAACAACGACTTGGCACAAAACTATCAAGATTCGCCAGCATGTGACTTTTTTTGTCCTCCTCAACAAAGTTCTTGGAAAAGCCAACTCAATCTGACTCCCCTCCCCAAAACAAAAAAAAATGCCTTTCAACCTTACAAGCTAGCCTGTGCTAACGTAACATTCACTCACTCAAATATACTACAAACGAAGTCTACAAAACCTGATGTAATATACAGCAGCGTCATTCGTCAACAGTTCAAAGAGCGACAAGCTTAAGCAAATGGGATGCAAAAATTGAAATTGACATAGAAGTTTCAACAAGCGGGAATCATTTTGTGCCAAACATACTGGTTGCAACTGACTTGGCAGTTAATCAATAGTACTATTTGTGGTTGAGCCGAGTGGAGCACTAAGCAACCAACTTCCCAGCTGCATTGCGTCATGCACTGCATTTAATTAGGACGTGTGCGTCTGAAGAAATCAAATGCGCTCAACTCAAATCTTAATTCACTGCCGAGGTGTCGATTCGACTATGATGCAAAAACATTTTTTTTTTAAGTGATCAAGACATCCCAACCATCTTTAAGACATCCGTGGGGGTCTTGAGGCTAGTTATGTTTATTTAGTTTGTTCTATTGGTAAATAATTTATCTTAAAATAAGCAATGCATATTCCTAATTTCCATGTTATTTGTAAGCCCAGTTTTTGCAGCGCAGCATCTCAGTTCAGCTCTTCTTCATTCCTGTCCTTAAAAAAAAAAATGTCAGAGTCACTTGTTAATGAGCTATGATTAATGGCAGCATTGAGCCCCCGCCCCCCCCCAGCAGGAGGCCGGCGGCACATACCTGGCTCGGCCTGTACGTGCGTTGGAGGGCTGAGCTAAAAGTAGACACTGGGGGGGGGGGGGGGGGGGGGGGGGATTGCAGTCATCAACACCTAGGCTCTGACAGGCCTTTGAAGCGCCGCTGCTTCTTTGATGGCACCGGCCGAGGAGGAATGCCGCTCGCTCGCTCACTCACCCCCCCCCTCCCCTCCGAAAAGCCCCCACAGTTGTGGAATGTGGCGCAAGCTGCTGCTACTCGGCCCGCTGGAGTGGAATTAGAGGACAGGCTCGGACTGCCCTTCCTTCGCCCCCTCCTCCTTGCACCCTCTGAGCCGGACAACATGGCGGCAAGTTCGCCTTTAAAGTCCACGCCAACGCTAATTGATATTTTCCACGGAAGGTTCAAAAGTCACAAAGTTGTCATACTTTTTGTACTGTGGATAAGGGGGGGGGGAAAACTTGGCTCGGTTCTTTCACTTCACTCGTTTGCTGTCCATAGAAGAAGGGCAACATGACATCAGCTTTTGGGCTCCAGACACACAGGCAGGCTTAAGTAATGTCAATAGAAATAGAAGTTCAGAACATTCAGGACGAAAAAATATAAATATGTTTTTGTTGGTCACTACTTTCCGCTTAATCAAGCATGGGAAATTTAGCCTTACTTTCCGAGACTCCTAAAAAAAACGATCCTCCAAATTTGTCGCCAAGCGCTGCCGACATCATATGCTGGAGTTAAAAAAGCTTCGGAATTTAGCTTCCCATCCGGTATAAAAGCCCCTACCTGGGATTCACCTAAAATGGCCGCTTCAAACATTTCAGGCATGTGTCCTTGAGACATTTTTGTGCGTCCCATTATGATAGGTACGGCTACTCAGTTTCATGTCAATACAGCTATTAACAGGTGCCTGAAAGGGGGGCGGGTGTCCTAGAGTAACCGACGGAATAATCAATAGGATAATCAATTCCAAAAAGATTAAGTTTGTGACAGCATTAGTGGCCATGGCACAATAATAGAACAAGCCACAACTTAAAGCCCGGTGCTAAACGGGCAGGGTTCACCTCAGGTCGTTCCGACTAGGTGTGCCTAATAAAGTGGAGGGTGTTTATAGGAAAGCAGATGAACAAATTTGCAGTGCACACGCACGCACGCACGCACGCTCTCTTGTGCATGAGTTGGAACACCACTGACCATCTAGACCCCCCCCCCCCCCCAAAAAACAGGTCTCAGTGTTTAGGCAAGGAGGGAAGCCGATGTGGAGCTAGCCAGCATTAGCGCCGGGTTCAGGTTTCACTCGCTTCTGCCTTTATTTTCTTTCAGGAACACCAACTGGGGTTCCAAACCGCACTGCAGGAAGTGTTCACCTACACTGTTTCCGGGTCAGAGCGCTTGGGGGGGGGGGGGTGAATGACAGGGGTTTAAGGGAATAAGACCAGGAGCTGAATCGACGTGAAATGTTTTACGACTGACACAATTGAGCACTTGGCAAATTGATCTGCCAGGTATGGAGGACATTCGCACAGAGAGACTAATAAATATTGGAAATATGGTAATAATAAGGTAAATAATTAAGTTGACATTTTGAAAATCAGGCGCATCTGCACGTGTCTCTGAGAGCTCGTATGGGCCAAGTGATAGGCTAGTAAAAAAGTAAGCCCACAAGGCGAGCAAAAAGGACTAAAAAAAACAGCATTGGAGAACGACTTCAGAAATGTGAGATGGTAAAATGATGAGACGGGGAAAAGAAGAGCTGCGACTTAAAATACGAGCTCATTGCTACAGGTGTTTCTCACGCTCTTAACGAACATGTGGCGACAGGTTTTGCAAATGAGGCAATGAAGCCTTCACCCCCCCCCCCCACCCCCACCCACCCCAAAACATCTCCAAAGTCTTTGTGAAGTTAAATGATCTCTAATGACAACCAAAACTAAATCATGGAATCGGTTGGTCAAGTAACGCAATTCAGTTGGCATTGCCTACCATTAAACCCAAGATGGCCTCATTGAAGCAAAAGAAGCGCAGTTAAAACAACGACATTTAGCGTAATGGTAAAGTTGGACTACACATTTGTTTTTGTTTGCATGCCAGGCCGCCAATAAATGCTTTACATGAAAACCGGTGCTTGCCACAAAAAAAAAAAAAAAAAATCATGTTGAGGGCTGATGCTTTATGGAAAAACAAAAATTGCGGATGGATTGATTCCTTGTCATGGATGTGAAGATTTGACTCCCTTGTTGCCCTCCTTCCTCCCTTTCTTTCTTTGCCCGTGAATAGCGGCGCGATCACCTTTCAGAACAACCTGGAGGGGAGAAACGGCAGGAACTCTCCACTGAGAAGCTCCGGGCCCTCCGAGAAGATAATGATATTCGAGAGGAAATGACAAAGACGGTTGCCTTTTCCAGCACTAATGCCAGGACTTGATGGGATGGGGGGGATGGGGGGGGGGGGGGGCAAGATCCTGAACTCCATAAAAGGAGAAAAAAAAAAACTCAGTGGCAAGGAACAGGAGTCAACGGAAGCGATTTGGATGCGCTCCAAACCCGCCAATTGTCCCGACTTGTCTTTGTTGTGTCGCCTTAAGGGTGAGAGGGTAATTAATACAAGAGGTCCAACTGTAGAAGATGTGCAGTATTAGACCAAATGTAGAACCAAATACGTGGGACGTTTTCTGGACACAATGCAGATGACAACTTGAAGACTAACAGAGCGGACAGGTTCATAGCAAGGGCAAAAGTAGGACCAAAAAGTTGGGGGCCTAAGAACTGAAAAAAATGATGCAAAAAAAAAAAAAAATACAGTCTACGTAGCATTGGCCTCGAGCAAAAACCAAATTAGTTTGACACTTATAAGGACTCTAATCTCGGACATGCTTGGCCAAGGTAGAACCAAATATTTGTGACATTTTGGACATAATATTGATGAAGAAACAAACTAGGACTATCAATTACAAGTGATCTTGAGATAAGAAGCGTGAGCCGAGGAAGAACCAAATGATTTGAATTAAGGAAGTGGGCTGGGGGTGTCCATAGAAGATGTCCAACTGGAGGAGATGTGTCGTAGACGACCAAGGTAGAACCAAAGATTTTGTACACGTTTGAACTCCAAAGTGGATAAGGACAACTAAGGCAACTCGGACCCATTTCCCCTAAAGGATGTAAGAATGGAAAGGATGTAAGATGCTGGGACAAAATAGAAACAAATATTTAGGAATTTATTTGGATTGAATATTGATTAAGACGAGCAGAACTACCAATTTCTGGTAAACCCAAGGCCAAGAAAGAACCAAATTATTTGGACATTCTTAAGAATGAGTCATACAGGAAGTTTACTCGGCAGACTAGACAAAAGGTAGAACCAAATATTTGGGCTTTCTATTTCGGACTAAAAGTGGTTGACTACCAATGCAGACCAGTAACATGGGTCAAAGAAGAACCAAATCATTTGGATACAGATGAGGCGAAGAATACCTTGCAACGATTTCCAGTAAAAACTTGGTAGAATGGGGGTCCAGGCAGAATCTAAACTCTGGGGCATTTCCTGAATTAAAAGTGGATCCCAGACTAAGACTACCTGTACCACAGATTCTGACCAGACTTGGATAAGATGAACTGGAGGAAGAACTAAATCGTGTGTCTACAGATGATGACAAAGAACACCTTGGATCAATTTCCATTCAACTTGGTAGGATGTGGATGACTAGAATACCAGAGCCAATTTTGCCAGAACAAAATGTGAGCCAAAAGCTAGAACTAATTATGAGGACTGAGGATCTTATTTTTTGCCTGCAAATTGATCACTCGAATACCAGCAGAGTTGAGATTTTGACCAGTCTTGCGGAAATAGTCCGAGGACAAACATCGATCAGATTTTTCGGTGGCCTGGTCTCAGGTCCACAGCAAGACTTGAGACCAGCACGAAGCTATACCAGCTAAAACAAAAGCACCTTCTCCTTCATTGTGCAACCAAGTTCCATCCCTGCGTGTTTGGGGTGCCTCTCCCTGTGCTCACTCTGACAAGTGATCAGGTTAGACAAGTCCCTCCATTCAGGGCCTTGCTGGTAATAGCGATATCCCCACCGAGGGAGAGAAAAGAGAGGGAGGAGGAGAAGAAGAGGAAGAAGGGAGGGAGGGGGGGTAAAATCCTATCTGAGAGATTAACTGGCAGCACCAAGCCGGGCCCTCGCTGAGTTCACTGGCTTGCTCGGTGCTATCTTACCCACTAGTCTCTTGTTCTAAAGCAAAGCAGGTCTTTGATACCCGACGAGAAGGAATCTGGAGGCGTTACAGGTTTCTTTTGTGCTCTGCACTCTGTGTGTGTGTG
The DNA here is from genome assembly GCF_054856555.1 of Leptonotus elevatus. Lineage (NCBI taxonomy): Eukaryota > Metazoa > Chordata > Actinopteri > Syngnathiformes > Syngnathidae > Leptonotus > Leptonotus elevatus. The sequence continues at coordinate 2,754,750 of NC_141243.1, read as the reverse complement.
TGTGTGTGTATGTGTGAGTGTGTGTGTGTAGCCAGGCTGGGATTTCTTTTCTCTAAAAAAGCGCCCTCCCCTCTTTCTCTGCTGCCTTCATCTCCGGCTCCCCTTCCCCCAGCCAAAACAATAAATCAGTAAATTATAAACCTTTTGTCCTTTGTTTTTGTTTTTTTTTCAGGGCCGCCATTGCATTTGAGTCTCAAAGCTCGCCAAAAACTCTTCCTGCAAACTCAACTTCAACTCAGACTGGCTGTAGGGGGGAGATCTGAGTCACCATATTTTGGGGGGCCAAGTTGGAGAAGGGCAAGGGGGTGTCATTGGAGTTGGGGGAGTTGAGGTTTGACTCCCCCAAGGAGATTTACTTAAACCCATTACATCAGCTTTTTTCTGCTTCAGGGGCTCTAAATCCGTGGCTTTTGTGAGGGCATAAAATGACCTAAATTGACACTCGGGGTGATCGTGGTTGGTTAAATTGTTGTCAGGCATTTTTTTCCCTCTTTTTTTGCCATACACAAAACACGATACCTGGGGGTCTTTGGCAGATTTGGAACCCCCCAGTGAATCTAAAGCGGCCCATGGTCAGAAGTAAGTCAGAACTGCTTTTGCAGGTGGGGCTTGGCCTTTTAGGCAATCTTAGGGCACACGAACGCGGGCACCTCTGCCAGCTGTAGTGCCCATTTTTGGCATGTGAAAGTGGACAATTATGGCAGACATCTGGAGGCATGCTAAGGCTAACATCTTAAAGCATGTTTCGATTCTTCTCTTACACGTAAACAGTGAGTGGGCGGGAATGTCAAAGCACTGAGCTCCTCCCCCCGATCCCTTAATGTGATCAAACAGGATTGCGTTCCCCAGCGGAGGTCAAAGGAAGCGACGGAGTGGGGCTCAAAGAAGTGAATGGCGCCGGCTTTGGTGCGCCGTAGGAAGCCGGCCACCAGCGGCACAAGCGAGCACAAAACAACACGTCTCTCGAAGCTCCAGTCCCACGGTGAAGGGGGGGGGGGGAGGGTAGGATAACGGAGGAATGGGCTTAGGACGGGGTAAAGAGCGAGCTGGGCAAACAGCGAGGGGTAAGGGCTGAAAAGGGGCCTGGTTGCCCGGGTGAGGGGGACCCGCTGCTCCAACAATGTCCACATCAAGCGTCCGGCCGCGGGCCAGGACCCGCTGAGGTGCGGGGCTTGGGAGGTTAGCCGTGCGGACAAAAGGGGAAAGGAAAAGCCCAGAGCTGGCAAAGAACAAGATTTTGCATGGATGAGGACATTCAAGAGGAGACACATGAGCTCCAAAGTTGCGAGAAAACGAACCCGACAGTGACCAACCCGGAGTGAATATCTCAAAATTAAGACAAAATATGTTTGTTAAATCTTGCCAAGTCAAGATCAGATTTTTGCAATGCAGCTGCCGCATAAAACAAAAACCACTTATACGCTCCTGATCCAAACGCGGACCACCTCTCCTTGTGTCCCTTTGAAACTTTTTGAAACTACAATCCAGCCGCATCACTGTCCCCCCCACAGATGCCCAGTCAGGGAAAAAAAAATGGGGGCCGAGGCAAGGGAGGCCGATGTGCGGCGGCCATCGGACAAACACTGTTCTTTTGGAACTCCGCCGAGGGAAGCCATTGTGCCACAGAGAAAGGTTGGGGAGGGGCGAGGGCGCATTGGAGGCTCCATCGGCAGGCGGAGAGAAAAGGCAAATCAAGGTGGCGGGCCAAGTTGAGGCCTCGCCAGGGGGTGCCAGGAAGCGCTCGGGAGGATGCTTTTACAGTAGTGGGCGTCCAGACTAGGATTCAGGCCAGGTTCGCAAACTAAAGGCTTGAAAAAAGTCAGACGCAATTTGTGGCTAACAGAGTGGACGAGGAACATTTGACTATGACAACAAAATTTACAGGGATTACCAAATTGTGGTCCGATTAAAATGGTAGTCCCGAACCATCAGCCAACTTCGGCGTCATGTTCTTCCAAAATGTGTCGTGTAGGCAGAAAAAAAAAAAGCTTGGCTAGCTTCGAAATTGGAGTGTTTTGGGGTGAATCCCAAAGTAAGAGTAGCCTAAAATACCAGTTCCTGATTTTTTTTTAGTTAACACAAACCTCAACGTCAATAAAACACCTATTAACAAAGAGCGTGAAGAGATAAAAAGTCTACACACCCATGTTGAAATAGCTGCTTTTTATGGTATACAGCAGGGTTTACCAATTCCGGTCCTCAAGGTCCGGAGTCCTGCAGGTTTTAGATGTTTCCGCCCACTAGCGCACCTGATTCATATAATCAGCTCATCAGCATGCCTGATAACGATCCTGGTCTTAAGTATCAGGTGTGTTGGTAGGCGGAAACATCTCAAACTTGCAGGACTCCGGACCACAAGGCCCGGAATTGGTGAACCCTGGTATACAGTAATGGGACCAAGACAATCCATTAAAACGTATTTCCCCACTATCAAATAAAAAAAAAAAGAGGGGAGGTAAAAACAAACTGGTTTGATAACGTGTTGCACAAGTGCACACACCCTCTTATAAATGAAGACGTGGCTGGCTATGTTCAGAATTTAGCATCACATTGAAACTTGTTAAATGGGAGTCAGTAAACACCTGCCGCCATTTACAACGCCTCTCCCTAAATAAATTACGGTGGGAGCACTTGACAGAGAGGGTAATTTTTCTTTCTTTTTTAAAAATATATTAATGAAGAAGAAGAATAAAGGGTTACAGCAAAAAGGGCATTTTTTTCTTTCCAGGGAAAAAGGTCAGGTGCTTGAGTGCCACTTGGGGCATGTGTGCACGTGAGGGACGCCAGGTGCCCCGAGGCCCGGGTTTGGATCCGTGCCACGCAGCCATTCAATCCCTCCGTCGACTCTGTCAAGCCACACCAGAGCCTGCGGACACGAGTTTGGGATTTTTCGACATTCCGCTCACAAGGGCGGACGACCTTCCAATTCATCAAATTCCAAATTCAGTGTCATCAATGCGTCAGCGCCACAAAAAGCACACTTGTAAAACAACCAGTCGGCGTGAAATTCGTCCCCCGATTGCATACAGTGGCGCTCTGTTCTTGGGGTCGCCCCTCCGCTGACGACTGTTTATGAAGTCATTGTGGTCCTGAGGGCAAGGCCCGCCACCGGGATTCTTCGGAACATTTGTTTAGCGGCGGGCCCAGTGCGCTGCGCTGCACAAATGTCGCATTGTTCCTCCCCCAGTTCTCTCTGCGGCCATGGAGAATGAGGGGAAACTGGGGGGGAATAAGCCCCCGAGGAGTTAAACATCAAACCCGCTTTACACGCCAGCACTTCCTGCAGACGGCGATACAAAAGGTAATGGACAACTTTGTACAGATTACAACAAGGGTGCGCGCAAAGTATGGCCCCTGATACGGCCCGCTCCGCCGATCTACATAATCAAGAGTCCTGGAACATTTCTTGCAAAAATATTGACTTTTTGGGGGGAGGGGGTTAACCACAATATTAATCACAAGATTTACTTTCATGTATTTTGGTTGTCATTTTTCATTAAATATTGAATAATAATAAGTGAATCTTTTAAAAAAGGTGAAAAAAATCTGTAACATTTTAAAACATTTGTATATTTTATCCCCTAATTAAATATAGGTTAGTTACTTCTAACTAAAGTAAACATAATTAAAAAATAAAAATAATCAACACTGCATGTATACAACATCATATCGATTGTTAATTAATGAAAACATAATTCAATTAAAAAATGACAATACATTTAAAAAATAACTTTTTTATTAAAATCATGTATTAGTCTTATATATAACAAATATTAAATACAGTTTAGTATTTAAAATAATTTGCATATTTTACATACATAATTTAAAAAAATATTTAGAATTTTTTTTATTGGTTAATTAAAAATGAGAATGATTTATTCATCAATATATTAAAAAAAAAAGTTTCATCAATTCATAATCGAAAAGGATCTATTTCACATATAATAATATTTTAAGGTTGTTGTTTTTTTTGTTTTGTTTTTACTTTGCCCATCTGTCCATTTCAAAAATTCAAAAGTGGCCCTGGAGCACCAAAGTCCCCCCCCCCAACTCCACTAGATGAGATCAATGTGCAGTGGATGGGGGGGGGTGGAAGGTCCAAACTAATTATCCAAGCCAAAGCAAAGCAGCTCTTCTTGCCGCGTCACGACTTTGCCGTTTTGAAACGGCCCCGAGGGATCCGCGTTATTTGATTTGTTTTTATGAGACAAGCAAAGCACTTAGCTGCTCCTAACCTCCGGGGGCATTTGGCTCCACTTCTGAGGGGGCCGCAGGTTGCGAGCGCTCTTCTGAGGAGGGACAGACACGGCAAACACACACACACACACACACACACACACACACACACACACACCACGCCCGCCCGCCCCCACCCCTCCGGAGATGCAAAAACAAGCTGGGACAACTATGCAAAGCGGGCCGATTGGAGAGAGGACAGATTTCGGCTGAGCTTTTCGAGCTCTGTGTGCCGACCTTGGGGGCTCTTCGTGTACACGCCTACATCTTTGAAAGTCAGTTTTTGAGCTTATATAGACAAATGCATGCATAGTATTGTCTATATATTGAAACACGATTCTTGTTGCTGCTCACAATTATGCTCATACTGTTTATACTATTGATATATTGTATGTATAGTTTTTCTGCATCATATATAGTCTGCATAATATAGTGCAGGGCAGTGACGTGAGGTGAGCTCTATGTTTGGGTCGGCAGGACACACACCAATTACAAATGTGTGTATCGGCAGGCGAGTGTACAACGTATCCTTGGGTGACCATATTTTCATTTCCAAAAAAAGAGGACACTCAGCCCGACCCCGAGATCCTTGATACTCAGATACAACTATTTGAACATATTATTCATTTATTTTTGTTGCCAATATAATTGTGCAGATCTCAGACCGATTGGCACTTCAAGTAGTCCATGTGTCCTACTTCTGCACGAGGAATTCCAATGTAATGAAGGGTCGGACTCGGTACCTCCCCAGGGGAACCCGTGCGCGACTTGAAAATGGAATCTGCGCTCACATCCCGCGGCCTCTCTGGTGGGAGGACAGGGTGCGGATCAAAGAGGGTCTGTGAAACTTTTTGAAAAAAGGAAGCGATCGGGGATAGCACTCCAGTGTGTGTGTGCGTGCGTGTTTATGTGTGAAGAGTACACGCTCTCATCATGCATCGCGTGTGCAAGTCCCATCGCCTTCTTGGACCATTTACAGCTTCTCCAGCTTCTTTTGGTTAATAATTAAAAAAAATAAAAAATAACATGAAAGCCCAAAAGCTACTCGCTCAGGCCATTAGGGTCCCCTGGGGTTGTGCCGCTAACATGTTAGCGAGTGACTCACACAGTCCAGTGAGCAGTTGCTATTTTCCTTGGCCAGCTTCGAGGGAGTGATGGAACGTTTTGTAGCGGCCACGGCGGTTCCTTCGCTACCTTAACCTTCCTGTTATGTTGTGGGTGGGATTGGCCCGTTTGAAAGACGTTTTATAGCGAGACCTTGTCGCACAAGTGCCGCAAAACTTTGTTGATTTAATGCTTTGTGATGCAGGCCAAATTTTGAGGGAATGAGTCAGCGTCAGGTACAGCGACGCTCGAACGAAGTGGAAAGAATATACTGCGAATGCAGTCAATGACCTTTCAGTGTTTTTGTAGCCACTTTTTGTTCGAACGTGGTGGGTTTGTATTCTGTATCATATTAAGAATAAAATAATAAGATAAAACAACAACAATGTATGCAATGGAACGGGTTGGCGCTCGTATCCGCAGCTACGTGTCTGACGACGACAACAGAGTCCCTTTTGTCAAGATGGCCAGAGCGCCAAAAAGAGAGGGACGGCCTGTCATCACCGCCACAGAGTTCTCTATTCATACTCCTCCAAGACAAAGACCAAAAGCACGCAGCGACCAATCCGAGGCATTCCAAGAATCCGCTTATCAAGCATGCCATATCATTTTTAGGCTTTTTTTGCACACCTGTGCCTTCTCTTCCCCGTCGTCGGCGCTCTCTGATGCCGCCGCTGAGGTTGCGTCAGGCTGTGTGAGGTGCAAAGTCAGTATGTCGGACCAAATATGATCACCACCACAGTGCACAAGAGAAATAAATAGAAATAATCCAGAGTCCTAATTCTTGGAGGGGGTGGCTAAATCGGTGTCCGATGATTCACGCAAGTGAGTCTCCCCTTCCCCATAATATAAAAAGGTGAGCATCTTCGTTCCCATTGGTGGATAATAGTAGTGTTTCTCCACCTTTTTGGAGCCACGACAAAATTTCGAGGCACACCAAGAAAGAAAAAAAAAAAAACCTGACTACCTTAAACGCTAAAGCCGTTTTAGTTTTTAACGCTTATATTATATCTATTGAACAACAAGTTCACATAACTTGGAAAAGCGCAAATATTCTTACAGGCGCATTATGCACATTATAATCAAACTATATAAAAGATATTGCCAATGCTAAGAAATATGCAGTGCTTAATTCTATCATGGCCGACGTTGCTAGAACTACTACTCCATTTTCCTCCTCAAAATCATCAGCTTGCACATACTTTTGTACACTTTCAATGAAGAGAGTATGGAGATATATCTTCCGTTGATAATTCTACACATTAAAAGACATGTTTAATGCTTGCATCATTCACGTACAAATGTTAAACAACTGCACACCGTTTCTCACTTGGTGCTCCCGACAGACCTCGACTCCATCCCTTCCGGTCAGTGTGATTTGCCGAGACTGCATATTTTTTTCAACACTTTTCACATGTTTAGCATTCGTGAAATCAGAGAAATAGAATTGCTGCCGCTATTAATCACACTCGGCGAAGTAGGCGAGTGTGTCGCTAAGACTTACCGGTCGGTATCTTTTCTTTCTCGCTCGTTATGGTGCTTGTGGAGTCGGGATGTTAATGGTGCTTGGTGGAACAGAATTGTCACCAAATTGCCCTTTTTGGGCAAATCGCTACTCTTATTTTGATTAATGTCACTCTTGTCCAAATTGTCAAACCCGCACTCGAAGGCGAGGTCACCACACACTTTTATTGTGACGAGGTCAGACAACAACAGTGCCGCTAACATGACATTTTTCAGAGCCAGTCACCGCCCAACGTCTTGTAAGCTTACTTCAAACCTTGAAACTAATAAATGAATTGTAACGCAACGCATTTCACATACAATAACAACGTTTCAAATATTGGGAGAATAATTCGTTAGATTATTCCGTTTATGAAAAAAAGAACAGAGTTAGTTTACCCCTCGTTATTTCCAACACTGGTTATTGCCAATTAGTTGGAATTGGACAATTTCCCACGGCACACAGTGGTTGAGAAACACTGCACTATAGAACCAAAAAATAGAAATAATGCCAAGTGGGGACAGTTGCAGTAATCCAGCGTGATATAGCGAAGCCTTTGATAAAACGAAGCCTTGGGACGAGCAACAGAGGTTACCGCAGTGCAACACTTTTGTCCTTTTCTGCCAGCTGTGAAAATTCCAGGTCTTTTGAAAAGCTTGGGTGTGTACGCTAATGGGTTCAAAATGAGCGTCCCTGGGCCCACGCGGCTGTTTATGGCCAAGCGTTTGAAAACAGTCGGCGCAAGTCCACGTGCTGCTAACGAAAACCGCGCGCCTAGAAGGGTATGCTAGCACGGCGTTTCTGAACCTTTATTGAGCTGAGGCCCACATTTTACATGGGGGAGAAGCTCCAAGGCATGAATATGTGCTCCTCACATAATGCTAAGGATGTTGGGGTTTGGAGCTTAATGACAAAAACTAACACGGATGTCTACTTATATGCATCTGAATGATGGATTTTCTTTCAATTTTGTGAATTTTGAAACGGGTTAGGATAACTTAGACACAATACTGTCCTTGTATATTCATGATATAATCTGTTAAATTTGACTATCTCATAGTTAACGTCTTTACACTGTACAATTGAATTCATGGTTATGACTATGTGATAATCTCATTAAAATAAAAGCAATATAAAACTAAATACCAATAAAAACGATTAAAATCTCATTCACGATTAGCTACACTTCAATGAGCCTGGTTGTATGTTGTATTCCCACAGTGTGACGTTCTAAAGCATGTATAATGAAAAAAGTCATTGTTAGTACACAGACAGTTGTTGTCCACGTATTATTGGATAAAATAATCTGGCAACGAAGCAGCTGGCCTCGTTGCTCTATCCTGCGGTCCTGTTGCCGTTTGTATGAATATATTAAGGCTAGCGGCGATCAGATTAGCCGAAGCTAGCAGTATGACGCCAACGTCACGGCATCTTGTTTTTTGTTAGGTTGTATCGCTAATGAAAGTAATTCGGTTCAAAACAAAAACAAAAATAAACACTTTTGGGCCATTTTCGGTTTAGAAATTTAGACTAGTTCAGCCAGGGCAGCGTCAGGCCACCATTAATATCAAACCTACTGTATCAGCATTAGATTTCTTTTGTAACCAAACATGTCTGATTTTAGAGAGATGAACGAGTATCATTAACCGCACCATAACCTAAAATCTGAATTGTAACAAGGACACGCACACTTTTGGGGTGACTTAAAATAAAACAAAACGTATTTTGGGGTACAAAACAAGCATAGGTTGCAAAAAACTAGGAAATAATCTCTTTTCTGGAAATACGCGAACTTGAAGGTGAACTTTTCCACCGGCTGATAGCATTGGATGCACAACCCCCTCAACCTCCCCCCCTCCCAGCTCATCTCGGTGGCCCGGCGCGGTGTCCGCTGATAACAGCAGCGCCGATAAGAGGAAACACAAGCTGCCATGAGGAACACATTGACGCCAGGAGAAGAAGAAGCAGCAAATGAGAACATCAGCCCGGCGGCAATGAGAAGACGGAGGAGGGACTTTTGGGGGGGAAGAGTCTGAGAATGATTACAAGGGTGCATGTGAAAGTTTGCCGAGAAGCTCGGACAAAAGAAACCTACACAAGTGGAAAAGCTGACCTGAAGGCGAATACTGCTAAAATACTGCATATCCTCGTCCTACTAATATACGCAATCAGTCATCCACTTAACGCCTCCCTTTATAACCATGAGTTATTAAGGGTAGTTAACTGTATTGACCTCGGTTCATAGCTGCATATTAAATACATTGCCCATTTAAACTCAGTTGGCAACCAAAACAGCAGCACCTACTCAAGCACGTAAACTGGCTTTTAGGTAAATTAAAGCCAAATTGCCTTTTTGGCAAGTATTAAAGTTGAGGTTACTGTAACGCTAAGGAATTTGCCCCAAAATGGCTGACTTCATATTCAATTTTGACCATGGGTTCTAGACTTCTATGTTTCCTATTATGCTTGACATGTCATGTCATGGCAAAAAAGCTCGTCAAATTAACCTCGTCCATCTGGTCGAGTAAACCTGCTTCCGATTGGAGCTCGTTTGGGCGAATTTCTTAGTACGAGTTGGCCAAAGTATAAGCCTTGGAATTGGTCCCACAATTGGTTGCGTTGAAACCAAAATGGCTGACTTCCTGTTCAATTTCAGACATGGGTCAAGAGACGTTTTTGTGCATCCTGTTAATGATAGCCAGGCCCACCCACCTTCGTGTCGAACAGTCCAAGTGGTTTACTTTCCAGTGGCCACTACAAAACGTGTTTTTAGGGAGTCAAATCACCAATGGAAGTATTTTGTGACTTTGTTGCCACCCTGAAAAATAAAAGGGGGGGGTGGAGGGTGAAAGCATGAATGTAAATAAATGGGAGCTGTTGACGTGGGCCCGGAGTGGAGAGGACAGGTGCCGCCACGACCTCCCCTTTCTCGGGACGTATGCATCCCATAGCGGTGTCCCATTTCAAGATGGGGACAAACCAGTTGGTCCGGCCTGGGTGCAGTGGGAGCGCAACACCCCTCAGCCCCCGATTTTCCCCACCCTCCGATATGCTCTTCTCGAACCAAACGTTATGTTTACTTAACAGGAGTGTAATCAAAAATACATTTAAATCGGATCTATAAGGGCGGAGCCTTTCGCCGTGGGTGATCCCTCCCGCTGGCCGGCGGTCAAAGCCGAGTGAGCGAGTGTCCCCGTCTAATCCAACAGTTGTCTGGCTCGCCTGAAAGTCACCTTTGAGGCGAGCCACTCGTGTCAGGAATCCGCAGGCTCTTTGCATACCGCAGCGGCCCGGATATCCTCTCGTTAAAAGAGGACCCTCTAAGCCGGGGCCATGTGTTGGGCTGGCTGGGGTGGGCACGGCGTGAAGAAATTTGCAAAGGGGTAGCGGGGGTGGGCTATTGGAGAAGATGCGCAGAATCCTAATCGACCTTTGGCCTCACAGATCTGGCTCTGCGGTGTGGGAGGTATTGATTCTCAAAGTGGGGTCAGTGAACTCCCGGGGTCAGGGGTCAAATTAACAAAAAAATAAATAATGTACATATAAATACTGTACTTTTTTTTTTTTTTTTAAGTCAGCGACACATAGTGATGGGCGAAACAATTAAATGCTCTTCCCCTAGATTTGTACCCTTTATACACATTTCACTTTGTGCTCACCTTGACCACCAGGGGGCAGCACAAAACAGACAGAGACTCACATGAAGAAGAGTTTCACAACTGACGGAGGATGTACAATGCACGTCTGTGTTACGACACTGTTTGAGTTCAAACATCCGTTGTTTATTTATAAGTTTATAACTACCGCAACTTTGATGCTAGCTTGGTTAGCCTGCCTTTAGTGTTTTTGCCTTGTAGCATTAAGCTAGAGGACATTCCAAAGGTCGAGTACTGTGTTTTGTTTTAGATACAAAACTTGCAATTGTCTTTATTTGGCATTTAGTTTGACTCTTTCTAAATTTAAACAGCTTGAATCCACATTTTTTTAAGACTTGCTCGCCCAGCCGTCAAACTGCTGCTCGTTGTGAAGTTTGTGAAGTTGACTACCACGATACAATGCCGAAATCTCAATTTCTCGATAAGGTACAGAGAATTTACTGTACAGTAGCACAGTATTAGTATTTTATTACTTCCCACACCACAGTCCACTTCCACAGTTTTAGCAAAGCTAAGAAGACAACCATCCTAAGAACAAAAGGACTATTTCTAAAAAAAATTCCTTCACATGCGCTGAGAGAAGAGCTATATTTGAGCCTCATGGCCAGCGTTTAATCAGGCGACGTGCAAATGAAAGATTCCCGCCGCACTCCTTTGATCTTTTGTGCGCTTCAAAAGCCAGGCCGCAGTCCAAATGTCGCATTCCGCCGCGTGTTTACTTCCAGATGCTTTTGCGGGATGCAAAGCGTCGCCCTCGGCGTGACAACTTGGCCGTGTCACATGCCTGTGGGATGCAGCAAAGGGCTGCATTGGCCCCCGGCTTTTTCCGTCCTTCCCGTAGTCTTCCCAGCACGCTCTTCTTTGACAAGTCGTCGTTAGCGCGTTTCCATTACACTGCACCCGACAAAAAAATATTTTCAAAGTGGAACAGGCAACCTGTAATAAACCTCAGAGGGGAACAATCACGCAAAGACCTTTCCAACTCGTTGACAAAAAACTGACAGAAACTGGAACAAATGAAATCAATATGCCAGAAAACTGTGAAAGTGAATCAGTACAGGAAATATAGGATTTTAACACCACTAACATAAGAAATTCATAAATGAAACAAAAGAATGGTAGCTATAGTTCAGATGGAGGGTTTCGGGAGGAATTGTACGATAGGGAAACATCAGATTCTGAAGCTAACGTTAGCATTTCTGGTTAATTTAAAAGTTGATTTTATTGTTCAAAATATTAACATCACCGAGTTAAGAGCTTCATCAATTAAACAATGGAATTGTTTACCATGATCCAGACAAAGGCTTTCAGAATAAGTTGTAAGACATGGAATCTTTCATTCTCAAGCTGTTAGCTGTTAGCATTTCTGGTCGTTATCGTAGTTGAGGGTGAGAATGTGTTTAATTGTTTTTACGAACAAAACCTTCCAATTGTGAAGCTAACGTTGGCATTTCTGGTTGTCATCATAGTTAGCCAATGTTAGCTAAGCTAATGTTAGCATTTCTGTATGAACGAAACATTAAAAAAATAAAGAAATCGAGGCTATATCACCACTGAGTTAAGAAACTGTCAAAATATGGCATCCTGACCATCTTGCAGTCCAGGCTTTCAAGATGAATCATAAATATTTTCCAAACCCCCAAGCTATGCCTCGCGGACCGCAGTTTGAGAACCCCTGTGCTAACTGCTTAGGCAACCCAAGACCCAATAAAAACAAAGCAAGGACTCATTCCGGATGGAGATGTTTGCGCTTTTAGCAGTGGAGCGTTTAAGCAAGCAATCGGATTCCCCCCAGGTTTGAACCGCACATATTTCACAGCTCGAGACGACAAAGAGAGATGAATCGCTGCTAAAAATAAGCGCAGTGTATTCCTTATGCAGAGCAAGCTAAATGGCACTATGAATTGTGTTCTGTCTGCGTTCACACGCCAGGAGCGGTTCTGAGACCAACAAAGACTTCGCGATGCAGCACCCCCGCCCCCCCACACACACAAACTTCCCGGCCCCGAATGGCAACGCCGGAGCTAAAAAGGCCGACCTCGGTGTGAACCCTGAATAAATATGAGCGCAGCTGTTGACGCTTATTTAGCGCCCGGGACGGACGGTGATCACAAAGCGGCGAGCGGGCGAGGCGGCTGACAGCTTCAAATAACCTTTGGTAGAGCGAATCCGTCATGAGAGCTGTCAATGAGTTACGAGACGCATCATCCTGGGTGAATTTTTGAAAGCATTTGTACTCGATTTGACATGAACCGGTTTACTAACAAAGCGCGATCACATTTCAGAATGTTACTTTTCAGCGTAATAATCGTTGTTGCTGTTTTTAGCGCCCATGAGAGTTGAAGTTGAAGTTTTTGGCTCGTCCCATCCATCGCAAACCTCAACAACACAGGTGTTTCAAACGATCAGCTAATTAGCAAGGTCTTCATGAAGCCTGGTAACGATCCTCAGCTGCATTGGCTAAGGGAGACATGGAAAACAAGCTGGATAGGACCGGGGTTGAGAACCAGTGCTGTAGGCGACGAATAAGAAGAGGAGCCAGTCAAGTCGCAAGGTAAAGATTTCAGATAGCAGTGCAATCATTCTAATTTCATTAGGTATTCTATAATAATATAGATTTTCTTTTTTGGTCTTGTAATTGTGGATTTTGAGTCCAATATTTTGTTTTTGTTTTTCATCATACTTTTGTACTATTTTGAATATTTTCATTAATGATTGTGTTTTCTATGAATACCTTTTTAAATAAAATGTATGTATATTTCATCCAATATATTTTTTTTTTTCTAACATTTTAGTATTTTTTTTCTACTTTTACCAACATACTTTTTTTTCCAGTTAATATTTTGAAGTATTTTCTAATTTTATGGTCCTGTTTTAGCACGTTTCCATCAGATTATTTCTAATGTTTAGATGTGTTTTCAAAAGTAAAATGACTAATTATACTTATTTAAGTGTAAAGTAAAGAAATAAGACGAAAAAGACTATAAATAATGAAAACAAAAAAAGGGAAAACATGATTTAAAAGACCTTAATCAAAGGTATAGGGGGAAAAAAGCAAAAGTTTTTAACCTGGATTTAAAAGCATTTACACTTGACTTGTGTTGTCAGTTTATTCCATTTGTGTATAGCATAAGAGCTAAATGCAGCTTCACCATGTTTACTTTGAACTCTGAGTTCCACTAATTGGCAATATGACTGAATTATGACTTGGATGTGGACGGCATGATGACATCACGGGCCACTTCGGCGTCGTCGCGTATCACCATCACCTACAACTTTGAAGACTTGGACACCGCCCTCAAGCAACACCCGCCCCCGCGGCGGCACCCGCTTTCAAGTCAGCGCGTGGAGCAATGACGAGTGCGTCACGGCCGCGTGGGGCCTTTCCTCTTCTGCCCCGCCTCCACTCCGGCCTCGCCTCGCCTGATCCTGCTCAGGCGGCACACATTCATGTGCTTTAGACCCCGCAGCATGACTCCCCCATCCAGCAACTATTCGCCCCTGCGTGCCCACCCGGTTCAGGGTTCAGAGGCTGAGTGGGAGGAAGACCGGAACCTCCAGCAAGGGGAGGGTGAAGAGGGGATTGGGGGACACCGGGAAGTTAGCCGCACGCTGTTTGGCAGTCCATTCTTTGAATACAACTCCAAATATTTACAAATATTGGTATTTTTCAACTAATACGTGAATATTTTTCCTGAACATTTGTGACGTTTTCAACTAATCTTTTTGTTTCTTAATACTTGTGTATTTTGCAGCTAATATTTCTGTATTTGTTTTTCCTTAATATTTGGATATTTTTCATCTCTTATTTTGTTTTTCATTATTTGCATATTTTTCATCCCATTTTATTTGTTTTTCCTTAACATTTGCATATTTTTCCTTAATATTTGTGTATTGTTAACTGATATTTTCCTCTTAATATTTTTGTATTTTTCAGCTAATATTTTTGTATTTTTCAGCTAATATTTTTGTATTTTTCAGCCAATACTTTAGTAGGAAGGCTAACCAGGTGGCGTATTTATTCCCTGCTGTCTGAACACACCCGATCCATCAACTTCGTTGGGTTCCAGCCCGAAAGGCTCCGGAAGCACCTCCAAGGTCGGACAGATATAAGAGTACATGAATACGATCAACTACGGTCCCGTTAAAACACACAAACTAGGCCATGGGGAGCATGTATGACTTTCAAGGTGGTGGTCGTGATTGGTATCCACAAAAGACGCACTTCTAAGACACACGAGGCTGATGATGCAACGACGTACACAAAAGAAAAGAACTTTGCCCCTCATGTTCTTGAACTTGAGGAGCGAGCGGACATGCGATAACACAGGACTCTCCGTCAGCCTGTCCATTGGCCCAAAAAAAAAAGAAAAAAAAAAAAAGCACAACAATAGAGGAGGCCGGCATCGTGGTTAGTCAGCACATTCCCGGCCTACAACAAAGCGCCGAGCCGCTAGCAGGCATTGTGGTGGCGTGACCGTCCACTCCCACACCACTTTGTTTTTGGACCCCCCTCCCTCACGAAAATGTGGCGATGAAACAACCTTTTGACTATGTTTCATTAAACACAGAGAGAGACACTAAAAGTCAAATGGATCCCAAACAAGCGGGGCCAAAGACGGCCGATGTTCAAAACAACTACAGTGTTTAGAGGACACAATGTATAATTAATAATGAATCGGATATTGTTTATTGTAACAGATTAATGTATTGCTTGCGTTTGTGAAAAATACATGGGAAGAGGACCTTGAAAAAAAATAATCGCATGTTAAATCACTCAATATTGAAGGAAAAAAAAAAACTAAATATTTATCTTTCTCTAGATTTGTATATTTTTGTTGTGTTTTTCGTATCTCATCATAGGACAAAATACTACCACAAAAATCAATATTACCTGCGAAATACACAGATTTGACCCAGAAACAAAAAAATCATTACAGTGACAATACAAACATTAGTTGAAAAACAGAAAAATACCAAATAAAAAAATATGCTGAAAAACTATAATATTAGACCCAAATAAATAAAACAAAAAAGATTAGGGAAACATAAATAAATGACACACAAATGTCTGATGATAAAAAAAAAATATGCTAGAACCAAAATTACAAATATACGTGGAAAAAGTCCACAAATATTGGATAGAAAATATTTGCAAAAAATATTATGTGAAAAATAAACAAATATTAGCAAGAATACAATAAATATTAAAAACATTCGCAGAAAACTACACGAGACTGAAAATAGAAAGCAATTAGCTCAAAAATACAAAAAAATATTAGAAATTTGGATACAAACATTAGGCAAAATAATAATTTACAAAAAAATTGACAAGGAATCAAAAAAATCATGACTCTAAAAAAAATATAAAAATGTTACTTGAAAATATAAAAGACAAAAAACACAAATGTAAGATGCAAATTTCTCCGAAAATATTTGATCCGAATAACACAATTAATGAGAGAGTGTCAGTTACTAAACAAATGAAAAGTTTCTCTGACGTTCGTAAGTCCCGTTTCTGTTCCATCGTCATATTGAGCCAAGCAATTCCCAACCAGCCGACGTCATGTTGTCTCCGTCACACAGCAAATTAGTTGAGTCACATTTTGAATCAACAAGAAGGCGTTTATTTGCATTCCAGTACATAGCCAGGCCCCGACTCCACCTCTTTGCTGGGCACCCTAACGTTTTGGTGTCAAGTCATCACTGCGAGCAAGTAATAAAGTAGTGGAAAGCATCAGCTGAGGTCATGCGCTGACAAATTTGCGGCGGCATCAAAAGGAGTGGGGGCATGGGAGAGGGGGGGGGGGGGGGGTGGGGGGGGCGATGTCTGGGATTGACTTTGGCCCGGACATTAAAGTCAAATCCAGCTGCGAAACGGAGAGCGCAGTCAGCTAGCTCCAGACTTTCGCTCGCGTACCGCCGCCGCCGCTACTGGGAGTTGTCCCGCTCCCTGGCACCTCCCGTCTGGGACGGGCCCATTACGACCCAGCTTTTGGGCTTTCCAGCGTGCGGCGAGCGGGAGAAAGAGCGCTGGATGCCTTCTCAAACCGCCAGAGCTGTCATTATAGTCTAAAAGCGGCGCCACACAAGTCCTGCCAGCTCCAAAAGGTATAGCGGCGACGGCCACGAAGCTTAACCTCATCAGCCTCATTGCTTACGCGTCAAAAGCAAGAACTGCAGCCCGGACCATATGGATTTTTTTGACGCCGATTCCGATAATTGGCTGACTTAATTTCCGATAACCGATTAATCGGCAGACTAATTTAAAAATATATATAATGATTCAAATAATTTCTATTAGTGTCCCTGAAAATGGTAAAATGGTGAAAATGAATTAGGCAGAACATTTGACTGTTGTAAAATACTTTGTCCTTTAGTATTTAACTTTACAACAGAGAGAAAAATTTGCTAAAATTTGGCATTTTTGCCAATTTTGTCCTCCGTTTTAGGGATGGACGAGTAGCGATTGGATGGGCTGATATTCGATTGCTGATGGTAGGATTACCACAAGCAAAAAATATTGCGGTATACAGCTCTAAAATGACCTTTTGCTTTTTTTCAATATTTTTGATAAATACAAACTGCATTTTTTCCATTAAAAAAAATATTTTGCACTTTTAAACAAAAAATATAGAATTATTTAGTACAGAAGAAACATGTATCATGTCAACTTACATTGACATTCTTTTTCTGTTTCAACTTTTCTTAGTAAGTCACAGTGTATCATCAGTGGTCAACTATTTTTAGAACAGACCCACAGACTACTCATGTTGTCCTTGGGACCAACTATAACCCATTGGCACCATTTTTATTTATTTTAGGACAATGCACATTAATCAGAGCAAAAGGGCATTCTTACTACCTACTTGCACAACAGAAATAAACAAAAAACAGCTAAAAATGATCTACAGTGTTAAAAAAAAAAAGTCATTGGCACACCCACATACTTGTGTATGCATCTTTCGATTATAAAATTGCGCTTCTCGCCAGTTATTAATGACACCCACCACTTAGCAAAATAGAAATAACCACAAATACAAATTGTCCACAGAGTCAAAAAAATATCCAAGATATGTACACTACTAGTCATGTGTGTATGCAATCTAAGTGTCATGTTACAAATGTGACTGCTCCTCTCACTAGTTATGAATGATAACAGCCGCCTTGCATAATAGAAATAACCCCAAAAAATACAAATAATCCACAGAGTCAAAAAAACAGTCCAAGGCATGTGCATTCATGTGCGCAGAAAATGTATGATTAATACCACCAAAATCATCTCGGCAATTACTCATGTTAACTAACCACCACTTTGCAGAATACAAATAAACAGCAATCCACACATTCAAAAAATAGTCTATTGCATGTGCAGAATTCAACTAGAAATAATCCACACAGTCAAAAAACAGTCCACGGTGTGTGCAGTCATAACCAGTGCAAGTGTCATATGATTAATGTGATGGCTCCTCTCACTTGTTACACCTTGCAAAATAGGAATAACTCAAAGCAATCCACAGGGTAAAAAAAAAAAAAAAAACAGTATGAAATTAACAGAACAAGGGAACCATCCCATTGAAAAGCCTGCCAAGGGCTCCTCAGTCTCCACTTTGCTGCACATTGCCCTGAGTGGCTGGAATCTGTGGTGCGTTCAAGGCCGCGTGTTTTCCCGCAGGTTACCCACGCCGACGTGTGCATAAACATCCCGAGAGGTCACTCCGGACAACCCAAAGATTTTCTCTCCAGCCGCGTTCTACAACAACAGCGTCGCTAACTATACTCTTCAGGTCATCACATGCATCAATCATACGCATGCAAAAAAAAAAAAAAAAAAAAACTGAAAGAAAAAACTGTGTCATTATAAGCGGAGAGCAAACACGGGCCGCCTCCGAGCGGTCGCCGGCTACGCTAGGGCAAACCTAAATAGACTGCGTGCGGTTTTCCAACGTAAAGCCGACGTCCGGCACTCGCGCGTGGTCGCCGGGCGGCGCCAAAACGGCCACGAAGGAGGAGAATCACGAGCGGCGGACATTTTTTTTATCCCGCCGTGTGTCACTCACGCGATGATGATTAATTTTGTGGATGCAGAGGCTTTGAAATTACGCACACATGCTGCATTAGTGGCGTACACATTACATATGATGTCAATGTGGTACATAACCATGAAATCTTTTGTAAATTTCAGGCATATAGACCGTAAATAAATATGTAAATATGCCACATTGACAGTGAATGTGATCTAAATATAGTACATTTAATATGTACATTAGAGACATATTACTATTAAATATGGCGAATTGTTCTTGTTGCCTATTTGGATTGTCTATGTAGATTTATGATGATTAGAACACTTGAAGTATTTAGTGTTTTATATTATCACTATGTAGTGGTTCATTACCATTATTAAGTTTAGTATGAATATGGACGAATATAAATTACAAAAATATTGAGAACAACACTTATGAGCATGATGAGAATGGCATTAGGCGCTCATTGGCTTTTTTTTTTTTTTTTTGCTTCTTGTTGTTATTGTTCAAATACAATATATTAAATATGACATCGATATGATGCGTCAGACAAGGTGAATATAATAAGAATATTGTGGAATATGGTGTCAAAATGTTACATTCTGGTAGTGTTGTTCCGAAACCGTTTTTTGGGGCCCCGATACCGATTCCAATAGTACCGGCCGATACCGTATCGATACCTAGGTTGTTGTTTTTTTTTCAACATGAAAAAGCTGCCTTGCCATTGGTTGAAAGCATATCTTGGCTCGGCATGCAGTGAACACGTCACACATCAGGGAATGTCGTGCACAAGCAAGACACAAGATGCTGCCTCCAAAGTCCTATATTAGTGTCGGAAATAATGATATCGGCTTGTTAGTACTTGCCGATGCCACTGTTTTAATGCAGTATCGGGGTTAGGATTATGATGTAAATATGCTAACGCATATGTGTATTGTCCTTAAACACAATTTAAATATGGTACAGAGACATTAAATGTGGTGTAAATATGCCACAGGCAACAAGAAACTAGTTTCACGTGACGGTTTACATCTGATCTGTGCAGAGATGTAAACAGACCAAATTGTTCCTACATGGGCACGTAATTGGGCACCTGCAGTGAAGCTGCTAAACTATGCTAAGCTAAGCTAAGCTAAGCAGAGCAAAGCACTCGAAAAAATGCTCTACACGCTCACAAAAAAAAACGTCATTCCTTTACATTGTTGTTGTTTGCACTTGCTGGTGTGTTCAATGCGGTGTTTTCTACAGTTTCCAGGCCTTTTCCTCCTGTTTCTTAGCATACCCTGACCTACATTTCAAAACTGTGCAGGTATGTTCTCCATACATGCACCCAAGTCAAACATCAAAGCATTACGACAAACATTACAACCATTTCAAAGCCTTATCTGCCCTGCAATCGAGCTTCCGATCAAATATTTGTAAAGCAACATCCGAGATTTACGAGGCACTTTCAACGCAATGGTGGCCAAGTCCATGAGGCAAGAAAAAAAAAAAAATAGAAAGTTACTGCAACAAAAAGTCAAGCATGGTGCGTTCAATGCAAATATGGTCAATTATTTGAGGTAGATATGTTAAGAAAATAATTATGATACATTAGATGTTTATAATAATAATAGTAGACATTGAATAATTAAATGTGGATAGACATCACGTGATGTCAATATGCTACCTTCTAGGCGCATTATTGTTAAATAGAATGGTACATTTGAGGTGTATTGACAGTAAAGATAAGATAAATATGTAAATTAAGAGGTGTAGTCTCGCCTGGCAGTCAAGTCATTAAATATGATGCACTACATTACAAGCATTGCAACGATGATCAACTCCACAATCCGGCCTCTAATCAAATATTTGAAGAAATAAGAATACAGTTCTAACATCCGAGGTTTACGAGGCACTATCAACGCAACGACAGCAGCAAAAAAGCGTTTCTTTGAACAAGCTCAAATTAAAACTAAACCTTGCGCACCTGAACGCACCATGATGTTTTCTGTGTGCAACGCCGGAAGTAGACCCCCCTAAAAAAAACTTCAAAACAACAAACTTTTTCTTTCTTTCTTTTTTTTTGCACCACGCAAAACACCCCGTGCGTGCACCCAAAGTGCACAAACCACAAAAATAAACTTGACAAACTATTCGTGGGATAACAAACGAAAAAAAAGTTGCCAGCGTGAATGAATTCCACCAGATAGGAGCCATCTTGTGACCGCATTGGGGCTGCAAAGTAGTACCATCCTCACACATACACACACAAACAAGCATGGATGGGCACGCACGCGCGAGCGCACGCGCTCCTGTCAACCTCCGCCAAGGTAAAGTTAGAAAGCAGCGTGTTTCGAGACACTTGACACGTACTTGGACGATCTCCCCCTCGGCGCTGATGGTGGCTCCAGCCTTGGAGAAGCGTCCCTGCAAGCCCGTCGTGTACGTGGTGTAATCCCCGTTGGCACTGGACTCGAACAGGACCACCTCCACATAGGCCGTATCCTTGGCGAGGGCGACTCGGGGCTCGGCGGCCAGCACGGCGGCGAGGAAGAGCAGCGCCGCCGCCGCCGACGAGCCGGGATGGTGGTGATGGTACTGGTGAGGGTGGTCCCGCTCCGAACCGCCCCGCCACGGTGCCACCACCGTCGGCATCAGCAGCAGCATCGTCCTGGTAGTCGTCCGGGTAGTCGCGGTAGTCGTCGTTATCATCTCGCCGGCTGGATCAGCGGCGCCGAGCGGAACGGCATGTCCGACGCGAGGCGAGCCAGTGGTGCGATGCGCCGATATATGATTTTTTTTTTCCTTTTTTTTTAGGGGAGGGGGGGGATAAGGAGCGAAAATGTGCGGAAACACACCGGGGGAGCGTGTTTAGTTCACCACTGAGAGTCTGTCAATGACACTGGCTGCTGCTCAAGCCTCCTCCCCCTCCGTTCCTCGCTTACCCCCCTCCTCCTCCCCCTTTATTTCTCACCCCTCCCTCCTCCCCCCGCCCTCCTCTACAAAGCGGATCTCCTTTGATCTCAAACACGTGATTTTTTTTCTAACTTTTTTCTTCTCTCCCTCCCAAAAGGCTTCTGGCCCCGCCCCCTTTCACGCTCAAGTGCCAGCACTCGGTTTGTTAAGGAGGCACTCGTCAGCCGGGACGTCACTGGGATAAAGTTTGACTTCGTGAGATGCGCCTTTTGTAATAACAGGAATAGTTTACACATAATATATAATATTTTAAAATAAAATAAAAATATTCATAGTATAATCTTAATTCTAGCTCGATTGTGACCCTTACCTGTCATTCCACCTTAAAAGAAAACTCAACCAAAACGAGACTTATTTCAATCAAATTAACTATTGCCAATTCCAAACATCCGGGTATTTCGAATATTTTCGCACCTTACACGGTGAAAACAAACGGTATGTTGTATTGTTTTAGCCTGACTACAATACAAACCAGGCAGATTGTTATAGTAGTCAAACAACATTTCATCACATTTTGAAATCAAAATAATCCTCACAAATCAAATTAAAACAATCCAAAATTTAATGCTTTTCAATGAGCGGAGAGCGTCCTTTCATCGAGTTAATGCTTCATTCGAGGAAGGCAGGAAGTCTGATTTATCCCACTCTGATTGTCCTCCTAACGATATTAAAACATTTGAGGCTAATCAAACAACAACAAAGATGGCTGATTCCAATCAATTGCCTGTTGTTCTGGTTAACGCAGTCAGTCCAAATCACGTTGGGATTGTGAAGTTACTTCCTTCGAATAAATAATTAATGTAATAAAAAAAGAGATACTTTTGTTTATAATTGTGTAAATTATATTTGCCATTCATGGTTTGTGTCTCTATTGTCGAGTGATGGCCGGTTGGTAATGCCCCCCCCCCCCCCCCCCGACTTCGCAACATGGATCTCCAAGTTTAAAGGGGCATTCCTGTGCACACTTCCTGGTTTGAAGTTGCAAAAGTCTGACTCTATTTTACTTAATTCAGTTTATCATAACAGGAATAGTTCACATATAGACTTCATATTTTGTAAATAGTTGAGCATATAAGCCTTATCACCTTTACCTGCCGTTCTACCTTTAAAAAAAACACTTAACAGAGTTCATTTGCAATTACATTGCTATTAGTGAAGGAGGTCCTCCCTAATTGGGACTCAAAGTTTGACCTAATTCACCTTTTTTTCGTATTGATAATAATGTTTTCCACATAAACTACAATTTGTGTAAAAATGTCAAGAAAAAATTGCTCTTTTTTCTTCCCATTCCACCTATAAAAAAAACCCCATCTACACAGGACAAATTTTCAATCACATTGCTATAGTGAAGAGTTAAGGAGGCTCATTGTGCCACTACTACTACTACAACAACACACTTACTTTACCGCTTTTCATAATTGTTTCAATTATTTTATAAATAAACAATAATAAATATAAATTGGCTTTTTGTGTGGGCGTGTGCGTGTGTGTGTGTGTGTGATTGAGCTTTACCTGTCATTCCACTTCAAAACAAATCACCAGGTCTGGTTTTCAGTCACATTTGCAGGAGGCAGATATTAGTTAAAAAGGCACTCCTTGGTTAGGGAGGCTTACACCGTGCCAAACCTTTGACTTAATTCAGGTCTTTTTCAAAATATTTTTTTCTGAATAATCATCAATCATCATAAGTACAGACAGTTGAAAAGTTCACTCAGGCACAGATGATTCCACTTTTGGGATAACGCTGCCCTCTGTTGCATGACTGAATAAGACACACTTGTTGCAAGGCCACACTGTTGTGCTCTGAGTTTTGAATCTATTTTGGGTAACGGTGCCAACCTTGGCTCTCCTTTCCCACATGTGAGGGAATTACAGTAAGGATACAGTACAAACCCATAAAAAGGATAATTGAAAAAACGTGATTATGCGGGGGAACATTGTATTTGGTATCTGTAGCAATGCTACAAATATGCTAACCGTCACTTCCTGTTTGTGGTATCAACGTTAAACTTATCTCACTTTATCTAAACTTTCTGGAACTTGGTGACATTTTAACATTCAAGATAAACTTAACAAATTGTCATTACCTGTTTTCTAATCAATGCTAAGCTAACTGCTAAATGCATCCATCCATTTACTATCCCGCAGTCACTATTTGCTTATTTTTATTTGTAGCCTATTATCAATGTTAAATTATCACCTACCTTTTTTACGAAGAGGAAAATAATTGGGTAATAATCTCGGTCTGTTTGACGTATAAACGTTAAACTAATATTATCTGTTTCCATCAGTGTTAATTGGAAAAATATATATTTAATGTCCAAAAGCCGCCTCATGCCAAAAAGACCAAGTGCGTAACTTGGCTTGATGAAAAGAGTTTAACAGTATATCTCAACAATTCAGTACGTACATTGTTTTTTTGTTTTTTGTTCAGTCTTTGCACGATTTCAGCAATTATCTTTAGAAACAAATCCCCAAATTTACCTTACATGATCTTTGAGGTGAACTCACGTCTACGCTCGAGTTTCCAGATAAAATGCTGAACTCTAAACCCTTGACTCGTGGTATCAATGCTAAGATGCGCTAAGCTAACTGTCACAGTCACTGCCCGTCTTGTTCTACTCATTATTGATGTCATGACACGTTCCCAGTAGAGTTGGAGTGGTGACATCACGGTAAACATGCAACACGCCACATTGTCATCATGAGAAAATCCTCTCACATCATCATCCCAGGGGCCCCAATAGTGTATCCCACATCCTCCCACCATCCATCCTCCCCTAATTGCTTTATGCAATGACATGCGGCCTTATGGGAGGCCCCTTCTTCATCATCATCATCATCATCATTCTGGCTTCAAGCAATAACGTCAGTTGCAACAAAGGGTCAATTGAGTACTGTTTGAATAGTTACTGTCACTAAGAATAGTGGGCAACAATACAGTGTGTTTAATAAATGTGCAGTTTAAAATCAGTAAGATTTTCACGAGGACAAAATAAATCAATAGGATTCTTGTTATGAGAATGTGAGAATCCTCCAATGTTTGGTTTGAATTTTTGATGAGGACAGTGACAGTTATTACTATCGCTACATATGTACAAAAAGCGATTGGATTATTGTCATGACATCATTAATCCTTTAAAGTTAACAGTGTCAATGCTAAGGTAATTTAAACTAATCTATTTCCAGCAACAATGCTAAGATGGGCTAATTAGCTAAAAGTCAGTCACATCTCTTGGTATTATCAATGCTAAAATAAGATTACTGTCATAGGTAAAGTAGAATACTACCGTAACAATGCTGACTATTACTGGTCCTAGTATCAACACTAAGCTGACAGCAACTGCCACCGGCTATTTATTTATTTTTAAACAATGCTAAAATAATTCGCTTTTAGTATCAATATTAAGCTAAGCTAAATGTGACACGTTCCGACGTCAAATTATTTTATACCCATTGCTAATCTAACACTCAATGTCTGTTTACTGTTGTATACAAAGATAAACTGCTTCAATAAGTTGCATTTTAGCATATTTATTTGGATTTATTTTTGTTTTTGGCACACCAACGCTATAGTTAGCGCTCCACTAAATGTTGTAATTGCTCGCTCTAAGCACCAGAGGGCAACATAGCCGCATGACATATAACTTGCCATTAGGCCGGGAGCCTGCAAGGAAGGAAGGAAGGAAGGAAAAACAATGACAGTATGAAAGTGAGAAGGGATAGATGGATGGGAAAAGGAAGTAGAGAAGCAAGCAAGGACAAAGAAAATAAATGGATGGATGGAATGAAGGACACAAGGATGCATGAATGCAGGAACAGAAGGAAAAAGACAAACAAGGGCAAAGGAAATAAGACATGGAGAGAGGGTCATGGATAGGAACACCAGAAGGAATGGCACACTCACAACCTGCTTTTGAAACCCTAACTCAGTTTAGACCGCCAGTTTCCTTTGAAAGCCATTTGTTTCACCATGGTCGTGTTACTGAGACCCAATAAAGTGTAGGGACAGAGTTGCTGTACTGTACTGTCCATACAGAGGCTGTGGGAAACCCGCAGGCCCAGCAAACAACATCCCAGTGCATTGTGGGTCGGGAGCAGAATGTGAAAAGAAGTAAGGTAAACAAAATGAGCCCCCCCTTATTTCTCCAGCTGGGCTCTGTCCCAGGGCGGGCCCACCGCTACACAATATGTGCCATAGTTTACACACACCTCGCCTGGCTGTTGTTTACTGAGAGGGAGGCTCTGTTTAATGCCTCTTAATTCAATCAACAGCTTTGCAAACGCTAAATCGATTTTCATAGCTTTTTGGCTTTTTCCAAAATATTTCACTAATTCAACTTAAATTAGTTTCCCTATTACTGTAGTTACAATTTGCTGCATTTTTACTACTATCAATATATTGCCGATTAAAAATAATATTTTTTTAATTCAGTTTCTCTGCATGCTTACTATAAATATTTTTGTTATATCAGTATGAACTATATATTTAGTTAATATTACTATTGTTATTATCGATAAATGAAATAACGTTCAATAAAATGATATAACAAGATTTTTTTTTCTAGTTTTGTGGAGCTTTCAAAATATTTTGCTCCCATCCTTTTAATTAAACACAATAATATTCACTAGACGAGA
Organism: Leptonotus elevatus; assembly: GCF_054856555.1. Lineage (NCBI taxonomy): Eukaryota > Metazoa > Chordata > Actinopteri > Syngnathiformes > Syngnathidae > Leptonotus > Leptonotus elevatus. Next base: position 2,728,627 of record NC_141243.1, on the reverse strand, counting down.
TAACACTGACTGGAGTGAAGCAGCAGCGCGCATGCTGAATTTTTCATACTGCATTTCCAAACATAAATTATACATTGCAGGGTTTTTCTTCATAGCCTTTTCTAAACATTTTACTACTATACGTTTAAATTACATATTTTTTTGTCTATTTATACCTTTTGACACCCACTCACTAGCTTTTGGGATTGGTCTATTGTGAGGAAACGCCCCACTTGTAATCACATACACGCCAACTCTGAGCCCCAGGGAGGATACCCGCCTGTTATTTGCATTTCAATGTGCACGTTTAACCATTCATTAAATACTCACACTCTACACTTAACACTGAACTCAAGTGAAATGGACTTTATATAACAAAATGATAGCTCCATCACAAGATGAGTGGAAATTTCACTTTTACCACACAATTATATTTGCCTACTTTTTTTCAATGTATTTTATTTGTAATTTATTTCTTGAGGAAACCGCTTGATGAGAAGGCGTATATTTCTTGGGGAAATGGAATCAACTGAAACGTTGATGAATAACATAACACAGAATTACTTAACAAACATTGTGGAACAAAGAAATCATTTTGTTAAGGGACCTTCTTATTCCAATGTGAAATCAATTTCAATAAAAGTTAAATAAGCTACAAATGCTAAAATGTGCCAGCTAGTTAGCATTGTAACTACAAATGGGAGGCCTACTTTTTTTCAAAGTGAAACAATTGCTTTAACAAAGTGAATATTAAAATAGTGAGCAAATGCTACAAATGTGCTAGCAAACAAGCAGTTTATTTGTCAGAAACATCCGCTGGAAATTGTTAATCAAAAGTCAAACAACCAAAACAGTTACAAACAACAAGGCACAAATGCTAAAATATGCTACTTAGTTAGCCTTTTGTCGCTCAAAGGACTTCCACAACAAACTAAACAACAAAATGAAGACTGAATAATGAGCTACAAATGCTACAATGTTAGCTAGCTAATTATCCTTTCGGCAATCAGCGACATCACTTTTGTGAAGTGTGAAGTGAAGCAACCAAAACTATTTAAATAAAGTTGGAGTTCAAGAGTGGGCTACAAATGCTCGAATGTGCCTGCCAATTAGCATTTTATCCGCAGAAATGTACGCTCCAAATAAAAGGTCTATTTTTTTCTAACTTCAACAAAACAAAGTGTGAAATAGCGAGGTGCAAAATGCAAATGCTTAGTTAGAATTAGCGACATTCACTACAAATGACAGGCCTACTTTTTCCAAAGTGAAACCACGGAAACAAACATTCATGAGTCGCTAATTAGCATTCAATCTGTCAAAGAAGTCCTCGGGCTACTATATATAACTTTAAATGTTAACTTAGTAGTGCTACTGATATAAAAAAAAAAAAACATTTAAAGTTAACCTGAGACATATTGTTTAAGTGTGTCACAGAACAGTGAATAAGACGTCATAAAGGCAACACGCCCGTGCTTGGAGTTCCGCTTGCACTTAAACGTACTTAAAAGAACCGGTCAAACAGCAAAGAGGAGCCTGTAATGCTCTGCTGCCGTTCACTTGACCAACAATCCTGCAAGGCTTTGAAGGTTTTGTGGACTTTGTGCCTTTACGCCCGTGCAAGCGCGTCCTCACACGTGAGCTTGTTTGCAGTTAAATAAGGAGAAGCAAGCGGCTTAAAAACAAAACAAAAACTAGTGTAACAGCATTTTGCTGTTATTACTATAAAAATATGGGAAACAAACATTTATTTAGTCTTAATTTTGCATTATTGTAGTTATTTATCATGTTTTAGTATTATACATTACAGGTTGTGATCTTTTTATTTTTGCTATTTTGTGTGTCTAATATTGTCTTTTATGGTGTATTTATTTACCATGGTACTTTTTCAATTTTAATTTGGTGATTTTTTTTCAATTGTATTATAAGTTTAACTTTTATGTTTTAGTTAACTACTTGTACATTTTTAACGTTTTTTTTTTTTGCAATTGTATTTGTTAATTTTATGTATTTATTATGATGAGTGTTTTATTATTTTCTAATTAACAATTTTAGGATGAATTTTATACCGTTTTTGTTAGATTATTATTATTATTTTTTTACTATGTATTTTCAAATGTTAGGAATTTGTTACTTCAGTGACCAAAAATGGTTCGTCATCAACCTTGCGATGTCTGATATTGTGTTTCACACTATGACTAAAAGGACTTTGGTGCATTCTGCTGCACTTGAGCGACATAACGAAAGCTAACACTTCACCCAAAGTGCCAAAGTGCTGCTTTACTGTTGAATGTTCCGCTCCTTAGAAATGGATTGGAGCCAAAGCTCGTCAAACGTTTGCTTGCTGGGTTGAAAAAACATGGATTCTTGTTTGGAGGGCATTGCAAGCTCGTTTGAAGTGTTTGTTTTCTAATGGCTGCTGAATGATACAACGTGCTTTTATCTGGGGCGCTGCGTCCTTGTTGACAGAATCAAACACCTTCATGTCATACGCCGAGATTTATAAAACGGTCAAAGTTAAACGGAATGCTGCAACAAAACTATTTTGACCTACTTTACATTGAATTGTTAGTTAATTTCTGCAAATAAACAAAAGGAAGTTATGAAAGAAAAAAAATGTCAAAACAAGGAGGAAACTAGACATGAGGTCAGGAAGTTAAAGCAGGCTTTCCTGAACATTAACAATGATTGTGTGACATTGACATACTTTTTACGACATTGCTATAAAGTAATCACGCAGAGCAAAACGTGCCACAACAAAAACCTTTCAATTTGATTGATGATACGTACAATAAATTTCCAATTTTGGTTCCAATTCGTAAGAGGCTATCGATAGTATTGCAAGATTGTATAATCTAGAGACTCAATACACCAATGTCACGATCTGCTAAAATAAAGTATGTTTTTCAGTGATTTAGTAGTGCCGATAAATTCACCATATCGATAGTAGCACGATCAGGGTTTGGGAATCCAGGTCCAGAGAGAACAAACCCTGAAACAGTTTGACTTTAGCCACTGGTGCTTCTACTCAAAAGGTGCTCGTTTACCTGCCTACCTACTTTCTGGATCTAGATTCCCCAACCCTGATCACGATACAGGGATGGACATTACATCACGATTTGCTTCCGATGGTATCAAGATACTGAATAATGATTTGCCAATATATACCTATGCATATATTAGGGCTGTTAACAAAAAAAGGTTTTTAACCAGAAAATCGTTTATTATTTAAAAGATGCCAGTGCATCGAATTGAACCAAATCATTCCATTTTGAAATATACCAAGATAGGTATCAAATCGTCTAATTGGAGGGATACTGTATATGTTATATGGCACATTTACACTTTTACAGTATTGACAAATTCATTCAAACGTATATAAAATGGCAACAAAAAAGTCATTGCGTACCATACCAAATCGGGATATATATATTTTTACATGATATCGATATTTTATATTATCTAGTGCTAGTCTCTAAATATCAGTTCAATACAATAATAGGTTATTCATAGGTCATTCATCTGTTATATAAATGTACTGTATTATTTTTAATTTTTTTAACATTTTTATTTTGTCAATGTGCATTATGATTAAAGTGTCAATATTTATATTTTGACGTATTTCTTATCATATTTCACAGCGTGTTTGGGTACTAGTCCAGGAAAATCCCATATGATGCAACCAACGCCCTTGGTTTACATTCCAACGTACTCAAATAACCCCTCCCCCTCCCCCAAATAGCTTGCATCACTTTCTACTAAGTGAATCTCCCACACTACGTTCCAAAACAGATTCTTATATAATGAAACACATTTAAATAATAATAATAATAATAACTATCCTTTATGGGCTTGTTATTTTTAGGTTTGAAGACAAGATTTGGAGGAATTCGTCTTTTGTAAGAGGAAGAAAGTAGAAATGCAAATTAGGTAAGCGCCTTGTCCAATCACAAGCTGTAAGGCAGTGACGTCGATTTCCTCTCCAGCCTATCAGGTATCAACACGATAGTAGAAAAATCGCCGAGGCTGTCGCCCGTCTGTCAGAAGAAGAATATCACCGCGGCCGCAGAAAGATCCCTCGGGTTGTTTATTTTTGGGAGAAGGGTGATCGGAGACCGAGGAGGATATCGCGCAAACATGGTGATGGTAGCGGCAACGAGCGGGGGCGCCCACAAACTGCTCCTTATCTCCGGGAAGCAGAGCGGCGGCACCGCGACGGCGAGCTTCGGCCGCCCCATCTCGGTGGTCCTGCCGTCCGCCTCCAACCAGGCGTCGTCGGACTCCGAGTCGAGCAGCTCGGCGGGGCCGCCGGTGCGCAAAAGGCAGCGGCTCACACACTTGAGCCCCGAGGAGAAATCGCTTAGAAGGTTCGCTTTGAAAAAAAACTTGTTGGCGGGGATGTGTGAAATGTCGTTGGTTTGGCTTTTAGAATTTTTACTAATGTGGGTCAGGCGCAGTCATACAGTATTGATTGAATCACACAAAATGGCGGTGACGTTTAACCCAAGTGTAATAAAGTACTCCTCCTGTTTCTTCCGTTGTTATTAGAAGTAGTATATTTTTCTCATTTTTGTTTAAACTCTTACTGAAGCCAAGCTATATTCCATGGCTTTAAACTGCTCCCTTGCATTTGTTAGGGCTTTCATTTTACTGCCTTTGACTTTGTTTTCATTTGACAGTCTTTGACTTTAAGGTTTAACAGTCTTTAATTGTTTTATGTTCTATTCTACCATGCTCTCTGAAGTTAACGACACCCTAAAGAATCAAAAGGTTTTTAGTTATTTGTCTAGATAATAGTGTTGCATTTAAGCCAAAAGAGTGACCGTATCAAATGGACTTTAAAACCTGCTTATCTGGCCACAGTGGTCCCACCCGGCGGGACTTTGACTTGCCTGCGTGGCAAGAACATGGCGGGTTGAAATGCTTACTTAGCATCACGGAAAGAATGCCCTCACTTATACTCAAGTATTCACCCTCCTCCTCCTCACAGGAAACTGAAAAACAGAGTTGCAGCCCAGACGGCCAGAGACAGAAAAAAAGCCAAAATGGGTGAACTGGAGCAGCAGGTCCTGGAGTTAGAACTAGAGGTATTTTACTTTTTGCGTTGGCTGGAATGTGACAGCTGTCAGCAGTCGTTGTCAGTTTAACTGCCCAATTTGTTACCTGTTTTCAGAGTAAGCAGGATAAACTTGTATTGTAATCTGCATTTTCCCAGAACCAAAAGCTTCACATTGAGAACCGGCTCCTCCGGGAAAAAAACCACAGCCTGCTTACTGACAATGATGAGCTGAAGCTAAGACTTGGGTTGGACACCGTTGACACAAAGGAAAAGGTGCGACTCGGGTTATTTAAAGGCATCTTGTTTGGCAGCTATCTGAACACAAATTAATCTCGTTTTTTTTTTCTTCCTCTCCCTATCTGGTTCAGGTTCAGGTGTTTGTGTCTAATGGGAATGAAGCAGGTTTGGGAATCGGGTCTTCTGAGTCCGCAGCACTCAGGCTACGTGTGCCTCTGCAGAAGGTGCAGACCCAGCAGTTCCAAAACCTGAAAACTTCCCAATGGATACAGATGGTCCTGATGTTGCAGACAATGAGGTAGGTGTGCCGAGCACCCCAGATCACCGTAAATAGGATCCACTTTTGGCATCTTTTACAATGGAAAGCCTTAGATTTTCAGCTAAAATAAAACATAAAAAGGTAGGTTCACCTTAACAGCAAGAAGCTGAAAAGAAATTTAACGTAGAATGGTGGTACATTGAAATTGGGGGGGGGGAAACAATTTTAAGGGTAGCCATTTTGCCACTTGCTGAGCTGTGATTGGTCGATACCCAAGCAACTGTGATGCCATTTTCAGGCAACAGCAAGTGGCACTGAGATGGATAAAAATGGGTGCATATGTGGTGGACGCTTAGGTTTTGCAATGCAAACTGAAACGAGGCTTAACCAAGTGAGCTCTGCAACGGGGTGAAAGTTGACCAGGCTAATCTCCTCCCCAGTCTGATCTGCTCCTGGGCATTCTGGACATCCTTGACCCGGAGCTTTTCCTTGAGTCTTGCGACAAGGAGTGCGAGGAGCCGCCGGTGCTCTTGGTTGGTGGGCGGGATCCAGTACCTGCCGCCGCACCTGCACCTCTGGGGCCCCCACCAATTAAGCTGGAGACCCTTAATGGACTGATCCACTTGGATCACATTTACACCAAGCCGGCAGAGGTGGCCATGCAAGACGTCGAGGAAAGCGACAATGAGAGCGTGATGGCTTCCTTCCCCGTCGCTGAGGTTGTGGTGGTGGAGGAGGAGGAGGACGACGACGACGTGTGCGTCAAAGACGAGCCGGAGGAAGTCGGCATCCCTAGACAGATGGAAGACTTCCTCTGCATTGCCAATGCCGCCTCCTCCTCGCCCGCCCTCAGCGTCCTGGATAAGGAAGCCTGCCTGGCGGACGTCTACAGCGACTCCGGATACGAGGGCTCCCCGTCCCCCTTCAGCGACATGCCGTCCCCGCTGTGCTCTGAGAGCCCCTGGGACGACATATTTGCCAATGAACTCTTCCCCCAACTCATTAGCGTATAAACATGCTCCCAATTTGCCATCAAAATAATGAGAAGAAACAGTGCTAACGTGTAGCGTGGAGACTAATAGTTAAGCGTCACCTGCTCGTATTTTTGGCTAAGAACACTTTTCTCCCTTTAACTTTTACAGCAGGTCTGTAGCGCTCGCCATGCCGCAATGGCTCATGGGAGATGGAGTTCGCTTCTAAATTGCTAGCCAGTATTGAAAATTGGGGGGATTTGTTGGAGTGTGTGTGTGTGGGGGGGGGGGGTGTCATTTAAATATGAAATACTATTTATTTGTGTATTCTGCTTCTGGGTCGCTGTATGTCCACATATGAAAAGATTTGAAATGTTTGCTGCTTTCCTCGTAGTCTTGCTGCATTCAAATAAACTCTGCATTGCAATTTTTTGTCTTTTATCAGTGCGCCAAGAAAATTCATATTTTTAAGCACAGGTAAAACTAAATTCATTTAATACTCCCTATTTTAATATATCTAATACCATTTTAACATTTTTGTTACGTTTCATAGACCTTGGAGGATGTAGATTTTCATTGCCGTATTTCGGCATTTCCTAGAAAAAGTTATTTCCTGTTAATAAGCGATATGCATACTACAGATGTCACATTTGCATTCTCAACCAAACATCGGCTGTACTTAAAAGTTGGTCTGCAAGTCAACATGACCTCAATAAGTGGAGTACAGTGGAAAAAAAAATAAGTGCACCATTTTTCTTGGCTAACTTCCTCTTGCGTAATTCACTTCTAGGAAGGCGGCCTGCTTGGGTTACATAACACAGCTAAAATAACCCAAGCTAAAGATGCTCCAGTTGAAAAAGAAAAAAAAAAAAAGGTCAGCTCCAGCATTGTAACTGCAACTTTCTAAAGAGATTAACACCTTTTAGTTTCTGGGGGTGGGCCGCACAATTGCGGTTTGGCTCGGACTCTCCAGATGACGTGTTGCGGCCAGGGGAACAAAAAAAGTTACTTGCAGCTGGTTTCAGCTGGTTGCATCAGTTTCTCATGTCGTTGATCCGCCTGCTTGACTACATCTGCTAAAAGTGGCAACCCGTATCTCACACGAGCACCCAATAGCTCATTTTAAAGGGGATGTATTACGTAAAAGTTCTCTGCAGTGCTTGTCCACAAAACATACACATCTTTTGTGAGTTGCCTATTTCTGCTGTGAGCGAGCTGATCTAATTTGCATATTACCGTCCCCAATGCTACGAGCAATATAGAGTGAAGTCCTCTTTAGTCTGGCAGGTGAGCAGAGATTCAAACCCAGAACCTAAGAATTGTGAGGCAAGCATGTTAATCACAAGCTCACTGTACTGCTTTACACTATTTGACAAGCGTAACTTTGCACCTTGAAGTTCTGCCTTTGACAGTGAAAATACAACTTCTAAATTTTTTTTTTGTTCTTTATGGGCACTTAAAAAAAACAACTTCATATTTTAGACTTGCAGTCATCGCTCACTTGGTTACAACCCGTTCGCTCCGCTCCGGATCGCCATGGTACCAAAAGCACCTCGTGTTGGCCCCACAGGAGAGGGGGCGGGGTCAGATGGGGCTCATTTGTATGAGACAGGATCACCTCAAACAAGGCTAGAAAATTTCTGTTAAAAAAATTATTATAAATTATTTTTATGTTATTACTGTTTTTATGACATCTGGAAATTGTGACATCGCCGACTAGTGGCCGGCATGCATAGTTGCATACTACATTGGTTTTGCGTGTGTGGCATTGTTTTGAAAATGTCATGTGGATTAAAATCTGGATTAAAAGTTTTTTTTACAAAGTTGTCATGTAAAAGTACCTACTACTAAAAGCTCTTTGTTGTGTTTTTTGAGGTGATTTTTAAAGGAAACCGCAGATTTGTGCTTTAGCGAAACGCTCGAAAAGTTGTTTTTAAGGTCTTGCGGGTGAAATCGAAACACATCTGCAGCTCTTCAGAAGTCACCCCCGCGCGACCACAGGCTGATTTCATTTCTCGGTATGTGACTTAGTGGGCGGCAGATATTTGTCGTTTTCTTTGTTAGGCTTACATACTCGTAACCACTAACAATTCCATCTCCATCAAATTCCACAACGGATTCCAACTCAAAGGACAAAATATAATATTGGGGGGGGGGGTCGGCGTTTGAGAGTGGCAATTTCTCCCGATTTTGAAGCCTCATTTTATATACTCGCCAACTGATTTCATCATTCAAATTGGGCAGTTCTTACCAAAAAATATTCTGTGCTGTGTCACATTTAGAAGATTTGTTTTCACTTTACAGGCTTTACTTCAAGGCCCTTCATGACTAGCTTAGCTAAAAGTGAGAGTCAAACTTGGAGAAAAGTGGCAGCTGATCAAACAGAGCTAGCGATTCATGCAAAGCAAACAAGGGGTCAAAGGACACGATGTGACAATTTTTCTCAGCCAAGGGTCACCTGACTGCCACTACCCCTCCATTTTCTCGCTTATGGAGGTATCACAAGAGGGTGGGGGTGGGGGTGGGGGTGGGGGGTGGGGGGTTACTTAAGGTTTTATGAATGATTCAGTGGAGTCAAAGCGAGTCAGCGTTAGGATAAACAAACAACATATGTTCAACCGTGCTTGTCAACATGGATGAACATGAGCCGCTGGCCTGTTTAACAGCAAACATGCGCGTACTCCGTGCACACACACACACTTATACACACGAAATGAACTCAGGTAGCTCGGCCCACGTTCACAAACACTTACTTACACCCCCCCATTCAAACACACACAACCTTCTTTTCGACCCTGACAGAGCTTTAAGGGGGGAAAAAAATGTTCCTTGTCCTCTTGCTGTTGATTCATGAGCAGACAAGCTGCCACGCGTACGGGAAGTGAAACCAAAGCAACGGGGCCTTGCGTAATATGTGACGCACTTCCATTCGGCATCACCCTAGAAATCTTCAGCGTTTCTTTCTTACCTTCATTGAGGCTTTCACTTCTAAACAACATATTCAACATTACTACGTATGGAAGAAGCACACTTTTTTCTGTTGGACAGCATTATATTGTGTACCTAATGAAGCGTCCTTCTCACTTAGTTTGCATCTTATGTGGTTTGACGCGTGGCTTCTCTCCTCTGTTGTCACGGTAACCGAGGATAAGCATCTCTCCCGTAAGCTACCTTGACTGAAGCGCGTGCGTCATGGCAGTAATGTTCCACCACATTAATTAGGGAGGAAAAAATACTTGACAAATCTCAAAATAACAGCTTTGTTTTTTACTCTTTTGAAAATGCCGGAACAGATTAATGGCATTTAAATTCAATGGACAAAGATGAGTTGTGTTACAAACGTGGTTAAGGAACAAATTAAACTCTTATCTCAAGGCAGCATTGTATAAGGATAAAAACAAGATATCACAAAGACACAACTATCACATGATGTTAATAATGATATTATTAAATCCTATAATATTATTAGAGCTGTCAAACGATTACATTTTTAAATCAGATTAGTCACATTTTAGAATTTTTATTAATCACGATTAATTGCTTAATAAAAAAGTTTTTTTATCAATATTTTTTTCCCCGCAAAATTTAAAGAGCACCGGTTATGTGTTAATTCTTTTGACATTTAATGTTATGACGAAGTCTTCAACATTTTTTGATCCACTGCACACACTCATCCTCCTCTTTTTTCTAATCAATTAATTACTTGCATAATTTAAAATGGGGACAAAATGACCCCAATATTTTGACATGAACAAATATCCTAAATGTCTTATACGCAAACATTTATTAAATGCATGTAATTATGTTTATTACTCAAACAACCTGTGCTACCTTAAACGTAGCCATCCGCTGTCACGCTAGAGGATCATCTATGGTCAAAATTAATCTGCGTTAATTCATGATTAATGCAATATTTTTTTGTGATTAATTAATAAGTTAATGCTTTAACTTTGACAGCACTAAATATTATACAACTGTACAATCACAAAAAAATTCAATAAAATACAAAATAAGGATTATTATATATGCTACATTTAAATGTGTGTAAAAAAGTGTGACCCAATGTTTCAAAGTAAAAGAAAGTCTTTACGGCCAGCTCACACAGCTAAACAACCGACGGAAGATTTGGTCCGATCGTCATTTCACGGCGTATTTTTACCGCACGGCTATTTCGGTTGGCGCGACGGCTTTTTCGTAGAGCTCGTGTGACAAGTTGTGGTGAACCTGAGCGAGCTGACATTTGTCACTGCGACATTGATAAGCAAGCGCACGTGTGCAGGAATGCGAAATCAAATCAGATTTGGTTACACTTGACTGGAGTAATATACGACTGTAGTGTAGCGCGTTTACTTGTGTTTACATTAGCGCAGTGGAGTTTGATCTCGGTGCAAATAATCCTCCCCTCTGTTAGTCCCACATTGTTTTAGCACAGTGGATAAGACGTAAAGTCAATATTGGAGTTTTTCTTGTATGTTGAGGAAAGAACAGTTTAAAAAGACATCCTTCAACTAAAATATATTATATAATGTTATTTTTCAAAATAGTTTTGTATTTTGGATATTTCATTTATTTTTCTGTCCAAGATTTTGTGTATTTTTCCATTTACTTTATTTGTGTCAAATAGTTTTGTATTGCTTCATAATATTTTTATCTAATATTATTTGGTTTGGTGAATTTTTCTAACATTCAGATGTTAATATTCAGATATTTTGCAATATTGTACATTTTGTTTCACAGTTTGTATTTTTTTTCGTATTGGTCTATTTTATATGGATTTTTTTGTTTTTATTTTCTGGTGCTTTTGTGCGATATATTTGCATTTTTGGGGTCATTTTTTATTAATTTTCTGATACTTTTTAAAAAATATTATTCTGATTTTTTTAAACCTTTGTTTCTAATATTTTTAGACATTCTGTTTTTTATTTGGGACATTTTTTCAAATTTGTTTTTCTTTTCTCTATTATTTTCTATTTTTGGTTTCCTTTCTTCTAACATTCTTCTATTTCTAATATTTTATGTATTTTTAATCAATTTTTTTTTTTTTATTTTGTATTTTATAATTTCATCAGTTTTTTTTTAGATATTAAAATTTATGTTTTCATCAAATTTTTGTATTTCTTTGTTATAATAATATTATAGATTCAGTTAATATTTTATTCCATAATTTAAATGTTGCTACATTTTTGCGTAGTGTCTATTTTCTATTGCATTGCCTTTGTTTAGAACATGCAAGTGTACCTAATATTTGACTTGTGTCGTTCCCATTAGCGATAGCACTGACACGTACGGGCTAACAAGGAAATACTTTGTGCACAGCTCTACAAACAAATGTTTTTGTCTGTCGGATGAGGGGGGCAAGTGGTTTGTTTTGAGGGGAAGGAGGTGATTGGGGGTCACGCATTTCAGGAATTCCACACAGTCTCACAAACCCCACCCACCCCCTTACCTCAGAGAGCCTTCGTCTTAAGTGTGGTCTGGTGCAATAAATCAATCAATCGTCTTCCTGCCATTAGAACTCATCTATGTGCTATGTGAGGAAGTGTGGCCTGTCAGGACACGTTCTCGGAAAGGCCGCACCTTTAACTGCAGAGATTTGGATACAGACCTACATACTTGTCTCACGTGTAAATTTCAAAATATACTCACATTTTCAATCAAATTATGTCAAAACGCATCCCATTTGAAAACTAAGTGTCCAAAGCAAGATTCAGGGATAAAAAATGGGGCACGGGTCCCTATGGTGGTCATATTCTGCCATTAAAGCAGTTTTGCTTCGTAGGGAACATTACTGTCTTAAAATGGGATCAGAAACAAATTTACCTACTTTATAGCACAACTAAAATAAAGTAAAACTACTCACCTTTTAATTGAAGACGTACGAAAGCAGCGAGTCAGCTTTTTTCCCCAAAACATCATGGTCCTACAAATATAGAAACAGGTTATCCGGGTTATATTTTATCCACTAGATGGTGCTATTTGTCACCATTCAAAGCATTCATCAAAATGTCACAGCTCTTACTCCCACAACTGTAGGTAAGTGTGTGTTGCTATTAATGCCGATAAATATTAAATACCGTAGATATTTTTACTAAAATAGCAAGGCACCCTGAGTGGATAAAGGTGTTGTTATTGCTGCATGCTTTGAATAAGGGGAAAAGTAGCCATATTTGGCGGACAATTCAAAATTGGCACATTTAAATGTATCTATCCATTATCAAAACATGAAACATTGAAATATAATCCCGCTCACATAAAAATAAAAATAAAAACATCCATGTGAGGTTCAACAAAAGCTCAATATTGTCCATAGATGAGAACTTGAATAATATTTTGTCCTAGGTCAAGAGCTATGGAAAATGGAATATCGTTTCAAAATCTGTTTTTGGTCTGCAATGTCCGTTATTGATAATTACCTGTTTAAAGCTGAAATGAACAAATATTTACCTAAGGAGGAATTATTTTACTAGTTTAGTTATATTTAGAACTCTGAAATTAACAACATGGAGAAAGGAAAATGTATATCTTCCACAGTTCTACATAGTAGTTGTATTCATGTTTTTGTTGTTCTTCGGTATTAATTAAATTCCCTTTTCGATAGGTTTTATAAGAACTCACAATTAGTGCACTGCTATAGCGTCACCGGTAAGGTGTTGTCTAGTACAATGTCTGACATTTGACACACATTCTTAAAAAAAGATTCAATCATAGGTTTTGTGAACATTTAGATGCACCTTGGATGAACAAACCGTCTGTGTATTCATTGGAAACAGCTTCCAATTGTCGTTGTTGCTCGTTCTCCGCTTTTATTATTTTTTTACAAAGTCCAACTGTGTCCTCCTTTCGCATGCTAACTTCTGCCGCATGCTAACTTCTGCCGCCATCTTCTTCGGTGGTGGTTCTCAAGAGATTGCGCAGCGTCACGCGGTCGCCATCCTGAGGCGGTATTGACGACTTACCTCAACTATTGAGCACTTAAAACATAACTACATACAAAGTGCCGTACATAAAGTAAAAAACAAAAATCAAAACAGACAACAAATACAGTTAAAACTATAAATTCATAACAAAGACAGTAAATACAACAGTGCATAGACAGAGAAAACATGCTAAGAGGTCAGATTCCAAATTGTCTTTATTGTAAAAGCAAGTAAGACACAAACTTGACATTTTACTTGTTTTTAAAATTAAATGAAACAATAAAACAACAATGTCTGTTTTGTACCTATTTTCTAGGTGTAACCCTAAAATGTTGTTTCTTGGAGGCTGAGTAAAAGGCGGGCTACAAATAGTTTCGAGTTTAAGATGTTTTCTGGCGTTTTCCTGCTAAATAAACCAGACACGGCAGGACAGGATTCAATCACGTCTCTCTTTTATTCTGATGACTGCTAAGTTCCAAATCAATTCTTGAATTTTAATTGAGGTGGCAAACAGGAAGACGTTCTAATCGCAGGAAGGATAATTGAAGTGCAGTCATGAACGGCACTGCATTTCCCAGAATACCTTTCTTTAATATTAGGGCTTTAAAATGGCTGCCCAAATATTTTGGGCATTTTGTTCGGAGCACACTAGTGAAATACACCATTTCCTTCTCACAGATATGTGATGAGAACGAGTTTCTCTGAATTGCATTGATTTCAACATGACTTCCTGTCATTCAAATTAAATTCAACATCCTGTGGAGTGTAGTCTATTCAAATTAATCTACTAAATTGAATTCTGGAATTCAGAATTTTGCACAGCCTTTACCTTGCATCAGGAGTCGCCCATCCCTAATAAAAAGGCTTCTCCCCATTGTGCGTTTTCATGTGCGCCAGCATGTTTGCCTCGACACAGAACCTCCTGCCGCAGACGGGGCAAGCAAAGGCTTTTTCTCCCGTGTGTATCCGCATGTGTGTCAGCATGCTGGACTCCTGAGAGAAGGTTTTGCCGCAAAACGAGCAGGTGAACGTTTGTTGTAACGTGTGCGTTTTCATGTGCCATTCCAGGTTCACCTTCTGAGTGAATCGCTTATCGCAAATTGAACAATTAAACGAATCCTCTCTGTGCGCGTGTATGTGATCGCTTAAATTCCTCTTGCAGGAGAAGATTTTACCGCAAATTGGGCAGACTAAAGGTTTATCAACAGTGTGTGTTACCGTGTGTGCAATCAAAGCGACTCTTGAACTAAACCTTTCGCCGCAAACGAAGCAGCTCTGGGGGTTCCCTCCCCCGTGTTTCCTCATGTGCGCCGCCAGGTGAATCTTCCGCGAGAATCTGTGACCGCAAACCGAGCAGTTTAAGGATTTCTCTCTGCCGCGGGCGGTCACGCGTGACTGCGCGCGCGCCAGCGGGCTGTGATCATCCAGCGGCGGTGACCAATCGGGCGATTTGTCGTCGTCTTCGCGCTTTACGAGGGCGCCGGTCAGCAGCAAGTTGCTGATGCTGGACCCCTCCTCCTCTTCCTCCTCCTTAATGCGGCGGCGCTGGGGATGCTCCAAACTGGAGGTTCCTTCAAGTTCTTCTGTAGGTGACAAGCAACCAGAGTTGGGAGTAAGTCACAGTCTCTCGCCTAAACCTTACAGTTCCACAAATTTGTATTTTGTGCATACGTTATACCCCTTTTCTTGGCTACAGATGAGTATTTCATGCACAAATTACGCGTATTTTGTGCATGTTAGAAATATGCCATGGACACAATTAATATTTTTTATTTTATTTTAACCCTGGAGAACCCAAGAACCCTTTTCTTCTTTGGAAAATTATGAATTATACATTAAATGACTGCTATAAGTTAAGTTCACTGAACACCAAAATATGTTTTTTTCAATTTTAACCCTTTATTCCCTAATTTAGGATTAGGGCCAAATTTGACCCTTTGGGATTTAGGGGTATCATTTCGAAAAATCGGAATAACAAAAACTGTCAGTAAACTATTTAGAATTTAAGAAAATAATCAAATACACAGCTACATTGAACAATATAAATGTTTTGTTTTATTTGTTGCATTTTAGAACTGGATTTTGAAATGTACAAACACACTTTGGCCAATGGAAACAAGAACACAGGGACAAAAATCACTGCTGGAAAAAAAAAACACCATTGGTCTTTCTTATCCAAAAATCTGTCAGAACTCACACTAGACATTGTGATAGTCTTTGAAACAATTTCTCTTTTTGTTAATGCAGAGAGGTACTGCACATTTTTCACAGTGCATTTCAGTCTTGAGGTCCTTGCACACGGCACATCGACGGCGATTTTCCTCCTTGACAGGCCAATGGCCGATTTGGTCAAAACAGACATCTGCACTCTGATAAACTCGAACAAATCTTGGTGGTGGCGGGAATGAGGGGGAGGAGGAGCTAGGAGTTGATGGCCTACCCCGCTTTCTTGCCGTTCCAACTTCAACCAAACCTTGAGCAACCAAACCCTGAAACTTGCGAAGCTTGAGAACTTTAGATCCAGTGATTCCCTGTGCCTCGCAATCGCGCTGGTAAAGGAGCCATGCATTGATCACCGCAACGGACATGAAGTGCTCTTTTTTTGGACTTGTCCCAGCGCCGAGCTTTTCTCAAAAGGTTCTGGTCCAGCATATGTTGACATCAAACGGACTGCTTTCGTGTCTTGCCATTTCAAACAAACCGTGTTGGTGTTGGACTCCAATTGATAAATCGTAGGATCCACGGCCTTTCTTGGACAGGTCTTTGTCAGGTATCAGGTTGCACTTGGACAGACGGTTTTCCCTCACAGTTCCTGTGTAGTAGATTCCCCTTTGCCAATAATTTCTCAATGAGGGGCATGGAAGTGAAGAAATTGTCAGCAAAAATCAGGAAATTGACTTTCTCTGCAAGCGATTCGCATAACTTCACTACAATGTCTCCACCAACTCCCAACTGACTCTTTTTTTTGGCCCTTTTTGTCCACTGCCACCACCGTTTCCTTGATATATGTCAAAGTCGTGCAGGAGGCCAGTGACACAACAGCGCGCCCACACTTTGAATCCCCGGGCTTTCCTTTGATATATTGCCTTATGCCACCAAATTTACCTTTGTACGGCACCATCGTCTCATCAATGGATTGTTTTTGTCGAGGAGCAATTGTCAGACATTGTCTCCGAAAAGAATCCAAAAATGGTCTCAGTTTCCAAACTTGTCACCACCACTCTAGCTCATGTAAGTGCAATATTCATCCACGAGATGGCCCCATGCAGGGGTCAGAAGTGGCACTCTGGACTTTTGAAGTTAAATTTGTAAAAATTAAAAATTAAATAAAAACTAAAAAAAAGGTCTTACAAAGGTCTTATTTGAGTAGCAGAATTTATAGGGTCCAAATTTGACCCCGTGGGTTCTCCAGGAAACACAGTTGGAAAAAAAATAATTTGAATTTTTTGCATCCATGGAATTTTCTTATTCTTTCTTCTCTAACCTGAATTACTTTGTGCACATCGCTGGCGTCGGACCGAACCCTTGTACCTCCAAAACGGCCAATTTTACGGAGACCCCAAAAAACGGGATGAGCAAGCCATTATCGACACTTTAGATTGGTCAATAAATAATTTGTAAAATAACAGCCACAATGAATTGACAATAGTGTAGATTTTTGAAAAAAATACGACATTTATCAAATTGTGACTTACAGAGGCTAAACTTAACCATTTTCATGTAAGGAAAAGCGTATTAATTAAAAGTGTTTGTTTGTTTATGTGACCTTTTTCATCTCACCTTCAGAGTCTGTACCGCTCCTCAAAAGTTCATCAATGTCATCACTGTCAGACAGCGGAGCAAATAGGGGGTCTGCTTGTGGTGATCCGTGGTGGTCTCCTTTGGTCTCCGTCATTTGTGTCATTTGTTGCAACTCAGTCGGTTCTTCTTCCATTTTCATGTGGACAGCTGCCATCTCCTCTTTAACATGGAGGGGCTGTGGATGCGCCAAACTGGTGGTGCCCTCTTGCAGCTGAGGGGGAGGTTGTTGGACTTGGTGACCAATCAGCGGCTGCACATCTGTTGGACACAAGCGACAGAAACGCAGTTGAGCTCATGTTATGCGAATAAGTATTAACATTTTTCGTACAAATTATGGGCCTGATTTAGGTGTAAACACGATGATGATTCTCTCAAGGCAGCAAGTGGTCTGCCTCACAGTTCTACGATCCCATTTCATCGAAGCGTTAATTCTCCTTGTGACTTTCCATAAACGCTTCAGGGTAGCTAAACGTAAACAACAACTCGTGAACATTTGAACGCACCTTGGATGTGCAACAACAGTTGTGACTTTGAAATAGCTTCCAGTTGTCGTCGTTGTTGCTCGCTCTCCTCTCTCGCTCGACGAAGTTGCTCCTCGTACGACGCTATCGTTCTTTCAAACAGTCCGAAGATTTCGTCGGCGGCCGCAATCAGTCGCTCTCTTACCAAATCTTTCAACATGTTTGACGATTTTTCACCTTTTGTCGTCCTCACGCGGCAATTTAAACAGTCAGGAACTTCCGCTTTCTTCGTCGGTGGTGGTTTATTTCGGACGACAGTCGCACAGCTATAACGCCACGCGCTCGCCATCTTGAGGCGGTGTTGACAACTGCTGGACGATATTGGAAAGCAGAAGCTGTCCAAACGATTTTTACTAGAATGTGAGAGGGACTGAACAGGAATTTGACTCGTTCATAAATTTGAATTTGAATTTTTTCAATTTAACACAGGCGTGGGAATGGAGAACCACTTGCTCCACCAGATGCATGCAGCCTCTAAGTCAGGGGTATCCAAGCTCCAACACACCTGTTCCAATCAACAGTAACATTATCAGGCCTATGCAGAGCTTACCGATGAGCTTCAGCTGTGTTGGAGGAGAGAAACATCCAAAACCTGCATGACTACCAGCCCTTGAGGACCAAGTTTAGACACCACTGATCTAAGTAGTGCACCATCAGCATAGACTGTGGCACCCAAATTTATTTTTTCAAATAGCCAAAAGATTTCATCCGCGGCCGCATTCAGCCGCTCTCTTACCAAATTTTTCAACATTTTGCCATTTATCCCCTTCGCAACCCCCACGCACTGACACTAACTTCCGCTTTTTCTTCTTCTTCGGTGGTAGTTCTAGTCACGTCATGTGGCCGCCATCTTTAGGCGGCATTGAAGACGGCTCAAAGAGGCGAGCATAAAAGCACGTGAAGGGTACGAAATTGACATTGAATTTGTTTCTCTTTTGAACTCAACTTTATTTATAGAGCACTTTAAAAACAACCAAAGCTGCATACAAGGTGCTGAACATAAATATACAGTCAGACATATAAAAACTGAGTTATATTAATAACATGAACACCTTAAATACAATAAAACACTGAACCAATTTAAACATTACAATGCAATAAAATACAAGACATGTTATTGAATAGAAAAGATTATGTTATATTTACTGCACACTGACATCATGATACAAAACAGTAACACACTACAGTAGTGTGTATATATACAATATAATATGCATCTGTATTTTTTTTTGTTAAGTTTTAAAATAGTTTTTATACGACGGCGTATTGGGGCCACAAATAACAAAAAAAAAATTAGATGGCAGGGGCAATATTCCGAGAAAAAAAATTGCCACTTAATAAACTCGTAAATTTTGGAGTTTATAAAGTGGCAAATTTGCGAGTTTTTTTCTCTGAATATTGCCCCCGCCCTCTAAAAAAAAATATATATATATATTTATATGTGGTCCTAATATGCCGTCGTATTTTTGTCTGTTCTTTTTTTCTAATCATTATTTCGAGCTGTTACACTATGAAAATAGAGTTGATAACTTGATATGTTATTTACAATGGGAAAATATGTTTAGAACAACATGGAAGTCAATCAAGCCTACAAAAAAAAAAAAAAACTTAGAGGAACTCAACTGTAATAAAATGTTTATAATTTGATAATGGGGCAAAAGTATTAATCAATTTTATCCATCTATGTGAGAGTATTTGTTGTTGTTTTTTTTAATTAATTTTGTTTTTTAGCAGTGTCCATAGTTCATTGATGTGACTGCTGCTGTTCACTGCTTCCAAGTTACAACCAAAGAAAAGTTAGTTTACAAAAGCACTTTAAGTGTTGCCAGTTTAAGCAATTTTGCTGCCACATTCAGCAACTATTTTTCAAAAATGTGACCAAAAGTGGGTCTTTTGCTCTCTGCTTGGAAACAGGAAGCCAATCACAACATCAATTTCATTGCGTTGTGTTTATAAAATACATGTATGTTTTCGCAAAACTGTGCAGGTTAGTGTTTATTCTCCTTTGTGTGTCTGCGTGTGCGCTTTAAATCTGTTCTTATGAGAGTAGTTTTTACCACAAATTGAGCAACTGAAAGGCTTTTCCCCCGTGTGTGTTTTCATGTGTGACACCATGTTCCCCTTGAGAAAGAACTTCCTGCCGCAAACGGAACAAGCAAAAGGCTTTTCTCCCGTGTGCGTTCGTTCGTGTCCGATCAAGGAGCCCTTTTGCGCAAAGCTTTCGCCGCAAACCGAGCAACTGAAAGGTTTTTCCCCCGTGTGTATTCGCATGTGTGTGATCATGGTGGGCTTCTGAGAGAAAGTTTTTCCACAAACCGAGCACGAGAAAGGTTTTTCTCCCGTGTGCGTTCTCATGTGCGATTCCATGTTCACCTTCTGAGTGAATCGCTTACAGCATATCGAACAATTAAAGTTTTTTTCTTTGTGTGTGCGCATGTGTTCGTTTAAATTGCTCCTGTAGGAAAAGCTTTTGCCGCAAGTTGAGCAAGTGAAAGGTTTCTCTCCGGTGTGCGTTACCGTGTGCGCAATCAAAGCCACCTTCGAAATAAATGTGTCGCCGCACACCGAGCAGCTAAAGGGTTTTTCTCCAGTGTGTTTTCTCATGTGTGACACCAAGTGAATCTTTCGAGAGAATCTGTTGCCACAAACTGAGCAGCTGAAGGATTTCTTTCCAACGTGCGTACTCGCGTGCGCCCGCATGTGCGCCCTTTGGGTAAACGTCTGACCACACACCAAACAGCTAAAGGGTTTGTCACCGGTGTGGGTCCGCGTATGTACATTCAAACTGTACTTACTGGGAAAGCTTTTGCCACAAACGGAGCAGCTAAAGGGTTTTTCTCCCGTGTGCATCCTCATGTGGAGAGTCAAGTTGCACTTGTAAGAGTAGCTTTTGCCACAAACCGAGCAGGTGAAACGTTCTTTACGCTGGTCGTCACTTTCGCAGTCTGTGTCGCTCCTGGAAGGTTCTCCCGTGTTGTCGCTGTGTGACAGTGGCGCCAAGAGGTTCTCCGGTTGCGGTCCTCCACAGTGGTCTCCACTTGGACTGCCATGATGAAGCTGTGACGAATCGGGCAGTTTCTCGTCGTCCTCGTCTTCACTCTTCATGACGACGATGGTCAGTGGCAACTCGCTGATGTCTGCCTCCTCGTTTTCCTCCTTAATGTCAGGGAGTTTTGGATGCTCATCTTCTTCTTTAAGGTAGTGGGGATGTGGATCTTCTTGCTCCACACTGAAACTCTCCAAAAGTTCATCTGTCGGACACAAGCAAGTATAGGTAAGCCATAAGTTAGTCTCAAGCAGAGGTGAGGATTAGCGAGTTTATTGCACTTTTTAGATAAATTATTTATCTAATTTAATACTATACTTCAGAGAAGCATGGTACACAGAATCAATCTTGGTCAGACATTGATCGGAAGCATTTTCATATTTAACAAGTCTCCGTAATCTACATGGAACCAAAAGAAAAACAACATGAACATACTTATTACAATTTCTTGTATTACTTTTACTAATATTTTGGTAAAGAAGACAACTACTGTACTACTACTTTTACTCTGTTACATTGAGCTAAATTATGCTTGCTACTTTTATTCTTATCGACAGAATTTGGAATCTATTTCAGTTTGTCAGACACTTTTGTCACACGACTCTGAAAGAGTCCTATTTACGTGACAATAGCAGAATTCTTTATTTACCTTTCAGGCTTCAACTGCCTAAACATTTTCACATTTCAGCCTACAAGAACTCCACTTGGAACGTAATACCAAAATTATTAGAACACATTTATTAAAAAAAAAACATAAATACTATACAAAAACACAATATAAATGCACACAACTGTCCGACGTGAATCATCTTGTTTCACTAGTTGGCAAGAATATCTAGCTAAAATATGAAAAGAACATAAAACTTTGAAATAAAATATATCATATTCACTGGACATTCTGAATGAATTCATGTGTGCAGAATGCAAAATAATACGCTGGGGGCTATTCTTTGATAACAGTCCGTCTGACTGAGTACGTATCATCATGTCGTACCAATATAAACGTAAATTAAGTTTTCCCAGCCACGATATTTGTCTGTACAAGGTGAAAATATGAACAAACCTTGTTCGCGTTGCACGCTTTGGTTCTTGACATCTTCCAGTTGTCGTCGTTGTCGCTCGGTCTCCTCTCGCGCCCGACAAAGTTGCTCCTCGTATGACGCGATCGTTTTTTCAAACAGTCCGAATATTTCGTCAGCGGCCGAAATTAGTCGCTGCCTTACCAACTCTTTCAACATTTCGATGTTTTTCACTCGACTTTGCTGTGGACTCGTTTACGTTCCGTCTTGAGCAACGAACACTTCCGCCTCTTTCTTCTTCAGGGATGGATTTAGAGAACCACGCATCCGTGGCGTCAAATTACCGCCATCTTGCGGCGGTAGAGAAACTGTTCAAGATGAACAGAGCAGAGGAAACTCTTGTTATTGTATGAGCATACATATAAGTTTATTTATACCAGGTCCAACAGTACAGGTTACCTGTCTCGAATTTTGCCTTTTTCAGCCCGAAGGGCGCATCCACAGTGTAACAGGACCTCCATCTTGCAGCGGTATTGAAGACGACTCGAGATCAAGAGAACAGAAGAATAAAGTAGAGCTGTGGTCGTGACTCGTATTTATTTCAAATAATGTGAGCACACACTGTCAACAGAGGACATTCCACAGAATTCTTGATGTGAAACAACCAAATGGAAAACAAACTTTGGAAATACGGTGGAGGAAAATCAACATTGCAACCATTCATCTTTACATTTTTCTTCATGTGTATTTTTCAGTCCATTAATTGGCTTTTGCCATCAAATCAGTACATCACAAACACAATTAACCCCACTTTGATTCGATTAGGCTTCATTACAAATGACAAAAATTTGACTGATGTTGAGATGAAAAAGTTGCAATTATGGCATTAAATAAGACAAAGAGAGTAATAGAATATCAAATGTGCAGTAAAGACAACAGAATATAATGCAGACAACGCATCCAGAAAGTATTTCCGGGACTTTACTGCAGTTTGTTAAATTACAGCCATTTTCCAAAATTGATTTTTTTTATTATTGACACACCACATCATATAAAGTTTTTTTTAGATTACTATATTCAAAAAAACAAAATAAAAAAATAAGACCACATATACACGTATCAACAACTCTTTAGCAGTCTTCTACACAAAATTCTGCCAAACAAGCGTGGCATGAACATAAGTCAAAAAGTCATAAATCAGACTACAACAATAATACAAACAAATCTGTGTCTTTCTTATTCAACATTCAATGTTTCATGAAAAAAAATATAGGAAAGCTCTGTAAATACTTTCCGGATGCAGTGACTATACAATGTGCATTGTAGTAGATTTTTTTCCCCCCACACGTTTTATACTACTTTTCTACCCTGGATACATGATAAAACAACTTTTTCCCAAGTGTGACGCCACAAGAATGAACCTTTGATCACGTCAGTTCATCATCAAGTAAACTACTACTCCCTTCGTCCTTGTGTCTGCGGACATGTGCGTTCAAATTACTCTTGTACGCAAAGCTTTTGCCACAAAGTGAACACGTGAACAATTTCTCTCCGGTGTGCGCTGCTGTGTGCGCGATCAAAGCCACCTTGAGGATAAAGCCTTCGCCGCAAATTGAGCAACTGAAAGGTTTTTCCCCCGTGTGCGACTGCATGTGAACGTTCAAATTGCTCTTGTGGGAGAAGCTTTTACCGCAAACGGAGCAACTGAAAGGTTTTTCCCCCGTGTGTATTCGCATGTGTGTTACCATGGTGGGCTTTTGCGAGAAGTTTTTGCCACAAAACGAGCATGTGAACGGTCTTTCGCCCGTGTGCGTTCTCATGTGTGTCACCATGTTTGCCTTCTGAGTGAATCTCTTCCCACAAACGGAGCAACTAAAAGTTTTCTCTTTGTGTGTGCACATGTGATCTCTCAAGTTACTCCTGTAGGAGTAACTTTTCGCGCAAACCGAGCACGTGAAAGGTTTCTCTCCGGTGTGCGTTCTCATGTGTGTCACCATGTTTACCTTTTGGGTGAAACGTTTATGGCACATGGAGCAACTGAAGGGTTTTTCTCCACTGTGCGTTCTCATGTGTGTAGTCAGCTGGCACTTATAAGAATAAATGTTTCCACACAATGTGCAGGCAAAGTGTTCTTTATGGTTGCCGTCACCTTCGTAGTCTGCATTGCTCCTTGAAGGTTCTTCTATGTTGTCCTTGTGCGGCATTGGAGCTAAGAGGTCATCTGGTGGTGGCCCCCCATTTGGATCGTGATGCTGAAGCAGCGATGTCTCAGGTAGTTCATCATCATCGTCTTCGCTCTTCACAACAACCACGGTCAGTGTCTCCTCATCCTCCTGCCTCTCATCCTTCTTTTTAACATGGAGGGACTGTGGATCCTCCTCTTCCTCTTCTTTAACGTGAGAAGTCTGTGGACCCTCCTGTTGCAAACTGGAGCTTCCTCCCTGAAGTTGTTCTTGACCAGCAATCAGCTGCTGGACATCTACAAGACGCAAACAACACAATGACAATGCAGTGAGATGTTTTGGCTTCATGTGATATTTTGTCAACGTGTAACCCAGCTGTAATTTCAATTCATACTACTGCTACTCCAAGGCGAGCATATATAACTGTTACAAAACATAAGTGTCTTATGGGAGCTGGAACGTTTTAATGCAATTTAAATTAATTTCAATGGGAAAATGACCTAGCTTACCGACGCGCGTTTCTGTAGACACAATTTAAAAAGAACAAAAAAAATTATCCGCCAAAGCTAAACAGTTGCGTTAAAATATGTAAATACCTTCGTTGGGTAGCCCAATGTGTGTCTTGCGAACAGCCTCCAGTTCTCGTCGTTGTCGCTCGTTCTCTTCTCTTTTTCGACAAAGTTCCTCCTCGTACGACGCTATTGTTTTCTCAAACAGAACGAATATTTCGTCAGCGGCCGCAATTAGCCGTTCCCTTACCAAATCTTTCAACATTTTGACGCTTTCACTCGATTCGGCTTAGCTTAATTTCGTTCCGTCTCGATAAGACGTATACTTCCGCCTTTTTCTTCTTCGGGGGTAGTTTTACGCAGCAGAGGATCAGCGGCGTCGAACCGGCGCCATCTTGTTGCGGTATAACGACTACTGTCTCAATAGAGAAAATGGGGAAAGAGCCGTTGTTGTTTATATTGCAAAAAAAGAGCAACGAAAATGCATGACTTATTAACGTACATGTAGAAATAAAAACAGTCACTCATAACCACGGCCGCCATCTTTCTCCGGTATTGAAAACGTGGACAGAGGCGATAAGAACAGCTAATTTACCAAGAGTGTAAACAACAAATAGATGCAATTTACTTATAAAAGTAGATTTGTAAATATATGACGCAAACACAAACGTTGCAGTTATTATAACAAAGCAATAATCAAAATACAAAACATTCAGATTTGTAATACAAAAAAAGACAACAGAATAAAAAGCAGCACATATGTGATAAACAATAAACTTGTGAGCATATTTACATTTATGTGAACTTTAATAGACATTGAACATACACACACATACTGTTGTACCTTACAACACCACAGTGGATTTGAAATAGAACTTTCAGTTTTAATTTAAAACATCTGGAGTGTCATTTAGTCCCGTGTGCGATCTCTTGTGTTTAATCATATTTACCTTCCGCGTGAACCTCTGACCACAAATGGAGCAGCTAAAAGGTTTTTCTCCGCTGTGCGTTCTCATGTGTAACACCATAATGGATTTTAGGTAGAATCTTTTGTCGCAAACCGAACAGCTGAAGGACTTTTCCTCTTTGTGTGTGCGCATGTGTATATTTAAGTTGCTCTTATAAGAAAAAGTTTTCCCGCACACCGAGCACGAGAACGACTTCTCTCCCGTGTGCGTCGTCATGTGCGCAATCAAAGCCACTTTCTGAATGAAACCTTCGCAGCACACGGAGCAACTGAAGGGCTTCTCCGCATTGTGCGTTTGCATGTGCGCGTTCAGACTGCTCTGGTAAGAGTAGCTCTTGCCACACACGGCGCATGCGAACAATTTCTTCCCGGTGTGCGTGGCGGCATGCGCAATCAGCGCCACCTTTCGGACAAATTTGGCATTGCAAACGGAGCAGGCGAAGGGTTTTTCCCCCGTGTGCGTCTGCGTGTGTCGCGTCAGGCTGCACTTGTACGCGTAGCTCTTGCCACAGACGGAGCAGCTGAACCCTCCTTTGCCCGTCCCCTTTTCGGAGAGTTTGTCGTCATCTGTATCGCTGGTATCTTCTATGACGTCGCTATGTGACAGCGCGGGTCCTCTGCAGTGGTCTCTGCCCGGACTGCGGCAATGAAGTTGCGACGACTCGGGTGGTTCGTCTTGGTCGTCTTCACCCTTCACCACCACAACAGTTAGTGGGAACTCATCATCTTCTTCTTCTTTGACATTGGCGGGCTGTGTATCCTCCTCGTCATTGTTACGTTGAGGGGGCTGTGGACCCTCAGCTTCCTCTTTGACTTGACAAGCAATCCGCTGCTGGGCATCTGGAGGACACAAGTGACTAAAAAAATAAATAAAAGACCACATTGTGAAAAAGTAGAGAAAAAATGTCATGAAAATAATTCAATTTTAGAAAAAGAAACACAAAAAATAAAGCTATTATTGTAACAAAAATATTAGGAGGAAAAAGGACAGATCAGAAATGAATGTGATATTTTAATACACTAAAAAAATTAATACACTAAAATTTGAAACATGAAAATAAAATAAAAAAACATCGTGGAATTTTTTTAATTTTTTTAAATAGCACAGAATGGGAAAAAATATTAGATGCAAATAAACAATATTATAATGTAAAAAAAAAAGCTAGTACATAAATATTGGGTGGTGGGGGGTGGAAATCATCAAATTATTCTGTGTATAAGAAATGTTATATACAGGTATATATAAAGTTTATGTTTTGAACAATTTATAATTTATGCTCAATAAATGGGACAATATTTGAATTGTACTGGTGCTTGATGTCAGGAATTACTCAAATGAAAAAAAAAGTGCTATTACTTGAATCTCTAAAATACATTATTTTGTAATATATCTCTTTTTCCGTAGCAAAATTGAAATCCCTCGTAGTGGCAATATTTTCAAAGTAATAAAACGTTTTATTCCTTGCAAGAAAGAGGCCAAACTGTGTGGAGGAAGTATATGGAATGCAATGAGACTGCAGCTGCTGTCACAAAACCAAACGCATGAACATAACAGCTGCCTCGGGTAATGAGTAATGAGTGTCAAGACAAAAGATGCAATTGTGCTGTCTATTGGCTGACTTGCAGCTATTTTCAGTGTTATTTAATGTAAAAAGAACAGATCAAAAATAAGTTCTGTTCCAAATTTACTGTAAACAAGACGTGTGGCAACAGCTTATAGTGTAGTGAACTGCATATTGTGCGTTTGCACTGTACAATCTCTCCTTTTTTTATTGTCCACTGCAGTGGTGAAACATTCATTTTTTTCTACACATTCACATTTCTGCTGATGTAATAAGAAACCGCAACATTAGACTCTTGAAACGAGTGTACAACAGAACCTAAGGCTAGTGGACATGTTACCTTCGATGTGAAGCACAATTCGAGTTTTGGCAACAGCTACTGGATGTCGTCGTTTTGCTTCGTTCTCCTCTCCCGTTCGACAAAGTTCGTCTTCATCTTCCTCCTCCTCATCCTCATCCTCCTCATCCTCCTCGTGCACCTCTTTCCACATTTCCCGAGGTTTTACGAATAAAATGGTTAAGAAGTGATACAGAAGCACCGCTGTTCGGGAGCTGGTATCAAATGACTACTGTCGCGTGACTGATGACGTCACATTTGTTCGCCAAGCCTGTTGTTGGTCAACGACCATTTAAGCGTTTTCCTAACACTATAAATTACACTGAAAATGTTACTTGGGAATTGAGCGATATAAATGAACAAAACAATTAAGGCCATCTCTTTTTTTTCTTTTTTCTTTTTAATTCAATTTAACGCATGCGTACAACACAGACTGTTATCTTGGATATCTACGGCACGCCTTCGGTGACAAACCTGAACATGCAAATCTTTAGAGAAAGGGCTAGCGCTCTCAACGTCTTTACGCGTAGTCTCAAACTGTACATACACGTTCCATTTGTATTTATTACAAAATGCAGCCATATATGCGAGTTACATGATACACGAGGTTTTTCTCGTTCATCTGCTGCTCTTACAGTGAACGTGGACTGATCAAGTTTCATTAACGTGAACGCGCACTTTTTCTTTCCTTCTTCTTTTTTCCTTTTTTTTTTAAATCTCACTACACGTCATACTTGGCACATTCTCATTCTCTGGCACAAAATATAGCTTCACAAGATAATTAGATTGTATAATATCAATATTTCTACCCAGATTAAATGTAGTACATTCTGTAATGGCAGCATTTATTAGTAGTAATAATGGACATTTTTTGTAGTGTTCTCCACAACATTCAACAATTTATGGCTCAGGGTGTAGAGACGGTCGTTCAGTAACCAGAAGTTCGATCATCGCTCTCCTCAAGTCATGTGTTGTTGTGTCCTTGGGCAAGGCACTTCACCCACATTGCCTCCAGTGCTACTAACACTAACATGTATGGAAGGTGCGAATGTTTGGTGGTGGTCAAAGTGGCCGTAGGCGCACACTGGCAGCCACGCTTCCGTCAGTATAAGTCCGATACATTATTATTATTTCCCCAATCTAGGCTGACTCATTAAATTCTTCTTCTTTTTTTTTATTGGAGTGATTGCCATTATTATTATTATTAATTGCTAAATTTACATAAATCACAGAACATAAACAGGATAATTTTTTTTATTGGAGTGATTGCCATTATTATTATTATTAATTGCTAAATTTATATAAATCACAGAACATAAAAATGATTTATCCAACTCAGTTCAATGTACAGTGAACGTTAGTACTCTTTATTTAAAAAACACACATCATCTACATTTCAGGATCTGGTTATTACAGACAGTGTTTGATAGTATGTAACTGTGCAATACATACACTGGTAGCAATAAACACTCATGTAAAACATCAGCAGAAGGCCATTATTAGTTTATGCCATTGGCAAAGCATCTCTGACCAGCCGCCATTTTGCAGGGGTATTGGCGACGACTCAAGATTAGACAGTAGAGTAAGAAAAATGGCTACAAAGAAGCGAGAATCCTAAGTGCCTTAATAGAAGAGAACAAAACGTGCATAAAACAGCTCATCGCTCTCTCGGTGAAGCCTCAACACAACACAAACATGAATAAATCATTACCAGTGAACGAAAATCGAGTGAAGAGGATCACGAGGACGAATCAGCTGTGCAGTACGATGAAGATGACAAGATGATTTGTCCTGTACCGTACAACAAAATGGAGCATTTACTTCACTTAGCAGTGTCCCCACATGTGTGAAGTCAAACTGTTCTTATGAGCGTAGCTTTTACCACAAACGGTACAACTAAAGGGTTTTTCTCCTGTGTGTGTTCTCATGTGCGTTACCAGATGTGGCTTTTGAGAGAATGTTCGGTCGCACAATGAGCAACTAAAGGGTTTCTCTCCAGTGTGCGTCCTCATGTGCGAGTTCACATAATCTTTTGACGAGAATGTTTTGCCGCACACTGAGCAACTGTAGGGTTTTTCCCCTGTGTGTATTCTCACGTGTGTTATCACGTGCGACTTGTGCGAGAATGTTTTATTACAGAACGCACAACCAAAAGGTTTTTCCCCTGTGTGCGTTCTCATGTGCGTGATCACATAATCCCTTGAGGAGAATGTTTTATTGCAAACTGAGCAACTGAAGGGTTTTTCTCCTGTGTGTGTTCTCATGTGTCGAATAATTTTCTCTTTAACGACATTCTTACCGCAAGCTGAGCAGATAACACGTTTTTTATGCGTCTGTGACGCTTTCTTCCTGCCAAGGGTTGTCTTCTTTTCAGAGCATTCCCACTCTTTGTCGTCACCTTCGCAGTCCGCGTCGGTCCTTAAAGGTTCCTCTGTGTCGTCACTGTCTGACAACGGAGCGAAGAGGTTGTCTGGCGGTGGGGTCGCACAGTTGTCTCCACTTGGACTTTGATGGTGCAGCTGTGACCACTCGGACGGTTCGTCTTCATCGTCTTCATCGTCTTCACTCTTCACGACGACGTTCAGTGGCAACTCCTCCTCTTCCTCCTTCATGCGGGGTGGCTGCGGCTGCTCTTCTTCCTTTTTTATGTGGGAGGGCCGCGGATGCTCCCGCTCCAAACTGGGGCTCTCCACCTTGGGCTGATAGTGAATTTCTTCCGGCTGGACGTCTGCTAGATGCAAGCAACACAAGTCAATTATATTGCAATTCCACTAAATGCAATGGTACCATGCTTTTAAAATGCTAATGAGCTTTTCTTTCCATTTTTGAGGGGACTTATAAGCAGGGCACGTGCAATGTGATTGGCTGTTTGCAGAGACCATCAAAAACCAAACAAGCCACCTCTTTGAAGCTAATGACAAGAGACCATTTTGAATAGATTAGCCCTTCTTCCGTATTCAGCCGAAAAGGCTCCGCAGCTCGTACTCAATCTTTCTGGCATCCAATAAATAGTTCAACTGAGAATATGCAGTCTTCTGGTTGTTATTATTAGTATAGCGAGCATACAAGATAAAAGAACCGGTGAAAGTTCCCATCTGCATTTTACAGACACAGAGAGAGAGAGAGAGATTTAGCCACTGTGCTAACTCCAGCCTGGATGCTTTTTGGCTTTGTTTATTAATGTGCATTGTTCCTAAAAACAACAACAACAACAACAACCAGTGCCATTGGGTACCAGTTAGCCCCCAAGGACAATATGAGTAGCTCACAAGTCGGTTCTAAAAATAGCTCACCAGAGATGGCACACTGTGACTTACTAAAAATAATTTAAAAATAATGAGAAGAAGAATGTTCATATTTATGTATTTAAACTCAACATAGTAGGCATTTATAATGTATCAATTAATCTATATTTTGTTTGAAAATTAAAAATTCAATGGAAAAAATGTTTTTATTCATACACAAGCTAACATGTGCCAGTGCCTGCTCGCCACACAGACCTCCATCAATCATCAGATCTAGATTTAGAGATAATCCTTTTTGTTCCCTCTGCATTATGCACGGCTATTTCTACTTCATTTTAATTTTCAAATACAGAGGTACGTTTTCTTACTTACTCTTATTAGACAACTTGGTGACATCAGCCTCCTCCTCCTCCTCTTTGATGTGGAAGGGCGGTGGATCCTCCTCTTCCTCTTTAACATGAGGGAGCGTGCGTTCTTCTCGGCGGACAATCATCTGCTGCATGTCTGCAGGACACAAGCGACACACAATGAAGACACAAAAAGGACTCTGCCAGTCGCCTAAACCGCAAGTCCAACTTATTACAGTGTTACTGCAGCTTAAGGGAAGTAGTTCAATTTAAGACTTTTTTCAAATTCCATTTAAAATCGAATTTAAGACGAACCTCCCAATGCGTTTTGTTGCCCCCAAATTGCTGAAGTACATGAATGACGCGTATCTACTCTCATAACATCGGAAGACTTTTGAAAGATTGTTTTTAAGACATTTTGGCACGTTAGGATGTGAAAATTACAAAAATTGTCAGGTGTGTCGTGTTATTGAGAAGCCTCTGCCAGGATGAATGGCAAAGTTTAGAACAGGGGTTCTTAACCTTTTCTGCTGCCCCGTGTAAAATAAAATCAACAAAATGCAACATGGTTTTGTTGTGTTTTTGTGCTGATCTCGTCAGCTACTAGCAGGACAACGGCAGCATGCTGGTCACAACAAAACCATGCAGTGTTTTCTTTTTCTTGCAGAGTAGTCTAACTAACGAGATGAAAATATTAAATACGAGGGGGTACTACTATTACTACTTATTCTGGGCTTCTAATCCTTGATTTGTAATATCTTTTACAGCCCACGATTACACACAATGAAGGCATTGCAGACGTTCTTCTGCTCTCCGAATAATCGCAAATGACACTGGTAGCCGGAATTTCCCTACCAAGAGGGCCACAAGAAGAGCATTCTGGGTAATCAGTAAAGGTTGGAACCAGTGTACTAACAGAGTGCCTCAGCTTCTCCATTCTTTTTCATTCATCATTTTTTATCCACCAAGCTTGAAGAGCAACTGTTATGAGTAAGGTTTTCTACATTTAATATCACGACTACGCTACGATTTTGAGCCACTGCAGAACGCTCATCCTCCCCTTTTTTCAGAGTAACCAATGAACACACCTTGTACAATTTGAGAGGAAAAAAACTGCGTCCCGTCTTTGCCGTTGTCGCCCGCTCTCTTCTCTTACTCGAAAAAGTTAATTTTTTACATTTTAATGTTATCTTTTGTGGGGATTTCAACACATCGCCCTCTCGCTTGTATTTTTCGACTCAGCGATTTCCGCGTTTTCTTCTTCTGTGGTGGTTTGACAGATACATTTTGTCTGTTAAGACACATCCGCCATCTTGCGGATGTGTTATTGAGCACTAAGGGAAAAAATGAAGGAAAATAATATAACATATTATTCTACAGTTCAGAGTCGTAATGAGAATAAATGTATAATATAATGAATAAAATAAGGGATATTTGTCAAGAAAATGGACAATTATTAAATACAGAAATCATTTTCTCAAGCTAAAAAATATTTAGTCCTTCTTATTTAGAATTTGTTCGAGAACGTTGTATTTTTTTTATTGAGAGCAATAAACGGCAAGAGTACAGACAATTATGAAAGATAACATTATATGAGAAAAAATGTAGTGAGAAAAGTCGATAGTGCTTTAAATATCATTAAAATAATGTGATATTTTTTAATTAAATATAAAAGGGACATCTAATCGGACATCAATGCAACTTCTCAGGAAGTGGCAAAGGTAGCAAAATAGAGCCATAGTGTAACCTATAGGCTACTGTAACAAATTATCACATGGGACAGAGTAGCAGTAAATCTATAAATGCTATAAAACTATCTATAAATATCAAAAGAAATACTTGTAAACATATTTCACTCTTCTTGACCAGAGAGGCTAGTTGCTGACTACTGGTGAGTTTGCGGACTAACGCCTCAGTAACCATTACCCAATGCTTTTGTTTACATCGCAAATGGCCCGAATTACCACTACTGCGCAAGTGCGTCACTCACAGACATGACATCCAGCCAGCGGGAGACAAAGCGCCAAATAAATAAATAAATACATAAATAAATGACTTTGGTCGTCAACGTCATTGTGACTAATCGGCTAATCTTGGCAGCCCCACTGTACAAATTGTACATCTTCTCTGTGTCAAAAATGTAAATAAAGGCATAAAATGTGAAAAGTATGTTGATTTCTCCGTAACTGTTGCAATTTCTGTGTGGAATTTCCTTCTGCTTTTACTGTGTTTGCGACATAGAATTAAGGCGAGCTCTGCTTCATTATGTGGTTCGCGACGCTCAACAAATCAAGATGGCGGATGCACTTTTTACGGCTCCCCCTCCTTGTTATGACACTTCTGCTCTCCTTCCTTATTTTTTGGGCTGGCCCGCAAATAACTTCAATCCATGTATAATTTACATCAATTGAAAAGCAAGGGATGATTTTTCAACCGATTTCAAAATATTGAAAAAAAATCGGCAAATCCATGGTTCTATACTGGCATCTATTGTGAGTGTAAACAAGGTTTTTTGCGGTGATTAACTGGGGTAGGCCAGGATAGCCAAAAATTATACTTGAGTTACTGCCTAGAAATTTGGCCTCAAATAGAGAAACATGCAAATAATTGAGTAAAAGTAAATATTCAGAGAAAAGAGAGGAAAAAAAATACTAAAGCTCAACCAATTTCATTTTTGCCAATTTACAACTTCACCACTGCGAGGGAATTTTTCTCCCTCATTTTGACTGCGTTTTGCCCTTCTATGGTAAGGAACAACAGATGCGAATGGGTAGGAAGCTTTCCAATTTCTATTCACATACTGTTGATTTTATTCCAACATTACTTTACATTTACAAACGCGGACTGAGGTCGCCTCTCATGCCGATGGCAAATGTGCACATACTGTATGTTGATATCTAAGATCTAAAGCCATGCTTGCACCAAATTTACATCTCTGGTCCAATATTTTTAAGTCAACTTATAAAACCCAGATTGGGCTACACAACAATTAACACAAAAGTATAAAATATACAAAAATAGAAAACCCCAATGAATGATGCAAGTTATAAGTAAGTATGCTTGTGTCCTGCAGACGTCCGGCAGCCGATTGGCGATGAGGAGGAGCTCAACCCTCGGCAGCCCCTCATTAAAAAGGAAGAAGAGGACCCGCCGCTTTCCCACGAGGACGAGGAGGATCAGCTGTCGCCTTACATTAAAGTGGAAGTGGTAGAGGCCGATGTCAGCAAGTTTCCACCGACGTTGGCGTCTGTGAAGAGCGAAAACGATGACGACAGTCCGCCTGGGTGGTCATGGCGTCGTCGTCATGGCGGCACGTCGCAGCACGCGGCGGCGGGTGCTGACGCAGACCACCCCGGCGGACCGCCGCCGGACAGCCTTTTGGCGCCGCTGTCGGACAGCGACGACATGGAAGTGACGAGCGATTCCGACCCCGAGTGCTCGATAAGGGATCCAACTTTTAACGCCAAACAAAGTTCTCGACTGCACCACAAACGTCGCAAACCTAAACGCTTTCGGTGCTCGGTTTGCGGTCAACGATTTCTCCACGAAAAGCATTTGACTCAACACACGAGAAAGCACACGGGAGAAATACTTCGTTGCTCCGCTTGTTTTAAAGGCTTCATTCACAAGCACGCGTTAATTAAACACATGAAAATGCATACGGGGGAGAGAGCTGCCGGTTGTTCGGTTTGGGGTAAAGGGTTCATCAGAAAGTCAAACGCCGCAACACCTCAGTTCGCGAACAACCCCGCTGACGATGAAATACTCGCGGACGACGCTTGCGTCGGATCGCCCGCTGCGCTCGATTTGGTGAACAGTCACAGCGTGGATGCGGAACGCTTAGCTGCGACTTCTCTCGAACGGACGCCGAGTGCGCCCGACAATTTAGGTGACTTGGACCTCAGTGCGGAGCCGAAGCAGCTGAAAACCGCCGGCGATGTTGTTATTAAGAGGCCCGTTCGCTTGACTGTGGAACAGAAGAAGGAAATAATAGCCGAACATGAAACTGGCGTACGTATTAGCGATCTGGCTACGCAGTTTGGTTTGGCCAAGTCGACCGTTTGCACAATACTTAAAAACAAGGCGTCGATCAAGGCAGCTGACGTGGCTAAAGGCGTGACCCTCTTGACCAAGCAAAGACCTCAAATTTTGGAAGATGTGGAGAAATTATTGCTGCTGTGGGTAAATGAAAAGGAGCTTGCCGGCGATGGCGTTAGCGCGGCAACGGTTATCGAAAAGGCGAAGCGGCTGCACGGCGATTTGGTGGCAAACGCGCAGGGCGCAACTAGCGCCGCTGAACGTGACAATTTTAAAGCCAGTCGAGGCTGGTTCGATAATTTCATCAAGCGGAGTGGAATCCGTAGCATCAGGCACGACGAGGACGTCGCCAGTTTGAATGAAAAGGCGGCCGAGCAATTTGTGGGTCAATTTGAAACATTTGTGAAAAGCGAAAGCTACCTTCCCAATCAAGTTTTTAATTGCGGCGAAGCGGGAGTGTTTTGGCGAAAAATGCCCAAAAGAACCTCCCTCACGAAAGAAGAGAAGGCGCGGCCTGGACACAAGCCAATGAAGGACAGGCTGACACTTTTATTATGCGCCAACGCGAGCGGCGATTGTCAGCTGAAGCCACTTTTGGTCTACCACTCGGAAAATCCCCGCGCGTTCAAGAGCAATCGCGTGACGAAGGACGAACTGCCGGTAATGTGGCGAGCAGACGCGAAAATCAGGGTGACGCGATTTTTTTTCCTGGAGTGGGTGACCAAAGTCTTTGCGCCGGCTGTCAAGGCGTACCTCGAGGATAACGGCTTGCCTCTGAAATGCCTCCTCGTCCTGGATAAAGCGCCCGCTCACCCCCTCAGCTTGGAAGAAGACCTGGACATGGAATACAACTTCATCAAAGTCAAATTCCTGCCATCCAACACGACCGTTTTGCTTCAGCCCTTCGGTCGGCAGCTCGTTGTCCATTTCAAGAAATTGTATACGAGGGCGCTTTTATCGCGATGTTTCCAGGTCACAAGGGGCACCGATCTGACCCTGACCGATTATTGGAGGGACCATTTCAACATCTTCCACTGTATAAACATTATGGACGAGTGCTGGAGAGAACTTTCTTCTCGCGCCATGCAATCCGCTTGGAAGAAACTTTGGCCGGCGTGCGCGCCAGAAAAAGACCTGGAGGGCGTCGGTGCTGAGGAGGCGGCAATCGTGGAGGAGATCGTGTCCATTGGCGGAAGTATGGGCTTGGAGGTGGACAGGCCAGATGTGGAGGAGCTGGTAGAAGATCGGCCGGAGGAGCGCCGCAAAGAACTCGGCACGCGGGAACTTCTTGAGCTGCAGAGTGAACAGATGAAAAGCTACTAGGCAGGAGGAGTATTCGTCCGAGGAAGATTTTTTACGGCGCGGAAAAACGTTCTCGCGCCATGATAAAAGAAATTTGCAGTGATTTGGAGACTAAGTGCCAGCAATTCTGCTTTTAAATGTTGTAACTGACAAAAGAACAGTTAACATTGTAAATGATGATGTGATGTCCCATGTAGGAAAAAAAAATCTTTACCAAAAAAAAGTTTCACTGTTTCTAACATAAGAAGACAAAAAAAAAAGCTGAATGTCATAGAAAAAGACTGCTAAATGCATTATAGTACTAAAACATGTTCATGTAATTTTGTCTTAATATAATCAACTGTTTACATTTTTGTCTGTTCTGTTTTTTTTATTTTTATTTTTTTTAATGGCTTCAGTTTGCAAACAGTCCCGCCTAGAGATGCACAAATAAATTTCTGAACTGATGTGCAAACAGTTAATCAAAAGTAGACCATTTACTTTAAGCTGCTGACAATCCCTGTTGATGTTTGCATATTGATTGATTATTTTCTTCATTTTGTTTTCTGCACATTTTTCAATTCATATTCCAGTCCAGTAGGTGGCGGCAATGCGTCTCAAAACTAGTTTGCCAACACAAAAGAAAAACTGCGGAAGTTAGCAAGTTGCAAAACAGCGAAGGACAGTGGTGAATGTTTTCCAGCCTTCGGTTTTGAACCGCCTACATCATCAACATGTTGAAAGAGTTGGTAAGAAAGCGGCTAATTGCGGCCGCCGACGAAATCTTCGGACTTTTTGAGAAAACGATCGCCTTGTACGAGGAGCAACTTTGTCGAGCGAGAGAGGAGACCGAGCGACACCGACGACAACTGGAAGATGTTTGCAAGGCTCAAATTGTGATAAGCTTCGACGGTCCGTTCGTTAACATTTTTGTTATTTAATTAGTGTTAATTGATGACCATTTTATAGAAAGGGTGTTGGGGTTGATGGCGATGGCCAAATGTGCCCCTTGCAGTCCTAAACATTGTTTCTCATTTAAATTATTACTCCGCGTTGTTTTAATTTTATGGAATTAATGGCAATTTTCTTTCATTACCATTTTCCTTCTAGTTCTTATAATGTAGATTTTGTAATCTTGTATAGAACACACATTATTAATACTGAAACGTCTTTCAAAAACAATTAACCAAGTTCGTTACAACACAAATAAAATGAATCACAAATATCCAGTGGCCAGAAGAAGAAAAAAAAGTCCCAGTCAACATAGATATCTAGTTGTGCAACTTATTTTCAACATGACATGCAAAGAAAGAAACATTTAGTAATAGCTACTATTTAAATGGGGTCTTAACACAAAGGTTTTTTTAATTACAAATTTAAACATCTATCAAAAAGTAGTACAGCCCCATTAGTTTGTTGATTGTGTGTCTCATTTAACTGTCACATTTGTTTGATTTATGTTGCTGCTATGTTGTTGTTTTTAGACCCAACTACGAAATGTTTTGGGCTTGCTTTACTGCGGGGTGAAGCAGTGTGTAACAATCTGCAGTGTGGCAAAATAGATGGCTTCATGAGGAAAAAAACATATTGTGGAAATATGGACGCACGCCCTGATTGCCAGCCAATCGCAGAACTGTGTTGTTTTGTTTGAAAAATAAAAATTGACTGCAAAAGAGTTGTTGCAGTAATAAAATCAACTTTTTGTCATTTGTGTGCCGTGCAGATGTCAAGCAGCTGATGAGTCATCATGAAGAACTTCCACCTCAACTGCACGGAGGAAAAAATGCCAATTTGGAGCAAGCGGTTGCACTGCACCACCGTGATGAAGAGGAACATGAAGATGTACAGCCCCACCACGTTAAAGAGGAAGAGGAGGAGAAGGTTGACATCGACAAGTTTGCACTGACTGCTGCCTCGGTGGAGGGTAAACATGACGACGAAACACCCGAGTGGTCACAGCTTCATCATGCCAGTCCTAGTGGACCACCAGACGGCCTCTTAGCTCCACTGTCAGAGAGTGACGACATGGAAGGAACTTCGAGAAGCGACGCAGACTGTGAAGATGATGACAGACGTTCAAAATGCTCTGAGGGGACGCCGAAGAAACCATTTCCCAAACGTATGAGATGTCAAACTGAAAAAAAAAATAGTTTCAGCTGCTCAATTTGTGATAAAACATTTTCTCAAGAAAGCCTTATGGTGGACCACAAGAGAGCACACATGGAAGAAAAAAGTTTTCATTGCTCATTGTGTGGTTACAGATTCTCCTCTGTGTTTCTCTTGGTAAAACACATGAGGACGCACACGGGAGAAAAACCCTATTGTTGCTCAATTTGTGGTAAAACGTTGACCCAAAAGAGTCATTTGACTCGCCACATGAGGATACACACAGGAGAGAAACCCTATAGTTGCTCAGTTTGTGGTAAAGCATTCTATCGTCGGGCATGTTTGGCATCACACATGAGAACACACACAGGAGAAAAACCCTTCAGTTGCTCCTTGTGTGGTAAAACTTTCTCCCAAAATGCAAATAAAATAACGCATATGAAAAGACATGAGACAAACACTGTTTAGTTTTTCATGGTTAAACTCACAACATGTGGAATCACATCTGAACAAAAACACACAGGAGGAAAACCTTCCTTTTGTTTTAGTTTGTGGTGTAATGAATGTAAGCAAGACAACACAAAGAGAATGAAAATGTAATCAGTTATGCCACTGATTTCTCTAATGTGGCTTTTTTTTTTACGTGTAACTATTTCCAGACGGATAATTACATTACTTATGCAAGTCATTCTGTGTTACGCTTTATGGCATTTTCCATCGTGAAAAGATACTTTACACTATTTGTTTTCTTTTTTTCTCGATGCGGGATGGTGTACCACGGCCCTCGAGTGAAGTTTTGAAGATATTGTCTAAAATGTAAATACATTTTTAAAAGCATCCTAAATGTGTAGATCAAATAAATTCATCTGTGAATGCTCATTGTCAAGATTGATTTAATCTAATTAAAACTGCCTGAGAATACCACACCCACGTTACAAAATGGGGGGAGCAAAACGTCCGTCTTTTCCTTTAATATCGATCTATAGTATCAAAAGCCTTTTCTGTTTTAGATGTCATGTTTGAATGAGTTGGAGGACCCAAAAGCGGGGAAGAAGAGAGGGCGAGGCAGGGATGCTCTTTAACACAAATCATGATAAATGTACGAAAATTCCAGCAATTGATTATTTTTGTTGTCTATAGTTTGTTTATACTAGTAGAAATTTATTCCACAAGCTCCATTAGTGCCATAGAGGTGGATCTTTTTTCTCTCTGAAACCAGATTAGTGTTGGCTTTAAAGTTTCTTATAATTTAGTTCAGCATCTTTTCTTCTCAGTAACATTTTAGATATTGTTAAGTTATTAACATTGTTTTTCAGTTTTAAATTATATTTTAGCCGTTTATAATTATGTTAACTCAGTATGGCTAAATGAATAGCATTTTTATGTGTCTCACACTCCTGAGAAAATAAGGGAGTGTATGGGTCTGGTATCTGTCTCTTCCGTAGGAGACGGGCCGATGTGTGATTGTTTCTCTCTAATCTGATTTATAGCTATGGGAACTTGCTGAACTTGCAGAAGGGAGGAGAGAGGGATTTTCTTGTATACATTTAAGTTGTAACCAGGTGGGTTGTGGGCTGACCTTTTTCTGAACCCTCTTTGTGAATAAATAGCGATGTGAGCCAAGAGGAAGGAGCCACATCAGGACACAGACATCGCTTGGATGAATTTGTCAATGTGGACCAGAAGCTTCTGGTAATTAAAATCTTTGCAAAGGAACTCCTTCAACAGAATCTCACCATTCAGTTAATTGAACACGCAAAGAGTACAATACTTAATATTGTCTACTCTAACAAATGGTGACCCCGACGCTGAATTATAACGAATGGTCTCCTCCGTTGAACCAAACGGAAGGTGTTATTTTGACGTGGAACGGGCTGCGGCGTTCAAAGACGGGCGGAACTTCTAGGCCTAAATAAATAAAGTACGGTAAGTGGAGATCTTTATCCACGTAGAAGAAGTTTTGTCTGTCTGGTCCGCTGCAGCTGGTTTTTTCGTCTTCCAGAATTGTCTAAATTTTAAAAGAGATCTGTGTGAACGAGTGTAGTTTGATGTCGTTCTATTGTGAGTTGTGATAATTCCGACGATATTGAACTAAACACGTCGTGGAGTGGTGCATTTGAAGGTGACGTAATGCAGACTCGAAGTGATGAAGCTTTTTTTGTACAGGAAGAAATAGCGGTTAATTTTTTGATTTGTTTTGTTTTTCGTCAACGCTATGAAGAATCCTTAGACCATAATATATATTGAAGATTATGGTATGCGCTCTGCTTTTTAAGCAGTTTTGGCCGATTTGGGGACGAGTATCATATTTGTTCATGGCTCTTATTGAAAAAGTCCTATTTACACGTAATATGTTTTTTTTTTGAAAAAGCGCCTGTTTGAAATTGAACAGAAAGGGGTCCAGGTTGATTACAGCGATGATTGGATTTTGTATCACTGTATTTGCAATCGAGAGATTACGTGATTTATTTTATTTTGTAGGCGCTTCTACAATATGTAGTTTTGAGGTCAGGATTCCCGTTTGAATTCCTTTTGTTCCACGGTTGAATTCGTGAGCGCGTGACAAATTTCTTAAAAAATAAGCGCCTTGCAAAAATTTTGCAATAAAGGGAGAACAGTTTAGCTCAGCGGGATTGGGTAACCGCTGTGTATAAACGAGAGGTCACGTGATTCTTATGTGTGTCTGTGTGTGGCCATATGTGTTAACATATTGAACTATTAATATTGAAAGTGAGACGTCACTGTATTGAATCCGGAACTAAACATAAAAACTACAAACAAAAATGGAGGCGATTTCGACCCGGATACAGAATGGTTTGTCCTGAATGCGCTTCCGGTTCAGCAAAAAATAAAAGCGTCGATGAACAATGAAAAAACGAACTATGGATCGATTGTATACAAAGCTTTCGCTGGACAAAATGGTATGTCAGACTTTTGTATTTTCTTTGTTGGTAATGTAAAAAGGCTGAA
The DNA here is from genome assembly GCF_054856555.1 of Leptonotus elevatus. Classification (NCBI taxonomy): domain Eukaryota; kingdom Metazoa; phylum Chordata; class Actinopteri; order Syngnathiformes; family Syngnathidae; genus Leptonotus; species Leptonotus elevatus. The sequence goes on along the minus strand of NC_141243.1, from coordinate 2,687,276 downwards.
TCTGATGCTAAAATGACTCCAGCATTTGTGGAGCAGTTTACGGATGGGTTGTTCAAAGTTACCAGTTTACTGAAATCACCGTATAAAACTGCAGTTTAAATGCTATAAGATTTGTAGACAACGAATTGAAGGAATAACACCGTTTATTTTATTTTTTATACTGACTGAAGAGTGTGCGTATGCATTTGAGTGTGTGACCTAGCTTCTAAAAAAAGGTGGGGGTTTGTAAGTGAGAAGTGTGCATATGGGGATTTTGTTTGTTTTTCTTTAATATTTTAACTAAGTTTGGTGTTGTTTTGTGTGAGATGATACTGTTGTGATAGTGGCGTTTGTTTTATTAATGGGAATATGATAAAATAGGTTTTGCGATTTATAATGTTAAGATTCCTCCCCCCCCCCTTCCCCCGTTTCTAGGTTAGAAAAAAAGGTGGGGGCTGAGCTGTGCGCTGTGAGCATAATGTGTCCTCGTAATGGGACTCTTTTTTTGTCAAAATGGTAAGAGAGGAATGATAAACAATATAAAATAAGTAATAGTATTTGACTGAGCTAATAAATCTTTACACTTTAATGATTGATGACGATGGTTAATTTGTTAACTTTCCCTTTTCGGGACAAATGAATAAAGAGTAATGATAAAATAATGGCATTTTGTTTGAGAGTTGATATAATTATGCCTACATCTTTATAGCTGTGGCTGGAAATAAGATAGTTGAATAAAGAGTTATGAATGTTTTTGAAATTGACATGTTGATAATGATTTTTAATATTTGTTTTTTTTTTTTGAGTGTGTCATTTCAGAAACTGATGTTTGAGTTCCAAGGCAGATGAGGGTTTGATGGCCTTCACTGATTACAAACTGCGAACGGGATGCGCCCCAGCTGCTGATACGTTGTATGGCTAGTAGCTATTTGAAGGGGTATTGAAAAAAAAAAAAGAAAGCAGGGAGTGAACTGTCTTGCTATGATCCCATATCCTCAGTCTGGCATTTTTAAAGCATTGTATCAACGAATGTGCATTTTTTGATCAGGTGAGCTCTCAGAAAGACTGTGTGTCATCGGATCCACATTGCAGACAGCGTCTGAATGGATGTGGCAGAGATCAAAGGTCAAAAGCCGCAGAGCAACAGTCTTCTCGTCCTGTGCCTAAGAAAAACATGATGTTCAAATTCCTCGATGCCCAGTGACTGTGTATACGCCTCATTCTAGTGACTTCTCCCCTATGGCTGTTTTGCATCCAGAGGAAATCTAAATGCCTGCTCTGAACATTGCTGCCACAAACAGCCGCCATGCTGGCCAGGACTGAACATTGACAACAGCTGCCGTCCTGCCTTTTGCTGGGGGTCTGGACAAAGAAAGTTGGTGGTCGGAATGAGATGTGATCCATTCAGTAAAATGCTACATGGTGATTACAAGGCATTTTTAATGTGTTGAGGGGGGAGCTGTGATCTATAGCAAGATATTTCAGGAAATTGAAAACGACATATGTAAATTTGAAATGAGGGATTGAGAAAATTTATTTCAATCTATAGCCTACTAAATTTTTGCCTATATTTTTGGGAGAATCAGTTTCTGAATTGGTACAATGGGAATTTTATTAATATGTTATGATATGATATATTTTTATTTTCCCCGTGAGGAACTTTTTTGGACTTCGTCCAGCTGCAGCTATAATATAAAATAAATAATAGAATAAAATGAGTAGTAACAAGTAAAAGACTAACTAAGAGTTTGATGGCTAAGTTTGATTTTTTTTTAAAAGCACTGTGATTTATAAATCCCAGAAATATTTTGTGTGCTGTGTTTTTTATGAGCCCCGCTAATATGTGAAAGATTAGCAGTTTGAAGATGATTTTATCCTCAGCCCCACTAAATCTGTAAAAGAGGTGAGGTTGATTAGCAGTTTAAATAATTTTCGGGACTCTAGGAGAATTAGAGTAATATGGTTATCTCTATTTTTATGGCCCCAAAGTCATCATATATTAGTGTCTTAAGTTGTATCTGCTTATGTTTAGTTTTATAGTGTTTTGTAGCTCTTTTGTTTATCTCATAGCCTGATTTAGAGGGTTGAGTTATTTATGACGTCTTTTGAGTCATGAGGTCTCTATTTTGTCCTCCCTTTGTCTTGACGTGTTTGAAAAAATCAGTGGATCTTTGTCAAATGAGGGAGTTTATGTTTAAGAATTTAACCAATGTAGACGAGTTAGAAAATTAAAATCAAACTTAAAAACGAAATTAAAAAGGTTGTGGGGTATCGGCCTACACTCCAATTGACAGGATGAGTTTGAAAATGATCATTCACAGTTTGAATATGAAGAAATCTATCAGAGGAAATCGATCGCAAAGTAAGTCTGAAGCAAGCAAGGACAATAATGCATATTCGCCGAATGAAGGTAATTATATTATATTATATCTTTTATCTCAGAATTACATTTGAAAAATGTAATGTTTGGAGCCCAGTGTTTGCAAAAGAGTATAGATAATATGAATATATGTGAGTTTTTCCCAGCATGCCAGGATTCGGCCGGTCATGGGATTCTGGGAAGAGAATAAGAGATATGAAAGGCACAGTTATGCAAATTTAGAACAAATTTAGTCATGGTAAAAAATTACCTATTATTGAACAAAACCTATTTGAAAGATAAATATTTATAAACTCTGTCTTATATTAATGAATGAGCGAATGTCATTTAACTCAATCAAGGGCTGGGCTCTATTTTAATGTCACAAAAATAGATCTTTTCCTGTTCCAACAGCACAGGACCTACGGATCTTAATCAAATAACATTTACTAATCCCAACTAACAAAAACTATCAGGGTTTTTTCCTCCAAATAAAATTTATGTGAGTTTATGAGAAACTAAAAATGAAAAGTTTTTGCACTCAGGAGAACGGCCCCAGGGGGTTGGTGAGGAAATCTTGTGCAGTTCTCTGCACAGAGAAAATTTCACATCTGGTCTACAAGGCTTCCGGAGACGTGCCAGGCTCGGCTATCTCATCAACTGGAGCATCAATCTTATCACCTCCGACCTGGAGCCACGTCAGCTGAATCCGTGCCCGGTTCCGGAGCTGCCGTTTGAGGACATCAGTCAACGGATCAAGAGCAAGTGCCTTTTCTTGGGCAATCATTCCTTTGATCAGTCACATTTTGGGCAGAATAATCCCAGGTGACAAATCGAAGAATTTGGGTAGTCTACCCCAAATTCTTAAAGAAGAGACGAACTATTGCGACACTCTTTTCATTAAAAAAAAATACCTTCAAAGAACTTCATCACAAGATGGCTTCAAAGAACACATATTCGTCTGCCGATATATTGCGACACTTTTTAATGAACAACATTTTATGTTAAGCCTCACATATGCTATGCTTATTTCACTAAAAATCTTTTAAATGTATCAAATTGTTTTTTAATGTCATATGATTGCTAAATTACCTCCTCTTCTGCTAAAGGGATGTTTTAAGGATAATTATTTTTATCACACAACCATTGAAAAAAATGTTTTAATGTGTTGAGCTCTCAAGAGCTCAAATGAGGGATTGTTAAGTTATTAACATTGTTTTTCAGTTTTAAATTATATTTTAGCCGTTTATAATTATGTTAACTCAGTATGGCTAAATGAATAGCATTTTTATGTGTCTCACACTCCTGAGAAAATAAGGGAGTGTATGGGTCTGGTATCTGTCTCTTCCGTAGGAGACGGGCCGATGTGTGATTGTTTCTCTCTAATCTGATTTATAGCTATGGGAACTTGCTGAACTTGCAGAAGGGAGGAGAGAGGGATTTTCTTGTATACATTTAAGTTGTAACCAGGTGGGTTGTGGGCTGACCTTTTTCTGAACCCTCTTTGTGAATAAATAGCGATGTGAGCCAAGAGGAAGGAGCCACATCAGGACACAGACATCGCTTGGATGAATTTGTCAATGTGGACCAGAAGCTTCTGGTAATTAAAATCTTTGCAAAGGAACTCCTTCAACAGAATCTCACCATTCAGTTAATTGAACACGCAAAGAGTACAATACTTAATATTGTCTACTCTAACAATATCCTCAAAGACATTCTTCATAGGACAGAACAAAAAGGTACAAAATAATAATAAATCATACATGCACCATCATTACTTTTAGCTAGTTAGTTAAGTAGCTAGTTTGCTAGTTATTACAATGGACTACTTTTTTGCCCGCTCCGCCATCTTCTTGAGCTGTCAGCAATACCGCCGCAAGATGGCGGCTGTCGGACTTCAACGGCTTTTTTGCCGCCATACAAGCACCATCGAAGAAAAAAAAGGCGGAAGTTAACAATCGACTTCGCGCTTCTTGAATGCACGTTGAACTGTCTTCGACATCAAAATGTTGAAAGAGTTGGTAAGGGAGCGACTAATTGCGGCCGCCGACGAAATCTTCGGACTTTTTCAGGAAACTGTTGCGTCCTTCGAGGCGCAACTTTGTCGAGCGAGAGAGGAAAGCGAGCGACACCGACGACAACTGGAAGCTGTTTGCAAGACTCAAGTTGTAATACGCGTCGAAGGTCTGTTCATGTAACTTCCATTATTATGTTATTTATTTAACAAGGATGTAAAAAGTACCACTGATTGTCACAGCCACCTAAGTGGGACGAAATTCTTTCTCTGCGTTTGACCCATCCCCTGAGGGAGCGATGAGCACTGAGCAGCAGCAGTAACCGCGCTCGGGAATCATTTGGTGATCTAACCCAAGTAGATGTTGCTCGATTATAAAGAAAATATTAATCACAATTAATTTACAGTTTTTTTTGTTGTTGCACAAAACAAGAAAATGTTTAAATATGTAAAAATATTATGACAAATACATGTATTTGAAACACTCTAATTTTGCAAGTTCATTTTTGCACCAAACAAAATGTATTCAATTAATCATTCTAAAATTAAAATTAAAACGGTGCAGATTAGTGTATAGATTTAACAACTCAAAATTAGTATTTAATAATCTTTCATTTTGTTTACGATTATGCCAATGTTGTAATAGTGGATTGTAATAATTGAAATTGTAATTTAATTTCGATTAATTGCACAGCCCACTGTACGTAGCAGGAGTCTACTGTACTGTAGTTTTCAAGGTGTCTGCCTGGGATGCTCAGAAATACGAAATCTAGCTGATTCCAGAATTTCTCTTCTAGTTTACATTCTTCCTCGCTGCCTGGTCTCCTAAAAAGAGCAGGTAGCAACAGCAAAACCTGGTACAATAGATTTAATTTCTTAAAAAAATTCTACATTGTTAAGTAACATAAATAGTGTGAGTAATAAAAGTTTTTATTTTTTTTTCTCGGTCCCCTTTCCTTTCTATTCCTGTACAATTTTTTCAATTCGTATTCCAGTCCCGTTGGTGGCGGTGTTTGCCAGATTCAGCGTCGAAGAATAAAAAGTTAGCGGAAGTTAGCATCGTAGCCAACGCAGCAACGGAAATTAAGGGACAAAGCGCGAGGTGCAATTGTTTTCTCGTTGGGTTTTGAACAGTCTACAACATCAAAATGTTGAAAGAGTTGGTAAGAGAGCGATTGATTGCGGCAGCCAATGAAATTTTCGGACTTTTTGACCAAACGATTGCGTCGTACGAGGAGCAACTTTGTCGAGCGAGGGAGGAGAGCGAGCGACACCGACGACAACTGAAAGCTGTTTGCAAGACTCAAATTGTTATATGCGTCGAAGGTCTGTCGTTTGTTCACTCATATTTTACTTATCTAATTAGAATGTTAAGCAAAAAAATATTGGTGTCCGTTTTATAGAACGAGTTGGGTTTTGGAGGTGATGGCCGGATGTGGCAAACCTCCCTGCTAGCCAAAACTGTAAATGTAGTTAAATATAATAATCACGACAGGATGATTTTTGTTTTTCTTTCTCACTGCGTGACATGAAGCCAAACTAAACTTTTTAATGGTCAAACCTGAAAAGTGGTCACCAGGCAAACATTTTTGTTGTTGGGGGGGGGGGGGGGGGGTCATTAATGACTGCATGTTAACTGACTTGTGTCCTGCAGATGTTGAGCAGCTGATCGGTCATCAGGAAGAACTTCTAACTCAGCCGCAAGATGGCAGCTGCAATTTGGAGCAAGCAGTTCCACAGCAATCCCATGTGAAAGAGGAAGCGGCGGTTCCACAGCCCCCCTACATGGAAGCGGAAGCTGAAGATGTAACGCACCCCCATGCTAAGGAGGAAGAGGAAGTGGTAGATATCAGCCAGTTGCCACTGACTGGTGTCTCTGTGGAGAGTAACGTGTTCAAAGATGAACCGCCCGAAAGTTCACAGTGTCATCATGGCATTCAGAGTGAAGACCACCCTGGAGGACCACAGGACGATCTCTTAGCTCCAATGTCAGACACCGACCATATGGAAGAACCTTTGAGAAGCGACACAGACGATGAAGGTGATGACAAACAGCCAAAATGCTCTGAGAAGGAGACGACACTTAAGAAAAAACCTACGATAGCGGCGGTTCCACAGCCCCCCTACATGGAAGCTGAAGCGGAAGCGGAAGCTGAAGCGGAAGCGGAAGCAGAAGCGGAAGCTGAAGATGTAACGCACCCCCATGCTAAGGAGGAAGAGGAAGTGGTAGATATCAGCAAGTTGTCACTGACTGGTGTCTCTGTGGAGAGTGACGTGTTCAAAGATGAACCGCCCGAAAGTTCACAGCGTCATCATGGCATTCAGAGTGAAGACCACCCTGGAGGACCACAGGACGATCTCCTAGCTCCAATGTCAGACACCGACCATATGGAAGAACCTTTGAGAAGCGACACAGACGATGAAGGTGATGACAAACAGCCAAAATGCTCTGAGAAGGAGACGACACTTAAGAAAAAACCTAAGATAGGTACAAAAAAATTCAGCTGCTCAATTTGTGGTCAAACATTTGCCATATACGGACATATGTTGGACCACAAGAGAATACACGTGGAAGAGAAACGTTTTCATTGCTCATTGTGTGATAAAAAATTCTCTTTTATGTCACTCTTGGTAGAACACACGAAAGAACACACAAAAAAAAAACGGCATAGTTGCTCAGTTTGTCATAAAAAAACATTCACTGCGTCTCATATGAAACAACACATGAGCACGCACGCAGGAGAACAACCCTTTAGTTGCTCATTTTGCAGTAAAAAATTCCAACATAGGACACTCATGGTAAAACACATGAAAATCCACACAGAAGCGAAACCTTTCAATTGCTCAGTTTGTGGGAAAAAATTTGCTGAAAACAAACTTATGATGCGCCACAAGAGAAAACACAAGCAAGAAAATCCTTTTCATTGCTTATTGTGTGATTCCAGATTCCTTCATGTGTTGACATTTGTACAGCACATGAGTAGACACACAAAACAAAATATCCACACTTGCCCAGCTTGTGGTGAAACATTCCGACATAAGCGTCTTCTGGCTAGCCACATGCGAGCGCACACGGAAGGGAACTGCTATAGGTGCCCGTCATGTGCCAAAATATTCACTGATGAGTCAAAATTGATAGCACACATAAAGACTCACACAGGAGAACAACCCTTTAGTTGCTCAATTTGCAGTAAAAAATTCCAATATCGGTCAGTCATGGTAAAACACATGAGAATCCACAAAGAAGCAAAATCTTATGATTGCCCAGTTTGTGGGAAAAAATTTGCTGAAAACAAACTTATGATGCGCCACAAGAGAACACACAAGCAAGTAAAACCTTTTCATTGCTTATTGTGTGATTCCAGATTCGATTTTGTGTTGCCATTTGTACAGCACATGAGTAGACACACAAAACAAGATCGCCACACTTGCCCAGCTTGTGGTGAAACATTCCGACATAAGCATCTTCTGGCTAGCCACATGCGAGCGCACACGGAAGGGAACCGCTATAGGTGCCCGTCATGTGACGAAATATTCACTGATGAGTCAAAATTGATAGCACACATAAAGACTCACATAGAACAAAAACCCTTTAGTTGCCCGTCATGTGATAAAATATTCACTGACGAGTCAAAATTTATAACACACATGAGAAAGCACACAGGAGAAAGGCCTTATATTTGCTCAGTTTGCAGTAAAGGATTCGTTCAAAGGTATAACTTGATAAGACACATGACATTACACACGGGAGAAAGACCCTTTAGTTGCTCAGTTTGCAGTAGAGGTTTCGCTCAAAAGGCATCCTTGAAAAGTCACATGAGAACACACACCAAACAAACGAGCTTTAGTTGCTCAACGTGTGACAAAACATTCGCTTTGGAGTCATTATTGGTAAACCACACGAGACAACACACAGGGGAAAAAACCTTTAATTGCTCAGTTTGCAGTAAAGGGTTCGGTACAAGGTATCTCATGGTAAAACACATGAGATTGCACACGTTAGAAAAGAAAAACTTTAGTTGCTCAACGTGTGACAAAACATTCGCTTTGGAGTCATTATTGGTAAACCACATGAGACAACACAGAGGGAAAAAAACCTTTAATTGCTCAGTTTGCAGTAAAGGGTTCGGTACAAGGTATTTCATGGTAAAACACATGAGATTGCACACGTTGGAAAAAAACCCCTTTAGTTGCTCAACGTGTGATAATTCATTTGCTTGTAAGTCCGCATTGGTAAGCCACATGAGACGACACACGGGAGAAAAACCCTTTAATTGCTCAGTTTGCAGTAAAAATTTCAGTCGCAGCTCAACCTTGACAAAACACATGAAAACACACACAAGACCACAACGCTTTAGTTGCTCGTTTTGTGGTAAAACATTCAAACAAAGAGCTCGTTTTGTCGCACACGAGAGTGCACACAAAGAGCAAGACGAGAAATCATAGAGGCGAAAACCCTATTTATTCGGGGGAAGCTAGACATGTGTGGGGACTTGTGCAAAAGCGGTGTTTGGGGGGGATTTTTTGTTATAAAGATGTTTTGCTTTGTGAGTTGGATACTCTCTTGTTAGCTGCTTGGCTACTTTTTTTTTTCTCATACTATATGAAATTTTCCCAAAGTTGAAGTGCTTTTTTTGTTTTGTTAAAGAGTTTAGAAAACACTTCATTGATTATATGCTCATCTGTTGTCCCTAATAAAAAGACCACATAAGTTCACCTTCAGTCTTGACTTTCCCTCCTTTGCCAAACAACAAAATTGTCAAAACAAGCGCCTACAAAATAAACCAAAACTTTTTTTTGTTTTTGGTTCATACATCACTGCTTGCACTCAGCATGTCGAGCTAGTGAGGATGAGACTGTTCAAGTGTCATTTGGTGAAATTCCATTTTTATTAAACTATTCATAAATACAGTATTTTAGGTTGGAACAATCCGATAAATGAAACATTCACACAGGGCATTTAGCTTTTTTTTTTTTTTTAATTAGCACCAGGATTTTGGAGGTTCTCAACTCAAAATTTGGTACTGTGTCACAAACTTGTGATTTTACAACAAACCAACTACCACTTAAATGATCAGAGTTCCATAAGCAAGTATTATTGTATTGGAAATTCTTGTATGTACACAATTACTCACCACACTCAAATATGATATTGGACAACAGGTATATACCATGTAGAAACAAGTCATTGTTTTATAAAGATTGGATGACAAACGTGAAATTAATAAAAAATGATTGGGCAGGGGGATGGGGAGGTTAGGGGGAGCATGAAACAAAAGGACACCGGAAATGTGTACGTAGCCTAATCCTTCCCCCGGAAATGCTTAACAAGGCTTCATGTGCTCCTTAATTAACCATCAAGCCTACAGAAGAAGTCAAAGGTGCAAGTCAGCTAAGCAATCAAAGCGCGAAGTGCAAGTATTTGGACTGGCTACAACATCAGAATGTTGAAAGAGTTGATAAGAGAGCGACTGATTGCAGCCGCCGACGAAATCTTTGGCCTGTTCGAAGGAACGATCGCGTCGTACGAAGAGCAACTTTGTCGAGCCAGAGAGGAGAGCGAGCAACATAGACGACAACTAGAAGATGTTTGCAAGGAACAGTTTATGATAAACTGCCAAGGTATGTTCACTAACATTTACAACATTTTGTTTATGGATATACAGTATTGATATTTTACCGTGACCGGCAACACTTCTACTTCCTCGCGCTACCATCTCACTGTATCGTCAATATTCTATTTCAATATTCCGTGTACACTTAATTGCTTACATGCTTAGTGGTCAAAAGGCACTATATAAATTAAATAAACTTTTAAACTATTACTGATTTGGGGACGTGCGCATGCTCAGTAGGGAGCTCAAACCGACAGAACACCATCATAGCCAGCGTTATCAGATTGCGGTAAAGTCAGTTTGAAATTGGATATTCGTGACACATTTGGACTGGAGTCGAACCCCCAAATTTTTTATTGCCCCTATATAGAGATCCGGACTTTGATTTCACTCGTCCTAAAATGGGCGTTAGCGCAGCCATTTTGGCAGTACAGAATAGAAAACGCATCAGCCACTTTGAGTAAACGGCAAACGCCAGATTTTAACACTAGTGGGTTTTCCATCCAGTAATTTTTATTCAAATTTTCAAGAAATGCGCAAATAAAACTGAATAGAAGCGCAAAAAATTCGAAAAGGGCCCCAAAATTCGCCAAAAAGTTTTTACTCTTGAGGAACAAATGAAAAAAACTGGTTTTGCGAATAAATGCTGAAAGGGCCGGATACACATTGCACGTTTTGACCAGATATTAAGTCAGACGCACGTTTGTAGTCACAAAGCAATGATAAAGTAAGGTATGTCATGTTTTCATCTGTCAACTGTGGCTATCGCTTTAAGATCATGCATGTACTTGCACGCACACCATGAACGAGCCTGACACAGATGCTGCAGTTACACTTTGGGCCAGCGGTGGCAGCCGCAAGTAAAAAAGGGACAAACCTTTAATGCAATTTTAGAAAGAAATGCTACGATTTATTAAGAATTACAAATGCAAAGTCGTACGACGTCATCGCACGGCGCAGTCACTTCTGGTTTTTCTTCTAAATCACTGGTGGATCCCATCTCTATGGTGTATACCGTCACCAACAGCAGCGGAGTCGCCTCAATATTTTCCGCATTTTCAGTAAATACACTAAAACATTTTGATACAATTGGATGAAAACCTGACTAATGATAGACAGCTGTTGTGATCTAGCTGCCACAACGAGAAGAGGCAAAAAAGGATCGAGCGTTCTCCAGGATACCAAAAAAGGAACCTATGCGTAGCTAGCTAATGGATCACAGCTGCCATAAAAAGGGTGAACAACAAGATGGAGGATTTGGGATCCTCCTTATTGCTCGTGTAGAGATCACTTCATCTGATCGATGAGTCAATTACTGAAGCAGTTAGTCGTCTGGATGTAGCTCGATTGCAGAGTTATTAAATGGAAGCAAAATATGTAATCGGGGCACTTTGTACATGGTGGCTGAGTCAGCAGATGCTAACTTGCCTGAAGCTAGTCTTCTACCACACGCAGATTGAGGAGGAAAATAATCTGTTTAGTTTGTCTGTCCTGCTACAGTTTAATAAATAATACACAGTTGGATTTGATAACTGACATAGCACACCATAAAGAAGACTTTTTACGGCATAAATAACAGCGGCGCGGATAAACGCGAGTACACGCATTGTAAGTAGCAGGCTTCGATACTGCCACAGGAGGCGTGTTTAGGATGTAGCCACTATTGCAGAAATTGGTTAATCCATGCCCTGATTTTGAGTAAATCACATGACATGAAAGCTATTGAGCTAAAACACTAATTTTTAGGTATAAAAATTCATAGAAACTATTGAGAGATGTGAAATTGAAGAAGAAAAAAAAGAGGCGTACCTCATGCGGCAGGCCCAGCCCTACTATCCTACTATCGTACACTGATTTTGTATCCACAGGTCACAAAACATGGAAGTAATTGAGCTAAAATTCTCATTTTATGGATACAAATTAATAGAAAATATTGGGAGATGGAAATGAGGAAATTTACTGGTCACACGTGTGCAATTAGATGGAACGTTTACTTGCACAGTTAAAAAAATTTGGGGCAAAAGGCCAACAGTCTGGTGCCATGAAGCTGGTTCTTGAGCAGCCTGGTACTCGCTCATGTGCAATATTTGCATTTGTGGAAAAAACGATGTTCTTTCGAATCTTTTTAGAGTCTTCTTTTTCAGCCATTGAGAAGGGGTGGGAGTGAAATGAAGTTTTTCAGCCTGCTTGAGAATGTGAGGACGCTTAGCCTAGCTTGGGCTAATGAAACGCTGGGGTAAACTTTGAATGACTATTATTGTTTTCCATTAATTTTATGATAGGTGCCATGCATAGAACAAAACAAATGAAGTTGAATGGGAAAAAAACCTCCATGAGTTGTTAATATACTTTGTAAGGAACAAATATATCTCAGTTAGGAGGCATTTGTAGCTGATGAAATTAGCATAGGAAACAGTAACGTTTCAAGCGACTTGTCAAACTGGAAGTAAAAAAAATAAATGTCAGTGCGTCGACTGATTTACGTCAAATTTGGCGTAGAGCATTTGCCCTTATTCACCTAAAACCTTTAATGGGTGTTATGGACTCTCGTGAGAAATTTTGAAGTTTACCGAAACTTGGACACCTGAGAAGAAGGTGGAAAACATGAATGCGCGACTCCTGTTGTTTTGTTGGGAAATATTTGTTGTCGTAGGAATAAAATCGTCTTGTGTTCTGCAGACGTGAAGCAGCTGATTGTTGATCAGGAAGAAGTTCCACCTCAGCTGCAGGAGGGCCGCTCCAATTTTGAGCTCGTGGTTCCACAGCAGCCCCACGTTAAGGAGGAAGAAGAAGAGGCGGACGTCAGCAAGTTACCTCTGGATAGCGTCTCTGTGAAAGACGAAGATGACGACGACGACGAAGACGACGACGAACTGCTTGAGTGGTCACAGCTTCATCGGGACAGTCCAAGCGGAGACGACTGTGAAGGATCACCACCGGACGACTTGTTAGCGCCACCACCAGACAGTGATGACGGGGAAAGACCGAGCGAGGATGACTCTGGAGGTGATGACAAACAGTTGAAATGCTCCGAGGAGGAGGAGGAGATAACTCTTAACAAGTCACCTTCTCAAACACACGCGATAACGAGCACACAAAAAAACACTTTAATTTGTGCACCATGCAACAAAATTTTCACTCTCGAAGAATCTTTTGAAAGGCACATGAAAACACACACTGTAGAAAAACCTTTTAGTTGCTCAACATGTGATAAAAGCTTTGCTACAAAGAAAGGGCTGACAAAACATACAAAAACGCACATGGGTGAAAAACCCTTTAGTTGCTCAATATGCACTAAAGCATATAAAGTAAAAGAGACTCTGGTATACCACATGAGGACACACACAGGAGAAAAACCATTTGGTTGCTCATCATGTGATAAAAGATTTATTTCAAACACAGCGCTGGCACAACACGCGAAAAGGCACTCTGGAGATAAACGTTTCTATTGCTCAACATGCGGCAAAACATTTTATGTAAAGGATCATCTGGTACAACACATGAGGATGCACACAGGAGAAAAACGCTACTTGAATTGTACAATGTGTGACAAAAGATTTTCGTCGAGGACAGGTCTGGTAAGACACACAAGAGGACACACGGGAGAAAGACCGTATGGTTGCTCAACATGTGATAAAAGATTTACTTCAAAGGAAGGTCTGGTCAATCACACAAGAATACACACGGGAGAAAAACCCTTCAGTTGCGCAATATGCGGTAAAGCATTTAATGCAAAGAATAATATGGTACAACACCTGAGGACACACACAGGAGAAAAACCCTTTAGTTGCTCAACGTGTGGTCAAATATTCTCGCACAAGAATAGTCTGATGGTACATATGAAAAGACACAGTGGAGAAAAACCCTTTGGTTGCTCGTTCTGTGATAACACATATGCAAGTAACCATGAGGCGATATCGCACATGAGAACACACACGGGAGAAAAACCCTTTAGTTGCTCATTTTGCGGTAAAGAATTCAGTCAAAGGTCAAACATGATAGTACACATGAAATTACACACAGGATAAAAAAAAAAAATTTAAGGTAAGGGCACACACGCAAAGCATCACGTGAGAAAGCATAAGGGGGAAAAAACACTAGTTGAGGTTGTGGTGAAAGTTTAACTCAACGAGACACTTGGGGACTTGTGCAAAAGCAGTAGGGAGAAAACAAACTTAAGCCTTTTCATGTACATTTTCTTCATTATAAAGATGCTTTTTACTTTGTAAATAGTTACTCTGTTGTGAGCTTGCTATTTTTTTCTCACTGAGGGTTTCCTAACGACAACTGCCGAGACAGCTGTTTGAATTACTTATTTTTTTTAAGAGCTTAGTAAGAATTCCGTTATTTGCATGTTCACCTGCTGTCCCTAATAAAATGACCACTTAAGTTCACCTTCAATGCGAGTCATTCTCATCCTCCGTGAAACACCAAAAGTATCTTAACAAGCACTTACAACATAACGTAACATTGGGTTGGGCCAATTAAAAGCGCTAATATGATTCTGTCATACCTCAAATAATTCTGACATCCTTTCCAACTAGCAAGGATTGCTATTTAAGTGTAATTGGTTCTGTTTTATGAATGTTTAGGCTGATAATAAAAAAATATATATGTGTGTATTGGCCGGGATACCACATTTAATATGGCGGAGGTGCGGACGCATGACAGACTGGGATTTTTTTTTTTTTTTTTTTTTTTTTTTTTAGGTCGGGGTACCCAGAGGACACTGAGAAATAATATAGCAACTTGAAAACAAAGTATGTGATGAACTGAAGAACGGGGGTGGGGGTAATCGAAAACGTCCTTCAAATCAAATAGATTCCTTGGAGCTTTAGTAAACGTCTATTTAGCATAAATAATTAAAAATATGAAAATGGATATCTGATTTAAAAAAATAAAGAAAAACGGCATAGATTAAGTACAGTGTGAAAATCAGTGCGCTCAGTACACGAACGGACACCGGAAGTTGGCACGTTGCCTAATCATTCCCCCGGAAATGCTTTATAAGGTCCCTTGCGTGTGCTCCTTAAATCACAAACCCCACAGAAGAAGTCAAAGGTGCATGTTAGCAAAACTGCAACTGAGGGACAACGTGCGAGGGGCAAGTGTTTCAACTGCCTACAACATCAAAATGTTGAAAGAGTTGATAAGAGAGCGCCTGATCTTGGCCGCCGACGAAATCTTTGGCCTGTTCGAAAAAACAATCGCGTCGTACGAAGAGCAACTTTGTCGAGCCAGAGAGGAGAGCGAGCAACGTCGACGACAACTAGAAGATGTTCGCAAGGAACAGTTTATGATACACAGCCAAGGTATGTTCGTTAACATTTACAGCATTTTGTTTTGGCAGTTTATTAGCCTGCAAACTGGATGACTATGTTTTGCGTTAATTTTATATGTACCATGCATAGAAAGAAAAAAAAAACTAATTAGGAGTCAAATGGACATACACTCCATGAGTTGTTGCAGTCAAATACAAAATTGTGATACAGCTACATGAACCCATGACAAGTATTAGCATTTGCATCATACCTCAATCTGGAGGTAGGGACACATCCTGTAGGACTCTGGCCCCCGAGAACCGAGTTTGGGCACCACTGTTTTACACTAAAGACTTTTCAATTTTCTGAAATTAAACTTCTCGGTGTTATAGTAGATTGGAATCTGGGCTAGAAATCACACATTAACTACATCAAAGGAAAAATAGCAAAGTCGGTGGCAATTTTGCATAAAGTCAAATATGTCCTAAATACATCTTCATTATACATCTTGTCCTGCTCCTTCATACTCCCATACATGAATTACTGTGTGGGGGAATACACACTAAACAAAAACAGAGCCTATGTATTTATCCTGCAGAAAAGAACAATAAGAATCCTAAATAAATCCACCTACAGGGAACCAACAAACAAACTCTTCATCAAATTTAATAGACTAAAATGTAAGGATCTGCTTGACTAGAAAACAATCCAGGTTATGTAGAAAGTTACAAATCAGCAGTTACCAAATCACATCCAAAAGTGTTTTTGAGAGAAAGCAAAGATGATCTCATGATGATTTTTATGTTTAAAAGACAACCAGTTAGAATTAATATGACGCTTCGCTGTGTCTCAATTAAAGGAGTTACACGAAGGAACAGCTGCAGTGATGAGCTGAAATCTTGTAAAGCAATAGGTAGGTTTACAATGCATACATCTTTAAAACTGGATTAAACAGAACAGCAAAACAAAATCAATAACATCATGAGTGTTTTGTATCTAGCGATGTCAGTTTATTTTTTGCTTCAATTTTGTGGCTTATGTTGTTATTTGCTTGATTTTGCTGTTACTTTAGTTGCAAACTAAATTATTTGCTATAATTTGTGAATTTAAGTAGTACATTTTGAGAAATAATAAGAATCTTGTTTTGAAATTGAATACTGGTAGTTTTTCTTTTCGAATAAAGTGTATTTATATATATATATATATATTATTATTTTTTTTTTTTAAAGTTCTTAATACACAGTACTTTGTAACAGACACGTGCAGGGGGGTGGGGGGGGGGGGGGGGGGCTATGGGTGCTCGAGCACATGCCCTTTTGTCACTGATG
This sequence comes from Leptonotus elevatus, assembly GCF_054856555.1. NCBI lineage: Eukaryota > Metazoa > Chordata > Actinopteri > Syngnathiformes > Syngnathidae > Leptonotus > Leptonotus elevatus. The sequence continues at coordinate 2,670,720 of NC_141243.1, read as the reverse complement.
CCCAAAGTGCCGCTTCAAATTCAACAACATAATTTACATGAATTAAATTATCACAATATTTTTCATCACGAAATCCTCGAAGAGGATGTCATATTATGAGACGCCGCTGCGTCTGCGGCCGGTAAATGGTTGCAATTTTTTTCTTTTAGTCTCACTCACTGTAAACAAAAGCCAAGGTCATAGAATGTAGAAAAACTCGAGCAGAACAAATGCTGTTATTTCTCTTGTATATTATCACGGAGCATACTGCATGCTCGTTTAGCTTAAATTGAAATGTACTGTAGTGACACAAGTTATCAGCCTATAGCAGCTATAATAAAGTCTTTGACATTTGGGCGCAGTTGGCACTGAGGACGCAGGGGACACGTCATAAAGACTATGACCCTTCCCGCCCACTTTCGCCACGACAAAAATCTCCGGTAAAACTCTTCCATCTGCTGCAACGACTGATGCGTTTAAGGTGCACGGAAAATGTCAGATTTTGTATCTCTTGAGTCAGAATTTTAATCAACCCACTTCCTGAAGTCAGATCTCCAACTTGGCAATAACTAAAGATTGACAATCTACACGTAGGAAACAAATAATAAATGCCATTTGCTCTTACCTGAATCAAGCTAAATGTGAAGTAAGACATAAAAAAAATTATGCTACATGCACTATAGGAAAATCCTAATAGCGCTACTTATGTTATTTAAAATGTAAATTTCCTGTACATTTTACGTAATCATTTTTATTCATGTACAGTTGTTCATAATTGATTCTTCATAAATTTAATTAAATAATTCGAAAATAAATATCAGTATGTGGGTTTGAAGAATCTGCTTTATTCAGCTGAAACCTTTGATTGGGTTTGTCGACTCAAAATCTGGACTTGCTTATAATTGCTCTCGTGAGAAAGTTTACTGAAACTTGGTCACCTGTTCTTTGTCATGAGGAGAAAGTGGGAAACACGAACGCAAATCGTGTGGTTTTTGTTGGAAACCATTGGTTGTCGTAGTAATAAAATCGTCTTGTGTTCTGCAGACGTGGAGCAGCTGATTATTGATCAGGAAGAAGTTCCACCTCAGCTGCAGGAGGGGAACTCCAATTTTGAGCAAGCGGTTCCACAGCGCCCGCACGTTAAGGAGGAAGAAGAAGAAGAAGAAGAGGCGGACGGCAGCAAGTCGCCACCGACTGCCGTCTCTGTGAAAAGCGAAGACGACGACGGCGACGACGACGAACCGCCCGAGTGGTCACAGCTTCATCGGGACAGTCCAAGCGGAGACGACTGCGAAGGATCACCGCCGGACGACTTGTTAGCGCCGCAGTCGGACAGTGATGACGGCGAAAGACCGAGCGAGGCTGACTCTGGAGGTGATGACAAACAGTTGAAATGCTCCGAGGAGGAGGAGGAGGAGATAACTCTTAACAAGTCACCTTCTCAAACAAACGCCACGACGAGCACACAAAAAAACACTTTAGTTTGCTCACTATGCAGCAAAATGTTCATTCTGGAAGAATCTTTGGCAAGACACATGAAAACGCACACGGTAGAAAAACCTTTTAGTTGCTCAACATGTGATAAAAGCTTTGCTACAAAGAAAGGGCTGACAAAACATAGAAAAACGCACATGGTCGAAAAACCCTTTAGTTGCTCAACATGCAGTAAAGCATTTAAAATAAAGGATAGTCTGGTATACCACATGAGGACACACACAGGAGAAAACCCCTTTACTTGCTCAACATGTGATAAAAGCTTTACTTCAAACAAAGCGCTGGTACAACACACCAAAAGACACTTGAAAGGAAAACCCTTTTGTTGCTCAACATGCGGCAAAACATTTTATCTCGAGGATAATCTGATACAACACATGAGAACGCACACCGGAGAAAAACACTTGAGTTGCTCAATATGCGACAAAAGATTTTCGTCGAGGACAGGCCTGGTGAAACACACAAGAGCGCACACGGGGGAAAGACCGTATGGTTGCTCAACGTGTGATAAAAGTTTTACTTCCAAGCAAGGTCTGGTCAAACACACAAGAATACACACGGGAGAAAAACCCTTCAGTTGCTCAATATGCGGTAAAGCATTTAATGCAAAGAATAATATGGTACAACACATGAGGACACACACGGGAGAAAAACCCTTTAGTTGCTCAACCTGTGGTCAAATATTCTCGCAAAAAAATAGTCTGGTGTCGCACATGAGAAGACACAGTGGAGAAAAACCCTTTAGTTGCCCATTTTGCAGTAAAGAATTCAGTCATAAGTCAAACATGATAGTACACATGAAATTACACACAGGATAAAAAAACGTATTTGGTTATAGGCAAGAGCGTGCACACACACACACACACTCAAAGCATCACGTGAGAAAGCATAGGTAAAAAAAATCACTTTAGATTGTGGTTTGACTCATAGTCTCACTATGACGAGACACGTGAGGATTTGTGCAAAAGCAGTGGGGAGAAAACAAACGTAATAAGCCTTTTCATGTACATTTTGTTCTTTGTTATAAAGATGTGCTTTGCTTTGTAAATTGTAAACAATTACTCTATGTTGTGAATTAGCTTCTTTTTTTTTCCCAATATGATGTTTTTGTAACTGTAATTTTTTTTAATTTCCCATTTATTTGATTGCATGTTCACCTGCTGTCTCTAATAAAAGGACTACTTAAGTTTACCTACGACGCAAGTAATTCTCATTCTTCGTGAAACGCCAAAAGTGTCATAACAAGCGCCTGTAACATAACTTTTTCTTGGGTCAATTAAAAGCTCTAATATTCTGCCATACCTCATATAAATCTGACATCCCTTCCAGATAGCAAAGAAAAAAAAATAGCTTTTTAAGTGTAATTTGATGAGGTTTTGTTTGAAGAATGTTTAGGTTGAAACGATTAAAAAAACAAATCATTCCAACAACATTTCGGGATACGCATGATAGTTAAAATTGGCACCAGGATTGTGAATGTCTTTTATGGATGCTTCTCCTGTAAGGTTTCACTGAAGTCAAAACGGTGAAGAACATCTACACGTGCGTGACTGAGATGCATTCGTTTTGCACACTTTTGAAGTTTATGAAGTTGAGGTTATGAATTACAGTCCACTGACTTGCAGCAGTTTATTGGGCCGGGATACCACATCTAATATGGCCGAGGTGCTGACGCATCACAGACTGAAACAATTTTGATCTATGTTGAGGGCTCATGAGTGCCCTAAAAAAATAAACTGAAAACAAAACTCGCCGGTTTTCTCGACCAATCGTTATCACTTCAGGCGGTAGATGAGATTTTAAAATACATTTTAAAACTAGCATCAATGCAAAAAGAAAAAGAAAAAAAAAGAGCTTGATCAAAATCAGAAGTTAATGATTGCTTTTTTCAAAGCAAACTACTACTATGAACCACTTGGTTAATTATTTTTATATGCACACATCTTTATAGTTAATCCTTCCCTTTTATTGTTTTATATTTTTTATTTTCAATGGAGTTCAAAAATGTCATAAATCAGACATTGATGGCACAGCACTCTGTTTTGAAATGCTTTGTGTTGGTTAAGGCCCTTGGGAATACTGAACTGGGAAAAAAAAAATCCTTTCAAAGGTGGTTCTTGGTCAACTTATGTAGCCCTTCGTCAGACACGCCTGCGCTGGCTTGGCCATGTCCGAAGAATGAACGACGATCGCATCCCAAAGCAAATCCTGCATGGAGAAGTCATGCAGGGCCAGAGTCCAAGGATGAGTTCAAGGGTGTGGCCAAGAGACGCCCTCGTGGGGAACTCTGGCTAGTAGTAATCAAGCTGCTTAGAGGTCAAGGTGCTCAAATGGGTGGAGCTTACTTTGATAAATTCTCAGCAGAGTTTGTTTAAGACTAAATAAATCAACTGTGCCAAATAACTCCCATCATTCAACTCCATTTAAATCGAACAGTGTTAAAAATACACTTCGGGGGTTGAAAACAACTCTGAAATATTTAATACCAACATTTTAAGACTCCATTTTTTTGCTGTGAATGTCTGTGAAAGTCATTTATTCTCAAAACATATTATCTGTCAAGATTTATATTATTAGCTTGGAGGAGAGGAAAAAAAAAAGACCCACCGGAAAATGTAATAAATAATCCTGCGACAATATTGACAACACGAAGAGACCAAAACCACCACTTCATTTAAAGCAAATGAAAAAAAACCACATGAAAAAATGACTTTCTGCAAAATGTTTTTTTGTTACCACCTCAGTAACCATTCACAGTTTTTCATTTTTATCAGAAAATGAACAGGATAAGATGGATGCCTCACCTCGTGTCACACACTGAGCCGCTCATCACTTTTTTGTTGGAGTCCGAAAAAACGAGCAGGCAAGAAAACATTTATTCGCTCTCTGTGTTGTGTTTGCGCATGTGTTCATTCAAACTGGCCCGATGACCGTAACTTTCTCCACAAACTGAGCAACTAAAGGGTATCCCTCCTGTGTGTGTTCTCATGTGCGTTAACACATGTTCCTTCCGAGAGAATGTTTTACCACAATCTGAGCAGCGGAAGGGTTTTTCTCCAGTGTGTTTCCTCATGTGCGTTACCATATTTTCTTTCTGAGAAAATGTTTTGCCACAAGTTGAGCACCGAAAGGGTTTTTCCCCTGTGTGTGTTCTCATGTGTAATTCTATACTTCCCTTTTGTGAGAATGTTTTACTGCAAACTGAGCAACTAAAGGGTTTCTCTCCTGTGTGTACCCTTATGTGTCTTAGCATTGGGCCTTTTTGAGCAAATTCCTTGCCGCAAAATGAGCAACTAAAGGGTTTTTCTCCTGTGTGTGTTCTCAAGTGTGTTATTAAAGTTTGTTTTGTAGCAAAATTTTTACTACAAACAGAGCAGGAAACACGTTTTTTACACGTTTGTGACGTTTCCTTGTTGCCACGAGTTGTCTCCTTTTCAGAGCCTTTGGATTGTTTGCCGTCACCTTCGCAGTCCGCATCCCTCCTCAAAGTCTCTTCTGTCTCGTCAATGTCTGACAATGATCCTGAGACGTTGTCTGATGGCGTACCTCCACTTGGACTGTGAGGATGAAGCTGTGTTTCATCATCATCGTCGTCGTCGTCGTCTTCTTTTTTCAGAGAGACAACAATCAGTGGCAACTTGCTGACGTCGGTCTCCTGCTCTTCCTCCTTAATGTGAGGCTGCTGTTGGTCATCCTCTTCTTCTTTAATGTGCGTATGCAGTGGATCATCTTCTTCTTTCACATGTGGTGGATGAATGGGAAGTTTTTCCTGACAACCAATCAGCTGCTGGATGTCTGCAACACACAAGCAACAACACATACGCAGTTAAGTTGTTTGTTAGGCACTAGTTTGATTTGCCACCAAAAAAAAAAAGAATGACAACAAAGCGAAAGGCAACATTTGTTGTCACCTTCACAGTCTGCATCACTCCTCAGAGGTTTTTCCATGTCGACTGTGATGATGAAGCTGTGGCAACTTGAGTGGTTCGTCTTCGTCACTGCACACCAATCAGCGACAACTTGCTGGCATCAGCATCCTCCTCTTCCTCTTTAACGTGGGAAGGCTTCTGATCCCCCGTGCTGGAGGGATAAATTATTCCTTGTAACAAAGCAGTGTCTGAAGGTCACAAGACCATTTTATTACTACAACAAGCACTATATAGTCAATAATATTTTTGTCACAAACACAACATTATCATTTGGGTGGACAGCCCAAGCACAGAGTTGAACGTTTGTTAGTTGCGAGTCGCATTAACTAAAAAAAAGAAAAGTGAACATAGAGAGATTTTTCCCATTCACAGTGAATAATATTTAGGCTAGCCTAGGTCATAATTTGGCATTTTCAAAAGTCGATTTTGGAAAAATTATATTAGCTGTCGGTTGTTCCACTCATCCACGACAAGACTTGTAGATATTTCCCGAGAAAAAAATAAAACCCTACATCAACCAAACTCTAAAAATAAAATAAAAAATAAAGAGAGTGCACCCCCTTCTGACAGCCTTGGTTAAAAAAAAAAGAAGTGTTGTTTGAATAATCGTGGCCCATAAATTATAAAGCTTAACTTATATTAACATAAACTATGAGGTTTGTGTGAAAAATTACCCTTTCCATATCGAAACGTTATGTCAAACTAGGTGACAATATGGTGCCCTCTTCTGTCACTGTCCTGTTTTCTAATGTAGGCCCCTCATACACACGTCCTCAATTCAGATTTCCAAACGCGAATATTAAAACAAAGGAAACAAATGGCCTGTACGACAGGTCAAAAGAAAAATAAATCAATTGTCAATATAAATAAAGTTTTTCGCCTACTCCTTGTCGTCTCCACAGCTACAACGTTAGCATTTAGCTAGCAACACACGTAAACCATTACAAACGGATTAATAATAGGAAAGGTGGACTCACCGTAACTGTTGTGGTTTTATTAGATGCTGTTCTTGTTAACGATAAACCACGTCATAAACTTTAGGTCCTAATTATTTTCCGAGAAACAAGTGAATTGCTTCCTCTTCTTTTTTTTTTCGTCTGCACGTATGTAGATTGTGTGCGCATGCGCAATATCACAGAAGGGCGGCCCATACAGCAATGGACTGAATCTTCTTCTTTTTTAAACAAAACAGTATTTAATTAACTTAATTAATGCTTTAATAATCCAATGTACTTTTTATGAATTATTAAAGAGTATTTTTATATTGCAACGATTCTGCACTAAATGCTACGAAAGTTAATGGACACATCATCCGTGACGTCACATGGCCGCCATCTTGCGACAGTATTGACACCGTGAAAATGCCAGATGGAAAAAAGAGCCACAGAAAATCTAAATCCACATTGAATTTATAACAAAGGATAAACCATACAATAAAAAAGACTTAAATAAAAAGTGTTATTTTGAGATTACCTCTGTACAAATTCAACTCAATGTTTATATTTTGATTAACCTTCAGTCTTTAATAACATGGAGGCCTCGGAAAACATTTTATTCTTTGTCAGTGTTGTGTTTACGCATGTGTTGAGTCAAACTTGCCTTATGAACGAAGCTTTCACCACACACTATGCAACAAAAGGTCTTTTCTCCCGTGTGTGTTCTCACATGTGACACTAAATGTGGCTTTTTAGAGAAGATTTTACCACAAGTTGAGCAAGTAAAGGGTTTAACGCCCGTGTGTCCTCTCATGTGCGATTCCATACTTCCTTTTTGAGTGAATGCTTTACCGCAAACTGAACAACTAAAAGGTTTTTCTCCTGTGTGCGTTCTCATGTGCGTAATCATGTTTTCCTTTTGAGAGAATGTTTTCCCACAAGTTGAGCAAATAAAGGGTTTTTCTCCTGTGTGTGTTCTCATGTGTGACTGCATGCTTCCCTTTTGAGAGAAGGCTTTATTGCAAACCGAGCAACTGAAAGGTTTTTCTCCTGTGTGTATTCGCATGTGTCTTAGCATTGGTCCGCTTCGAGCAAATTCTTTACCACAAAATGAGCAACCGTAGGGTTTTTCTCCGGTGTGTATTCTCATGTGCGTCATTAAAGTTTGCTTTGTAACACAGCTTTTACCACAAACTGAGCAACAAAAGGGTGTTTCTCCCGTGTGTGTTCTCATGTGTGTTACCATACTTTGTTTTCTAGAGAATGTTGTACCACAAACCGAGCAACCAAAGGGTTTTTCTCCTGTATGTGTTCTCATGTGTCTATTCAATGTTGATTTTTTGGTAAAACTTTTGCCACAGACTGAGCAGGTAACACGCTTTCCATGCTTCCGTGAAGTTTTCTTGTTTCCGTGCGTTGTCTCCTTTTCAGAGCATTTCAAATGTTTATTGTCACTTTCGCAGTCCGCCTTGCTGCTCAAAGGTTCTTCATTGTTGTCACTGTCTGACAGTGGCGCTAAACAGTCATCTGAGGGTGATCCTCCACACTGGTCTCCACTTGGACTGTGATGATTAAGTTGTGGCTGCTCGGCTTCCTCGTCTTCGTCGTCTTCGCTTTTGACTGAGGCGTCAGTCAGTGGCAACTTGCTGACGCCACACTCCTCGTCTTCCTCTTTAACGTGGATGGATTGTGGATCCTCCTGCTCCAAACTGGAGCTCCCCCGCTGCCGCTGCGGAGGAAGTTCTTCCCGACAACCAATCAGCTGCTGGACATCTGCAGAACACAAACACAGCTTGGATCAGAGTTTCCCAACTTTTATTGAGCCTGTGTACAAATTTTACAATGGAAAAACCTCACAGCTCATCACTAAGTAGAAATGTCTCAAATAGGCTATTGGGTAATTAAATCATGACAGCATTGAGTTATTGACTCACTGTACTTACTCAGTGTGGTTTCTGGGCCGGTTTAGTTGAACACGAAGTTGATATACATGGAGGAGTTAAAGAAAGACACAGAGCCTAAATAATGACTTTGGGACCAAATAGGTGAAATTGGGTAATTTCCCGCGACACACCTGATGATCTCTGTAGTTGGGAGTCGCTGGTTTCGATCACGTGAGCTGAAGATGACACGGTTGGTTAGTGGTACAAAATAAAGTCAGACTGGTAAAGTAACTTGCAGACATATTAGTAACCAAAGGCAACACAGACACGATTTGTTTGTTTGTTAAGTGACCGACTCGTCCCATTAGCCACGAAGACATCAAACTGAATGTGAAAAGAGAGGGCATACGTTTGACCATCTTGAACTGGGAGAAAAGTACACTGTACCACACGCACAGCTAAGAGCATTTCAAGCTCTTCAGGAAAAAAAAAAATACTCGATCTGTTCATTGTGGGTTACTTCTGTAAAACATGAATTGTTATTTATGTGTATGCAGTTAAATATTTTCTATGAGCATGGCTTCCACAACAACAAACACCTTCTTCCTCCTGTGTGTGTTCTTGTGTGTCTAATATGATGTAAAGCAAAATTTTAACCACAAACTGAGCAGGTAACATGTATTTGTGTTTGTGACGTTTGCGCATTGTCAAAAGTTGTCTCCTTTTCAGAGCATTTTTGGGTGTTACCTTCACTGTCTGCATTGCTCCTCAAAGGTTCTTCCATATCGAGCTGAGAGCTTGTCTGGTGGTGGTCCTCCATTCCTGATAAGGAAAGCGGTGACAACTTTGGTGGCTTGCTTGTCTTTTGTCTTCTTTGCTCCCCACATCAGCCTCCTCTACACTTCCTCTTTGAAGTGTGGGGTGGAGGGGAGGCTTTGAAGCCCCCTAGCCCCCCCTTGCAGCTGCGGGAGAAGTGACAAAGACAAGGAAAGTACTTTTTTGTCAAATACAGAAAATATTTAATGAACGATGCAATACAATAAATTCATCAAACACATACTAGATAAGACTGAATAGCATGTGACAGGCCTGTCAATGCTCATCAAATGATTCAATAAAGAAAAATGTTCTAAATTGTGAAAATGCTTTCAGACATGCTCTATTTCATAAATTATCCTAATTTCCATCCACCTCACATTGCTGCCTTTCTCACAATGCATTATGTGGATCAGTAGAGAACCGTCAACCTGTATGCCTCTCTAAACCCGGACTTCAAATGCGAGCGAAAACACAATGACCTACGTCATAATAGAAATAAATAAATACGCCAATATTGATCACATTCATAAATTTACACCTACTCTGCGTCGTCCCCACAGTTAGGTAAGCATTTAGCTATCATCCCCAAACAAAAACTTACGAACAGAATTACTCACCAAAACTTATTGTGGCCCTTGTTAGTTCTTCAATCACTCTCTGGGAAAACGACTCATTCGTTCATTTTTTGTCAAGTTCATCTGCTCCCGTCTGCAGTAACACGAAGGGACTGTGTACGCATGCGCTGTCACTTCTGTTCTTCTTCAATATGTTTAACGAGCGGTTCAAAACTGTAATAATACATTACCGCCATCTGTTGGTGTGAAATTATTACTGCTTTGCGCAACGACGCAGGGGACTGGAGAAACACAATTAAATAAATGCAAGGTAAAATAATTAAACACATATTGAAATAATGAAAATAATACTATAAAAAAATTTTTTAATTAATGTGACATTTTTTAGTTACATTTTTGGTCCTCCATAAATACCGCCACAAGATGGCGGCCGTGCGGCGTTGGGGATGTTTTAGCCACCACCGAAAAGAAAAAGCGGAAGTTGGCGTTGCTATGAGTGGACAAGTGAAGAAGCGCGATCGTGAAGTGGTGAAATCCTCCAACTAATACGAAAATGTCAAAAAGGGAACTTTGTCCAGCAAGAGATGAAAACGAGCGACAACAAGGAACTGTTTTTTCCTCTCAATTTGTTCAAGGTCTGTTCGCGAGTCTTCTCTTCTTAACGCATTTTTTTGTGGCGAAACGAAAAGTGGGCTCGTCCACTAAATGTTAGCTGTGGTCATATATAATAATTATAAATATTGATGTATCCCTGGGGCTGCATACAATTATTGTTCAACAATTAGCATTAGTGCGGGTGTGTGCGTTCATGTGATGCCCAAGATAAGATTAGTGACATCGTTACCATGTAGATATTTGTGTAAAAATTGATTTACACGAGACCAGCATTATCAGATTTTTAAAAAAGAGGATTCCAGTGTATATTGTTTTGTAATATTCAGAAAGCTATGAATCTTAGCTAGTGAAATTGCACCAACTTCTTGTTGGTAAGTGGCCTAGGTCTGATTGCTTTGTTAAGTCCGAGTTTCAAACGTTAATAACTTTCTTAATCTTTATCCTATTTGAAAGATAAAACGCTGAACACAGAAACTAACAACATTTAATAATGATGTTAAGTATTTTTAATTGATTGATTCTGAAGTTTGACTTGACCAAAAAAATACATAGAATGAAAGTTAAAAGCCGAGACACTCACCAAACACAACTGTAAGTTGTTAAAATATATATTAAGAAAGACATATAGCACAATGAAGATGCCTTGTTAATTGTTAAATTCATGAAATTAGCAACATCACAAGCAACCATGCCAGCTGCGGGTCCCCCAAAAATTGTCAATTGATCAATTTACATCACATTTGACAGAATCACAAACAAATATAAAACGAAATTTTTGAAATCATGGATAAACTACCGCTAGGAAATGTGTTATATAACAATGTTTTGGGGAAATAAGAGCACTTTTTTTTTTTTTTTTGCAATCTCATTTGGTTTTATTGATATCGGTAACAGTAAGTTCAACTACAGTAGATGCGAAAAAACAAAACAATTCTAAACCAAATTGTGTGTTGAAAGTCCTCTTGTATGTCGTTTGTGTGTTACAGATGTCCAGCCACTGATTGGATGCCGAGAGGAATCTATGCCCCCTCATGTTAAGGAGGAAGCAGAGGGTCCTCTACCCTGCCACATTAAAGAGGAGGAGAATGGCAATGTCACTAAATTGCCGCTGACTGTCGTCGTCGTGAAGAGCGAAGAAGATGAAAACAAACCGCCTGAGTCGTCGCAGCGTCATCACAATGTCTCACCACATCACATGACAACGGAACAACTTCCTCCTCAGTGGCAGTGGGGTAACTCCAGTTCGGGACACAAGGATCCACGGCCCTCCGACATGAAGGAGGAAGAAGAGGAGGCCGACATTAACAAGTTGCCACGGACTGGTGTCTCTGTGAAGAGTGAAGATGATGAAAAAAAAACGCTCGAGTGGTCACAGCTTCTCCATCGTAGTCCAAGTGGAGACCACGGCGGCGGACCACCACCGGGCAACCTCTTAGCTCCGCTGTCAGACAGCGACGACATGGAACAACATTTGAAGAGTGACACAGACTGTGAAGGTGATGACAAGCAGTTGAAATGCAACAAGGAAAGGTCACAAACACATAAAAAACATTTTACCTGCTCAGTTTGTGGTAAAAGTTTTACTATTGAAAAATCATTGGTCAAACACACGAGAACGCACACAGGAAACAAAACATTTTGCTGCTCACATTGTGGTAAAGAATTTTCACAAAAGAGACTGATGGTGGAACACGTGAGAATACACACAGGAGAAAAACCCTTCAGTTGCTCAGTTTGCAGTAAAACCTTCTCGCAAAGAGGAAGTATGCAAGCACACATGAGGATGCACACAGGAGAAAAACCCTTTAGGTGCTCACATTGTGGTAAAGAATTTGCCCAAAAGGGAACAATGCTTGGACATGTGAGAGTACACACAGGAGAAAAACCATTTAGTTGCTCATTCTGCAGTAAAACGTTCTGTCAGAAAGGAAGTATGCAATCGCACATGAGAAAACACACCGGAGAAAAACCCTTCAGTTGCTCAACTTGTGGCCGAACCTTCTCTCATAGGGCAGCCATGGTGACACATATGAGAAGACACACTGGAGAAAAACCCTACAGTTGCTCAACTTGTGGTAAAATCTTCTCTCAAAAGCCACATCTGGTATCTCACCTTAGAACCCACACGGGAGAAAAACCCTTTAGTTGCTCAACGTGTGGTAAAACCTTTTCACAGAAGCCCCACCTGGCAACACACATGCGAACGCACACCGGAGAAAAACTTTTCAGTTGCTCCGTTTGCGGTAAAACATTTTCTCAGAAAGGGGGAATGCAATCGCACATGAGTAAACACTCGGGAGAAAAACTTTTGAGATGCTCAATTTGTGGTCAAACGTTCACTCAAATGGAACACGTGGTTACACACATGAGCACACACACAGGAAGACCCTTTAGTTGCCCGGTGTGTGGCGAAAGCTACGCTCATCGGGGCAGTTTGACTGAACACATGCGCAGTCACAACACAGAGAGTGAATAAAATGTCATTCAAGACTGAAGATGAATAAAGGGAATATGATTATATTCTGTGTATTCTTGACGTGTAAATGTCATGTACATGGTCCAGAAAGCATTAAAACAGACATATCACCTTTAGCCATTCTCATGTATTTTTTTTTTGTTCTGTACTATTAAGATAGTACAGATTCTGATATTTTTTGCATCTCCTCTTTTTTCCTCTGGTCTTGGGTTGTTGTCAGGATCATCGAGAAATGGCGGCCATGTGACATCACGGATGCTTTTCTCACATACAATACTATTCTATTCCTTATATATATTTTATATTTATGAATAGGAACTTGGTTATTGGAATTTTATTCTTCTAAATATTGAAATTGGAAGCAAGGTTATTATAGTTAAAATAACTAAATAAATAAAAACGAAAATGCTTTTTAAAAAACAAATGAATTGAAACTATGTTACATCTTTGGTTTATAAAACTAACTACAATTAAAGTGAAAATGTCCTTTGTTTTTGTCTTTGTCAATATTATAAATGACTTCGAGGAGTTATTTTTAAATGTATTTATTTCTGTACATCAGTAGATACAAAGGAAGAAATGTCAGTTGCTGAGCATTGTAGCAGACTTTATTACACAATACTTAGTGATTTTTTTTTAAATATCTTGCACTCGACAAATACACCATATAGTACAAAACTAATACAAAAACGAATGAAAAAAATAAAGTATGTAACCTGGAGTCTTACAAATGTGAACATTGGATGGAAGGGGGCAAAAGTGTGCGGTAGAAACATGGTTTAGCCTTGACGCATCCGTGAACATTCTTTATTTGATTAAACACTACACTGCACACCTAGGAAAATGTGTAAGAGGGTCACCTGCGGGAAAACATGGCAGGCGAGCAATAGCTGTTGTAAACACGTGTTTTCTACTTCTCGGTGGTTTGTTTTGATTTATTTTCTTAAATGCACTGATCACCCCAGACTGTTGTTGTCGAGAAATTTCATTTCATTAAAATACAAAAGCTCCTTCCTTGGGTGATTTAATTACTTCGCAGGTGATTTAATTTATTAAAAAATTTACTTGGATTGATTTATGTACTTTTAGTTTCGTTGCGATTTTAAACGTGACGAATAGTCACGTGACACCAAGTAAGTGTTACGGATTGGATGAATCGAAAACTCAAGATGTCCGCCGCTTGTTTCTTTTCCTCGCCCGTTAGAATAAACTTGTGGCAAAAATGAGCTCGTGATATGAAATTTACATATATTTGCGTGCGACATGTGTCGATGCATGACACTACGTCATCTTTCTTGGACCGGCAATGTACCGAAATAAACACACACAACTTTGAATACTCCGGGACCGCTTTTTTGTTGTTGTTGAAAAGTTACGATTAATGATTAGTATTTTTTTTAGTTTTTTATCCTGTGACACGCAACCTATATAACTACCATATGTGTGCATGGTTTGTGGTCATGTCAGAATGATGGACTACTACATATTAGGTTTGGAGCTCGGCGAAGGACCGACATCAAACCAAGCGACTTCCACAAAGGTAAGGCAGCTTTATTTATATAGCACATTTTCACATGAAAGTACAACATTTTAAAAGCAAAATAAAGAAAAAAATCACATCTTACTAAAATGACTAAAAGACCAACAGTGGAAGAAAAATATTTTGGAAAACATAATTTTAAAAAACTTAATTCGTGGGATGGAAAATGCACAGAAGCATCTATTTACAGCACACAAACAGCAACAAAAATATTCTGTCTGTAACTCATTTTAAAAGTACTGTAGATTACATATCTGTCATGTACAAAAAAAAACAGTTATGATGATGCGGCACAATAAAGATGATTTATAGCATGTGCTTGAATAACTGAAGAGAATTTTTTTATTTTTTTTTGACTGATTTTAAAAGAGCAAATATCAGCCGATCGACTGGACCAAGGAGGGTTACTGTAAAACCAAGGTTCTCTCCATGTTGTGTCCCCGCATGTGGGCAGTCAAACCGGACCTTTGAGAATAATGTTTGCCACAAAATGAGCAACTAAAGGGCTTTTCTCCCGTGTGTGTTCGCATGTGTGTTCTCAAATATGTCTCATGAGTGAATCTTTTACCACACAATAAGCAACCGACAGGTTTTTCTCCCATGTGTGTTCGCATGTGTGTTCTCAAATACGACTTATGAGCGAATCTTTTACCACACAATAAGCAACCGACAGGTTTCTCCCCCGTGTGTGTTGTCATGTGTGTGTCCACATTTTCTTTTCGTGAGAACATTTTGCCGCAGACTGAGCATCGAAAGGGTTTTTCTCCCGTATGAACTCTCATATGTCGAAGCATATGATGTTTTTTAGTAAAACGTGTACCACAAAAGGCACAGCTAAAACGTTTACCCAATTGTGAAGTTTTCTTTTTGCCAAAAATCTTCTTTTCTTTAGAGCATTTCAATTGTTTGTCGTAACATGCACGGTCCATATCGCTGTCGTGGTGCATTTCAGTGTCATCGTCCAACAGTGGAGCTAAGAGGTTGTCAGGTGGTGCTTCGGCGTGATGATGAAGCGGTGACGATTCAGGTGGTTCATCTTTATAGTCTTCACTTTTCACAGCGATGACAGTCAGCTGCAACTTGCTAACATCAGCTTCCTCCTCTTCCTCCTTCAAGAAGGGCTGCGGATGCTCCAAAGTGGAACTCTCCTCATCTGGTTGAGGGGATTTTTTTTCCTGGCAAGGAATCTGCTGCTGGGCATCTGCAGGAAACAAACAACATAAACTCAGTTTGTTTTATTTAAGCCATACAATACAAAATATTTTTCTCATCAAACCTTGGAATTGTGCAATTAAATGCTATACTTTCATACATACTGTATTGGTGTGCAGAGCGAGAGCGCGCGAGAGAGAGACACACATGACGTCTAGCTGGTGTTCTGATTGGACGATAATGAAAATCAAGATGGCTGCCTTTGGTTCATGTTTTACATCGGTTGTTTAGAGGCACAAGGCCTTCTTAGATAAATTACGTCGTAAATCGACGAAATATGAATTGCCCGATTAGTGCACAGACCTTGGACGCGTAGCAAAATCGGCGTCTTGCAAACAGCTTCCAGTTTTTGTCGCTCGTTCTCTTCCATAGCTTCAAATTTTCGTCTTTGTCGCTCGTTCTCTTCCCTCGCTTGACAAAGTTGCTCTTCGTACGACGCGATCGTTCTTTCAAACAATCCGAAGATTTCATCGGCGGCCGCAATGAGTCGCTTCCGTACTAACTCTTTCAACATTGTTGATATTTCTGAAAGAACAGCGAGCACGCAAAAAAACAAATGGTCCAGTTGAAGTTTGGCGGTCTTCTTCGATTTTGAATTTGAAACGCATATATACGCACATCAAATATAGACCCCGCTTTAAAGGAGTAGGCAAGTTGCTGCCATGCGTATGCGCGTCCGACATATTGAATGTGTCAAATTTGCGTCGTAGACGAATGCAAATCCGTCCGAACTACATAAAGCGCCTTTCTTCAAAGACCGGTAAATTCGTGTCTCTCGTTCACTCATACGCACAAAACTAACGTATTAGGTCATCTGACAGGCATCAACAAGTCCTGGTTTTTAAATTCAACTATTTATTTAAATTCATGTCAACATTTTATTTCAGTAGTATTCTTTTGTAATGAAAAGGTTTGTGTTGAGTATTAACAGTATTGCATGTGACCTGACCAACCTCAATAAATGGACCTTTAACTTATTGATAAATGTAGTTCTGGTCCTTTATGATTTGTATTTGAGCACCACGCATTTAGCATGCATACAGTACATATATGTACGCATGAATGCCTCGTGTCTGATCACATAACACTTCTAATTACAGTCTAGCCGGGGCTTTCAACTATCTAAACACTAAGCTACCACATGAAAACATTAATAATACAACATTGTTTAAAACACAAACTACCTGGAAAAAGTTCAACCCTACCTAATTATTACACTTTCAGACAAATTAGAACAAAGGTGCAAGCATTCACAGAATTAAATCTGACGCCTGATATTTAGTTGACGTACATAATCGTTACAAACGCGTGAATAATTCATTGCCAGTGATTACAAGGACGTTGAATAAAAACACTGACAATGATGAAACAGTAAAACAGAGCATTTACATCTCTTCAGAATTAAATTGAATAAAAACAATCCAATGTCTGCTTCAGATATTGCGGTATTACGGGGGGGGGGGGGGGGGGGGGGGTACTTTTTTGCCAACATCTATTCAACCTTTTTGTGTATCTGCATGTGTCTAGTCATATTGGACCTTTGAGCAAAGCTTCCACCACAAACCGAACAACTAAAGGGTTTTTCCCCTGTGTGTACTCTCATGTGTTTATCCAGACTTTCTTTTCGAGAAAAGGTCGTCCCGCAAAATGAACAACTAAAGGGTTTCTCCCCCGTGTGCCTTCTCATGTGTTTCTTCATACTTTGTTTGACGGAAAACGTTGCACCGCAAACTGAGCATCGAAAGGGTTTTTCTCCCGTGTGCGTTCTCATGTGTAATTGCATATGTTCCTTCCGAGAGAATGTCTTTCCACAAACTGAGCAACAAAAGGATTTTTCTCCTGAGTGTGTTTTCATGTGTCTCATCCAATGCGACTTACAAGTAAAATTTTTACCACAAACTGAGCACCTGAAATGTTCTTTATGCGTGGGAAGCTTACTGCGTTTTCGCGACCGTTTCTTTTTAGGAGTTCCCTTTTGAGAGCATTTTGACTGTTTGTCGTCACCATCGCAGTCTGCGTCGCTCCTAAAAGGTTCTTCGGTGTCGTCACTGTCTGACATTGGCGCTAAAAGGTTGTCTTGCGCTGATCCTTCACAGTGGTCTTCCCTTGGACTGCTACGATGACGCTGCGACCACTCGGGCGGGTCGTTTTCGTCGTCTTCGCTTTTCACAGAGACGCCAGCCAGTGGGAACTTGGCATCAACTTCCTGCTCTTCCTCTTCAAAGTTGGAGGGCTGTAGATGCTCCAGCTCTAAACTGAACTTCCCCCACAGAGGCTGAGGGGGAAGTTCTTCCTGACTGTCAATCAGCTGCTGGACATCTGCAGGACACATTTACAAACAGATTACATCACACAGGTCAAATATGATATTTGGTATACAACCAGACTGGTCAGTGGTATTTTCCAGTGGGACAATCAACAATATTTCTACATCAAGTTTACTGCCCTTGACGGCTCCGTGTTGTCAACATCTATTTCGAGAAAACTTTTACTACAGATTGAGCTGCGGTTATTCCAGTTGTCATGTGTCAAGAGCATTTCGACTATTTGATGTCACCTTCACAATTGGCTCCACTCCCCAAAGGTTCTTCCATGTCGTCACCATCTGACAGTAGAGCTAAGAGGTTGTCCGGTGGTGGTCTTCCACAGTGGTCTCCGCTTGGACTGCTATGATGAAGATTTGACCACTTTGGCGGTTCATCTTCGTCGACTTCACTCTCCACTGAGACACCATTCGGTGGCAACCTGGTGACACCAGACTCCTCCTCTTCCTCTTTAACGCGGGTGGGCTGTGGATACTCCTGCTCCAAACTAGAGGTCCCCCACTTCACGTCAGGAAGTTCTTCCTGACGACCAATCACCTGTTCAACATCTGCAGGACACAAACACAGCTTATAGGTCACATGGGTCGAATATGATACGACATATGTAGTAATAAAGTCAGACTGGTTTTGATTTCCAAAATTACAAAAATCTTGTTCAGTCACAAAATAAATTAATTGCACATTAGCCACTTTGCATTTACACATAACCGCAGATGGCTAAACTAAAACATTTACAATGTCATATTCCTGAATGGCTCTCAAACCAGTCTCAGTAGTACTTTCTATTCATTTACTGTAAATACATTTTAACAATAAATAAATAAATAAATAAATAAATTAAATAAACCCAAAACAAAACTGTATGTACACAATCATAATAATCGTGTCACAAAAGGAATTTTATCACAGACACACATTCAATGCATAGAATTGATCGGACACGTGACACCAAGGCAGTGTTCCAATTGGCTGAAAAGAAAACTCAAGATGGCTGCCGTCTATTTGTTATGCTTGCAAGATCAAAAGCAAATAAATCTCATCAGTCAAACACTTCAGCGTTCTTCGTGTGCCCATACGTGACATATTGCCTTTGTTGGACGACGAACGTGCTGAAATAAACTAAATATAACCCGAACAAAGTCGAAAAACACTTTGGGCTGGCCTTTTTAACAAGAGACACGGTGTTTTTAACGCCCTTTTATAGATCAATCAAACGCAGCAAATGTTAAGTAGAAGTTAAACGAACAGACCTTCGACACGTATGATAACTTGGGTCTTGCAAACAGCTTCCAGTTGTCGTCGGTGTCGCTCACTCTCCTCCCTCGCTCGACAAAGTTGCTCTTTGTACGACGCCATCGTTGTTTCGAAAAGCACGTAGATTTCGTCGGCGGCTGCAATCAGTCGCTCCCTTACCAACTCTTTCAACATGTTGATGTTGCTGACAGCTGAGCAAGGGCAAAAGTGGTCGTTTAGTTGAAACGTTGGCTACTATGCTAACTTCGGCTTTTCTGGTTTTGCTCTGCATAGACGACAAATATACTAGATACCGCCTATAGAGGGTGGAACCGTTGCTGGTATACGTATGCGCGTCTGCCATATTGTATGGGTTAGATTTGCTCTGTGGACTGTACACAAGGAGGCGGTAATGCGCCCTCAGGCTGGCTGCCAACTGCCGTAAAAAGGAAGAAGAAAGAGTTAGCCGAGTTAGCATAGACGCTAATTGCAAGCTTCTGCGTTGTTCTTGTGGTCTTTACATTTCGTAAACGTCAACAAAATGTTGAAAGAGTTGGTAAGGGAGCGACTGATTGCTGCCGCCGACGAAATCTATGGACTTTTTGAAAAAACGATCGCGTCGTACGAGGAGCAACTTTGTCGACAACGGCGACAACTGGAAGCTGTTGGCAACACTCAGATTGTAGTACACGTCCAAGGTCTGTTCCCTAAATGTCTACAATATATATTTTTATCAAACAAGGGGCCTGAAAAACCAGCATTGCCTGTGTCTTGGCGTCACCATATTTGGGAAATTAACTTATTCCCTACTCACAAATCACTGTGTAGAGTTTTGTATCGTGGACCTGGTAAACAAAATAATTATTAATAGCATTGATTTGATTTAAGAATTAAAACAACCAAAATGCAAAGGCCCAGATGTCAGATTTAGAAAGTACATTTGTGATTAAACTGAGACAAGGACATTTTAGTGTAGTATTGTGCCGTGAAAATTCGTAAAAAATCTGCCTTAGCTTTATCAAAGTTTTGAAACAGTGACTTACAGAGCCCACAATGATCAGGTTTGTCAATACATGGTAGATCAGGTGTTATTTCATTTGTATCTTGTGTCACATGGTCTCCTTTGTACTTTCTCGATTTAGCTAAAAGCTGGATTTGTTTATCTTGTGTCCTGCAGACACCCAAAAGCTGATTGGACATCAGGAAGAACTTCCCCCTCAGCTGCAGCGGGGAAGCTCCATTTTGGAGCAAGAGCATCCACAGGCCAATATTAAAGAGGAAGATCCAGAGCCACTGCTCTGTGAAAAGGACAAGTATCCAGAGTGTCCCCACATTAAAGATGAAGAGGATCCAAACCACCCCCAAATGAAATGGGAAGATGGTGATCTACAATCTCCCCACACTGAGGAAAAAGAACAATCTGACATCTGCATGTTGTCAATGCCTGGCATTACTGAGGATGATCCACCTGAGTGGTCCCAGCTTCATCATCGCAGTCCAAGTGAAGACCACAATGAAGGATCACCACCAGACGACCTCTTAGCTCCGATGTCACACAGCATTGACGTTGAACAACTTCTGGGGAGCGATGCAGACCGTCACTGTGACGACAAAGAGTGTAAATGCTCTAAAAAGGAGACGACGCTTGGCAGCAAGGGAGCTTCACAGATGCGTATAAAAAACGTTACCTGCGCAGTTTGTAGTAAAAGTTTTGCTGGAAAAGCAGTATTAAATATCCACATGAGAACACACACAGGAGAAAGCCTCTTTGAATGCTCAGTTTGTGGTAAAAGATTCAATGTAAAGGCAAACATGGTAAGACACATGATAACACACACAGGAGAAAAACCTTTTAGTTGCTCATCATGCGGGAAAACATTCTCTCTAAAGCATAATCTGGACACCCACATGAGAATACACACAGGAGAGAAACCTTTTAGCTGCTCATTCTGTGCAAAAACGTTCTGTCTCAAGAAATATTTGCTCTCACACATGAGAATACACATAGCAGAAAAACCTTTTAGCTGCTCATTGTGTGGTAAGACGTTCTCTCGAAAGCAACAAAAGGAATTACACGTGGCGACACACGCAAACAATAAAACGTTCAGTTGCTCATTTTGTGACAAAACATTCGCTACTGAGCTTCGGGTGGTATCCCACATGAGAATACACACGGGAGAAAAAAACAATCATTCCGTTTGCGGTGGAAGCTTTGCTCAGAACGAGACTTGGACTGCACCCATGCAGACACACGACAAAGGAAGAGGCAATGTTTTCAGTAGCAGACCACATATGGTTTTCAATGAATTTTATTCTTTTGAGTAGTTGAAGTGGGTTTGTTTGAAATGACCTGGGTTGTTCGCCTTGGAAATTTTTTTTCCCTAAGTGTAAAAATGAAATTGTGTTCATGTTTTTATGTGGTTGCATGTTAGCTAACTAAAATTCTAGCTTGACTGGAATCAGAAGTGATGTAATCAGACATGATGTATCCCTTTGAGTCTCGCCAATGTACACATGCTAGTTTATACATTTATTGTTTTCTTTCCAATATTGTTTACTTGTAATTATTTAAGCTTTTGATGTTTCATTTTATGTCATTGAATCTGTTAATGTTTTAGACAAGTTTTATGAAAATAATGTTAGCCATTTTCACTTAAGGTTGCACTCACTTTTGTTGCGAATGGTTTACACATTGGCTTTTTTTTTTTTAGGTGATAGTACGTTCTTGAGTTGTACACTAATCATCGTGATAGGAAAGTGTCGTTTCTTCAGTGTAATCCCATGAAAAGATCGAATAAAAGGCAGTATTCACAAAAGTGTGAGGGGTGAATTCACTTTTGTGACATCTTCTAAATGTCTATATAGGAAAAGTGTCCGTGACGTCAAATTGTTGTCACCTTGCAAGTGAGAGCTACTAAGAGATAAATACACACACACAAATAACTTACAGCATGATACGTATATGTTTATTAATTCTTCTCTACACTTTACATGAAATATTGATTTTCAGCGTAACGACTTTCAAATCAAAATGCGGGAAAGCGGAACATAAGTGGAGAAAAACTAAACTTGACATTCACTTTGACCTGAACAAACAAAGTCTTTAGAATTTTAACAAAGGGTTAATAACAACACTTTTCTGAAAACTTTAGTAAGAACCTCAACAATACACACTATTTGCTGTGGTTGTCAAAGTCACTCATCCCAAAAAGCACCAGAACTTAGTAAACACTTGGAGTCACTGCCAAAGACCAAGTCCAAAATCTTGGGGTATTATAGAGTCAGACCTAACTTTGAGCAGTCTTATTAAATCAACCACTTAAAACAGCCTTTTTGCCATCTGAAAAATAAATCTAGACTGAAGGCTTGCAAGCTCCACGCAGACCAGGAGAAGATTCTATCTTCAGTAGACTACAACACAAACACGGTGAAGCGGCATTCCGCTCTGATGTTGCACGCAAATGAAATAAGGTGCAACTGATTTTTTTTCCTTTGACTAATTTCAGAAAGCTACTTTTATTTATTTCCTTAGCTTTCAAATGTCTTTAGATGTTTTATTTGCAAAAGCATTTTAAATCACCGTACCCTCTTTTAGTCATTGGGTTGCCTTTGAATGTTTTCAACTGTTCTGTTCGTAAATGCTTTTGGTTGTGTGAAGCACATCGACTTGCCTTATGTATGAAATGTGCTGCATAAATAAAGATGCTCACTTTTCCGAAGAGTAAGATTTGGCAGGAAACGTTTATTTCCCCCGCGTGTGTACCGTCAAACTGCCGCACACTAAGCAACTAAAGGGCGTTTTTCCTGTGTGTGTTCATGTGCGCTATCATAGCTGCCCTTTGAGAGAACGTTCGGTCACAAGTTGAGCAACTATATGGTTTTTCTCCCGCGTGTGTTCTCAGGTGTTCTACCATAATTGATTTTAGAGTGAATCTTTTACCACAAATTGAGCAACTGAAGGGTTTTTCTCCTGTGTGCGTTCTCGTGTGTTTGACCATATTTGCCTTTAGAGTGAATCTTTTGCCACACGTTGAGCAACTAAAGGGTTTTTCTCCAGTGTGTGTCCTCACGTGTTCTACCATATTTGCCATTACTTTGAATGTTTTACCACAAGTTGAGCAACGAAAAGGTTTTTCTTCTGTGTGTGTTTTCATTTGTGCTATTTCAGTCTTTTGACAGAAAGTTTTGCCACATAATGAGCGAACAAAGGGAGCTTCTTTTGTGCCTGTTTTAACGTGTGCTTGGTAAGTTTGGCTGTTCCGAGTTGTCTCCCTTCGAGAGCATTCGGGCTGTTCGTTGTCGCAGTCCGTTCGGCTCCTCAGAGTTTCTTCCAAGTCGTCACAATCTGACAGCGGAGCCAAGAGGGCGCCTGGTGATGGACCTCCACAGTGCTCTCCACTTGGATTGTGATGATGAAGTTGCGATGACTCCTGTGATTTTTCTTCTTCAAATTCGCTTTTCACAGAGATGCCAGTCAGTGGCAACTTCGTGACGTCAGCCTCCTCCTCTTCCTCTTTAACTTGGGGCGGTTGTGGATCCTCCCCTTTAACGTACGGGAGTTGTGGCAAAAAGTATTCCTCACCAGCAATCACTTGATGAGCCTCTGCAAGAAACACAAACAGTTTAGCTCACATGAGATGCATGATACTGTATGATTTGTGATATTACGGTAAGTCAGACAAATGTAGACATATCGGTGGTCAGTTTCAACACAAATAGAGAAAGAGAACATTGAGCATAGACGATTCATTGTATACAGTATTGTATGTTTTTTCTCTATCACTGCAAATATGGATGATACGTGATTAAACATTTGTCAAATATAAAGGTCATAAAATAAAATCATCAATCAAGATAAAGACAAACAAATATTTAGGAAAGGAGAAAAAAGGAGGAACAAAAATAGAAAAAAGTTATGCTGCATCATGCTAAGTGGTATGATGGTTTATATAAATAAACTTAAATCAATGCAAACTTTAATTGTTCTAAAAATCTTTCGTTGGTCACAGTACTTGATCAAAATAATTTATTTGTCTGAATTCATTACAAAAAGCATGGATTTCTTCCAAAGAATTCACAACAATAAATGTGATATTTTCACATTAATTACAAAGTTATATTGAGAAACTACAATTACTTTTTTTCCATACTATCTTCAAAAATCAACAAAGCAATACATTCTTAAGTGTTCACGACCTCCCTTTCAAAGTTAATGTGAATAAAATCACACCATTTCTGCCATAACAAACTGACAGACAGTACAAAAAAATGTATTGACTTGGTGAGTGAAATTCGACCTGTAATATCATTAGCTATGTTTTTATTTATTCTTGTTTCTCTTTTGTTGAATTGCTGTATGCATCACTTATATTTTGTTTTTTTGTTTGCTCTCTATGCTTCATTGACGTAGTCATCCTGGTATTTTTTTTATCTAAATGTATTGCTTTAAAAAAAATTAACGCTGTAAACACCAACGTCACGTGACGCAAAGGCAGTGTTCTGATTGCCTGATTGGGTAAAATCAAGATGGCTGCCGTCTTTTTGTTTAACTTGCGGCAAAAGTGATCATATTGCATTAAACTCACACATACAGGTATCTCGATTTCGTCATTCTTTGACCGCAAATGACCTTTCCTGGACAATGGAAGTACTTAAAACAAACAAAATATAAATCTAAACTAATTGGCTGTCGGCCTTTTTCATAAAACAGACACAATTAACGTTAAGTTGATTTTAAAAAAAAATAATAATGTAAATATAGCCGTGTAGTGCACAGACCTTCGACGTGTATCATAATTTGAGTCTTGCCAACATCTTCCAGTTGTCGTCGTTGTCGTTCGCTCTCCTCCCTCGCTCGACAAAGTTGCTCCTCGTACGATGCGATCGTTTTTTCAAATAGTACGAATATTTCATCGGCGGCAACAACCAGTCGCTCCCTTACCAACTCTTTCAACATTTTGATGCTCAAGACAATTCAGCGAGCACACAAGGAAACACTTGAACGTGGCAGGTCGTGAGCTGCTATGCTAACTTTTGTCTTTTCTTCTTCGATTATGGACGTACGATAGTCGTGCATCCTAGTAGGTGGCGGCAATTTACCGAAACGTCATTCTGTAACCATCATATGACACTAAAGAAGAAGAAAGGCGGAATTTTACCAGAGCAACTCAAACTCACTCTTCAACGACGAAGGGTAAAGTGCGTCGGTCTAGTGTTGTTCCTGTAAACAATTCTAAAATGTTGAAAGAGTTGGTGAGGGAGCGACTGCTTGCAACATTCGCCTCAAGTTTCAAATTATGATACGCGGCGAAGGTTTGCTCACGAATCTAAATTGCGATATTTACAACATTGTATTTATCTAATAATGGCGTGGAAGACATTGAGTGTGCCAGTGTTTCCAAAAAAGCGTGAGGGAAAAAAGAAGAAACCAAAACCAAAAAAAAACGTATTACGTCCTAGTGCTTATTATTAGCTACTTATATTGCGACAATCATAACATTTACGAACATTTCTTGCGTTAACAAATAACGCAAATAACGTTTTGTTTTTGTTTTGATTTGCTTGTTTTGTTGGTTTTTAAGAGTGGACCCTGAGTCTGGAAAAAATATTGAAATTGAAATTGAAAATAAATAAATAAAGAGACATTTCACTGGAAAACATAAGTCAACCATCTTCGGACAACACAATTGAAGCTTCGTAGAGAGAGAGAAAGACAACTTACTGTTGCTTATTTTTTTTAATCTTTGAAATTTGATCTTAATTCCAGAAGAAAAGACACAAATCTGGGAGAACTCAAGGATGTCTTTTTTTTTTTATACCCAAGTGAGAATGTGGGACCCGATGGCCTTAACTATAGGGGTTTTCTCCTGTGTGTGTTATGTGCGTTACCAGAGATCACTTTTGAGAGAACATTCGGCCATAAAATTAGCAACTAAAGGGGTTTTCTCCTATATGTGTTCTCATGTCCGTACGGAGTAACCCATTGAGAGAGCATTTTGCGAGTTGAGCAACCAACAGGGCCTGTTTTCATTTGTTCTTTATAAGTTATGCTGTTCCAAGTTGTCCCCTCTGAGCAACTGGGGCGTTTGTCATCACTTTGACAATCTGTTATGCTCCTCAAAGTTTCTTCCAAGTGGTCACCATCAGTGGCGTTATGAGGTCATTTGGTCCTCCCACCCCTGCCATATAAATTCGTATCGAAACAGTATCAACGTCATGTGATGCCGTCGATTCGTTTTCATTTGTTTTACTTGGTAGTTTAAATGAACTTTCGGCAAACGTGATCATATTGCATTACATTCACGCAATCGCGTGTGCTGGTTTCGTCATTGTTTGACCACAAATACCCTTAATTGGACAAGGAAAGTACTGAAATAAACACACAATAAACGTTGATGAATAAAATGTAAATATCAAATAGACGTTGAGTACACAGTCCTTCAACGCGTGAACTTCCGCCTTTTCTTCTTCGACGGTGCATGCCAGATCCATACTCCACACCTGAAGGTGGCGGTATTTCCAACCACCGTGTGACACCAACGAAGAAAAATGGGCGTAATTTTAGCCTAGCAACTTACATTTCGACGACAAAGGCCGAAGTCCGACGTTCAAGTGGTGTTCCTGTGAACAATTTCAAAATGTTGAAAGAGTTGGTAAGAGAGCGACTGATTGCGGCCGCCGACGAAATCTTCGGACTTTTTGAAAGAACGATCGCCTCGTACGAGGAGCAAGTTTTTCGAGCCAAAGAGGAGAGCGAGCGACACCGACGACAACTGGAAGCTGTTTGCAAGACTCAAATTGTGATACGCGGCGAAGGTCTGCTCACGAAACTAAAATTCAATATTTACAACATTGTATTTATCTAATGACGTGGGAAACGAATCATTGAGTGTTCATTTGTTCCCCAAAAGGGCGAGGCAAAACAAAAACCGAATGGATGATTACATCCTCAGCTCCGAATCGTGCTTTTCGATCAGGTTTCGTTAACAGTGAATTGTCCACAGATAGGAAACGTGCTGGCATTCTCCACTTGAGTAAAAGTAAAATGATTTGTATAACAACAACTTTGGTAAAAGTAAAAGTACTCATTCAAGTAATTACTCAAGTAAAAGTACGAAATGTGCATGACGAGTAAAAGTTAAAAGTATTTTACCGGACATTTCCTCCTACGTCATATACGTTCGAAAGCTCTGCACCAAACACACTATTAAAACTGGCACATGATTGGTTTAAACTCTACTGTGACGAATCGTGCAGGTACAATCTAATACGCAAACAAAGAGGTTACCCTAACAACGTTTATTTGTTTGTTGTTGTTGTTTTTTAAACAATTTACTTTTCCGTTATCGGGTTTGGGAAACACTCAAATGAGGCATTTTTTTCCAACACTGAACTAAGCTGTTTTGCCCCCCTCACAACTTAGCCACATATGGGAAAATAGTCAAGTCATGTTTGTTTTTGTACCGCTTTTCACACAGCCACAGCTGTCACACACTTCCACAACACATCACATAAATAAAACAATAGTCATAACAAAAGTAAATTAAAATGTTTTGCATTTGAAATGTATGGAACACCCTCGGCATAGAAGAGCATTATGGATACTTAAAATGGCAAAATGTCCTGAACAATTCACAAAAGATCATTTGCTAATAGAGCAGCAATTGCCATTTTTATGGCATGGCTGGATTGAGCATCAGCCAGTCGATCCTTTGACTCGTCCTGCGTCGAGTTCACAGTGTTGAGAGAGTTATTGTTCACTCATGTCGCCAGTTCCTCAGCCCGCTCTTTGCCGACATGATTGAACCTTCTTTCCCCATTTGTCTGACTCGATACCGCACCGTGACATATATTTGTCTTGATTGTGCTAAACTGCGTTGATGTTGCTTGTGCCCTGCAGCCGCCCAGCAGGCGATTGGTCCTCAGCAAGAACTTCCCGCTCAGCTGCAGCGGGGGAGGAGCTCCAGTTCGGAGCAAGAGAATCTACAACGCCTCCAGGTTGAAGAAGCAGAGGAGCATCCAAAGTCTCTCCACGTTAAAGTGGAAAAGAAGGATCCAAAGCACCCTGAGGTTGAAGAAGCAGAGGAGGCGTCACAGTTTTCTCTTGTTAAAGATGAAGACGAGGAGGACAACGTCAAGTTCCCACTGACGGTTGTTGTAGTGAAGAGCGAAGCCGACAAAGATGAACAACCCGAGAGGTCACCGCGTCGCAATCCAGGTGGAGGCGCGCCATCAGAAAAGCCCTCAGCTCCACTGTCAGACGGTGACAGCGCAGAAGAACGTTTGAGCAGCAATGCGGACCGCACGGGTGACAACAAACAGCTGAAATGCTCTGAAAGGGAGACAAAGCCAAGCAAGAAGTTTTTTCATAAAAAAACGAGAGCGGGCGCGCAAGAAAACACTTTCGGTTGCTCGGTTTGCAGCAAAACATTCAGTCAAAAGGGAACTTTAGGATTACACATGAGAATACACACGGGAGAAAAACCCTATAGTTGCTCATTTTGCGCTCGAAGATTCACTCTGAAGTCGCACATGATATCGCACATGAGAACGCACACGGGAGAAAAGCCCTACAGTTGCTCAACGTGTGGCAAAATGTTCTCACTTAACGAAAACATGATTAAACACGTGAGGATACACACGGGAGAGAAACGCTTTAATTGCTCATTTTGTGGTAAAACATTCACCATGAAGTCCCACATGATATCACACATGAGAACACACACAGGAGAAAAACCCTTTTGCTGCACAATTTGTGGTAAGACGTTCACTCTGAAGCAAAACATGGTGTCACATATGAGAACGCACACAGGAGAAAAACCTTTTACTTGCTCAACTTGTGGTAAAGGATTCTCTCGGAAGGCAACTATGGTAAAACATGAGGAGTCGCACAGTAGAATAACCCTATAGTTGCCCCAGTGTATGCTGGTTTGGTTACACATTTTCCTGCCAGTTTTAGTCAAAGCTTTGTCTGGAAAGCGACGATCACAAGATGGCGGCATCCATGTCATTCACGACCGAAGATGAATACACGTCATTATATTCTGTTTATTTTGTACTCAAAACGTCACCATCGCGTGTATTGTGCAAAAAAATAATTATTTAGAATTGTCATGTGAAATACCGTAATATAAATTTACTGTTCCATTTTTAAGAGTTAATACTAATATCTAGTTCTACTGCAACTACATTGAATGTGTTTTGAATGAGCAGTGATGAGATTTTTGTCATGTCAGGAAGCCATCATTTATTCTGTTGGTGAACACAGAGGTTAAATGTACCCTCTGCCCTCTAATAAAAAAAATGTTTTATTCTGTCGCTACATGTCGATGGCATAGATAAACGAAAAAATATATTAGCAATGCTAATAATTGGACGAATGAAGTGGAATTGTATCCTGCGCCGCCGCTGATCTCTCACCCATGCTGAAATTTGCGGCTGCTCCTGTTTGTAGATGGATGAATGTAACGTTTTCGACCCACAAAATTGAAATATTAAATCAATACTACCGCATTCACTATCATCTGTGTTGCTCATGTTTTATTGAAGCTTAATTCCGCATCATAAAACCAGTTTATTGTTTACAATGTCTTATATTTTGTGTCTTTTACAACGCAGTGCTATTAATTCTTCAGTGTGACATGAAGTCATATTTCAATGACGTCTCCGTCAAAGGACAACATGGGATTTCTGGTGGCAGCAGCTAAAGAGGAAATGGAAGATACAATAAATTAAGATCGCCTTAGTCTTCACTTTCCTGGTCCTCGTTTTGAAGCAGGAGCTCAATACCGCCGCAAGATGGCAGCCGTGCTTTGCCTTCACTACGGCCGATGAAGAAAATGGCGGAAGCTGGCGTGGTTTCTAGACCACGCGACGGCGAAGTGATTTCTGGTGCAAGAAAAAACGTCAAAAATATGATTTTGTCAGTACGGTGGCGGCTAGAAACAAAAATCTGACTGTTTTAAGAGAACAATGGCGTCCTACAAGAAGAACAAGCGACAACGAAAGCAATTTAAAGCTGATGACGAGAATGACGTCTGGTACGTTCAAGGTCTGTCCACATCTCCTACTTCTAACGTTTTCCTTAAAGAATAAACTCAAAAGGAACCCTCACGAAATGGATTAATATTCATAGCGAAGTTAAATGATGTAAGTCAAATGCGTTGCGCCGCTTTTTCTTCCAACAAATATGCTTATCGACACATTATCTAGGTTTATGTAGCATGGATTCACTTTCTTGTTGGTTTAAACGGCAAGCTAACAAACCAATGGCAGCCATTTAGGTTCCCGATCGTTCGGAACGCTGCCTGGGCGTCACGTGACTGGTCAGCTCCGGCGTGCTACAACAACACAAGTGGAAAGTCGAAAATGTATGGAAGCGATATATTTTGTATTTTTGAGTGTAATCATTTGATGAAGCTTGACTAAATGTTACTAAAGCTATCAATGTTGAGATGCCAGACCAGATGTCAAATGTCTCCGTTTGGCCACACACTTAATCCATAATCCTGCAAGGTGAATATTGGTTAACAAACTCAAAAGGTGCAGTGAAGTTAACAAAACACGACATGGTTGACCTCTGCTCGCACCAACATTATTCCAGCGTGCTAGGGGGAAAATTGCATTAAAGGAACCTCTGCTAGTTTTGAACCCATTTTAGTTCAGTCTTGCTGGTCCCACGCTATCTGAAACTGCATTTAAAACACCTACATCTTTTTTTATTTTTTATTTTTTGTTATTTTTTTTTTTTTTTTTTTTTTTATAAATAAAAAATAAATAAAATTTAAAAAAATAAAACACCTGCATAGCTTTACGCAAACATGCAATGCAAAACACCATAGGCAGGTTGATAAAATAGCATAGATGCCCTGCTAGTGTACCCTTTAAGATTTGAACATAAATAGCACAGCACAGCATGTCGAGATATATTCTTTATCCTCTACGAAAAATGACCAATTGCTGCAGTTTTGGGAATTGTTTGAAGAACTATTTTTCGGGTACTATGTATGTCCCCTCCACTTTATGATAGTAATTAATTTTGCAGTACATTAATATGTTTGAACGTTTACAACTCCGTCACTCACTGACAGTGTTGTTTTTGTTATTAAAAAAAAAATATATATATATATGGCAGTATCTGTAGGAACATAATTGAGTTGCTTTTCTCTCGCAGATGCCAAGCAGCTGATTGGCTATCAGGAAGAAGTCCCCCCTCTGTCACCGAGAGGGACCTTCAGTTTGGAGCAAGAGCATCCCCGCGTTAAAGTGGAAGAGGAGGACGTACAGCAGCTCCACATTAAAGAGGAAGAGGAGGATCCGCAGCCTGTCGACGTAAAAGAGGAAGAGGAGGAGGCTGACATTTGCAAGTTGCCACTGACCGTTGTTTTGGTGAAGAGCGAAGATGACAATGACGAACCGCCAGGACCCCCGCCGGACGGCCTTTTACCGCCTTTGTCAGACAGTGACGACATGGACGAACCTTTGAGGATCGACACAGACGGCGAAGGTGACCACAAACAATCAAAATGCTCCGAAGACGAGCCAAGGCTCGACAACAAGAAAACAACACCGGCACGTAAAAGACGTATCACCTGCTCGGTGTGCCGTGCACATTTTGATAAAAAACATCTTATCAGCCACATAAGAACACACACAGGGGAAAAACCCTTTCGTTGCTCAACTTGTGGTCAAACATTCTCTCCCAAAGAACATTTGCAACCACACGTGAGAGTACGCGCAGGAGAAAAAACGTATAGTTGCTCAATTTGTGCTAAAAAGTTCTGTCTGGAGGAAAACACAAGCCAGCCGGCGGAAGAGAAACAAGCACCGGGCGGTGTCAGCGCGCATGGAGAGGGCCATGCGCCGACTCGCTGCACCGTGTACAGGAGGAGGAAGCAGGCCATGCGGGACCAGAGAGTCCTTGCGGCCAACCAGGGCTACACGTGGGGCAACCAACCGGGACAGAACTGCCTGCGGTGTGGCGAGCCGAGGACCAGGGCCGGTGGGCACGCGTTCTTCATGGGGGAGTACTTCTGCCCGTCGGAACATTCGGCGGCCGTGAATGCGTCCTCTTGGCTGCAATATAAATTCAGCGTGCAGCCGCAAAGACAAACGCCGCGCACCACCGCATGGAGGTGGAGGAAGACCAGGCGGGCAGGCCCGGTCCACGTCGAGCCACCGCCGGCAGAGGAGCAAACGGGACCGGCCGAGGAGGCGGTTGCACCCAGGAACTCCTGCCGGGAAAATAAGGCGAGAAGTACATACAATACGTGCAAGAAGTGCGGCTACCCGGTTCAGATGCCTTATGGTCACACTTGCTTTATGAGCAGATTGCCGGGTTCCGACAAGAAGCGCTTAGTGCATTTCTGTGCGTTGTTCGAGGGCAAACCCGGCGACCTGTGGCTGGCCGAACAGCGGGCGAAAGAAAGGGCCCTTCCGGACGAGCAAGGCAAGGACGCGTGAACACCTCAACTTGTGACTTGCTTCCAATCCTTGCATCCATTACTTGGAATTATTCAACATGTTCAGTAAATAGATGTGAAAAGTTGGACTCTGTATGGTGTGTCATTCATTCATACATTGGTTTTTGACAAGTTATGTATGTATTTCATTTCGACTCTTGTTTAATTTCAGCTAGTTTTAGTATTTACAGAAGTTTTTTTTAAATAATAAGAACTAATAAAACTATGAACCCCAAAAGCTCATACACAAAGATGGAAAACTATGCTACAAATGCAATTAGTTTTATAAATGTAAGATGTTGTTTTATGGGGTTAAATTAGAGCGAAAAGTTTGAATTTCGCAAAATATAAAAAATGTATTCAAGATAAAAAAAAAAGTGTGAATCGTTTCAGCATTGAGTCAAATTTAATTTGGATTCACTTTGGTCATTCTTTTGAATAAATTTTTTTTACTTTTTGCCTCCATATATATTTAGAATTATGACTTATAATAATAATTTGATAATTTATTTGATTTGTACACACTAGGTCCCAACCAATTGGTCAGCTGATTTAATCAGCCAATATTAATGCTGTTACAAAGGGCAAGAATCGGCTGATTTCTAGCCTCTTTTTCTTTTCTTTTTACATTACAGACCATAAGACATTAAGACACATTTTACCCTAAATGTATTATTTATATTCTTTCTCCCAAAACTAACCTACAAAATATTGTAAAAACAGTCAAATGCTCTGTCTAAAGTTCTTTATTTATTGTCATTATTATTATTGCTCTAAACTTGATTGTCGTGAGCAATATAGGACAAAAACATCCATTTTGGTCAGGCCCTAGTAGTACATGCTGTTTAATTTTCTTCTGTATTCATTATACTGTATATGTATTTTACTGCCCCCTGGTGATGAGATGTGCACATCAATTATCACAGTGCAGTAATATAGATATACAGTAATGAACTGTTTAATTTTGTACATTGCATTTAATTGTGTTATTGGTGTATGTCATAAAGTACAATTCTGCAGAGTGCTATTTTTCTTAATGTTACAACTGTGTGGTATTTGTTTTAGGTTGCCGAAACATAATTAATTATATTTCATTTCTGTGGGGAAAAGATGGTTTGGAATATGAGATTTTGTGTAAATATAACATACGACATACATAAATGCTGCAGTGCATTTCGTACTTCTGCCTCAGCCCTCATTTTGAAGCATTCCCAATTCCGCCACAGCGTGGCAGCCGTGCGTTGATACCACAGATGCTCCATCTGGCGATAAACACCATCGAAGAAGAAAAAGGCGGAAGTTGGTCGACGACCAGGTAAAATCGTGTGGGAACAACTTTAAAACGTTCGAACTATCTGCTACGGGAATGACTAATACTGTTTTAGCTGTTTAGCAGAACTATGGCGTCGTGCAAAGAGAGCGAGCGAAAACAACTGGAGGCTGATGGTAAGAATCACATCGAGGTGCAAAGTCTGTCCTCTTGTTTATTAATCTTCTTCTTTTAACACCTTTTCATTAGTCAATCATTTAAACCAACTGCTTAGTAAAGGGATTAGCATTTATAATAAAGTAACAGTAATGTGAGAAGGAATAAAAAAATATATGCATGTAGATAAAATGGTTTCCTCCGTCATTAGTTGTCTTTATTCACAATAAAAAAGAAAAAATAGAACATGGCAATGAGCAAAAATGTATATAAAATACACAACGACTGCAGCACAACGTGTAGTAACAAACAAACAAACAAAAAGCTAAACAGCAAGTGATAATACGATTTAAAATAGAAATGGTCAAATTTGCGTTTGCAGCTTTCGTTTGGTTGTCTGGAACTTAGGAAATAGATTAAAATGATATGATGGTTAAAAAAAAAGAAGATATCGGAAAATACAACTTTTTTTTAATTATTGAAAAATTTGATGAACTGTGACAGGTGAATTTCCGTGAAGTTGACCTGAATAATTTTTTAACATTTGTATTTTTTTTTTTTTTTTTTGACTGTTGATTTTGATTGGAAAACTGTCGACTCTTTAACAGTAGTTATGGTCACGTAACTGACTTGCTTATGTCCTGCAGATGTCCAGCAGTTAATTGGTTGTGAGAAAGAACTTCCCGTTCAATCGCAGTGGGTGAGCTCAAGTTTAAAGCAAGAGGCTCCAACGAGCCAACACGTTAAAAAGGAAGAGGGAGATCCACAGCCCCACGGTCCAATCATCAACGTGAAAAGGGAAGATGAAGATCCACAGTTCCCAAATGTGAAAGAGGAAGAGGAGGAGGCCGACATCAGCAAGCTGCCACTGACTGTTGTTTTAGTGAAGAGTGAAGATGACGAAGAGGAACCACCCAAGTGGTCGCAGCTTCATCAAGACAGTCCAAGTGGAGACCACCGCGGAGGTCCACCATCTGACGACATCTTAGCCCCCCTGTCAGACAGTGACGACGTGGAAGAATATTTGAGAAGTGACGCAGGTGACGACAAACTGTCAAAATGCTCTGAAAGGGAGACAACGCCTGACGACAAAGCAACTTCGCAAACACGTAGAAAATGTCTCACCCACTCAGTCTGTGTAAAAGGTTTTGCTAAAAAACAACATGCTAGTAGCCAAATGAAAAGAACCACAGGAGAAAAAACATTTAGTTGTTCAACTTGTGGTAAAACATTCTCACGAAAGGAACATGTGGAATTACACATGAGAACACACACTGGAGAAAAACCTTTCACTTGCTCAACTTGTGGTAAAACATTCTCTCGAAAGCTAAACATGCTATCGCACATGAGAACGCACACGGGAGAGAAACCATTTAGTTGCTCCATGTGTGATAAAATATTTTCGCATAAGTCACACCTGGACTCGCACATGAGAACACACACAGGAGAAAAACCCTTTCGTTGCTCAACCTGTGGTAAAACATTCTCTCGAAAGCCAAACTTGGCAACCCATACGAAAACGCACACGGGAGAAACCCACTTTAGTTGCACGCTTTGTGCTAAAACATTCTCCCGGAAAGAACACGTGGCATCGCACATGAGATCACATACTGGAGAAAAGCCCTTCACTTGCTCATTTTGTGGTAAAAGATTCACTCTAAAGCCGAACATGGTATCGCACATGAGAACACATACTGGAGAAAAACCCTTTCGTTGCTCAACTTGTGGTCAAACATTCTCTCGAAAGGAACATTTGGAACCGCACGTGAGAATACACACAGGAGAAAAACCTTTCAGTTGCTTATATTGTGGTAAAACATTTTCACGAAAGCCAAACATGGTGAAACACATTAGAATACACAGAGGAGAAAAACCTTCTCACTGCTCATAGTTTGACAAACTATTCTCTTGTGAGCCACACGTGGTGAAAGACGAACATGATGGAAGACAAAAATGTTGCTTATTGTGTGAAAAAAAAATCTCACGTGGCACCACACAACACACAGGAGTGATTAACCCTTCAGTTGTTGGATTTGTGAAAGTAGAAGATTAACTCACTGCACACATGGACATGCAATAAGTGTTCCCCATCTGAAAGAAAAAGTTTCTACTTTGTTTTGAAAAGCTATGCTGTATATTAATACTTATTGTTGTCATAATTTTTTTTCACAGCCAGGGGTGTGCGGAGGGTGGGTCAGAGGCCCCTCGCATCTGCTGCACCCATACACGGTTTCAAACTAGGGTTAGGGTTTCAAAGTAGGTTTTTAAACTACGTTTTAAACCAGATTTAGGAATTTAAATTATGGTTTCAAACCAGGATTAAGGTATCAGGTGCAGGTTGGCGTGAGTTCGCTTCCTGCCTCGGAGACCATATATGTGCGTGAGTTCGCAAACTGGAAAGGGAAACAAAGTTGATGGGTGAAAACCCGGAAGTCGGAAGTCCCGCGCCCTCCGCAGCATATCGTCCATATAAGCGCCCTAAGGTGATGGCGCTGAAGGGAAATAAATATATGCAAATAACTTGCAGACAAAGCGTCTTGATTGGCTGTCGTCGACATATCCTTCCTTGCTGTGTTTGAAATTAAAATGTGAATTTTTTTACAAGCT
The DNA here is from genome assembly GCF_054856555.1 of Leptonotus elevatus. Lineage (NCBI taxonomy): Eukaryota > Metazoa > Chordata > Actinopteri > Syngnathiformes > Syngnathidae > Leptonotus > Leptonotus elevatus. The sequence goes on along the minus strand of NC_141243.1, from coordinate 2,634,213 downwards.
GTGTGAATTGGAAAATCTGTTTGTCAAAGGACTGGAACACGAAAATGAAGATTGGAAGGTTTTAAGTTTTTCCTTCACAATAGCGAACTTTTGTTAAAAAAATAATAATAAAGCTGTGTCATCCCGCACGTGTGTCACTTTTCCAATTGTGTGTTATTGCTGTTTGAAAGAACGCACCTTTTTATTCACAAGCAAGCAGTGCTGAATTTCAACACATTCCTTTGCAATTGTTTTCGGAAATTTTAATATTTGGTTGCAGGGGGTCAGGAATTTCAAAACGATATCTGAACTCCAAAATCTATAACAACTTGGATGGCAAAGAGAGAAGACATATTTGCATTTGTTTTTAAATGTTTAAACTATATACTAAGAGTAAATTCGATTTTGATCATATGAAATCAATACATGAATGCGTAGCTAAATAATTAAATGTGAGCGAGTGCCCAAAACAAAACAAACAAACAAAAAACAGTGAGAGCATTATATTTTTGTACCTGACTTTTATTGGCACGTAGACACAAAAACAGCGTCCATGCACAACAGCAAAACTGTACAACTATTATGTGAAATGACATTGTTACGATACAAAAAATTTTGAGGCAGTAAAAATAAATAAGGAAAGTCATTACTCGTGTTGACGTTATCAAATGAGTTGGGCATCAACTGCCTTTTCAAAATGAAGTGTGGTGAATCCCATCTTATTTACCGCGTACTCGTGTGTGTCCTCATGTGTGTCAACATGTCTGACTTTTGATGGAATGTTTCACCACAAGTTGAGCAACTCAAGTCTTTTTCTCCCATGTGGGATTTTATGTGTCTCTCCAAGTTTGACTTTCGTGATACGGTTTTGCAACAAATTGAACAGCTAAAGAGTTTTTCTCCACTGTGCAATTTCGTGTGTTCTACCATGTTGCCTTTGCGAGAGAACGTTTGACCACAAATTGAGCAGCGAAAGGGTTTTTCTCCCGTGTGTAACTTCATGTGTGTCATCAAGCTTGGCTTTCCAGAAAACTTTTTACCACAAGTTGAGCAACTGAAAGGTTTTTCTCCAGTGTGCGATCTCATGTGTCTCACCAAGTTACGCTTACGAGGGAATGTTTTACAACAAATTGAACAACTAAAGGGTTTTTCTCCTGTGTGTGATTTCATGTGTCTCTCGAGGTTAGTCTTTCGAGAGAATTTTTGACAACAACTTGAGCAACTAAATGGTTTTTCTCCCGTATGTGCCGTCTGGTGTGCTACCAATTTACGCTTTTGAGAGAATTCTTTACCGCAGATTGAGCAGCTAAATGGTTTTTCTCCTTTGTGTGATCTCATGTGTCTTTCCAAGTTTGACTTTCGAGAGAATGTTTGACCACAAGTTGAGCAACTGAAGGGTTTTTCTCCCTTGTGAATTCTCATGTGTGTCACCATATTTTCCTTTCGAGAGAATGTTTGACCACAAGTCGAGCATAAATAGGGTTTTTCTCCAGTGTGTGTTCTCTCGTGTTTTTCCAGACTTCCTTTTCGAGAAAATGTTGCACCACAAACTGAGCAATTAAAGAGTTTCTCTCCTGCGTGTGTTGTCGCGGGTCCACTAGTATGTTGATTTTTGACACAAACTGAAGTGGTTAAACATTTTTGAAACATTTGTGACGTTTCCTCATCGTCGAGAGTTTTCTCCTCCTCCTCCTCAGAGCATTTCGACCGTTTGTCGTCACCTTCGCAGTCTGCGTCGCTACTCGAAGGTTCCTCAACGTCGTCGCTGTCCGACCGTGGAGCTAAGATGTCGTCTGGTAGCGGTTCTCCAAAATGGTCTCCACTCGGACTGTCATGATGAAGCTGTGACCCCTCAGGTGTTTCTTCATCGTCATCATCTTCACTTTTCACAGTGACAACAAGCAGCGGCAACAAGCTGATGTTAGCCTCCTCCTCTTCCTTCTTCATGTGGTGAGGCTGCGGCTCCTCCTCCTCCTCTTTAATTTGGAGGGGCTGTGGAACCAATTCTTCCTCTTTAACGTGGGTGGGCTGTGGATCCTCTTGCTCCAAACGGGAGCTCACCTCCTGCAGCTGAGGGCGAAGCTCTTCCTGGGGACCAATCAGACGTTGGACGTCTGCAGGACACAAACAGTCAGTTATATTGCACTTTCAATGCGAGTGCAAATTTGGAAGATTTTTGAAAATTGAAAAAAATGACTGCTCTAAAAAAAAAAAAGGGGGGGGGGAACTATTGATTATCATGATAGTTTATTGGAAAATGTATCATGCTAAAAAAACGGTGTTTTCAAAACGGGCAAAGAAATCACAAAGTTTTTTTGGGTGGAAAAACAACCTCAAGTTACATCCTTTTTTTGTCTTGCCGCTGATTGACATGTGGAAGGATAAGGCGTGCTTGTAAAGCGCTTTGAACATCATACGGTGTAGATTAAAGTGCTATGCTATGTAAGTTAACTACATAGTCTGCAAAAAAAAGGAAAGAAAGAAATAAGTAATTTCCCATGTACGGTAAAACTATGAGTAGTGTAATAAAACTAAACTATTAAACAATGCTGAAATCATCTAAACTTTACACAGTGGTTATTTTGCCGTGACTCACGCGAGAACTACAAGTACAAAATCTGTGCCAGTGAATGTGTGCCAGCTCGTGGTTCGCCCCAAAGGTGCTGTATCACAGGTTCAAATACCGCTCTGGACCTTTTTATTTTTTATATTTACAAATAATTTCTTGCAGTCAGTCTGCAGTTTTAAACGACGAGTCTTGCTTCGCGTGATTATTGAATAATTAGCCACATTTGCCAGTTGGAGGTGAAGCGAGGCGGGAACCACGTACAGTGGATGACTCGCGGCAAAATAACAGATTCGCAGCAGCCTACAAACCACGCTAAAATAACCAATACTGCCAACATACTGTAATCACGGCAAAACTGCAGGTCAAGAAGTCAAGAATATATCGCTGCAGCAATTGACCAATCAGAGCTGTTCACGGCAAAATAACCATTGCCTTTTCTTTCTTTTTTTTTCTTTATGCTTCCGAATTGCATTGATGTTATTTTCCTAACGATAATAGTGCCTCCCCGAGAGTCCATTTACTTAATTCATGAATGAAACCGTTAAAAAATACTGTAGAAGAGGTTTGACAGACCTTGAATGTGCAACACGATGTGATTCATGCGGACAGCTTGGAGTTGTTTTCCGTGTCGCTCGTACGACGCCATTGCTCACTTGAACAGTTCAAATGTTATTGGTCGCTTCTGTACCAACCACTTCAACTTTATTGTTGCTTTCAACTGCCGTCGTCTTGTGACAACGCCGCCATTTTACTTCCTTCGATGGTGTCATTAGAGCAGGTGGACGTCCGCGGTAAGGCGAGGCTGCCCTCTAGCGGCGGTTTTTGAGGACGCGTCATGTTTAGCGAATGTGTCTTTTGAAAGGTTCTAACTGAAGTATTTACAATTTTACACTAATTGTATAATATGTATTGCAATAGTTCTTGTTTGCTAACGTTTGTCCTTCTTTCGGGCGTGGCAAAGATTGTTAAACATTGACAAAAATGCTTCAGAATACTTTTATTGCAAGTATATGCAATAAATAAACATCAATAGCATCAGTGATCAACATATTTCAATTTACTGATCAGTGATCGGCCCCAAATACAGAACACATGAATGGCATCTCACAATAATTAAGAGAGTAACAAGCGGCTGAATATAGTGTAGATAATGCAACAATGTATGTTACATTTTCAAATGATCACTTATACAACATTCTGAGGAAATCGTAATGTCCCATCACTGGTGATAAGCTCTTCGTATGAGCATATCTTCTGCCGCTAACTGAATAACTAAAGTGTTTTTCTCATGTGTGCGTTCTCATGTGCGATACCATGTTTAGCTTTCGAGAGAATGTTTTACCACAAGTTGAACAATTAAAGGGTTTTTCTCCTGTGTGTGATCTCATGTGTGTCACCATGTTTGGCTTTCGAGAAAATGTTTGACCACAAGTTGAGCAGCTGAAAGGTTTTTCTCCCGTGTGCATTCTCATGTGTAACACCATGTGCGATTTGTGGGAGAACGTTTTATCGCACAATGAGCAATGAAATGGTCTCTCTCCTGTGTGCGTTCTCATGTGTCTGACCATACTTGACTTTTGTGTGAAGGTTTTACTACAAATTGAGCAACTGAAGGGTTTTTCTCCTGTGTGTATTCTCATGTGTAATACGACGTGTGATTTATGAGAGAAAGTCTTATCACATAACAGGCAACAAAATGGTTTTTCCCCCGTGTGTGTTCTCATGTGTTTTTCCATGTTGGGCTTTAGTGTGAATCTTTTATTACAAATAGAACAACAAAAGGGTTTTTCTCCAGTGTGTGTTCTCATGTGTAGTTCCACGTGCTCCTTTCGAGAGAATGCTTTACCACATACTGAGCAACGAAATGGGTTTTCTCCAGTGTGCGATCTCATGTGTGTTACCATGGTTTCCTTATGTGAGAATGTTTTCCCACATGTTGAGCAACTAAAGGGTTTTTCTCCCGTGTGTTTTCTCATGTGTTTTTCCAGGCTTCTTTTTCGAGACAATGTTGCACCGCAAACTGAGCAGCTAAAGGGTTTTTCGCCCGTGTGTCCGACACTGTGTTGTTTTTTGACACAAACTGAGCTGATTAAACATTTTTTAAATATTTGTGAAGTTCCCATGTTGCCAAGAGTTGTCTCGTTTTCAAAGCAATTCAGTCGTTTGTCATCACCTTCACAGTCTGTGTCGCTCCTCACAGGTTCTTCCATGTCGTTGCAGTCTGATGGTGGAGCTAAGAGGTCATCTGGCGGTGGTCCTCCACAGCGGTCTAAACTTGGGCTGTCATGATGAAACTGTGACCTCTCAAATACTTTGTCGTCTTCATCTTCACTCTTCACTAAAACGACAGTCAGAGGCAGTTTGCTGATGTCAGCCTCCTCCTCTTCCTCCTTCAGGACTGGGGACTGTGGACCCTCCTCTTCCTCTTTTATATGAAGGTGCAGCAGATCCTCTGTTTCCACTTTAACACATGGGAACCGTAGATTGTCTTTGACATGGCGGTGCTGTGGATCTTCATCTTCCCCTTTCGCGTAGGTGGACTGTAGATCCTCTTGCATTAAACTGGAGCTCACCTCCTGCAGCTCGGGGAGAAGCTTTTCCTGACAACCAATCGCCTGCTCGACATCTGCAAGACAAAAGTCACAAGTCAGTTTTGTTACTCCAACAAAAAGGCAAATGGTGGATGTAAAGATACAAAAAAAAGCAACTGTTACAGTTACACATAAGGAAACCCGCAATCAGATCACTTTTACTAAAAATATATGGGATTCTTTTGCAAATGGCGATTTTAATGACAAGGAAAAGAGACAATGAACCAAAAAATATATATTGCCAATTGCACTTTTGTTTGCAGTCCTTCAAAATATTGTTTTGCAAAAAATTTAAACATGACTAACTTCAAGAGATGTGAAGCCGTCTTGTTGGCTCCATTCAATTAAACAAAAGACAAATATACGTACGTTAGCTATTCCGTTTCTTTTGTCTTTATTACCGAAATTAATTAATTTATATTACTTTGAAATTGTGGTACTTAAATTGATTCGGATTACGTTAACTGTACATTTTGTTATCGGCTTTATCTAAGGACCAAGCAAACCTGATCCTCACCATACAATCGTGTCTTTTATTCTTGATTGTATTGCAGTTATTTTACAATTCAAGTAATTCATTTATGTCATACTTCGATGTTTAAGAAAATGAAGTAGAAGTCAGTGGACTAGTGCACAGACCTTGAACGTACAACACGAAGTTATTCTCGTCAACAGCTTTCCGTTTTCCTTGTCGCTCGTTCTCCTTGTACGACGCCATCGATCTGGCAAACAGTCAAAATATGTTAGAAGTCGCCGCCGGACCAATTTCATTTTCTTTTCAACATTGTTGATGTTTTCCTCCTTAATGGATTTTTTTTTACATGGTCGCCGTAGTCTTTTTGTTTTTATGTCGTAGGGAAGTCATGCCATGTTGTTCCGCCTTTGTCTTCTTCGGTGGTGGTTTTACGGCAGGTGAGCATCTATCGCGTCGCACGTCTGCCACCTTGTGGCGGTTTTGAATACGCGTCAAAAGGACGGCAGAGTAGAAATATCATCAATCAATCAAACAAACAAACTTTATTTATGTAGCACCTTTCGTATATTAAAATGCGTCACTAGGTGCTGAACAATTAAAACATCCATCGTACAATAAGAATATAACCCACCCCTCCCCCAACACCCCCATGATCATACCCACAAACACGTGTAATGTTAATGCAAATTGGAATATAAAAATAACATTAGTCAAATAAAAGTATTTGATCAATTGCTCTGGCATGAATATAACAAGTATACCGTAGCACATTTTACAGGTGTCTTAACATTCAATCAAATCTGAGCTGAATTCTATTTTGCAGCTGGCTTCACTCTAATGAAACAAAGGCAGTCGTGCAGTTTGTGGTAGCTCATCATCATGTTGCATGTTGTATTTTGTTGATAGTTTTGAAAGAAGCTAAAAATCAACATCATATATCAATTTTCCACATATAAAAAAAGTGGACTGAATATGTTTAATTTCCTCCATTGAGCAATTATTTAAAAGTTCTAACCATTAAGTTAAACAAACAAACACTACAAAGAGAGATAAAAAGTGACATAAAAGTGATATTTGAGTAATTATGTAATATAGGATCATTATTACATTTGCAAAGTTTTTTTTTTAACCCGGCAAATAACGTAGTAATCAACGGAACAAATTTATGGCATTTTATGCTTCTGACACAAACGAAACGTCTTTGGAGAGGATGTTTGACCACAAAATGAGCCACTCACATCAAAACCAGTTTATTTGAATAGCCTTGAATCACAAAGTCATCTCAAATTATTTCACAGGCCCAAAGATTGACAAACAGCTGGCAACTCCCCCAAACTGGGCAAAAGCATTTAAAGGGTTTTCCCTTTGGCGTGTATTTTCATGTGTCTTGCCGTGTCTTCCTTTCGAGAGAATCCTTTACCACAAGTTGAGCAATTGTAGGGTTTCTCCCCCGTGTGTTTTCTCATGTGTCTGACCATGTTTGCCTTTTGAGAGAATGTTTGACCACAAATTGAACAACAAATGGGTTTTTCTCCCGTGTGTATCCTCATGTGTCTTAACATGTTTACCTTTTGGGAGAATGTTTTGCCACAAGCTAAGCAACAGATGGGTTTTTCCCCCGTGTGTGTTCTCACGTGTTTCGCCACATGTGACTTGGTACAGAATGTTTTGTCACACAACGGGCAACTAAATGGTTTTTCTCCAGTGTGTGTTCTCATGTGCGCTTCCAAAGTTCGCTTTTGAGAGAAAGTATTACAGCAAATTGAGCAACAAAAGGGTTTTTCTCCAGTATGCGTTCGCATGTGCTGCGTCACGCTCTCCTTTTGATAGAACGTTTTGCCACAAACTGAGCAACAAAAGCGTCTGTCTCCTGTGTGTATTCTCATGTGTGCTCTCATGTTGCTTTTCCTAAGGAAGGTTTTACCGCAAGTTGAACAAACGAAAAGTTTTCCTCCCGTGTGTTTTTCCGTTTCCTTATTTCCGGTCTCCTTCTCGGAGCATTTGAACTGTTTACTGTCACCTTCGCAGTCTGCGTCGCTCCTCGAAGGTTCTTCTGCGTCGTCGCTGTCTGACATCGGAGCTAAGAGGTCGCGTGGCGGTGGTCCTCCGAAGTGGTCTCCGCGAGGACTGTGTTCATGTAGCTGAGAACATTCGGGTGGTTCGTCGTCATCGTCGTCTGCGCTTTCCACAGAGACAACAAGCACCGGCAACATGCTGATGTCAGCCTCTTCCTCTTCCTCTTCCTCTTCCTCTTCCTCTTCCTCTTTAACACGGCGACACTGAAGATCATCTTTTTCCGCTTTGACACAAGGTGGCTTTGGGTCCTCTTGCTTCAAATTGGAGTTCTCCCTCTGCAGCTGAGGGGGGATTTCTTCTTGACGACCAACCAGCTGCTGGACATCTGCAGGGTACACGCAAGTCAGTCACCTTACTGTAAATCCTGTCATAGAGTCAACACATTTTCAACCAAACAGGTATTTGTCATTGTGTGATGGAGTACGAAACTGAGTCAGACAGTTGTTTGTTTGTTAGCTGTTGGTTCCAAGTTGCTTTATCTGTATTTTCTTTTTTCATCTACAGTATGCTTCGGTCATAGAGCTGACAGTTCATGCATTTGTTTAAACTGTGCAAAAATGTTAAAAATAAATACATACATACATACATTGCGTTTATGTGGAGTTCACGAAGTCAACAACGTGGATTGAGGAAAGAGTCAAGACTGCAGATCTTAAGTTATTATTATTTTTAAAAAAGTGGCAGGACGTCTTTGAAACGTTTTACTTAACGCTACTAAATATGACTGCAAATCCGCCTCTTCATTGTAATTTGTTCCTAGACAAACCTTGAATGTGCAACTCGATGTGATCCTTGCAATCAGTTTCCGGTTGTTTTCGTTGTGGCTCGCATGACGCCATTTTTCTGTTGAACAGTTAAAATGTGCTCAAAGTCTCGCCCACACCATCTATTTCAACTTTTTCATGTTCATTTTCCTCAATGACTTTCACCTTGTCGTCGCCGTCGTTTCTCTTATCGCTACTTTTGGGTCGCCGTAAAGGAAGCACTCCGTGCCGTAAAGTGACGCCAACTTCAGCCTTTTTCTTGCGCGATGTCGGTTTTACGGCAAGGGCGCATTCACAGCGACGCATTGCTGTCGTCTTGCGGCGGTATTGAAGACGTTTCAAGACAAGAGCCGAGAAAGAACTCGAATTCGATGTCATAAAATTGCTAAATCTGATGAGTTTTCTTGGGCTTCTAGTGTATGTGTGCTTTTCTCCTCAGCAATACTTTAGTATTAGTCGAAAACCATTATAGTGATTTCACCATATGAAAAGTAAATACAAACAAAACAAAATAACTGAAAAATAGAATAGTAATATCATAATCATAATAATATGTTGGGTTGAGTAAGTATACCATGTCCATTCAACACTTAACAAAATGTATTACCAATCAAACCTCAGCTGTATTATACAAACCAATGCAGATTCCAACGTTGTGTAAAATGTGGCTAAAAACAGAATACCATTTGTGAATCCTTTTCAACTAATATTATGTTGATATTTACTGTTCAAACTTATAGACCCATGCCAAAATAGTCACTCATTTTGAATGTCATGCCTGCAACATGTTTCAAAAAAGATGGGACAGAGCCATGTTACGTCACATTTCCTTTAAACACTTAATAAGCATTAGGGAAAACTGATGTCAGTAATTGTTGACGCTTTGCAGGTGAATTTTTTTTCCCACTCCTGCTTGATATGCAACTTCGGTTTCTTAACCACGCTGCCTCTCCATTGTAGCATTTTGCACTACATAATGCGCCACATATTTTCAATGGAAGACCGACAGGTCTGGACTGCTGGCACATCAATCGAGTACTCTCACGTTTTTACTTGACGCCACGCTGTTGTGACATGCAGAATGTGGCTTAGTTGGGATTGTCTTGTTGAAATAAGGGCGGCTTCTTATGTTGCTCCAAAACCTGCATGAATCTTTCTTTCTCTTTGAGAACAAACAAAATGAAGGTCAAACCATTTAAGAGTTGCCAACCCTTATCTTCACCTGTCGGGACATTCTGGACACTTTACACAAAATATCAGAAAGACTCCGAACAACACTAATATTGTCTTGATCTTTTTAATTTCCTTTCTTTGAAAAGGTTGAAGTGACAAAACATTTACTGCTTACTTGTTTTTATTTTTATTACAGGGTTGATTTATATGTCTTGGGACTATATTGGTATTCTAATATACTTTAATGGAGTTATATAAAGAATGACATGTCAGAGGTCTTGTGAAAAAAAAAGTTGTAATGGAAATATTTCTGATATGGGCTGCATGGTACATTAGCAAAGCAAAATTGATATTAAAAAAATAGAAAGAAAAAGTAAAATAAATTATAATGCCATTTTAAAAACATTTATTGTGCGTAACTGTGTCTCAAAAGTTACATTCATTCAGCACGCAGTTGTGCAAACAAACATAGCTAATACTGTATTATACAATTTTTTTTTTTTTTAACTTAGAGCAGTGCTTCTCAATTATTTTTTCACGCCTCAAGGAGGAAGAAAATATCTGCCCCCCCCCCAAAAAAAATTTTTTTGTGTCATTTGTCTATAAAATTGTTGTAAATGCAAATACTCCTTGCGCACTCTGACAATTTGAGCGCAACTGCCACCTAGTGTAGTGGATGTGTAATTACACTTGATTGTAGTACGGCAACAAACAAACAAAAAAGTTCCCTGAGGTAACCCCTGGCATCAACGTGTGAGGTTTCCTGCTGTGTGCACTCTCATGTGTTTTACCATGTTTGTCTTTCGAGAGAACGTTTTATCGCACACTAAGCAACTGTAAGGTTTTTCTCCGGTGTGTGTTCGCATGTGTCTGACCAAAGTTGGCCTTTGAGAGAATGATTTAGTACAAATTGAACAACAAAAGGCCTTTTCCGCGTGTATCTTCATGTGTAATAATAGGCTTGAGTCGTGAGAGAAACATTTTTTGCAAGTTGAGCAACTGAAGGGTTTTTCTCCTGTGTGTATTCTCACGTGCGATTGCAGATGTTGCTTCCGAGAGAAAGTTTTACCACACGTCGAGCAGATAAAAGGTTTTTCTCCAGTGTGCGTTCTCATGTGTATTACAAGGGGTGTTTCAAGAGAGAAAGTTTTACCGCAAGTAGGGCAGCAAAAGTTTCTTTCTCCAGTGTGCGTTCTCATGTGTTTCACCATGTATGAATTTTGAGGGAATTTTTTCCCACAAACAGAGCAAGAAAAAGGTTTTACGTCCGTATGTCGCGCCATGTGCGATGACAGATGCTCCTTACGGGAGAATTTTTTACCACAAACGACGCAGCCAAATAGTTTTTCTCCCGTGTGTGTTCTCATGTGTTTGACTACGTTTTCCTTTTTGGAGAATGTTTTATCACAAGTAGAACAACTGAAGGGTCTTTCTCCTGTGTGTGTTTTCATGTGCATTGCTAGGTATTTTTGACAAGAGAATGCTTTACCACAAGTTGCGCAACTAAAGTGTTTCTCTGGAATGTGTTTTATCATGTGCTTCGCCACGTCTGACTTTTGGGAGAAAGTTTTCCCGCAAACCGAGCAGCAAAAAGGTTTTTCGCCTGTATGTATTGCCATGTGGGATGTCATATGGCCCTTTTGAGAGAATGTTTTGCCACAAATTGCGCAACTAAAGGGCCTTTCTCCCGTATGTGTTCTCATGTGCATCGACACACTCTCCTTTCGAGCGAATGTTTTCTCACAAATTGTGCAACTAAAGGGTTTTTCTCCTGTGTGTGTTCTCATGTGTTTTGCCATGTTGGTCTGATGAGAGAATGTTTTGCCGCAAGTTGAGCAGCTAGCGGGTTTTTCTCCAGTGTGCGTTGTCACGTGTTTTACCAGGAGCGACTTGCGGGAAAATAGTCGACCACAAAATGAGCAACAAAAGGATTTTTCTTCGGTGTGTGTTCTCATCTTCGCAATAGTTTGTTGTTTTTTAGCAACGCTTTGGAAGATTTGTGAAGTTTGATGATTGCCAAGATTCGTCTCCGCCGCAGAGCATGTTGACTGTTTGTCATCACCTTCACAGTCTGCTTTGTTCCTCGAAGGTTGTTCCACGTCGTTGCTGTCTGACAGTGGGGCTAAGATGTCGTCTGGTGGTGGTCCTCCACCATTTGGACTGCGAGGATGAGGCTGTGACCCTTCGGGTGTTTCTTTATCGTCGTCTTCTCTTTTCACAGAGACAACAAGCAGCGGCAACAGGCTGATGTCAGCCTCCTCCTCTTCCTCCTTCATGCGAGGTCTGGGAGACTGTGGATCCTCTTTTTCCGCTTTCACATCAAAGGAATGTCGATCGTCTTCTTCCTTCTTAACTTGGCTGTGCTGTAGATCCTCTCGCTCTAAATTGGAGCTCGCCCCATGCGGCTGAGATGGAAGTTCTTCCATACCACTAATCAGCTGCTGGACAGCTGCAGGACACAGACAAGTCGGTTATTATGTTACTATACTGCCATACAGTTGACAATTTTCCTAACAAAACAACATTGTGATTTGGTGATGGAGAATGACTCTTTCAGACAAAATGGTGGACAGCCTCAGCACCGAGTGACCGAGTCAGACACAGTCGAGTTTATTTTCCCTTCATAACCAACGTAACTCAAAAGTAAATGACCGTAATTGTATTGCTGTTATTTATTTTGCCATGTACGTGACTCTCGTTACTTGAAATGTGAAACGAAGAAACAAGTAGACATGTGACTCACGGCAACAGATTCCAGTTGTTTTCCTTGTGGCTCGCACGACGCCATTTTCCTGTTGAACATTTCCAATATTTTGTGAGTCGCTCACGCACCAATTATTCCTACTTCCCCATGTTGTTTTCTACTGGATTTCACCTGGTCGTCGTATTTCTACGCCGTTGTGTGCAGCCGTGAAACCATGCCTTTTTCTTCTTCGATGGTGGTTTTATGGCAGGAGAGCATCCACGGTAACTCACGGCTGCTCTCTTGCGGCGATATTTAAACCACTTCAAGAGATGACACACTTTTTTTTGTCGATTTGTCCAGAAAATGTATTCATTTCAATAACACAAGGTCACATAATTCAAACATTTTCAGTTGTTTACGTTGTAAATTACTGTGATTGGTTAAAAATAGGTGACATTTCATGAATGGGCATATAGGATATTATTTTATTCTTCTTCTTGACTTTCATTACTAATAAATAAAAAAACGGTGTATTTTAAAGTCATTTCACAACTAAATTATGCCCCCGCAAAAAAAAAAACTGAGACTAAACAAAACGTGCATATTGTAATGAAAACGATCAAGAAATGACGAAGAACGAAGAATGAACACGTGAACTTGTGAAGTCATGCTCCACTTACTATCAAGCAGGCTTACACCACTGCAATCCAGGGGCTCATATTCCATTTTGGAATGTGCATGGAATAAAATTCAGAATTAACATTTTTGCATTATAGTGTAAATTTGCCCTAAAAAAAAATTTTTTAACACACAGCCTTTGCTGGCAACAAAAGTAAGTACACATTTAAGTGAAAAATGTCTAGCCATCCAGCAATATTGGAGGAATGTCCAGTCACTGGAAACATTTTGCCATATTTTCTTCACTTGATGATGATGGATGCATAGAGATGCTGACCACTATCATCCCCTCTCAGGAACATTCTGGATATTTTGTAAGGAACAAACAAAACAAACACAAACCAACACTACCACTTCCTTGATATTTTTAAAATATTTTCTGTCTTTGACTAGTTCCGAGTGACAAAACATTTGCATGTTTTTTTCCACATTTTGATTTATTTAACACATATATATAGCTAGCCTGGTCTAATTAAAAAAAAAAGTACATTCATGCAGTAACAGAACATTTACAGAATGACACATTACAAGAAAAATTTAAGTACAGTACGTCATTTTGACATTTGTGCATAACTGCATATATCAAAACTCAGCACTAATATTTTAAATATCTAATCTACTATACATGAATAGGCCGTTTTTTAATTTGCTATCATAATTGATTGCGTTCCACTTTTCACGCGATCCCAGTGAGATGTATGGCAACCGTTTTCAGAAATGGGTCGACCCGACAACGTGTGCCGTCAAAATGCGAGGTTTTCACCTGCGTGTTTTCGCATGTGTGACATCAAGTCTGGCTTTCGAGAATATTTTTTATCGCACAATGAACAACTAAAGGGTTTTTCTCCTGTGTGAGTTCTCATGTGTCTTACCAAGCTTGTATTATAAGCAAATGTTGTTCCGCAAGTTAAGCAACTGTAAGGCTTTTCTCCAGTGTGTTTTCTCATGTGTGACCTCATGTTTTTCTTTCGAGCGAATGCTTTATCGCACAAAGGGCAACGAAATGGTTTTTCTCCCGTGTGTATTCTCATGTGTAGTACCAAATTTGGTTTTTGAGAGAAAGCTTTGCTACAAACCGTGCACGAAAACAGTTTATCTCCTGTATGTGTTCTCGTGTGTAATTCTAGGCTTGATTTATGAAAGTAAGTTTTACCGCAAGTTGAGCAACTGAAGGCTTTTTCTGCTGTGTGTCTTGCCATGTGTACCGTTCGGTACTTTTTACAAGCGAATGCTTTACCACAAACCGAACAACAAAAGGGTTTCTCCCCGGTGTGTGTTCTCATGTGTGTTACGAGGTTGTTTCGACAAGAGAATGTTTTACCACAAGTAGAGCAGAAGAAACGGTTTTCTGTGGTGTGTCTTTTCATGTGCTTCAACATGTTTGATTTCCCATGGAACGTTTTTCTACAAATTGAGCAACAAAAAGGTTTTACATTTGAATGTGTTATCACGTGCGACAACATATGGTCCTTTCGAGAGAAGCTTTTACCACAAATTGAGCAGCTGAAGGGTTTTTCGCCTGTGTGCGTTCGCATGTGTTTCACCATTTGTGAATTTTGACTGAATGTTTTACCACAAATTGAGCAACCGACAGGTTTTTCTCCAGTGTGCGTTCTCATGTGCAGTCGCAGGACTAACCTGCGAGAGAATGTTTTGCCGCACGTTGCGCAACAAAAGTTTTTTTCCTTACTGTGTACGACCATGTGTTTTACCATGTCTGAATTCTGGGAGAACGTTTTCCCACAAACTGAACAACTAAAAGGTTTTTCCCCCGTGTGTATTCGCATGTGCGCAAACATGTGGGTCTTTTGAGAGAATGTTTTCCCACAAATTGAGCAACAAGACGATTTTTCCCCTGTATGCGTTTTCATGTGAGATTTCACGTGGTCTTTTCGAGCAAACGCTTTACCACAAACCGAACAAGTAAAGGGTTTTTCCCCTGTGTGTGTTCTCATATGTTTGACCATATTTGTCTGCCAAGAGAACGTCTTGCCACAAGTTGAACAAGTAACAGTTCTTTGTCGTTTTTCAGCGAGGCTTTTGACGCAAACTGCGGTGGCTAAAATGTTTTGAAACATTTCAGAAGTTTCGCCATCGCTAAGAGACGTCTCCTCCTCAGAGCGTTCCCACTTTTCATCGCCCACTTCAGAGTCTGTGTCGCTCCTCGAAGGTTCGTCCATGTCGCTGCTGCTGTCTGACAGAGGAGCCAAGAGGTCATCTGCTGGTGGCCGTCCACGGTGGTCACCACTTGGGCTGCGATGATGGCGCTGGGACCACTCGGGTGTTTCTTTATCATCGTCTTCGCTTTTTACAGCGACACCCGGCAGTGGCAACGCGCTGATGTGAGTCTCCTCTTCTTCCTCTTTCATATGGAAAGACTGTCGATCATCTTCTTCCTCATTAACGTGGCTGGTCTGTGGATCATCTTGCTCCAAACTGGAGCTCCCCCCCAGCAACTGAGGGCGGAGCTCCTCCTGACGACCAATCAGCTGCTGGTTGTCTGCAGAGACGCAAACAAGTCAGTTATGTTACTGCTGCCATACAGTTGACGCTTTTCCTAATAAAACAGCGTTCCATGCCAAGCAGAGTTTGATTTCACAGAAACTTACTGTATTTGTTGATAGCGATGGCACACCAATTAATATAAACTTTACAGACACTTGGATAAGGGATAAGGCAGCTACAGCCCACCAAATTTGAATATTTTTGACAAAAAGGGGGCATGGCCAGTGGCCACCTTCCTTTGAATTTTCAGGTCAATCTCAACAAAACAGACGTTGTTGGAAAATGTGCATATTTTAGTTACCATTTGAACTATAATTTGACCTTAAAATTACCTTGGGAATCACATGACCTTAAAAAAAATGTTCCACGAAATCGAATCACTTTTTGTTTTTTGTATCTATCAGCGATTTAGAAACGATATGAACTACCCGGACCATCACCACTTCAGTATCAGATGTGCTGTGTTGCTAAAACGATCAGCACCCACAAATTTCAGATTCTAACATCTCCCCTGCAACATTAGATTAAATAAGTCAACATTTTAAAATGTTTAGGTGGAAAAGAAGAAAAAGAACAAATTCTAACCTTACCTAATGGTTAAGCAAACCGGACTATCCACATCCATTGTTTTTTATTCATACTTTTATCAGTTGTTTTTGGTGTTGTTGTTTTTTAACTACGCACATTACTCGCTTTACTTGATTCATAGATGAAACTGTGAAACGCAGAAGGCCAGTTGTCATTGTGGACAGACCTTGGATGTTCAATTCGATGTGACTCTCGCCAACAGCTTCGAGTTGTTTCCCTTGTGGCTCACACGACACCATTGTTCTGCTGAACATTCAAAATGTTATTAAACGCAACCGCGCCAACTATTTCAACTTCTTGATGTTGTTCTCCACTGGATTTCACCTGCTCGCCGTCGACTTTCTTTTGTGTTGCCGCGATGCTAGGCTACGCTAACCATCGCCGTTTTCTTCTTCGATGGATGTTTAGCGCAGGAGAGCATCAACGGTAATACATGGCTGCCATCCTGCGCCGATATTGAAGACGCGTCAAGAGAAGCAAATACAAGAGAAGAGCCGACAAATAACTACGTCGTCACGAAATTGCTGAATATGAACAAATTTTCATGGGCTTCAAGTGATCGCGTGCCTTTTTCCTTAAAATCAACAACTATTGTATTGGACAATGTAATGTTACAAGTGTAGCTCAAACGTACAGACGTGTCCTCAATTCCGCCGCTAGATGGCAGCCGTGCGGTAACTTGATGCTAACCAGTAACCTCCTGCAAAGCCACCGTAGAACAAAAGAAAACCGTAAAATGGTGCGGCTGCGGGCGATGCGGAAAAAACGCGAAGGCAACCAGGCGAAATCGAGTGTAAAAAAACCCAAAAAGTTTAATTAGTTGGTAGGGAGCAACTAATAATGTATTTTGACTATTTAACATAATAATGGCGTCGCATGAAGAGAACGAAATTCATCGTAAACAACTGGACGCCGTTGACAAGAATCACAACCTGATGTACATCCAAGGTCAGTCTAGTCAACTTTTAACATTTTTATTAATTAACAAAGTAAATAGACTGCTATAACAGGAAACATAATTAGGGTTAAAAGACAATGGCTATAGAAGCGCGGGTTTGCAGTCATTCATTATGTAATTAAAACATTTTCAAGACGATGTGCTTTACTTCCATCTTCATGCTATAAATGCATGTAGCTTGGATTAGATTTGAGTGTAACTACATTTGTCGATGCTGCATGCATCCCTGTATATGGGGCTTTATTGTGCTGGTTCGTGTCACGCCGCAAGGAAACTTGAAGTTTGACGTCAAACGTTGGATTCTGACTGACAGCACAAATTTGGGATCTGTGGTGAGATGTTATTTGACACGGGGCCAAGTTTGCGACATAACCACTTTAGACTAGAGAAACACAAGCAATTTGTAAGGCTAAACATCCTGAAAATAAAGAAGATCCTGCTAGAAAGTTTCCAAACAGGCAAAGTGCACCGATGTACAGACATTCCTAAAAAGAAAGCGTCAGGTTCAAATGACAAATAAAACTTACAAACAATGAGGAGAGAAGACGTTCCAGTTTCAGTTTACTTGCAAGGAGAATAGGAGAGGCTGTGTACAAATATCCTCTATTCTAAAACAGCCCTCCTATAAACCTCTCTTTTTATTCAAACTTGAGGTTCCTAGGTTACATGAGGTGATGCCTCTAAAAGGGGGCGGGGTCATTCAGCAAGCAGGCATCACCTTGTGCTTGTTTACATTTCTTGCTTATTCGTAGAAACGTTTTTGCATATTCGTGGAATTGACCATATACATATATCTTGATAAGCACTTTTAGCACGTCAATTCACGTCAATTCAGCATTTAATAGCAGAGAAGGTCGTCTAACGCTGTTTCCTCATATCTCTGATCTCCAGCCGGAGAGAGGAGCAGGTTTCAGTTCTCCTGATTCCGACCTTTGCACAACAACAACACTTTCACAGCAATTATACAATTAATAAATGTTTAATAAAACATAATCAGTCAGTTAAATCATAATAAAATCATCTGTTCCAAATTGTATTCCTACAGAAAAAGAAAAAAAAAAGAAGCTTTAATTCTCCATTCTGGTTCTCTTGGCCGCCTATGAAACTGCTCACTTTCCATTAGGGATGGGTTAGTAGTACCGAAAGTGGTAAAGAGATACTTGGCGTCAGTATTGGTCAATACTCGTACTGCTATCGGTCTGGAAAAAAGTGTTATTGAACATCTCTACTTTCTATTTCTATGTGGCTAATGGGGCTAGCGGCTAACAAACAAACTGTGTCTGAATCTGTGCTTGGTGCTGTCCAACAATATGTCTGAACATTTACTACTCCATCCAGGCGTCCAGCAAGTGACTGATCGTCAGGATGAACTTCCCCCGCAGTCACAAGTGGGGACATCCAGTTTGGAGAAAGAGAATCCACAGCGCCCCTGCATCAAAGAAGAAAAAGAGGATGTGGAACATCCACACGTTAAAGACGAGGAGGAGGAGGCTGACATCAGCAAATTTCCGCTGACTATCATTTGTGTGAAAAGTGAAGATGACGAAGACGAACCAGCTGAGGGGTCCCAGCTTCGTACTCGCGGCCCAAGTGGAGGACCACAACAGGTCGACCTCTCAGCTCCACAGTCGGACTGTGACGACGCCGCGGAGGAACCTTTGGGGAACGATGCAGACTGTGAAAATGACAACAAGCGGTCCAAATGCTCCGAAAAGGAGACACCGCTCGGCAACGTGGAAACCGTTTGTGTTAAACGTTCCGCTAAAAAACAACAGATGAAAAAACCCTTCAGTTGCCCGTTTTGTGGTAAAACATTCTCTCGGAAGGAACACGTGCAGGCACACGTGAGAATCCACACTGGAGAAAAACCCTTTAGTTGCTCGACTTGTGGTAAAGCCTTCCCTCATAAGGAAACCATGATAGCACACGTGAGATCACACACTGGAGAAAATCCCTTTCGTTGTTCAGTTTGTGGTAAAACGTATTCTCGAAAGACACACGTGGAATCACACATGAGAACGCACACGGGAGAAAAACCCTTTCCTTGCTCGGTTTGTAGTAAAATGTTCTCCCAGAAGCCCAACATGGTAAAACACATGAGAATACACACAGGTGAAAGGCCATTTTGTTGCTTATTTTGTGATAAGGCGTTCCTTCATAAGTCACACGTGGAATCGCACATGAAAATACACACGGGAGAAAAACCCTTTAGTTGTTCAGTCTGTGAGCAAACATTCTCCCAGAAGCAAAATCTGGTGTCGCACATGAGAACGCACACAGGAGAAAAACCCTACAGTTGCTCAGTTTGTGGCGGAAGCTTCGCTCAGAGTAAGACTTTGACTGCACACATGAGGCGGAGACACAACAAAGACAGAAAAATGTTGACCGCTACTCCCCCGCAATAGCGCAGCATCCCAAGCCACGCAAACATTGCCTGGATTTTTTTTTTTTTAATAATCTTTTGTTGTGTCATCTTGATCTCATTGATTAATTATCACCATCTTAAATCTTTTGTGTTTTGAAGCTTTCATGTTATGTCACATCTATGAGTCGAATGCATGCACTTTTTTTTTTTACTTTCTAAAATAATCAGACACAATTGTGACTCACATATTTCTTCATCTCACACAGACAATATGCAATTCCCACATCAGTTGTAAAGTATTGAACGTTTCAAGCAAGTCCCAAATTACTGTGCAAGAAAGTAAACAAAAGTCAAGTCATGCCAAGTTATCACTTGGATTCAGTAAATCCAATCAGGCAAACAAATTTACTCAGCTGCCACTTCTACTAAATGCCTTACCACCCCAACTCTAGACAATGAATCTAACAAAACGAAATTTAAAATATGAATTTTCCTGATATTGTCTCCATAGTTAATTGTCAGTGTAGAATTCAATTGCCCTCTGTCCTACCCGCTTTGAAGAAGAAAATGGAAAATGGTTGCATCCTACCACACCAGGAACAAAGTCAGGAATATTTTACCTTTACCATCCCAGGCAGACCACAGTCACATAAACTATAACTTATTTGGAATTGCTTCAGGGTTAATATGTTGTAATGGTCTGACAATTTAAGAAGTGAAATGTAGTTCGCAGCATTTTTGGTTAATTTGGTGTTTGATGAGGCGCAGGGGTAACTTTGTCCAGATTACATCGAGGATTGCTGCCTGGCTATCCTAAATTAAATTTTGAAAACAATGCATTGGAAAGTCTTCCAATGATCCCGGGAGAATTAAGTCAGTAAACGTATGTTTATTTACAAAGAAACACGGCGACTGTATGGCTTTATAGCTGAAGTGGAACAAGTCCATAACGAAAAGCACAAACACTTATTTTTGCTTTACGGGGTAGATGCCTCCGACTTCCGGGTTTTACACGTCAACGGCATTTCCGGCCACTGCTGGCCGCGTTCCAACACTCGCACCCCCACCCCTGCGCCCCCTCTCATCGGCGGGAAGGCGTCTCGGCTATCTGAAATGCTTCGAACACTGAGACAGACTTGCAGCCTGCCCAACCGAGGGGCACAAAGGCGGAAGCGCAAGTACTAGAACGTGGACCACACGTTGCAAACCAGAAACGGAAACAAAGTTGACCGGTAGCATATAGTCCATTGCTGCTCTCTCTCTCTCTCTCTCTCTCTCACCCCGCCCCCTCGCTCTACTGTGTTAAATTATAAACAACATTTCTACTTCGTCCGTCCCGACCGCCAGGTGGCGGTGCTGAAAAGAATGCTTGTGGAGAAAGCGCGGGCGGTGTTGGGGTGGCGGGCGCTCCATGCTCCTGGGTTTGTTCTCCGGCCGGTGGCCCCCACGGGGCCCGGGGATTGTACCCTGACGCTGCCGCGGCCTGGAGGGCCCTGGGGGGTTGTGCTTGCCCTGTCCTGGCCGGGGTTTACGTGGAGGTTTTCATGCATGTCAGATCCACCACACCAGCATCTACCGAAATTTAAACACAACTGCTTCTTCCAAAACCTTGACCCTCAAAATTGTCACTTTCAGGAGCTCCCCAAAAACGCCATTTTAGTTCAACCATTAACATTGAAGCCATTTTCAACATTTAAGATTGGCCAATAATTTGTAAACATCACACCCACACACTGAATATAGCTTCTTTTTTTTATATGGAATTTGCCAATTTGTGATTTATGCGGTTTTTGCCAGACATCAGCAGAGAAACAAGTGGTTTGTCAATATTTACATCTATCTATGTGACACCAATACTGTGATGATAAATATTGAAAAATCGGTATGAGAATAAACGTTTATGATCATCAGATTTAAAAGTCACACTTTGTTTTGTGCCGGCCTCTTTCTCAAGTTTGTGTTTGTGTGTGTATTTATTGCTTGGCTTAGCTTTACTTAAAGCCCGATGATAGTCTCATTTTCGAGGGGGTACTTCAAACACCTAAAACTACAAATACTACTAATATACAAAATAAAAACTATTCCACAACAATGAAAGGCATTAATTTAGCGCACTTACTTCATCGGGCGTTGCTTTATTAAGTTCCGTTTATTCGTTTACAGGCAGACTGCCACATTAAAGATGGCGGATAAGCCGACGACCTATTGTGTGTGTGAGCGTGTTGCTATTTCATATTTTTATAAATATACATATATTTTTTTCCCTTCACAAAAAAACGAAATACTTTTTATTTGACAGACTCTGGAGATCAGGTAGACATAAAAAAAAAAGTTGTTACTTGTGACATGATGTCAATATTTTGCAGGAAAATTGTAACACCCACCGCGCACACAAGGCTCACTATTTAGCAACATGAGAAAAGGCGCGACGACGTTTAGTGTGACTATTTTTTTTATATCTTACCTCCGGTGTGATCTTTTAAATAAAAGTATGGTTTATCGCAAACATTTACAATAAAAGGCATTAAAGATTATTTAGTCCTCAAATAATCAATTTCAACAGTATGCTATCCTGCGTGTGAGGCCATCGTATCAACCGCTAGTACACTGCTTGTACCGTAGTTTACGGGGATACTTTAACTTTGAAAATCATCGCGTCCCAACTTCCGCAGTGCTTCTGATGTTAGCACTGCTAGTTTGGTTTGGCGGCGGAGAACGCTGGTGGAGAAAAAGCGGATCGATAGGAACTCGGAGGTCGACTGCGATTGAGCCGCGACACTGAACATTAGTCGGTAAGAAAACGGACACATTCAGCGCCACGCGCTCGTTTCTGCGCTTTGCGCCAAAGCAAAGCGGTTCCATTAGCACCCCGGTGTTTGTGTGCTGTCAGCCCACCGCCTCCTTTGTTCTGCACACACGGTTGCGCATTTTTGTCAAATGTTTCCGCAATGGAACACGAGTCGTGCACGCGAGCCAGATTCCAAACACATGCCCAGGCTACACGTTAGCTTTCTGTTACTCTCTTGGCCGCTGAAGGGGAAGAACAAAAACATGTTTTCCCTCGATTGTGTGCGTACCATTCAGTACATTCCAAACATGAGGGAAGGTCGTGACGTCACTATCAAGCAGGAAAAAAAGAAGAAGAAGTCGTGTTTGGCGCAGGAAAATGACGTTGCAGCTCATTGATAGTAAATGATTGTATCATTTAAATGTTAATGGCCAGGTCCACAAGTGTATTTTGGTTCTGGTCTAAGTGAATATTGTTCCTGGTCCAAGTGTACTTTGGTTCCAAATCAATCCATATGTTTCCAACTTAAAGGTGCATGATGCAATGTTGACGTGTTAAAATAATCATATTTTTCACCCACACATGTTATAAGAATTGTATAATGGACAGGAGGCACTACTATGGCACAATGGCTGTTGCCCCTATTTTCCTGTAGAGTGAAATAATGATCGGGGATTCTGGACCGAAACTCTAAGCTTTCTGGGCATGTTCTGATGGTTAATGAAACTTCTTTTTTTGTGTCTTCAGGTCGGAACACAAGCTGGAAGTTGGTCTTTCTCTCCAGGAGCTAGTCTGCACTCCCCAGTGTGAATGCTTCAAGGGACCGCCTAATCCCTGGTGCTCCTCCTCTCCCTTAGTTCCCTCTCCTCCTTCCCCCACCCTGTCCCCACCCTGTCCCTCCAGTGCCCCCTCCCCCCTCCCCCTCAACCCAGGTGGGTGAATGAAGACCCCCTTCAAGAGCACAGAGGCCCCGCGGCCCCGAGCGGACAGAGGTCAGTGGTCAGTGGTCAGTGGCCGCAACGAATGTCCCTGAGTTCAAAACCGAGCAAACCCGGGATGACTTTGCGTTGCAGGACATTCCGGCGTGCCAGTCAGCATGATGAAGAAGAGGAATCCTCACAAGTAAGACCAAGATGAAGACAACAAAGCAGGATAAGACGTTCTGAAATATGCCGTCTTCTCTGGCAGGAAGCAGAAGACCAGCGTGGGGCCCAGTAGAACGTTATCCCCAACCAAGACAAACATCGTCGGTTGCAGGATCCAGCACGTGTGGAAAGAAGGCAGTAAGTCGTCCCAGTGGAAGGGGACGGTGCTGGACCAGGTCCCCGTCAACCCGTCCCTATACCTGATCAAATACGACGGCTTCGACTGCATCTACGGCCTGGAACTGCACAGCGACCATCGGGTCCACGGACTGCAGGTGTTGCCCGACCGAGTGGGTAAGGAAGCGCCGAACATGTCTGACCAAGCAAACACGTTGTTACGCTATTAGTTAAGGACCGTGAACTAATCGCAAATGCAGACAGAGAGAAGTAACGTCACAATGTCCATGATGACATTGAAGTAGCCACTAAACGGCCTACGAATCGTAATCATCTTTATTGGCCACGTTATTTAAAAACACACGAGGAATTTGTCTCTGGTAGTATGAAGTACAAAAGTATTGCAGTAACAAGCAACGATGACAAGCAAAGAGCAAAAACCGAAGCCCGCTCAATGTGATTTTTGCCGTTGCCTCTCAGACAGAATTCAGGAATGTGCGGCTTCACCTTGGAAAGCACCGCGCGCGTATCATTTGGGCATTTGTGTCATGTTTACATCTGACATCCTCTGCAAAAGAGCTACGTTTGTAACAAAAGCGTACTTGGCCAACGACGGCCATGCAGAGTGCGGTGTGTCCTGTAATAAAAATAAAGGCAGTCAAATACTCACTCGGGTGTCCCATGCTCAATACTGACAGTGAACTAACCACAAAGGGTCCCATTCTTAGGACAGATTGTGACGTGGCCACCAAATGTCCCATTTAAAGTACAAACTAATCATGTTGTCCCCTTTGCTTATGAGGAGAGCGAAGTAGCCACAGTGTCCCAACTATAAACACAGACCTCAAACTAACCCACAAAGTAGTTCATTTTATCCGCCATTTTTCAAATTTGTAGTTTTAGTCTAGTTTCAATCACGCTTGATAGTTTTTTATCATAGTCAACCTCATCCTGTTTTTATTTATTCCATTTTTAGTCGACTATAAATCTACCCGTTGTAGTCAACAAAAACTGTCAACATTTTAGTCAAGACAATGATTTAACCCCTATATTTTTTTGTGTCAGAACATTATGTTCAACATTTCACATCTAAAACTATTTCACATAAAATTTTCTTTCATCTCTTTGATATAAAAACAACTTTACGCACAATTACAGTATATCAACAAGTGGCTACTATGTTTCCATGCTACGAGCTAGTAAGTTAGCCAGCATTAGTTAGCGGTCGGATTAACATAATTGTTGAAGCGTTCCAGCCATTGGATTAATGTTACGTTGTAACTAGTGTTGTTCCGATACCGGTATCGGCAGACGCCCGATACTGCATAAAAACAGTGGCAACAAGTAACATGCCGATACTATTATTTCCGACGCTAATATAGGACTTTGGATGCAGCATCTTGTGTTTTACTTCGTGTGACGTGTTCACTGCATGCCAAGCTAGGATATCCTGTTGGCCCTTGAATGCACTGAACCAATGGCAGGGCAGCTTTTTCATGTTGAGAAAAACAACAACCAAAGTATCGGAACGGCATCGGCCGATATTGCAAAACTGGGAATCGGGGGCCAAAAAAACACTAGTTATAACTACTAACTAACTACTAATTTCCTTCTTTCCTTTTTACCGTGAATCCACCTCCTGTCTGTCACATCTGTTTGTGCAGATTTGAAAGGGGGTGTGTCACCCTGTCACATGACAGCGTCACAGTGACAGATTAGTCGAGACAAGGTTTTACAAAACGACGGTTCTGTGAGTCCAGCTTTGGCTGCGTTCAGACTGCGGGCAAATCGGATTCCTCCTCAAATCAGATTTTTAGGGCAGACTATTTTTAGCAAGTGTCCAAATCCGATCTGGCCCTGTTCAGACTGAGCCACATTATTGACTCATCTGACAGGTTGCTGTAGCAACGACGTCGAACGGTGTTTGACGTCATGCCACGCTGTTTAGCGCTCCGTACTTCCCGTTCCTTGCAAGCGCGTTAAGCCATTTTCTTTTATTTTTCTTTCTTTCATTTAACCTGCCGGTCGGGAGAAACGAAATAGAAACATATCATTTTTCACTACCACAAAGTGATCGAGTGATGATTTGACGTTCATCGTTGTGGCGTTTGACTTCAGTGCCGGCCCGCGTGACTGACGCGCTGCTGGCGGACGCCATGATCGGCAAGGCGGTGGAGCACATGTTTGAGACGGAGGAAGGGCCCAAGGAGGAGTGGCGGGGGATGGTGCTGGCCCGCGCGCCCATCATGACGTCCTGGTTCTTCATCACGTACGAGAAGGACCCGGTGCTCTACATGTACCAGCTGCTGGACGACTACAAGGAGGGAGATCTGCGCATCATGCCCGACGCCAGTGAGTGAGACCAGACCGCAAGATAAAATGGTGGCCTGTGGACCACGTACGCCTCGCCTGGTGTCGTATTCCAAATCTGGCCCACAAGAATATTTATAACGTTAAATTGGTTAAGTTGTATTTATTTTTAAATTCCTTTATATAATGACGTTATTGACTAATTGTAAGTAAAAACAATTATTTGTCAAATACATTTTTTTTTTTTTATAGAAACGTAACATGTTATGTGTTTTATAAAATATTTGGGCAATTGTAATTACATGAATTATAAACAATATAAATTTAGTAATAGTCTAATAGATGATTTTACACATACAATTAACATTAAATAAATGGCTAATTGATTGAAAATTATATCTATTTAAGTCCACCTTAAACATTTCTTGACAATATGTGACCACTATTTTCAACTCAACTCAACTTTATTTATAAAGCATTTTAAAACTAGCATTGCTGTATACAAAGTGCTTTACATGCAACGTAAATCAGTCGTGCAGTAGAGATAAGTAAAACAAGAACGACAAAGCAAACATTTTAAGTAAATAAAGTTTACAATCAATAAATTAATAACAAGAAGCATGTAAATAAATACATAAATAAATGAATTAAGCATCAAATTATAGCCGTTATTTTTTATTTATTTATTTATTTATTTTTTATTAAAGCTGCGCTCGAACGCGTCCTTTTCTTTACTCCCGGCAGATCATTCCACACTCATCAATGTAAAAGCTTGCAGTCGTGTTGTTCATCCTGTCTTAGGGTTTGCACTTCTATGGTGCAGAAGTGGAAACGTTTTTATTTTGAGTTAATTTTATTGGATTTTTTGAGCATTCCAGCAATACATTCAAATCACACACAAAAAAAAGAAATTAAAACAACGCGGAAGTGAAAAAAAAAAAGAAAGAAAGAATTGCAAACTCTACCCGGAGACAGTAGCGCATGACATCACATTCTTAATCTGTAACGTTAACATTTAAACTTTCTTGATGCAGCTTTAAATAAATAAAAAATTGTTACATATTTTTTCATACATTCATTTATTGTAATAATTGGATAATTGTAATTCTAAATAATATAATCTGAAGTAAGAATATAGAAAAATTATCATTACACAACCCATAATAATTTTAATGAAATTAAGGAGTTAAAAAAGAGAATATGAATGACTGAAGTAAAAATGGAACCTATTTCCTCTGATGTTCCCGCAGGCGAGAGCGCGCCGTCGGACCGCGAGCCGGGCGAGGTGGTGGACAGCCTGGTGGGCAAGCAGGTGGAGTACGCCAAAGAGGACGGAGGCAAACGTTCGGGCATGGTCATCCATCAGGTGGAGGCCAAGCCCTCCGTCTACTTCATCAAGTTCGACGACGACTTCCACATCTACGTCTATGACCTGGTCAAGACCACCTAAGGCCGCCCCTCCTTCCACCAAAAGACCTCCGCCGATGCCCACCATAAGACACATGGACACGCTTGTTGTTCTTCTAGAACACGCCAGTCACTGTAAGCCCCGCCCCTTTGGATGACGCGCAGGAAGTTGTCAGCAGAGCTTGACTGGACCGCTCTGGAACGTTCGCATCATTAGCTTGTGTGGCTATGCTTCAAGTTGGAGTCAAACTTTATGGGAATTCATTGTTGGCAAGCTAACTGGATACCATTGATGACATCACAACATTTAAGGATCTCTCTGGACCGTTAGCTAGCACTCAAATTGTTGTTCAAGTTCATGGTGTTGTTCACAAGCCAATAGGATGCCACTGACTTCACATTTAAGATCTGTCTGGACCGTTCTAGTTAAAATTCATGAGAACGCATCATTAACAAGCCATTGATAACATCACAGCATTAAATGATCTCTCTCTGGACCGCTAACGTTGTTAGCATCATTAGCTAGCACTCAAATTGTTGTCCAAATTCATGGCTAATTTGTTGGCAAGCTAATCAGTCGCCGTGACATGACAACGCTTCATAATCTCTCTGGGCCGCTAACATTGTTAGCTTGAGCAGCTAGCATTGAAGTTGTAGTCCAAATTCATGGTAACTCGTTAGCAAGCTAATGGAACACCACTGATGACATCACAACGTTTAATGATCTCTCTAGACCGCTAACTTTCTTAGCATCGTTCGCTAGCACTGTCCAAATTCATGACTAATTTGTCGGCAAGCTAACAGGATGGAATTGAAGACATTACAACATAAACGCTAGCGTCATTAGCTTGCACAGCTAACACTAACACCGTAGTCCAACTGCATGGTGAGTCATCGAGAGTAAGCTAACTGTAGACCGTTCACTGAACAATTTCACTCTCGACTGCTAGCACCATTAGCATTGTCACTTCACACAGCTAGCACTCCAGCTGTAGATGAAATACAGGGAACTTGTCGCAAACTAATGAGACAGCCAATAAAACAAACATCAAGCGACCTCGGAAAGGTCTGCGCGACATTCTGCACTCGACCTGCTGACCTTGTAGCATTCCAGAACGTTCCCAGCCCTGACACAACAACAAGGCGACATCATCTGGCCTTGATCTGATGTTTGGGTCTTCTCGAACGTGTGCTTCAGTGTGATGTTCTTGAATGTCATTCTAGAAATGTTGTTCCTTTGTTGTGCTTTAACAATCAGTTAACTGTTAGCGGATCTAAAACTGAAGAACAAGACGGAGAACATGACATGAGTTGGGATTGATCCGTGTGCTTCAGCTTGATGGTCTTGGATGTCATTCTAGAATGTTTGTTTTGCTTTTTGTCGTGCTATTACAATCATTTGACTTAGACATTCTGGAACAACGTTCGGAGCTTGGACTGGAGAACAAGATGTGGTCTGGTGTTGGATTTGATTGTTCCGCGAGGATGTGGTTGAGCATGATGTACTCAGCCTGTTTTTGGTTGGATTTTCTAGAATGTTCCTTTTGACATTTTAGAACAACTTTCCAAGCGCTAAAGAACAAGGTGGAAAACGACATAATTTGGCATTAGTCTGACGATTGGTCTTCTCGAACGCCTGCTTCAGCGTGGTGTTTTTGGGCGTCACTCTAGAATGTTCCGTTAACTGTTTGGACGTTCTATGTTCCAAGTTTTACAAACAAAGATGGCCTTTTTGCGTTGGTCTGATGAATGTCTAGAATGTGCGCTTGAGTTTGTGGATGTTCTCACCATATTCTTGGATGTCATTCTAGAATGTTCCTTTTGCTGTTGGATTTTCAAGAACAACATTCTGTGGTGTCTGAAGAGCAAAATGTGGTCTGGCATAGATCTGTTGATTGGTTTTTAAGGATATGTGTTCCGCGTTCTAAGATGTAATCCTAGAGCAAATGTTCGTTTTGCTCCTTTATACTTAACACAAATCAACCCTTGGACATTCTAGAATGTTCTAAGCATCATCTGAAGGACAAGATGTGGGTTTGGTGTTGATGGGACTTCTATGTTACAATCCAACCCTGCTTATCTCATCAGCTGTTTCAAACGAGATGAATGATTGGTGTTCCACATGTCATTCTAGAACATTTCTTTTGCCTCCTGCTGTGCTTTAACAATCTTTTTGGACCTTCTCGAACTTGCAAAGAAGAGGCGAAGAGCAAGCTAACATTCTTAAATGGAATTGATGTCTAGTTTAGTTCAAGGAAATTTTGACTCATTTGCGTTGCCATGGAAACAACTGTAGGGGCCGCTGTAACATGCGTGTTGTCTGTGCATGTGCCATGCGCGCCACATGCTTTTGTGTACTTTATACGTTCTTGCATGTTTGTATCTTTTGTGCCTTTTTTCTTTTCATTGTTGGAGACTTCGTCGTGAGTTTAAGTTTTGGACATACTGTCCCTTTAAGAGTGTGCCAACTTTATCTTCAAGCTGAATAAGGAGAAGAAAACAAATAAACGATTCATTTTTCCAGTTCTTACAAGTCTCTTAATTATGTTTTGTACACCGATCGCAGGCACATTCAAACCGGAAGTACGACAATAAGATTTACTATGAAGGAGGCCCCTGATTTAAATAAATATTAAAAAGGACATGGATGACAATTTCTTTGTAAAAGGAAGTTCATGACAAGGTCAGACAGGAAACGGATGACATAATAAACATGAAAAGGAAATGATTAAAGGTGCATTGTGCCGTTTAAAAAAAATGGTTAAAATAAAGCTTTTTCTACATCATGCATGCTCCACCAATGTCCAGATGAGTACAAAGAGCCCCGACTGTTTTACTGTGACTGCACCGATCAGCTTTTATCTTCGCTTTATAGTCGAATGCAGACCCTGCACACTCTTTTCTTTGGGGAGGGGCGGAGTTTTTCTTACCTCATTTGAAGTCATGTCTTCGTTTGTCAACTGTGACTGTCGCTTTAAGATGGTGCGCGCGCACCGTGAATGAGCCTGACAGATGCTGCAGTTACGCTTTGGGCCAGAGGTGGCAGTCGTGAGTAAAACAGTGACAAACTGCACAAAGATCCTTTAAGATAAAAAAAGAAGTAAAGGACAAAACAAATGGAATAAAAATACTAGTATCGTGCAAAAACATAGAAGACAATAGTAAAGAATTACATCAAACAGGAACTAGATGAAAATCTAGAAAAAATAGTAACAAAAAGGGATGTGTAAAAAAAAAAACGATGCAACAGTGTCAAATTAAAGAACAACGTTTTTATTGATCCAAGTGCAGAAACAACTGTCAATTTTAAAGTGTTTTGTTTTGCATCATTTAAAAAAAAAAAAGCTTGAAGGAAAATACTGAAGTAATGTTGAAATGTTTTGTTTTTTCCTCTCCGACGGGAATGGAAAAAGGAAGCGACACAAGCACCTGAGTCCTGGAGAAAAGTCTTTGGAATGATGCGGTCCACATGTCACAGTGCAGCTTTGCCACTTTCAGTACCTTTTATTTTGAAAGTCAGCCGTGAGTGGAAGGAGGCGGGGTCCCGAGTGATTTCACAGCTTGCTCACAAAGAGCTGCAAACCAACCAGGAAGTAAGGAGGCTGTGTTGGGAATCGTTCCTAAAAAGTCCACGTAGGATCCCCCATATTGTGATTAGGGAATGATCGACTGTGTTCATCATTCTTTAAACACTATATAGGGATTACAAAATAAAACAGATTATGGGTCGTGAAAAATTGCAATGATTCGGGAATGAGTGCCTGATTCCGAACACACTGCAATTTGATGTAACGGGGCGAGTCGGACATGCTGGAACGAAGTGGGAAGAATCGCGGGAGTCGGACGGATCAGCGCCGCTGCTGGCCGTAGACGGGGAAGGCGAGCGTGACGTTGAGCGAGTCGTTGTGCTGCACCAGCGACGTGTGCTGGTAGTGCAGCACCAGCTCCTTCAGCGACGCGTACAGGTTGTACGGCTCGGCGAAACCGAAGCCCGTGCCCGTTTTGTTGATCACGCAGTGCTTCACTTCGCCTTCCACCCTGGATGAGAGGGAGGTACTGGGTGAGTTTTTTTGTGGGACGGTGTGTTGTGGACCAAAAATTAAAAAGTAGGAAATTGGAAGGAAGTATTGCGTACATGACGGAGCAGGCGTAGCATCCCGGCTTGCTGCTGTCTCGGACCAGGAAGGTTCCGTCCTTCTTCCCTCTCAGCAGCGACTCGGCTTGACCGCGGTTGATGTTGCCCAAACGCCAAAGACGCTCATCGTGGTGAGGGAGGTCCTCTTCGTCCTCCACCATGCTGTACTCGCTAGGGACCACCACCACCACCACCACACAGATAGCAAACAAATCAAGTCAGAGCGGTGCGTTCACGTGCGTCCCGTCAAACGCGGACTGACTCACGAGCATGAATGTGAATCACGTGACTGCCAGCAAAAGTCATGTGACGTCTTGTTGCATGTGATGTCACTTCCTGATGTTACGTTCCGTATGTCATGTGACTTCCTGCTGTGTGTGTCTTGTGTGATTTCCTGTCATGACTTTCTACTGTGTTATCAAATTGATCAGATTTCCTGTTGTTTCACTTCCTGGTGTTTTAATAATCGTTAGGAGCCACTTTTTTTTTTATTGAAAATTGTCCAAATTCTCTGATATCAGCATATCAACAGTAATTGTTCACTGATTTCTGTCGTCCTTCATGAAAGAAGACTACTATCTATGGTGTTTAATAAAAATAAGACTTTTGTAAATATCTGATGTTCTTTTGGAAAACAATGATCATCATTCCCCCCCCTTTAAAAAAAAAAATCAGTATACGAATACAAAGTATGAAATAACCACCAATCACTGGTTAATAAACAATAAAAAATGCCTTTGTAATACACTTTAATGCAAAATTAAAACGAATCAGATTAGGCGATTAATTGACTAATCAATAGCTGAATTGATTCTAAAAATATTCAAGTGTCATGCAACTTCCTATTTCCAGTTGTAACGTCTTCCTGTGTCACATGATTTCCTCTTGCGGGTCATGTGACTTCCTGGTGTGTCATCAACGTTGTGTAACTTGTAACTGTCGTATGCGTTTCAAGTAACTTCCTGGTGTGTGTTTGTCACGTGATTCCCGTTATGTCATGTTGCATGTGAGCGGACTTACTCCTCTGTGGTCTCGTTCTTGAGTCCGAGCCACTCGTTCAGTTTCCTCTGCCGGACCCCCTTCTGGGTCAACCACCTGCATACACACACATATATGTAGAAAAACACACACGCATGCATGCAGGTTAGCTTAGCACCACAACGCCATGTCGTCGTTGGTTGCGACGGCGACGGCGGCGGCGGCGGCGGCAGCGTACATGAGGTACAGGTCTCTGGTCTTGCGCAACTGGATGAGGTCCGGCTTGATGCTGTTCATCTTCTTGTCGATCTCGCGGTAGTCGGCGGCCTGCTTCTTCAGGTCCACCTCCAGGTGGCGCTTGCTGTCCACGATCTCGCTGATGCGCGAGCGTAACTTGTCGTAGTTCTCCATGATCCTGACGGGGCAGCACACAGAGATGACGAAGAGCAGGCGGACACCATGGAACAGTTCCATACTCTAGTTCAGGGGTTCAATAATTGAGCAAGGCTTGCTAGGACGCGTACGCTAGCTTACAATGTAGCAGCTATGCTAGCAGACACACTAAGAGCTTCATGCTTTGATCCCCACCAGCAAAAAAGGGGGGTTGCTCATCTTACGGGCCAGGTTTCCATGGCAACACCCCGGCTGGGGGTTGCCTCGGCAACAGCCTACCTCTGGATTTCCTTGTCGTTGCCCTCGCGGCGGAACTTTTCGATGTACTCCTTGCTGAAGCGATCCTGGGTCTGGCACTGCTCCTCGAAGATCTTGATGGTCTCGTTGAAGGCCTCGATGGCCGTGCGCTTCATCTGGATCTCCTGTGGACGGCGTCGAGGCGTCACTATCCAGACCTCCGCGAAACAGGAAGTCCCCATGTGTGTGCGCGTGTGTGTACCTGAGAAGTTCTGGTGTACTCTTCATAGAGCCTGTCGTACTCGCGGTTCTTCTCCTGGTACTGCAAGTGATACTCGTGGAGCTTCTTGCCCACCGCCTCAATGCTGTCCTCTTTCACTACCTGGTCCTGAAGAGGACACAAGATGGGTGTGAGTTCCAGGAGCGACTCGAGACAGATTTGAGTCTGCAATTTTGGGACTTACAAAAAAATAATGTTTAAAAATATTTGAAAGACTCGACTTGACTTGGACTTGAACAACTTGACTTGATGTTATTCTATTGTCATTTTCGGATCCTGTCCCATGCCTACAGTACTCAGGACTTATGATTTGCAAGCATGCGCCGAACGTACCTGCTGGTGCTTGGAGACCGGGTAGAGCAGCTTGACATCCAGCTTGGGGTTGTACTGCGCCAGGGACTCGTGCCGGTAGTGGTTAATGAGCTCCACCACCGAGCTGAACGTCAGCGGGTCTGAGAAGCCGTACTTGCCCTCGCGGTGGAAGATCTTGATCAGTTTGTTGTTGCCTCCCTTCCTGCGCACATACACACACACACACACACACACACACACACACATTCAGCCATTCAGACTATTACATCACCTCAGTAGCGATGACAATAATAAATAGGGATGGGCCGATTATCGGTGCAAATATTTGGCATTTTGTCAAATATCGCCGTTGGCCTTTTTTTACAAATCTGGTCAAACCGACAAAACTGGTATCTCACTGAGCGGTGAATGCTTAAGAACGTAGAAAATTTAGGGTTTTCATCAGGATTCGTGAGATGTTCACAGACAGTTTTTACTAGTCGCAAAGAACTTTCAAACATATTCAGACAATTTTTCACTGTTTGCAAAGATCTTTTGAAACCTTTTACAAACCCTGACCAAAGCTCCAAATTAGCTACCGTCACATGCATTTGTCACATAGTGAGATAAAGGGAACTTTTTATTTATGGATTTAAATTTCCACTGCATAAACAATGATGCACTCCCTACACTTTTTATTTAGAATTTTTATTTTTATTTTTTAAGAAATTATGTTGACATTTTGGAAAACTTTATTTACAGTAGAAAACATATTTTAAACAAAGATGTCAATTCATTATATGTTTAAAATTAAAAAAAAAAGTTATTTTTTAAATTCTGACGCTAATATTTTCTCTTTTACTGCAAATGAATATTGGATTGTTTTTATTTATTTATTTTTAATTCTGACGCTAATATTTTCTCTATTACTGCAAATGAATATCGGCTTAAAATATCGGTTATCAGTCTCCTTGATACTTGATAATCAGTATCGGTCTTGAAAAAAACATTCGGTCTATCACTAATGATGATGATGATGTTCACCTGAGCGTGAGCGTGTAATCCCCGTGCATCTTGGTGGAGGCATCGCGCACCAGGAAGGTACCGTCAGCCGTGTCCCGTAGCTTCTCGTTCACTTCCTCCCTGAAACGGGAAGCGGCGAATTAATGGACCTGTCTTTTGAGTCTGTGTGTGTGTTTATTGTGTTGTGCATTACCTGGAGATGTCGCCCCAGTACCACTCGGCGTCGTGCAGCGCGATGCTGTTGTTGAACGTGCATGCGGAGGCGGACGCCGAGGCCGGCGTGGACGGCTTGGCGGGTTTGGGAGGTAAAGCTGAAACGAAGATGGAGACGACACTCAAGTTCTTGTTTGTTGGTTAAACAGAAATTTGTGAGCTCGTAGCCTGAAAGGGGAAGTCAACATCTCAAGCCAAGTCAAGAACCACTGAAGAAAAGTCAGAACATTGACAAGAATCATAGTCAAGACAGATGAATGGACAAAAAAGAAACACTTAAAAAAAACTGACAAAAAACAAAACTACAGTATGTCAATAAGTAAGTTGAAAAGCAGTAGAACAAAGTCAAGAACTAAAATAAAAAATGCAGACAACAAAATAGTCAAGAACCAGAGACGAACTGATTCAAGAACCATATTAACAAATAGTGATGTCAAGAACTTACAAAAACAGTCCAGAACTAAACCACATCAAGGAACCATCAAGAATGTCAAGAAGGCAACAACAAGGGAAAAAAAGAATGATCAAAAACAAGTGGAAAATCTTGAGAGTCAAGAACCATGTCAAGAATCATATAAGAACCAGGGAATAACCAAGTCAAGAACCAACGTAAAAAAACAAAAAAAGTGATAAAGTCAAGAACCAAATCAGGGACCAAATCACGATCCAAGTCAAGACCCTATAAAGAACTAAATCAAGGACCAAGACAGGAATGGTCAAGACCCCCAGTCATGGACCACATCAAGAACTAAGTGAAAAAACAGCCAAGAACAACAAGAACCATTTCTAGAACCATTAGGGACCAAGCCCTGCCACGAATAGCCACAATCCGCGCATGATTAACGCCTTCAGAAAAAAGATTTCAATTTCCTACAGGTACCACAAGATGGCGACAAAGCACTCCTTTTCTATTAGAAAGGCTTAATCAAGCTCCTCCCCTCACTTCAACACAGTTCTTTGGTACCAAGGATGTAGTTTTGGTAGTGAGCCAAAGCACTACTTTTATGTAAAGCAGAGATTTTTGCTCAACAAAAACCAGCAAAGAGGTGAGCAACATAGTGTACAGTATCAAAAACCAAGAAGAAAAAAGGACGGAATACAGAAAAAAAGCAAACAAACGACCCAGAATGCTCTCGTCTGATCTTCGAGCAGTTAACTTTGCTCCTGCAGGACCAGGTGGCGTCCTACCTGGACTCTTCATGTTGATGTAACAGAGGATCAAGTCCCGGCCCCTGCGAGCCTCCCGGTGCTCCATGCGTGTTCGCCGCCGCCGTTGCTGCCGATGCCGTTCTTGGCGGCGAGCGTCCGCACGCTTTTGTCACAAGTTCCCGACTGCCACTTCCTGTCGGCGCGTCTGAGAGGCAGCCGAAAGGAGAGTGGCTTGGAGATGTGTGACATCACCGCTCACCCTCTACCAATCCCCAGGCAGCTGTGATATCGCCACGGCAACATCACCCCCTCTCTTCCCTAACCCCCCCACCCTCTGCTGCATCCTGGTGAAACAATGATGTAATCGTTTCAGAAGCGGCCAATTATTGACTCAGCGCTCCGTTTCTGGCGAACATGGCGCCACTCACGCTTCCTTATTGATTGATAGACAAGTGACATCACTGAATTGTCAGACTGTCTGAGTGACGCCGGTCAATCACATGACTGACAAACCAATGCATCTATGACACAAAGAGCTCTGAGTGACACTTTCAGCGTGTTAAGTGTGTTAGCAATTTAGCGTGTTAGCATGTTACCTGGAGCAGCCTGGTTTACATTGAGCTCAGTGCTGATCAGAACCTCCAAGACCTGGATCAGAGGGTCTGGACCTGACTCACACCTGAAAGCGCAATATGAAAAGTCACATTTCATTACTTTATTAAAACAAAACTAGCGCAACCATTTCTACGAATATTATGCAATGCATTCATTTTAGAGACTGTTCAGCGTCACATGTAAAAAATACTCGCTGTAGGGTTCAAAGTTGAACACCCTCACACTGAACTGGTTCAAAGCTACAAAGCTCAAAACAGGCGTGCGAGTATGTGAGTGTGTGTATACATGGACTAACCCTGCGCTGGTCTGTCTGAAAAGCAGCGGGCTGAAGGTCTCTGCGAGGCCTCGGACGCTGAGCTGGTTGCGGGCGGCGTGCACGCAGAGACGGGCAAGGTGTCGCACCACGCTGAGCAGAGTCAGGCCGTACTGGGTGGCGCATGTTGGAGAATTGGCCACGCCTAGAAGCACACGGGCGCACTCCTCGGGGTCTCGGACCTCTGAGGGTGGAGAACAGCAGCAGGATGAGAAGAAGAATCACGTCACACATGCACGATGAGAGTTAAGAACCAAAAAAAAAAAGCTAAATCCAAGAACCACACCAACAACCAAGCCAAGAAAAGAAACAAAATCAAAACACAAGAATTTAACCAAAAATAAATCAGGGTCTGTCTGAGTCAGGAACTGTGTCAAAAAATAACAAAAAAACAATTCAAGAACCACACCAAGAACCATGGCAAAAAAAAAGAAAAAAAAAAGTCAATAACCATGTCCAAAACCAAGACAAAAACTTAAGAATCAGACCCAAAAACAAGTCATGATCCAAGTCAAAAACCAAGTAATGACCAACAACCTGGTCAAAAACCAAGACCAAAAAATAAAAAAATTAATCAACCCCCAAGGGGGAAAAAAACAAGATCCACATCAAGAACTACAAATAAAAAATAAAGAACCACATAAAAAAAACAAAGAAGTTAAGAACC
Source organism: Leptonotus elevatus (assembly GCF_054856555.1). Taxonomy (NCBI): domain Eukaryota; kingdom Metazoa; phylum Chordata; class Actinopteri; order Syngnathiformes; family Syngnathidae; genus Leptonotus; species Leptonotus elevatus. Next base: position 2,596,745 of record NC_141243.1, on the reverse strand, counting down.
ATGTAAAAAATCAATCAATAAATAACTTATTTAAGAACAAATTCAAAAGCAAAAAATAAGTCAACATCAAGTCAAGAAAAAAAAAGAAGGGAAATACAAAAAATAAATAAAAACAAGACAAAAAGTCTAGTCATCAAAAACAGGGGGGAAAAGGAAAAAAATAGTCAAGAACCAAGTCAGGTACCACATTATAAACAGTCAAGAAACAAAAAAATAAAATAAACGAATAAAAAAACAAACATGCGAGAGTTGAGTGTGACACCATCCCGCGGGCACTGACGACCCACCTTGCACGGCGTGGATCATGTCGGCCTGCAGCAAAGATGGCAAAACGGGCCCGGGAAGCTCCTGCAGGAAGCGAAGCACGCCGTCGCACAGGGCCGACACCTCCAACTGCTCCAGGTCTAAAAACACCAACACGCCCCAAGGTTACGAAAGGGAGCCCGATGTCAAAGCCTCCCGGCCGACGCTCGCGCATCTTCCTCACCGGCTTCGGCCAATTGCCTCGTATCCAAACTTCCTGCGCTCATGCCGCGGTACAAGCTAGGACTGTCCACACCTGCACACCAGAAAAGATTCATATTTGAACAATTATTTCATAATTAACCCATTATCTATTAAAATGCTCAATGTATCTGTAAAATTGTTTAACAATAAAATAATTTATTATCATTTGATTATTTAGAATTAGACTAGAATTAATTAACGCATTATCTTTTAATAAACATTAAATGAACAGTATGCATAAAGGTTTAATGCTGAAATTCACTCACACAACAATTATCATTATGTATATTATGTATTCATTTATTTACTTAACCGGTTCTTGATTTTTAAATTGATTAATTCTAAATGAGTAAAGGATTTTTTTTATTAAAATAATTTATTAATGTTATGTTAGTTATAATATATTTAGTTAAAAGTGAATAAACAGTATTTATTTTATATTAAATGAGTAGGTCAAATTGTTTACTTACAAATCAAATAACTCATTTTAATTATACTACTGATAATTTAATTATAGTTTTACCAATTATTTTGAAAAAAATAGCATATGCATAAACTAATTTTAATAGCAAAAATAATTAATGTTCTTATTTTTGGATTTATTATTCATTTAAGTATAATTGTTTAAAAAACAGTAAAATGTGTATTTTAATAAAATAATGTATTCCCTTGTTTTGATTCATATTTAATTAGTATCAATTAATTATTCAAATAAATGTCAAGTGCTTATTCAAAATAGTTTAATACATTTATTTTTTAAGATGATTTCAGTATTTACAATTAATTTATTAATTCATCAACTATCGTTTAAAATAAATACAAATGTGATCAAATAATTGAAATGGTGTCATATTGAACTAATTTAATTATAATAAATTAATCAATTAGCTATTAAAATACATGTAAATGTGTAGATTATTTTAATAAAAATAAATTTTTGATGACCAATTTTAAGGAAAATTTACTAAATTTCCATCACAAATGTTACAGTGCTCTGGCCAATATATGCTCAGCCAACCACAGGCCAGATTGAGAAAGTCCACCACCATCATGGCCGCCTGTGTGCGTACCTTTGCTCTCGATAGCCTCCATCAGTCTGCTGAGGAGGGGCGGGGCCGTGTCGGGCGGTCCAAAGTGTTCGGGAAGATCTGGCAGCGTGACGCCTGCAAGCGAACAACCAAACACGAGTCAGCGTCGGCATGGACGCGCGGCTTCGACTCCAACGCACACGCACACACCCTCAGACTCCGAGTCGGTTCTCATTGACGCGGCCGACGGCGGCCTGGGTGGTCGGGGCTTGGGCGTGGGCGGCGACATCCTCTTTCTGCCCACGAATTCCACATAGGTGCCCGGGAAATCGCCCTTTTCCTGTCAGTGGAGAGCGTTTAAAGTTATAAAATACTGGCCTCTGATTGGTCTATTGCTGTTAGCTCAAGTAGAGTAAAAACATTTGCCCTAGACTTTGATGGCATCTAATCGTCTGAATGTATGAAGCTCCAGCAGCCATGTTTTGTCCTGCTTTGCTGACTTCCGAGTAAAAGGCAGTCGTGAATAAATAACACCCGTCCTGTTTCGCCAATTTTTGAGCCAGTTGATACGTCCTCTTTACGTTCTGGTTACCATGGCGACGGCGATGGCGTCCTACCTGTGTGGTTTCATTGAAGCCGGGGAGCCATCCGATCTCGGAGGGTCGCTCCTCGGCCCCGGCACCACAGCCGAGCACCAATAGCGCCCCCTTGCTGACCAGCAGCATGTCGCCCACGTGCAGGTCGATGTCCTCCTCGCGCTCTTTCTTGTAGTCGTACAGCGCTCGGTACTGAAAGCCCTCCGACGCCATGATGGCAGCGGTGGCTATGGCTTGGCGAAGCGAGGAAGGGAACAAAAAAAAAAAAGGAAGTCCCTGAATGCAAATATAAAAATAGCTTTTGCCTGAGTGGAAGAGTTTAGCGCGGAGAACGGCGTGGGAGAAAATATGGCGTCTCCCCCGTCTCCATGTCCGCTAATGTCCTGTCATCCGTTGAGCGCCAGATGGCGAGTTAGGCCTCCGTTCATGAACAGAAGTCTCAGCTGAGGTGGAGGAGACATCGGGCGACGAGGGCTACACCTGCGACAAGACAGGAAGTCAGATCATGACAATGCTGTAATAACTAGGGCACGGCCGATAAGGATTTTTTTAGGCTAATGCCAATTCCCATATTTGGCAGAATAAAATCCCAATAACTGATTAATCAAATAAATAAAATTACTTCTTTTTTTGGTCCCTTAATGCTTATAATAATTAGGATATAAATTAAGTTGTGGTTTCTACCATACATCAGATTTTATTTTCCATTGGTTTAATGCTTATGGATGGACAGACTGGAATCAGTAAAAGGATAAATATTAGGGGTGTGCCAAAAAATGTATTCTCATTTAGTACGATTCAGAATTGATTTTATTAACATTATTTTATACTGTCTTGCCTTTGTCTGTGTGTGCCTTTATTTGGAGCGCTGTTCATGTTGTACTGAGGGGGAGTGTGGTTCCACGCAATCTAATACACTGTTAGGTTGTAGCCACATTAGAGAGTAGAAGGAAAAAGTCACGATCAAGTTGTTCCAGTAAAAGTTGTTTTTTTTCAGCGTGGAGCTGTTCTTTTGAGTGATAAAAGTGCCGCGAGTAGCGCGCTAACTAGCATTAGTGAGTCAGACTGGAGTAGATCATTACAATTCCTTGCACATCTATAGATTGAAGCAAAAATCATTGTCAATCAAATCATTTTGAATCAAAAATCCCTCTTAATCGAAAATCGATTCTGAATCGAATCGTGAGACATTCAAAGATTCCCACCCTTAATAAATATATGCAGTAAAGGTTAGCTCAGGAATCCCTCTATGACCGTTTATATTCATTCACTTGACCTGTAAACATATCCTTTCGAATGCTCACTTCCAGATACATATATTTTGCAAATGTATGCATAAACACTAGGGGTGGGAACCTCTGGGTACTTCATGATACGATATGTGATACAAGGTTCACGATAACGATTATCTTCTCACGAAATGACGATACCGCGATTATCGATTTATTGGTCGGGAAATAAATCCACGATAAAACTAATGAAGACATGAACTTTTTCAATGAGAAAATAGTTTGGTTTTGTACCATCACTGAAAAACAATATTAAAACTGGTGTCTTCTTCACAGTGAGTAATTTAAAAAAAGTTTGCTCAAGTTGAAATTAATTTGATCCTTTCCCCCCCAAATGTGGTAAAATGTATCAAGTCAATTTGGAATTTCCCAAATGAAATTGCAAATTGTAGGTAGTGATTTTCTAGTAATGGATTTTTTTTTCACTTGCGGCCAAAAGGGCCAGCAGCTTTCTGTGCCTCCTCCATTAAAAGCACACCACATGACCCAGATACAAATGTTCAAAATCCAGAAGCATTTGGATCATGAACACTGTGTTCAATGTTAGATGATTTATGAAGGTTGCCGCAATACCGGTTTGAAGCATCTCCAAAATAAATAAAAAAGGTTTCCCTCAAAGGGTATCATAAGGTCTCCACTTTGAAATTAAATTCGATTTTTTTAATACAGGGTTATAAAATACTAGATGAGGAATTATAGAGCATTGTTTCATCTCCATTAATAAAGGTTGAAAACCACACACACAAAATAATCTTTTTTACGCCCCTCCTCAGAATACATAATTCCTGCCTGCCGTTCCCACTTACGTACTATATATATATATTGAACAGTATATCAATTTTTTAGCTAAAAACGCGTACAACACAAAAAATATATATTTTTTAAAGAGTTAAGATCCAAAATAGTTTCTGAATTTTAAACAATGCTGATTTTAGCAGAGATAAGTATGCAGCTAAATTTTTTGTAATTGTAATAATCCCGAAATGCAAATAAATTCTATTTTTCATTATTCTTGGATTCTGGTCGCGAAAATTGTGACGTCACTCGTCAGCTGACCTACTTTGACGTGCACTAAATCGAACAAATGATTAACTATCTTTCTGATTGCTACGCGTCAAACACTCTAGTAGTGAGAGCGTGATCATTTGACCGTCCTAATCAACATTTCGACAGAAAACGGCGCAAAAGTGCAGAAAGGAGCGAGAACGGAGAAGAAATAGGAAACGGGAAACCACAATGCGTGTCTCTGTTAGCTTAGCCTTTTAGCTGCTGCCACTGTTCTCACCTTTTTAGTTCGCCAGCGAGCGTCGAACGGGACACAAAGTGGACCTCATGACGCGGCGGTGAGCGCAGAACTCGACAGAAAGTAATCCGAAAAAGGGAGATATCCTGTAAATAGGTTTATTCTGACTTGAAAATTGCTCGCTCGTGGTCCTTCCGACAGGATTTGGTAGACAGCTAGACAAGTCAAGTTAGCGCAGGTACAAAGTACATCCGGCTAGGACTATCACAATACAACTAAGTTTAACTAACAGAAACGAAATATAGGTTTAAATACGTTATACAACTTTATATGTATATATGTATTGAATAAATATATTACCCATTTATACAGATATATAGATTTATGTGTTTGTGTGTGAAAGAGAGGACGTACGAGTCGTGCGACACAACACACGGCTGTAAGTGACTGTAGTGACTTTCAAAATAAAACAACCACACTCGTGGGAGTCTTAATGCTCAGCCCTGTCGTCCAAACATAGCTGTTTTTCAATATTGGTCATTTTACAATATGCCACAAATATGTCCTTTATCACCAATTTGTTACGTATTCCCTCCGTGTTTAACGATAAGCGTGTTTTGGAAGACGTCGCAGTCATGTGTGGGAGGCTCGGCTCTGACGTCAGATCCGCTAGCCCAGATTTCTCCCGTCAAGCTTGAGGCTGCGTAGCAACAAAGGAGCGAGTGTGGGGGTGTCACGAAGACGCAACGGTCATGAGATAATGCCCTTGGGCTGATTTTCCTGAGCTAAGTGTACATTTGGATAAACCTTTATTTACACATACACATACACAAATAAAATAAATAAAATCAAGGTAAAAGGAAGTTTATGTGAAGACTTCTGGAAATATGTGTCCTTTTGCCGCAACGCTGTTACATAACAGTGGGGGTTTACATTAAAATTAAACCCATCCATAGTGTCTGCACCAATGATGTGGCAGCTAGGCTGGCCAACAATCCAGAAGCACTAATGCAGTCAATCGTGTTGAAGTCAGAAGGTATGCAGAGCTGCACTTTTAGCTAACAGGGTTAATAACATTAGTTTCTGATTGCTGCACTACTCACAAAAAATTGTGAAAATTCAGTTTCCGGGTGAAATTTCAAGATTGCCCGAAAACGTTCTTGTGACTTGCTGCATTCACCAACAATAATTCAATTGCGTTTCAATGGGCACAGCGTTAGCTTCCTTTTAATGATTCTTACTGGATTGTTCTGTGAATTTGACGCCAGAGCCAGCAGATGTTTGAGTTTGGCAATGTGTCCATTCGTCACGAAAATGCCTTCATTGTCTTGAGTGCTTGTTTTACACTCTCTGGATTCTATAAAAAGATCTCTATAAATTCTTGATCCTTGGGGTATTTGGATGTGAGCATGCCGGATTTATTAAGAAACGTGAAAATCGTTTTGTTTTTTTAAAAAAGTGTTTCTTATTTATTGTTAAAATATAAAATACATGGAAATTCACATGAAATTAAATTACAATGTAGCTGTTATGCTAGTGTACCATAAAACATGTTTTTTATTTTATTATGCGTGTGTTAAAAATGCATCGGAACCACTAACTGCGATTGGCTGGCAACCAGTTCAGGGTGTACCCCGCCTACTGCCCGGAGCCAGCTGGGATAGGCTCCAGTGCCCCCTGCGACTCTTGTGAGGACAAGCGGTTAAGAAAGTGGATGGATGGACGGAACCACTAATTTTACAATTTGACCAACAATTCCAGTAAAGATATGCCTTTAAATCAAGTAAAACTTTGGGACTCTAAGTTCAGTGAGCAAAGTATTAACTCTGTGGGTTTTGCTTCTTCTTTGGCTTTTTGTGTGACATATTCTAAAAGAGGGAACCACCTCGACAAGGGCTGCTGAGAGAAGACACACAGGAAGTGAAATCACATTCAAGTTTAACACAGTATAACTCCAGCCCAGCGTCACCACATCCTCCATTCATTACTTGCATAAGAGTGCTTATGTCAACAATTTCAAATCGCCTGTAAAGTTCATAAATAGTCCTAGTTTGACTCATTATTTCATTGTTTTCAAAACAACTCGGAAGTCGACTTGCGTTCCGAAATTTATTTTTTTGCGGTTCCAGTCTATCGCCACAGGATGCTGCATGTTGTACATCTCGAGTGCGAGTTTGGGTCGCCATGGCGATGAGCGGGCCGCGAGAAGTCATCGCTATAAGCTAAAGACGTCTCCGAGCTTGTGCACGCTCAGCCTGATGCTGCCCGACAACTGCAGATGCTTCTTCAGGAAGTGGCCCACCTGCTCCGAATATGCGACGTCGCAGAACACCCAGATCTCAGCCCGCTCACGCTGGATGTTGGCGTTGCATGTTGGCAAGCCAGCGCGCCGGGTGGCTCTGCTCAGAGCACGCCACACCTGCGGTGGGGAACGAGATGTATGATTAGTAAATATCAATGTGACCTTTATGGAAAAAGGATGTTTGTTATCAGGAGAAATAAAGCTAATCCCACGTGTTGAAAAAAAAGCATAATTTTTCTTGAATAATGTAATTAGCTTTTTCTAGAAGCTCACGGACTCACGTCAGCCATGTTTGTACCTGTTCGATGTCCCGTGCGGCTCCACAGTTGTGCTGACTGATGACCCACTTGGACCGCTGATACAGGTGCAACGTGTGTACGGACACAGTGCGTCGGAAGCGTTTGGAGAGCGATGGCAAGCGCTGACGCACACCTCTGGAAGCCCAAACACTCCAGGACCGTTTGACCGCCGCTGCTGCAATGGACACGCTCTTCTTTTCAGCAGTGGGCGGGTTTGTGGTTCCGGAGACGTTTTCTTTTAAAGCGTCTTGGCAACATTTTACATCCTCTGCGTTGATGACAGGGGCGCGTTTAGCCGGTCTGATGGGCGGGAGGCGTTGTGCTGACGAGTGCGAGAACCAAGGCGTGAAGACTGGAGGAGGCCGGCAGGGGAAAGGCTCCAGGAGCTTTTCCGTGGTTGCAATTAAATCACTTAGTCCATCAGAGCCTTCGAGTTGATGGTGAAGAACAACATCCTCCATCATCACGCCTCATCCTCATCATGTACACTGAATCAACAAAATGTTTAAGGGAAATGGTGAAGTTATTGTTGGCCCGGTTAGGCAAATATGAAACCTGATTGGTTGAAGTAATGGTCCCGTAACCAATGTAATTGACACAAACCAGCACTACTGATTCGGACAATTCTAGGCAGATTAGATTGTCCTGGCATGGCAACACACTGCTGAAATCTGATTTGGCAAAAAACAACAACAATCACGCTAAGCTCCTAAACAGTCTCTTCGAAATAGTAGCCGTTATCTACTGTACTATATGGAATGTTAGCTTTAGCTGTAGGTAGCCGAGCGAAGCTTACAAGCTAAACATCAAATCGTAATTGTCAGTACTGTACTTAGACGGCGGAAGCTAACAGTTAAACATGGGTATTAATTTAACTTGATCAACCTAATGAAGCATAAAGACAAAATTCAAGTACATACCTTCACGTTAGCCATCATGAAGTTGGCTGTTGCTAGCCAATGCCAACATCACGGAGTCTCTCGCGATATTTGAATCGAGACGCGGTGAGACTTTTGGCTTTCTCGACTGTCGTGTTTATGCTAGGTAGCCGAACAAATCTTGGAAAGAAACGTTAAAAGGTCGTTACTTCTCACTGCTCATGAGCCAGAAGCTAACAGATGAATGTGTTAATACACTAACGCAACTGTAATAATGATTACAGTAATTTACAGTGTAATCAATCAAAATCCTGACATCTCGGAGTCTCTCGCGATACTTGAATCAACCACGCAGCGATAGGCATCTACTGATCAGTAATGACGCACGTACAGTAAATTTGATTAATTTAAACGACTGCATATGCGGTCTTAACTACTTGTACTAATCCATACTTACACGCTAAAGTAAAATTAACCATTAAGTTATAGTTCAGTGAACAAATATATAAACTTTTCAACTGGTTGTTGGTCATAAGAGTATTTGGTTACCTTGGAAAATATATTTAAACGAATGTTAGTTTGAGCTAATAAAGGTTATTACAGTAAACAAAGACGCAGAGACTGCTGAGTTTGTCAACAGGACATTTTATTATTTGATAGTTGTGTGGTCTCAAATGACAATAATATAGTTGCTGACTTGATGAGCAGCGCTGCAGCTAAAACTCACAGCGGAACTACTTGAAGCAAATGGTATTTTTCTTTTAGTTGTCCTCTTCTTGTTCCAAACAGAAAAAAAAATCACATATGTGGCAACATGTGGTGAGATGTGATCAGACGGGCAGGGAGTTGATTTAAAAAAAAAAAAAAAAAAAGCATCAAGGGGGGAAAGGATCAGAATATGGCACATTTGGTCCACCTTGGAAGTTTTATTATGTCTTAAAAACATGTCATAAACAGAAAAAAAAAAGAAGTAACATCTTAGTTGCACGTGTAGCACAGCGTTAACGACAGCAGAGTGGAAACACGAGTTGGGGGCGGGGGGGTCGAGAACTGGGCAGGAGGGCGCGCTAACTTTAATTCGGAACGTGACTCGGGAACATGACTCAGCCAATTGCTTCTTTTCTCCTCGGTACAGTAATGAGGGTGCGGGGAGGAACTGGGCGACGAACGGGGACGGCGTCGAACATTCACAGGAAGTAGTCGGGAGTGCGTCTAGTCACATGGGGCTCGCCGCGGCGGGGAGCCGGGTCAAACTGAAGGCTGAGAATAACGAGACAGACGTGTGTTAATGTCTGGTTACACGGTTGACTGATTGACGAGCGGCGCTTTGTGACGGACTTACAAAGAGTACTTGAGGGTGTCATCCAGTTCCATGATGGCCGCCTGGTTCCCACAGCGGTAGCAGTAGTTGGGCGCGCTGAAGATGGTCACCACGTTCTTGTCGTGGCCCCAGTTGTAGCCCTGCACGCACAAGGAAAACTTAACACGTTGCATACGCCACACTCGGTCCCCTAGCAACAGGGGCGATTGCGAGCTCACGGTGCTCCATTGCCATGGAAACTGCACTTAAAGAAAACACACAAAAATAGATGTTTCAAGCCAGCCGGGCGGGTTACCTCCATGACCAGCTGATGGGCGCGTGACACCAGCGTCAGGCCGTTGGCGTGGTTGAAGGTTTCGGAGATGTCCTGGCCGAAGGTGTAGCCTGCACCTCGGGGGGAGATTCCCCAGCCGCCGCGGTCGTCGGGGTCCGACCACAGCAGGTCACACATGGGTCCCTGAGAGTCAGGGATGTCCATTAAGCACACTGACCCATTTCTAACATTCATGCAAATTTGGACCAAAAGCCCACCTCATGCGGGACTTCCTGCAGGCGGTCCAGAGCTCGTATATGGTCCAAGGTGTCTATGGACGGCGACAAGCCTCCATGGAGACAGAAGATCTACAAGAAAAACAAAAAGACTATGACAAATGTGAACCCCCCCCCCATGAGGTAGGGGGCGGGACACCAGCGACCACACCCACCTGTCCGTCGACCAGCGCGGTGAGCGGCAGGTAGTCAAACAGGTCTGTGAAGTACTTCCACACGTTGGCGTTGCCGTACTTCCTCAGGCACTCGTCATAGAAGCCGTACACTTGCGTGATCTGCCGGGACTCGTGGTTCCCTCGCAGGATGGTGATCCGCTCCTGGAAACGCACCTGAACGCACCACACCACACACTCCATTTAGACTCGCTTAACTTCTAAAAGGTCCATAATGCATATTTACCTACGCACTATAAATTGTTTATATTACTTTTATTCATACCTCTCATTTTTAATCATTGAACAAATATGACTTGTATCAAATTATTATTAACCACTGTTGTCATCGATTCCACTTTTCACAAAACTTCCCCTCTCTGAAATAAAGGCCCCAGCCATTTTTTCAGAAAACACACCCAAAAAAATTGAACAAAATACTGATTATATTTATTAGAATTAGGGTTAGAATTTAATGATGTATTCCACTAAGGATGTGGCCGATTTGAGCAGAGGTGGCCCACATCTTGATGAGATATTTAACACACACACAAAAAAAAATTTTTTGTCAGGGTATGACTGTAGGCATTATATTAGGAAAGTGACAACATATTACTGCATCATAATGACACTTTATCTTACCATCTCAATATTCTTGGACTTTTTTTCCTTCTTGCTCAAATTAGATTTCAATTTATTTTTCATTTGGTTCCTTCTCAATTTGGCTCATGTTTAATTTTACTTTGTTGGGTAATTTTATATTATTAATGCGCACAAATATTGCTGCTGCGATAATGTAATTCCCCTTACACGGTGAATTACATATTTACAGACTAGTGATATATATATATATATATATATATATATATATATATATATATATATATATATATATATATATATATATATATATATATATATATATATATATATATATATATATATATAAATATAAAGGCGACACATTAATGTTAGGCTTCTGTATAAAAAAATGAATAAATTAAAAAAAAAGGGGGGCCAAAATTTATTATTTCAAATCTTTTCCCGCTATTAAATATGACCAATAACCTCTATAACTCAATTGAGGGGATGTAAAAATAAACCACAAACAAACAGAGTTCAGCTGTTCGAGTAGGCTTTGAGCTATTTTTGCAGCCACAGGACAAATCTTGATCCACACGGATGCTCCCACGGCATCAGAAGGGTCACTTCGATGGTGAAAAAAGTTTTGAAATGACTTCTCTTGGTCTCATTGTTTTTATATCACCAAAAAAGCTGCCATTTGAACAGGGGTGGGGGGTGTAGACTTTTTATGAGGAAAAGTCTGGTGGCGGACCTTTAGCGTGACGAGCAGCGTGACCGTCTCCACCGAGTAGTAGCCTCTGTCCACGTAGTCGCCCATGAACAGGTAGTTAGTGTCGGGGGACTTGCCGCCGATCTTAAAGAGCTCCATCAGGTCGTGGAACTGGCCGTGCACGTCGCCGCACACCGTCACCGGGCATCGCACCTGAAGGCAACACACCAATCCCTCGGTCAATTAAGTCGCGAGATGTTTACTGCTCGGCTATGAACGTAAACAAAATGCATGCTGGGAAGTCTCACCTCCTGGACGTTGGACTCCTTGGTCAGAATCTCCTTGGCCTGAAAAGGGGGAAGTTTTAAAGTCATGAGACATATTGTGTAAAAAAAGAAAAAGAAAAATGTGTGCGCTATAAAGTAATAAATAGACAGGCTGCCATGTGAGTGTTCATGTGATCTCCAAGCATCACACACATCCAGCACAAGACTTCTGTTGGAACCTTTTCTGTTTCCTTTGTTACAATTCATAATGAATGATTTGATGCATGTAAAGCACAAGATTTCCTATGAAAGGTAACATGGCTGTAGCGTATTGAGGACAATCTTTGTTTGGTTTCTTTCTGGGGGTAAATGAAAGACATCGAATGAATGAGAATGTACAGTAAAATCATCTAACAAAAACAATATGAAGCAAGTTTACTGTGGTTCAACACGTTATTTAAAAATATAGTGACGTCACATGATCAGCCACCTGAAAAAGAACGACGCTGTCGGTAATGTTGATTCTTAATTCAGCTACACATTGTATACATGACACCTACATTTAAATAAATGGAGTTTGATGTTTGTTTGTACGTCTCATCATTCATTTTATAAATATATACAATCCGCTATAACGTTTCTTAATGAGCCTTGTCAGCTTTATGCAATAAAGCATGATCGATAAGGGCAGGGCGCGGTACACACCACCATAAATGTACGCATACATGATACAAATCCACCGTATATTTAACTGTTAACGTTCTAGAACTTAAGCAAGAGATTTAAAATCACATCTGAAACATTTGTCGAGTTAGGACTTAAAAGCGTAATGCGAGCAGTAAAACCGGCTCCGTCTATTTATTGGGCGAGGACAAATTACGCCAAATTGTGAACCTCTGATATCCAGAGACGACGATTAACGGCACAACAATAAACAAACGTTGTGAAACTGAAATGTCTTTCAACATGTTCGATTACGGTCGGGCGTTGGGAAGTGATGGGAGCCCGGTTGATTTTAACCGCTAGCAACCACCGCACACCAGAAAATAGTCGGAGCCAATTTCGCAATGTAGGCCGAACGCGAGGCCGGCGGAATGTTAACTGAAATGTACGAAATTTCCCAGCCAAACTCACCTTCTCACAGAGCGTCCTCACTTGATTTTCCGAAAGCTGCTTGCACTCATTTAGTTGTTCAATCCATTGGTCTAACTCCTTCGTAAAAGATTTGTCTTCCATGATAGCCGCAGTAGCTCCGCTTAATTAGCTGCGTTAGCTACCTTGAAAAAAAATAGGCCTGTTTCGACGCTAGCTGCGTTAGCCTTTAGCTCGCCGTATTGTTAACTCGAACCAGTCCCGACAAACCGGTCACCAAATCAATTATTTCACCGACAACTAGCGAGCCGTTCGGTCGAAATTGATCATGATAAACTACCCAGGATGAATTACATGCGAAGCGAGATAGATTATATCGCCCGGGGGGAGTGAGGAGGTCAGAAAGTCCCCGTTGCGGCAGACCGTAGCGGCAGAAGGCAGCGGCTAGCCGATGTGCTAAAAGGGCTAGCTACAATAACATCCGGGCATTTCAGCAGCCGCCGCGGGCGGCGCACAAGCGACTCCGCGTGGAGGGACGGTGAACTGCAAGGCATTGCAATTGGCCCTTCTTTTTTTTTAAAGTTAATTTTATTGAATCAATTAACAAACAGCACAACATCTTAAACATTAAAATGTAAAAGATTTGTTTTATATATTTTCGTGTAAAGACAACTGTCTATTACAGATCAAAAATCCTGAACCAGCTGATGTTATTCTTGTATGTACATCGTAATTATGCGAATGCAATTACGTAATTCACGGCGGGAAAAAAGAAAAGAAAAAAGAAAGGGGTACGTTTAATGAATCAAATATCTCCCACCGGAAGTGAACGGGTCGGGCGGAGCTAAAAGCGAAGCACACTCTCCAGTCTCCACAGTCGGTGAAAGATTGTGCGTAAAGAAGCGACGATTACGAATGTGTTTTTCACGGTAATAATAGAATCGTGCTTTGCACTTTGCTTTTATTGGACATCCAGGACTGCGAAGGTGGCAACACGCTCGCCGAACATGGCACACTTAACCGTCGACCCCGCCGACAAGGAACGGTGAGATGTTATAGCTAGCAAGGCTAAAGCTAACTGTGATTAACACCGACATAAATTTAACTATTACAAATTATGTTATCATAGCGCGCTTATCGCTGAATGTATGCACTAATGTTTATACTAGTTAGTTGTAAATGTACGTGAGATCCATTCGTGGCTCGAATTGAAATTGCGTTGCAGTGTTGAAGTTTGTCCCTATTTCATACCCGTTTAATGCGGCTGTCTAGCATGACGTGGTCAAGAAGATTCTTGTGAAACTTCTAAATTGGCCACTCTTTAGAGTCCAAGTTACTTAAAAAAAATAAAAATGTAATGATATAACTTTTAAACCATTGTCCTTTAAATGTAGCCTTAAACTACATTGAGGCTAACCATGTTAGTGATAACACTGTGTGTGTTGTTAATACAAATGGCAGTTTACTAAGCAAATAATGTGTTGCAGTTGCAGATGTGGTTAATTGGTCATCGATCTATTAAATTAAATTTTAACAGAACACAACAATTTTGTTTGTTGGATAATAACCTGCTCAAAGTTAGTGTTTGACTTTTTTGCTAGTTAGTGCTATATTAGCTGTTGGTGTTTTGTGAGCAGTTCATACTAGTTTAGCAGGCAATTTCTACCAGACTTCTTGGATGTTGATGGTTTCAGTAAACACCGAAATGTGTAAGGGTTTTGTGAGAACCCAATAACTCGCATGCAATCACATGAACGTTTTGAATACCTGTTGAAAAATCTACTTGAATACAGAAACAACATTTGGATTAAATTGCAAATCACCACTGACATTTACTGTACAGTTATGTCATATTTTGTTATGTTTAGTGTTTGTTTAACAGGTTACAATATTTGTTTTGTGTGTTTGACCCAGGTTCATCTGCGTTTATCCCATCTACATCAACAGTAAGAAGACTCTGGCTGAAGGACGAAGAATCCCTTCTGAGAAGGTGACAAACTGGCACCATTCATATATTTAAATAAGAGTTAAATGTCAAACGTGCCTTTTTGTTTTCTTCGTTGTATGATGTAAAATGGACGTTTGCATGCAGGCAGTGGAGAACCCTTCGTGCGCAGAGATCCGCGACGTCCTGACCGCCGCTGGCGTGAACGTCCTGGTGGAGGTGACAATTTGGCTGTACCTCCTCTTGTGATGTTCTTTGGGCAGGAAGTCATCTCCTGATGGGAATGTTAACTATTTTGTCGTTCTGTGTCCAGAACAAAATGCACCCCAGAGAGTGGAATCGCGATGTACAATTTAAAGGTCGAGTCAGAGTTCAGCTGAAGCAGACGGACGGCACCTTGTGTCACAATAAGTTCTCCTCGCGTAAGTAAACCACATGGGAAGTGTACGGGTATTGTTTGGCAACATGGATATGAGCAGCACCTGTCACAGCCAAAATCCAGTCTGGAATCAGAGGCAGAACTAATGCCATGAATCGGACGACAGGCAGATTTGTAACCTGAGCCAGGACTATAAGCAGAAGTAAAACCTAATATTGTATCAAAACCATGAATAAAATTAGATGCACATTTAAAACCAGGACTACAATCAGAAACGGACTTAAAGCCGTAACAAAAACAAACTTGTAACCAGAGATCGGTCTAGAACCAGAATCAAGACGAGAAGTAAAACTAGAATCAGGGCTAGAACAAGAAGTAAAACCACTACCGTAATCAATACCAAGACCCGAACCTGAAATAAAACCATGACTAGAACCACAGTCAAAAGCAGAACCATGACTAGAACCAGCAGTAGAGATAAAATCGGAACCAAACCTAAAACCAGGCCAAGAACTAGAATAAAAAAGCATAACCAGGACAATAATCTGAATTAAAGCCAGAGGTAAAACTAAAAGTAGGATTAGAACCAGAATTAAAGGACAAGGACCAAGTTCTAAACCAGAAACTGGATTAGAACCAGAAACACAATCAATCAAATCCAGATCCATAGCAACCAGATTCCAAACCATAAGTAGAAACACAGTTTGGACTTGTTCTAAAACCGGAAGTAAAACCAAAGCCAGAAGCAGAATTATAACCAGAACTGAAAGTATTACCTGAAGCAGTAATACAATCTGTATTTAGATCTATGACTGGAATTGGAACCAGAACCAAAAGTAGAATCAATTAAAGGAACCAGAAGAATGCCCTTCATAGTAGCAGTCGTAAGAAAGGATCGCTACCTTAATGCTAAAATATAACGTGAAACGCTATAGACAGACCAATGAAAGTTCGCATAGATGTACGGTCATTATTATCTTCAAATAACTGGAGAAACACATACAAATTGAGCATACTACAATAACAGGCAGATAGTCGCTCTTTGTAATGGAAACAACAAATGTATGCAGTGTGATTCCATGTTTGTGGTCGTTCCAGGGAAGGATGTGATGTTGTACGTGTCCGAAATGATCCCCAAGCTGAAGAGTCGCACGCAAAAGAGCGGCGGAGGCGAGAGCAGCTCACAGCAGAGCGATGGTGGGAAAAAGACAAAGAAGAAGAAGAAGTGAAGCCTCCTCACCTGTTCAGACTTAAACATTTGTTTTGTTTTTGCCAAGATCTCTTCAAACATTGTTTTATTTTGGAAACTTTTGCAACGCCTGCAAAAGCAGGGCACACCTTCCTGCCTCAGAACTTTGATGGTTTGCTTTTAAACGGAAAGAAACAGGAGATCTGCAGATTTTTGTTGAGAGGAAAAGATGAACTCAATATTTATTTGGTTCATTTTTTTAAAGTATCAAATAAAATAAAATAAAAAAAAGTATACATCACTTGTACAAAATAAAACAAACTTTATGAGGTGTTTTCATATCGTGTTTCATAGCATCAATTTATTATTCAAAAATGACCAGAAAAGATCTCACAAACATGGTGACACCAGCTTCAAAACATTAATGTATTTATGTATAGATAGCAAAAATATATATTTTTATTGAACGATACAGAATGTGTCCGTTCTGAACGTCTCCCGGCCTCGTGGGATGTTTACACCCGTTCCTAAGCAACGGTTGCCAAGTGAGCAGTCAATTTACGCCAAAGGCAACAGAGTGACGTCACTAGTCCACCGCCAGCAGTTGTGCCAGAAGCAGTTGGAGCGGCTCCGTAGTTGGATCGCCAAAGTCAAGAGATGACGGGTGTACACCTCGACCCGAGCCGGGCTCCCGTTGCCTTCGGGCGGCTGGCCATCCCGGAGCTGTTCGCCCAGCTGGAGGAGCCCGATGCCGCCAGGAGGCTGCGTGCCCTCGCGTCCCTCTGCGACCTCACACACGACCCGGAGCGACTTTACCAGGTGGTCAGTGAAGGTGAATCTAAATCAAAATGTACTCTTATGCCGCTTTTAGCCGGCTTGTAAATTGAACGTTGTTGCAACACGGTTAGCGCGTCCGCCATGTTGCATGTGTCAGCTCTACCCTTAAACTTGAAAGGGCTGAACTACGTAAAGCAATTCAGTACTCAAATTTAAGATCTCTCATTTACCCAATCACACACTCACCAACATATTTGGGAAGCATAAAGACACAAAACAACGTTTAATCGGATTATTATAAAAGTGTACACTCTTAAAAAAAAAGAAAGAAAAAAAATGGCTCAACAAAGAAAAGTCTTGTTTAAATATTCATGCAAATTGCTACATTCATTCATGTTATGGTGAGCCAACATATGGCTCATATACTATGTAGTTGGACATGGGTTTTCTGAATAAAGAGTGCTAACGTTTACATTTAATTGGTTATGGAGGTTTTCTGGACCAGTTGGAGGTTCTGTTGAAGGATGAGGATGCAGCAGTGAGGACCAGAACCTGCGAGTTGCTGCATCTTATCACCAGCCACAACATTGCAAGGTAAACATTAAGTTGAAAAAGATTCAGAATAGGATAAGTATGGAAATGAATATTTAAAAAAATATAGGTGTTTTTGTGTGATAGACTAATGTAAAAAAAAAAAAAAAAAAATTGAGAGATTTTATTAGATTATGGTACTGATTGACATATTTTATCGACTTCTAAAACAAATTAGCATGCAGAAACACCTTCCATCCAGCAGGGGTTGCTATAATCAAATGCAGTGCTTCCTTGAGCTATTTACTCAATTGATCAACCAATAGATGCCTCAAGATGGCAGTAAAGCGCACTTTTGTCTAAATAAAGCTCCTCAACTCACTTCGTGTCAGTAATTACACTTTATAAAACGACTTCATTTCTTTACAGTCTCTTTCATTATGTTTTTAAACATTACGGTGCTGTTTTTCTAGACAAACATGCTAATAAGCTAAGCTAACTTGCGTTCCTCCCCAGGCAAGCCCTTCTGTGCTCGCCCCTCCTGGCCCGTCTGTCTCAACTGCTGGACGACCCGTCCCCACTCTGCAGAACGCGTGCCCACCGCGTGATGAACAGCCTGGCACTGCTGCCCGCAGGTAGACAGGCACACCTTGATGACATCACACACAGTAAATATGTGAATATTTATTTATTTAAATTTTACGTCTGGTAGGCGCAAAAGCTTTGCAGGCTCTGGTTCCCAAGCTGATGCTGAAGCTGGAGGACCAGAAGGAGGAGAAGGAGGAGGAGGTGCAGGCCCTGCTGCTGTCCACGCTCAGCTGCTGTTCGCGTTTGGACGCCGGTCCGGCCCTGTCCCACCGCGGCGTCATCCTCATCGGACGCAAGCTGTCGCACGCCTGCTCCAACATCCGGAGGGAGGCGGCGGGAGCCATGATGGCACTCAGGTCGGGACTCCGGCATCTCTTTATGTTGTTATAGAGGTGAAATGCATCATGGGTGATGGAGTTACAACTATTTGTGTGCTGATATAGTGTCCCGGTGGAAGGCAAGCGTCAGGTGTGCGAGGCGGCAGTACTTCCCGTCCTGGCAGACCTCCTTCGGGACCAGGATGTGGATGTGCAGGCCAACGCCGCGGGCGCTATCATGAACACGGTGGTTATCACTACAGGTGATGTCTGCACAATGATGTGACCCTTGCCCCATCCCGACCAATCAGCAGCCTCTTGTTTGTCCTGTAGGTAAGCATCAGTGTTTGGAGCTGGACGTCCTCCCGGTCCTGCTGCAGCTTCTCTCAGAACGCAAACAGGATGTGGAAGAGGAGCAGAGGAGGAAGGCGTTGGTCCTGTATTCGCTAAGAGCTCTCACCTCATTGGCCGAGGCTCCCGAGGGGCGTCGCCGCCTGCTGTTGCAGCTCCCCCTGCTGGTGGGGAGGAGCGAGCCCCCCGAGGATGATGCCGACATTCGTCGTGCCGCTCGGACGGCAGTCAACGTTGTCACTTGGACGCCGTGATGAAGCCGGGCTAACCTCTTTACACTTCTTCAATAAAATTACTGAAATACATGATTTGATCATCGCTATTGCTAACATGCTAACATAGCTTATGTCACTAAGCTAATGTTAGCGGCTGTTGTGGTGTTTTTCATATTGCCATACTGCTGATGCTAACACGTTTATGTCACCAGTTGTCATGTTTTGGGTTCTGTTTTCCTTGTGTGTCTCCCTTGGTCTTGTTTAAGTGTGATCCTGCCCTTCCTCGTGTGATCCAATCAGTGCCGGCCTCAGCCACTTGTGTCTTGCCCCAGGTGTGTCTTGTTGTGTCGTTAGTGTCTGTCATGTTTTGGGTTCTGTTTTCCTTGTGTGTCTCCCTTGGTCTTGTTTAAGTGTGATCCTGCCCTTCCTCGTGTGATCCAATCAGTGCCCACAGACACTAACGACACAACAAGACACACCTGGGGCAAGACACAAGTGGCTGAGGGCACTGATTGGATCACACGAGGAAGGGCAGGATCACACTTAAACAAGACCAAGGGAGACACACAAGGAAAACAGAACCCAAAACATGACACCAGCTCGCTTACAGTTGGCTGCCAGTTTGTAACGATCTTTATGTTGCTATAGAAACAATATGGAGGTGTACAGGGGCAACATACTTTCATACTTTGATTGGCCCAAATGCAAACGTGCTAACGTTAGTTAGCCAGTTAGCTAGTGTTAAAACACACACGCACATACATTGAACCACAGCATACTTGTAATTTTGCAGATTGTTTCTGGAACATATCCTCAGTAATTTACTGAAAAACAAATTTTTTCTGTTTTTGTACACAATAGTTACTGCTTGGCGCCATCTTGTGGCGTGTTAGTACCAAGGAACTATCAGTTGGAGCTTGCTTCATTTAGCTGTATGCAACACAACATAAATACAGCCAAGTCAAGTCATCTTTATTTATATAGATACACATTTATATGTTATTGACCTTAATATTACCGTGGAAATACAAAATGTGGAGAAAACGACAATAGGAGTCACCTAATAGACTGTGGTGATGCCTTCAAGGACCATTTGAGTCTAGATGGCTTTTGAATGACTGACCTGCTGCGCTCAATAGACGCTCATTCAGGTCAGTGAACTGACTCATTCAATTATATCTGTAGTCTTATTTCTCTCTGTAGACAAAATAAAAAAGCAGGTGAAATGAAACTTGTTACCAGTGCCATCTAAATGTTGATATTAAAAGTGTATCTGTAATTAAAACATCATTTACAGAATTATACAGCAATGTTTTATGGAATAAATGTACGTGTGTATGTATGTATCTCATTATGTTTTAAAGCCGCCCCAACGCCACCACACGACACCCCCGAGGCTGCGGCTAATAGACTGCTCCACGCACACGCACGCGCGCACCCGTACATGAAGAGGCGGGAGCGAGTGCGGAGGTTCACCACTTGCTCGCTCGCTCGCTCGCCCGCTGGATGCTGCTCACACGCGCAGGACGCGCTGAACGCGCACGCACAGACGCGCGCACGCAGGTAAGGAGAACCACCTTTCTTTGATTACGTCACGTGACGAGCATCAATGTAATATCACCAACTTGTGTGCGTGATACAGGTCATGTATGTCGCGCCATTGCTCTACGTATGGCGGACTTGTGCGCGTGCGTTCCTTCGTGATGTCGCGCGAAATGAACTTGATAAGATGCGCGTGTACGTGTGACGATGCGTGCCCACCCTCCAAAAGTCATGAGCGTCAACATCGAAAGGCGCGCTTGTGAGTGCATGGCGGGAGTTTGTCGCTCCGTGAACGCGCACGTCACTCTTCAGCATCGTCGTCATCGTCGCGTTGATTGCTGTATGGATGATAATGCAGTGACGTAAGAGCATGCGTAGGGGTGAGAGGGGCAGAGGAGGAGGGATTAAGGAGGAGAGAATGAGTTTTATGTAACACATTCAGGCACGCGCGCGCGCACACGCACGCACGCACGCACACACAGGTATGCTACACTAATACAGTGAAACCCCGTTTATCACGGAGGTACACTTTTTAAAGTATTCCGAGCCACCTCTTCTCACTCTGGCTATCAAGAAATGGGAGACGACTGTAAAATGAAAAGAAAGTAAAGAAAGTGAACCATGCTTAAAAAGTTGTCTCAAATGTTTGTAAGGTGAATATTCGTAAGTAGGGGAGTAACTTTGTACTAGAAAAAAGCCATGAATAATGAAATCCCAAGTCTGTGATATGCAGATATACAGCTGAGAACGCTAAACTGTGAAATAGCACTAGCATAGCATCAAGACGCCACCTAACTGACTGCAACATCCCTAAGGGGATTGGTCGGCTCCACATCACAGATGACGTTAGCGCGTTAGCGCGTTAGCCCGCTGACATCACACTACTTGATACAGAACATTTGATGGGGTGCATGGCTAACTCGCTGGGGGACCACGTTAGGTTGCCATATTGGTGTTGTGACGTCACCAACAACTGCGGTTATGACGGCGACATGGTGGTCAAGTTGAGGTAAAAATGGCAGTGAGTTGAAGCTGCATCATTATGGAAAAGGGGGTCAACATGGTGTCTTCACTTCCTGTTTCAGTAGTACCCGCACGCGTGACGTGTTGGTTTTTAAAAAAGCTAATTTTATTAGGTACACCTGTGTATCACACTTACTGCATCGTCATGTCACATGCGTTAATAAGTGTGCGTTTTTGTGTATGTGTGTGTGCCTCTTTAATGATATTTAATATTTAAATCAAAACAGATTTTCCAATTCTAATTGGTTTTCGTTACACTCCTAATTTGACATCACTTTTTCCAGAGTGTGTCGATGGAAGCAGTCAAATCATTAGGAACAGCATTGTGTTGTTATGTTATGACTCAAACACAACAGCAGCGCGACATCAAAAACATGCGGATTGTGTGTGTGTCATGTTGTCATCACAACAACACAACGGCATGCGGTAGCTTAGCTGGTGAAGGCAGAAAGTCGCCCTGGCCCACGAAAGCCTCGCTGCTTATCTATGAGCGCAGCAGGGGGCAGAGGGGGGGTTATGATGCAGGAATGAGGCCACAAGTGCCGCCACAAGTGTGTGTGTGTGTGTGTGTGTGTGCGTTTAATTTGACAGCACACACAAAATGATTCCCGTGCTGGAATGTTAAGTCGCTGACTAAATGGACAGATGGACAACACACACACACACACACACACACACACACACACACACACTCACACACTGTTGTCATGGCGACCGCGCCACGAGTAATCATGTGTTTCCCCTCTCAGGTGGCATCTTTTTCTAAAATGTGTTTATTTTTGGAACAAAGCTAAAAGATGAAGGTAAAGAACATTCCGGACGATTCCAGAACGTTCCCATCTTGTCAATCACAACATGACCGCGCCAATGGCGGCGGCCGTTACACGCCGACGACATGTGGGTGTGGTTACGTGTGTGTGCGGCCCAGATAAGCTATGAGAGGCCGTTGGGGACAAAATTCAGGATTACTATAGAAATGCTCACGTGAACATAACTGAAGGGCTCTCACACGCTAATGAAGCACTAAAATAAAACTCTCACAAAGATACTGAAACTCACACACTACTGAAATGCTCTCACACACTATTGAAACACTACAATAACACTCTAGAAAAACAGCTGAAACATTCTCACACCATAGGGAAACTCTCACTCACACTATACTGTAACACTCTCACACTCTACTGAAATGCTCTCACACTCTATTGAAACACTTTAATAACACAAAACTACTGAAACACTCACACTTTGTTGAAACGCTCACACACGCTATACTGTAACACTCTCACATTCTACTGAAATGCTCTCACACCATATGGAAACACTATACCACTCTCACATAACTACCGAAACACTCTCACACTCTATTGAAACACTCACACTATACTGCAACACTTTTACACACTACTGAAATGCTCTCACACACTATTGAAACACTTTAATAACACAAAACTATTGAAACACTCACACCCTAGTGAAACACTGCAATCATGCTCTCATGATACTATCACGGATACCGAATCACTCTTAGACAGACTCCTGAAACATCTTCCATGCACTACTGAAAAACTCCCACGAACACTACTGAAATGCTCTCTCAGCACCACTGCCTTTCGCCTCACACACACTATTGAAACACTTTCACATTCATCAATGTAATCCTTTCATATGTCATATTGGAATGCGCTTGTATAATATACTAAAATATGGGTTTCAGTAGTGTGCATGAGAGAATTACTGTAATATGTGTGAGGCAATCAACAATTGTGGCTGTGTGTGTTTCTGGGTTTTTGAATTTGTGTGTGCATGTTTGTATGTTATGCGCATTCGTGTTTGTGTCTGTCTGAGTGTCGTGTCTGTCTGCTTTGGTGTGTGTGTGTGTGCGTGTGTCTGTGCGTATACAGTATGTTTGTATATGTAGTATTTGAGCGTAATTACCATATGCATGTCTGTATGCATGTCTGTGTGTGTGTGTGTACAGTGTGTGTGCGTGTGTGTGCGCCTGTGTGTGTGTGTATGTTTCTGCATATGTGTGTGTTTGGCTTCAAAGTGGGTCAGCATAATTTGCTGACTCGAGCTTTTGCTTTCATGACTCATGTCTTTTGACAGTAGCTATAAAATCTTCCACAAACATCTACAAATGTCATTTTGGGGAATGAAGATGAAGATGAAGATGATGTTGGTCCGTGTTGGCGTTGCTTTCACGGAAGCTTCCCGCTCGTCCGGCTAACATCAGCGGAATGCTGGCAGATAGCAGCCGGTTGCTAGGAGACGGCCGGCAGCGCTCCACCAATCAGCCGGTGGCGACATGCTGGAGGTGCTGCTGGCCTAAAATAGACCCCCCCTGCCTTCACACACACGCACGCACACACACACACACACACACACACACACACACACACACACACACACACACACACACACACACACACACACACACACAGATGACATCCTACATTTCCCAGAATACCTTTCTCAATGACAGTGTAGGTGTGTGAGAATCAGTCCATAAAATAAGTTGTTTTATTTATTATTTTACATTTTAGAACAATATGAAACACTGGAAACATCTGTATGACTTTTCCCTTCTCTTTTTCATCCCTTCTCTTTTTTTTTTCTTCTGTTCTTTGTTTGGATGTAAATGAGCTCGTTAGCTTGTTAGTAGCGGTCACTGATTGTCTTCATGCTCAGGTCCTGAGAGCGTGCAGACCTTCTTCTTCATTGATTTACATCTCTCACGCACAAACACACGCACGCACACACGCACGCACACACTGGGGGGGGTCTAATTTAAAGTCAAAACTTGACCTTTGCAGACTTTTGTTTCACGATGGTGCATTCAGGGACTGTGGGACAAAAGAGGGCTTCATCGTGAACCACTTGGTCGCTTAGCAATGATTTCTGTAAGTCAAATATGAGGTTAGTGTTATTATGGGATGTTGACGGCGCCACTGGATGGTGTCTGAGTACATCAACGTGATACTCTGTTCTGGCTTATTGGTCCTCGCATGGATTGATTGTTAGTGATCTCTCTTTTGAGACTAACAGGAAGTGCCAGCATCCTCTGTGACCTTGACCGAGTCAAAAGTTACGATTAGCATGTTGCACTTATGCATTTGGTACCTGGTCAGTAAGATGTGTGATATAATCCATTGGTGGTTGCTCTTTTAGTGACATAAACACACATGCTTATGTTAGCTTAGCATGTTGCTTTACATTAGCATCCTACGCTCCAGTCTCTATTTTGCTGCAGCGTTCCAATTTGTTGACCTTTACCTGCCATTTGTCAAAATAAGCACACATGCTAACGTTAGCTTAGCTTTGTTGTATGTGTTAGCACTGGCGATGTTAATATTACATAGTCTCCACTTCTTTGCCGCGTTGCTCCGTTTTGTTGAACTATGTGTCAATGCTGGAGATGAAAATAAACACATACATGCTAATGTTAGCACGCTTGTATTACACTACACAGTCTCTACTTTACATTCTAAAAAGAAGCAACAAATGTGGTGGAGAAAGTGACCTCAGTGAGCCCTCTGATGACCGATGGCTCATGAATAATAGCTATGACTCATGAAGAATTAATAAGTGGATCATGCATAATTAACGACGTGAAAGCACAGATCAATACATGACTCAATGAAAAGATGAGAGGGCATCAATCAAAGCTGATGTTGTACCACACACATTGTCACTGAAGTGTGTGTGTTTATGATACACATTTAGCACGCTATCATTTGTTCTATTCTGGAATGGCAACATTCCGGAATAATCTCTTTGTGTTCCATGGGACCATCCAGAGCTGAGTCCCTTTGTGATGTTGTGTACTTGTGTGTGTGTGAGTGTTTTGTTCACATTTATGTTTGTGAGCGTCCACATGGTCATCTTTTATCACACAGGTTTTTGAGCGAAGCAAATTAGCACGCACACAGGCGTGCGCGCACACACACACACAAAATGATCATTTTCAATAAATTACTATTTTCTTTTCTGTGTTCCAGGGAGTGACCAATCAGCCGCCACCATGATGATGATGCCAAAGGTAAACAAACATTTGAGTTAGCCGCTAGCGTTAGCATGCCATGTCTGACATACATGTTGCATGCAGAGGCCTCAGACGTCCCCGGGCAGCGTGCTGTCTCTGCGAGGTGGCACCGGCGGCCCGGGATCTCCCGCCGCCGCCATCGTGGTGAGTGGCCAACTTTGATTTCGCAATGTAATCAGCGTCAGTAGCCCCTCCCCTTTTAATCCCCCACCCCCACTCCCCGTCCCACATAGGCCCGGGTGGACGACGGCGTGATGGTCTACAAGGATCTGGCAGCACTCCCGCGAGACAAAGCCATCCTGGACATCGAGAGACCGGACCTGATGACGTACGAGCTGCACTACAACTACAGTCCACTGGAGGTGTCGGTGAGTCACTCTGCTCGCTTTGCACAAAAACAAGAAGTTCAGATCTGGTAGTGTTGTTTGAATGTGTAGTTCCTTATTATAATTATTTGCTTTTGCTAATATTATTATTGTAATCATTGTTTCATTGTATTGATCGGATTTATTATTATTAATTACTTATCATTCATGATTTATTTGCTCTCCTATTTTCTTTGATTGTATGTGTATGTTTTCTTGTTAGCTATTTTTGTTCCCTTATTTAGTTGTTGCTTAATTTTTTTCATTGTCTTACTATTTAGGTTTGTTGCCTTTTTAAGTACCAATCTGTTATTATCATTATATTTATAATATATTACTATATTATTATAATATGTAATATATATCATATAAAAGACATTTTATTATTAAAAATGTATCTTTATTAGTATTTCTTTCTTTTTTTGTCATCTTGTGGTTTTGCGTTATTACTATTGTTTTTTTTAATGAATTATTTAATTGGGTTGTTATGCTTAATGGACATGTATGTTGTCTGTGATGCAGAGGTCGCTGTCTCCAGGCTCGTTCTCTCCTCCGACCTCACCTGAGGTAAGCCAAAGTTCAAAGTTCACCGTGTGTGTTTCTGCTTCCTCTTAATCTGTCTCAACTGTTCCAGGAGTCCAGGGTGTGGCTGGAGAAAATTTCTCCTGCCGGCTCCTCGCCGGCTTCCAGTGGCAAGAAACGCAACAGCGGCAACACCACGCCATCGCCATCGCCAATTACACAACACATACTACACACGCAACACGCATTACAAGCACAAAATACACAACATTCCAAACCCCTGCAACACTTCCACAGGC
This sequence comes from Leptonotus elevatus, assembly GCF_054856555.1. Classification (NCBI taxonomy): domain Eukaryota; kingdom Metazoa; phylum Chordata; class Actinopteri; order Syngnathiformes; family Syngnathidae; genus Leptonotus; species Leptonotus elevatus. Next base: position 2,569,841 of record NC_141243.1, on the reverse strand, counting down.
CTGGTAAATTTTCTTTGTGCTTCTTTTGTATATATCGTAATGTATAATGGTTTACAAAGTCCGGCCGGGGGGGCTATTTGTGGCTTGTTGAACTTTTTTACTGGCCCACCGTGTATTCTATCAATATCTGGTTAGAAGAAAAAAAAGTGTGAAGATTTCACACATTTAATAAAACATTAAATACAATTTTTAAAAAAATTCATTTGAAATTGTTTAACATAAACAACGGAAATTTGTCACCCAATTCTTTAAAATTCAAAATTGTGTAAAAAAGAAAAGAAAAAAAGAAGTATTAATGAGTAATATTAAAGGTAGCCTACATATATCACATATATTTATATTTCACACATTTAATAAAATAATAATAAATGTGACAACTCATCATAATTTTGATTTGAAATTATTTGAAATAATGGAAATATGTCACACAAATTCTTTAAAATTCAAAATTGTAAAATAAAATGATACAATTATAATAATTATTATAATAATAATAATAATATGAAAGTTTCTATCATTATTTTTAAAATTGCATACTCTGTATATAATGTATGTGATGGGTCTTTTTTTTTTTTAAATGTTATTATTGTATATTTGGATGTTGCAGATAATGGAAGTAACATCTACAAGAAGCCTCCCATCTACAGAAGAGGTCCGTTGATCACCTGTCAATCATCAGCTGTTAACATCATGAGCCAATTGGACATCACGCTATGTGTGTGCGTGTGTGCAGGCGCGTCATCATCAGCGCTCCCCGCAGGGAAGCACTTGGAGGATCTCATCATTGAGTCGTCTAAGTTTCCCGCCGCTGAACCTCCGGATCCAAACGTTCCCTCCAAAATTGAGACAGAACACTGGCCCTGCCCCCCTTCATCAGTCGTCTTTGGTAGGATCCAAACGTTTAGCTTCCGGTTTCCTTTGTTGTTTCATCTTATTACGTCACCGATTCAAACTTCATCATATGAAAAAATAAAATAAAAACATGTTGGAATTTTTTTTTCTACATTCAAAAATTGCAATAGAACAACAACAAATAAGTTCCCCGTGTCTTCTTCCCTGGGTTGCTTCCTCTTATCCGAGTTTCTTTTGGCTACTTGTCTTGTCCTTCATTCTTGTTTATTTCATCCGACTGACTTGATGTTTTTCCCTCAGAGAAGGAGAAGGCGAGTCGCAGGAGTGAAGGCAGCAAAGAAGAAGAAGAGGCCGGCGAGGAGGACGATCAAGTTTGGGGTTTGCGAGCTCTTCACAGGCAGGAACTCAACAAGGTGCGAAGGGGCGGGGCTTGTTGCGATAATGATGATTATGTTACGAGTGTGCTTGTGAGGGCATCGCCGCGTTTTTTGCCTTAAGATTCAGTCCAACCTAGGAAGGATCATACTGAAGGAAGAGCTGGACAAGTCGGCCGCTCCACTGAGGAGGAAAACGCGATCGCTACCTGACCGCAGCCAGCACGCAGGTACCGCACGGGCGCTTTATGATGATGTCATCAAGATTACTTCCCAAATAATAGTGCAGTCGTAACTTTGAGTGCTTTAAATAAATAAATACATAAATAAATAAATACTTACATAAAGACCGTAGTTAGTAGAAAGTTAGCGCTCTGGTGACATCTAGTGGTCATGTTGAGGACTACACACATACTGAATACGACAGTACTGTATTTTCAATATGTAATTGAATGACATCATGGTTTGTTAAGTTGCACTTGGGGCATCCGTGATGAGCCTGAATGCGCCACTTACAGGTGCCGCCACTTCCCGCGCCGTTTGTTTACCAGCATCCTCTGGGGCAGGCCTAGCCAGGGTAAGTGTGTGTGCGTGACAAATTGATCTGGTGTTCAGGCGCTGAGTTGGTGTCCTTGTAAATTCCAGTTGCAGTCGACAGAATTCAGCCCGTCGGAGAAGCCCGCAGCAGGTACCTCCAAGGGAGCTTCCATTCCCGCGTGCTGCGTTCAAGTGTCCTAATGTGTGTGTTTGTGTGCGTGTGTCTCCCGCAGGTGTTCAGGTAGCGTGTGTCTTCATCATTGTGCGGTGTGTCGGCCATGTTGTGGTGATGTTTGTGTGTTTGTGTGTTAGAACGGGGAAGCTGCGATGGATCGAGGCCGCTCGCTTCCCAGTGTGCTGGAGCTCAAGGTAAACGCGTGGCCCTGTGATGATGTCACACAGGTGTGGGCGTGTCCTGAGTGGTCACCACAGCAACTCTCCTTTGATAGATTTTCCCGTATGAGACGCTGGTGGTCAACCACAGAGGACGGAGTAAACTTCCTCCTGGCGTCGACAGAACGCGACTGGAGGTAAAGATAATAACCATAAGAATTGATGAAAAGGCTAACAGATAGCGAAAAGCTGTCATGTTTGGATTCTGTTTTCCTTGTGTGTCTCCCTTGGTCTTGTTAAGTGTGTAATCCCGCCCTTCCTCGTGTCAACCAATCAGTGCCCTCAGCCACTTGTGTCTTGCCCCAGGTGTGTCTTGTTGTGTCGTTAGTGTCTGTGTATTTAGTCTGCTGTCTCCCCTCTGTCTGGGTCAGTTCATTGTCTTTCCTCGTGTCATGATGCCCGTTTTTGCCTTGTTGTTTTGGTTCAGCTTGTAATTTGGAAGATCACCTTTTGTTTGTATAGAAATTAAATCCTTCTTGTGACTGAACCTCGGCCTCCTCGCTCTGTCTTCCCGCATTTGGGTCCTCAAGCTCCCCCGGTCGTGACAAAAGCATCCTAAATACAGTAAAGAAATTTTAATTGAATATACACCCGGTTGGGCTCTGAAGTCAGCATTCTCAGGCCAATTAGTGGATCCCAGAGTTAAAAGCAAACATGGTGCGTCCGCATTTAGCTGTTATGCTGCTCGCAAATGGAATAAGTTGTCAACAGAACTCAAGTTGGCTCCAAGTGTACTTGCCTGGTCTTCAGGTACTATTTCTGAGGACAATTGCAAATGCTAGCATGCCAACAGATGCAAAGCTAATAATAAGTGCTGTGTTTGTGTGCAGAGACATCTGTCGCGGGAAGAGTTTGCCAGCGTGTTCGCAATGACGCCGGAGGAGTTTGAGAATCTTTCTCTCTGGCGGCAGAACCACCTTAAGAAGAGGGCGTGTCTCTTCTGACTGCCACGCCCACCCAAATGAAGGCACGCCCACTACACACAAGAGATGCTAACATTAGCATTAGACGTGATTGCTTAAATGTGTTGAGCAGGCACCGCAAACATTGTTGCTTTCAACTCTGAAAGGAGCTGTCAGCGATGCTAATATTAGCATTAGTGCAACGATGCTAATATGATTGCCAAAACATGTTGAGCAGTTCCCACATTGTAGCTTTCAACTCTAAGTAAGGTACAAGCTAATATTAGCATTAGCGCGATAACATTAATAACTAATATGCGACAAGCTCTTAGTGACGTTATCGTTAGCATTGATTGCTAAAACTCCAATCTACCCTTGATGAATGTTCTGGAACTGTGGTTCCCAACCATTTTTTTCATCTTGTGTACCCCCAAACACTTTCGTCATCGAGTAGCCCCTCATTCATACTGGTTGATTCTCCAAAAGAAGAACGTAACACAACTGATTATATGAAACTCTTTTTTTTTTTTCTTCTTCCTTAATTTTAGCATTAATCCTCAGACATTATATTTTTGTTAAATATTCAAATGTTGCCATACATAATATAAAGTAAAACACCAACATGACTTTGTTATATATAACTCTTAAGTGGAGCTCATTTGAATAAGTCGCCATATTTAAACTATCAGCAAGAAAACACTTGTCTCCCCAGGGGAACAAGTTGTAGTGCACATATACCGATGGTCTTATGAAATTTTTACTCAATCATCCTATAAATAAAAAAATTTATGTTTCCACATACCACACGTATGTACCCCTGGTTGGGAAACAATGTTCTAGAAGACAAATGTTAGTTACTTCTATTGATGGCCATTGTCCGGCTAGCGGTTAGCATTCAGGTTATCTTAGCTTAGCATACTGACCAGGACAAGCTGAAAACTGCTCAGCAGAAGTCAATTTAAGGGGACGCGATTCATATCAGCTTGGTTTGGGCTTATGCAGACTGATGGCATCACGTTTGCGTCACGTCAGCCATTGTGCATCCTCTGCCAAGCGAGTCGTCACCATTTTGAATGATGACATTTCAGAAATAACTTCATAAGATTTGAGGATTTGTTTTGATAGTTTTGGAGTAAATCCGAGTCACTAACTACATGTTGGGGTTTTTTTCTTCTAATTTTTGGATGTTTCTGATTAATTATATTGATGAATTTTGTGTTACACGCCTGTTGCATGCGTGATCTTAACTTGACAGGATCAATAACTGATTAGCATTGAATGAAATATCACTGTCTGCTCTCAACGCATTTACACATAATTTAATATAAGTCAATTTCAGAGAAGTAGTGCTGTTGTTTCTTATGTGGATGATGAATGTGATGTGAACGATGAACACAATAAACACAATAAAGTTTATATTTGTCAACCTTTTACTCTAAAATGAGATTTAGATTAAAAAAAAAAAACTTTGTTGATCAAAAGTGATGATTTGTGCTTTTGTGACATGGAAGAAGTGCACACGCTACACGCACACCGATCATGACAAATGCCTCATGCGTGTCAACCCATTCAAGTCTGTTAATTTGTGTAGAAAACAATAAGTTAAGTGGAGTACGTGTCAGAGTCATGTGATCTAAAAGATAATGTCACTTGGTCGCATGGAAACATGTCCGTGGTCAGGTTATATGGTCACAAGGCCACGCGATCATTTGGTCACTTCGTCACATGGTTGCAAGGTCTCAGGCAGCAGCTTTGGTCTCCCATTCCTGTGTGGAAACAACAATTACTTGTTGCCATGGCAACGCCCTAATAACTTATTACTGCTATTAAACACGACAAGAGTGACAAATTCACAGAAGAAGAAGAAGCTGCACCACCAGCAGAAGAAAGTGGACATGTGGACGCTGACCTTCTTTTTCTGGAAAACCTTCCCATGCTCGATGAAGAGTGTGGACGGAGCTCGTCTCAACGAGGTCTTCACGGATGCTGTCCGACGAAGGAGAGGGTTCAGGAGACTGGCCTAGACCGGCACCGGCCAGGGAAAGCCAGGAGATAACATTAGAAACTAGAAAAGGACCAGGAAAGACGAGCAGAGGCCACCCTAGTAAGAGACCAGCAAGGATCAGGACCAATCATCACCTGCGCCCGCTCACTGCACACGGTGAGCGACTGTCTGAAGGATGAACGTTTATTTTTATTGGTCGCCGACACCAGGTTAGCCTCGGAACCCGCCCTCATGGGAACACTTTTCCTGCCCGTCAGCTCCAACTTCTGAACGACGCGTGGCGCTACTTCAGACCACTTCCTGTCTGGAACACACCACACACACACACACACACACTAATGAGCTAGCTAATCTAGCTGTTGCGGCTAAGCGTGCTAACTTGCGTTGCGTGAATGAAAACCTCTGTGAAGGCTGAAGCCAAACATGAAATTATTTGTGACACCTTTGCTTTGTTACCAGCTGATACTAAACACATGCTAAGTGAACTAATGCTGACCTATTTGAGGTCAAATGTGACCAGTGCTAAGCTATTGTCTGATGCTAAGATAGCCTAATACTAGCTAGACTAACTCAGTGTGGCTGCTCTCAGTGTGTCACCTTTGCGTTAATAAGCTAAGTAAGCTAGCTCTGCAGCTCATCGCTCTTTCACTTTATGCTAATGTTGCAGCTGATGCTAACCTCTGTGCATTTAGTCATATAAGAATTTGCGGTGAGCAACTCATTTTAAACGGTTGACGTTAAGCATACTAATGCTAAACTAATTGAAGTGAAACTCAACAATTTGCTAAGCTATTGTATGGTGCTAAGATAGCGTAATTCTAGCTAGCCTAACTCAAGTAAGCAAGATCTGCAGCTCAGCGTGCTCACGCTAAGTTAACGGCTTTTGCTAAGCATACTAATGCTAAACTAATTGACGTGAAACTCAAGAATTTGAGACCAGTCGGCTGAGTTAGTGGCCAATGCTAAGCTAGCTGCGTGCTAACTCACTGTGGCTGCTGAAGGTGGCGTTGGTGTAGGTCGCGCCGGTGTCCTGAGAGCTCTGAAGCTGTCATAAAACCAAGAGAAAGGCGTCAATCATTGAGGTGACACCTGTCAGGCCATCATGGACGTCCGAGGGTCGTACCATGTGCTCCAGCATGGGAGTGTTGGAGTAGATGGGTTGCTGTGGTGGAGCGGTAGAGCTAGCGTGGATCGGCTGGTCCATGTATGTGTTCAGGGTGTGTCCGCTGAGGATGCGACACATTACAAGTGCTTGTTGTCACGCGTCGCCACGGCAACTTTCTAGCTTTTGATCTCATTCAACATTAGTCAAAATCTTTCAATATCATTACATAACAATTTTCTCAGAAACTGCAAATGTGTAGTTCAATAAATCGACTCTATGCGTCGCCATGGCAACACTGACTGACATACCTGATGCGTGTGCGTTGCCGTGACTTGCCATCACGGCAATAATCCACTGCGTCCTTCAGGAGGCGCTTCCAGCGCCACTTTTCATCCACCGAGCTCACCTGTGAGCGCGTCACGCATGTCACCTTACTTCCCATTTTCCCCGCTTCCTTCCCCCCGCCAGCGCCACTCACCTCCAGCACGGCCAGCTGCTCGCCCAGCACGCTCAGTGAGATCCTGTGCGGTCGCTCGCCATCTGGCACTGCTTTCACCTCGCAGCCTCGCAGCTGCACCGTGTACTGAGGAGAGCGAGCCCTGGTCCGACGGGTCACGTTCTCATCTGCTTCTTCGGCAAACATGTTGAGAATCCCCGCCTCCACCTGACACAGGAGACTCTGCCACTGACAGTTCATCAGCACGCTCACCACACCTGGCAAACAAAAAAAATTAAATATATATTTCAATAATGAAAAAAAAATGTTTCTGGTAGTGGTTTCAAAATTAGTCAAATAAAGAATAAACTTTTTTTTTTTTAAATCATTATTAAAAAAAAAACTCCTGAATCAATTAAATTAAATGAATGAAAAAGATTAGAAAAAAATGAACAATCTAAAAAATAAATTTACAAATGTATTCATTTGAAATTTAAATTGTAAAAGTTTTGGAGAGAAAAAAATCACTCACAATAATGTCGGGGGTTCATGTATTTTTTTAAGCCCAAAATGAACACATATCATAACAACTAAAAATAAGTACATAAATATATTTTTTAAACTCCAAAATAGTTTTATTTAAAACAAATCTAGCAATAAAACAGCAAAAAAATAAACAATATATATATATATATATATATATATATTAAAAGGAATAAAATTCCAATTTAAACATTGGAAAATGAAAATTAAAAAAGTGTCAAGATTGATTTAGTTTTATAACCCCCACCCCCCAAAAAACCCTAATAATAAATAATTAAATAATATACAGAATACATTTATTAAAAATCAAACTAAACAATAAAGATTAATAGAAATATATATATATTTTTTTTAATCAAGAGCAAAATATCCCATTGAAACACAGTCTGAGTTCATCAATTTTTTACACAACCAGTCACCAAAAATATGTACAACATTGATAAAAAATAAATATAAATATATATATTTTTTAAATAGTACCTTTGTTCTTGTGCTGTTGATGTGAAGGTTCTTGCTGGTTGATGTGTGTCAGAAGTGCACTGGACTGAACATACAAGCCAACAAACACTTTAAACACGCTATCTGATGTACACTACAAAATGTCCATATAGTATGTACTTAATGCATCAACACACAAATAGAGAGTGCGAGTGTGTGTATGCTTTGTGCTTCTCACCCTGCGGGACCACCGAGGAGGCTCTGAGCTGCTGTTTTGAACTTCCCCGTCGACGCTCAGCTCCTCGATCACCTACGACAGACACAGACACACACACTCACACACAAATCCGCTAATATCGCCTATTTTAAAGCTTTAGCATTGCCACACATTCAAATTTAGATTTAAAAAAAAATAAATAGAAAGGCGCGTCATGAGGTTCCGCGTGAGTGCTGACCCTTCGCCACTCGTCGGCCTGCTGGAAGCTGCTGTACCCCAGCACCAGGCTGTCGGCCCCGAGCAGCATAAGCTTGAGTTGGTGCGGAATCTTCCGGTTGCTCTTCAGCTTGTAGACGAGCTGGCAGCCGCGCAGGCTCAGCTGCAGATGAGGAAGGAGGTCCCGTGCGCACTTGTAGCACTGAAACATACAACACACACTATAGAAGAAACGTGTGTGTGCACAAAAATGACTGTCGTTGGCAAAAATAATCAGAAATATAAGCAATTGTATTGTTAGCGATGAATAACAGTAAGTTGATGAGTGGGTACATTTACATTTATTAGAATATAAATACAATTCCTCTCAAGGATTAAAATGTGTATAATTCCTAAAAAAATAAAATAAATTGTATATATATTTTTTTTAAGTTATTTTAGTTTTTAAAAAAAGTTTAATTTAGTTTCAATTGGACTTACTTTAAAAAACTTTTTAAAATTCCATTAAAAAATAAAATAATAATATATATAGTGTGAGTTAGGGTTATTTACTTTTTGCCAAAATAAATCTTAATATGATATAAGAAAAAAATAAAAATGCAAATAAAAACTAAAACTGAAATTTAAGATAAGACACACGCACCAGCAAGAGGTGGTTCCTGATGATGAAGAGCTGCTTGGTCCATTGTCCCAACCACTTCCTCCTCCACAGGTACCCGCACAGGCGAGACTCTGGAGGGGGCCTGAGACAAGGCTGAGAGGAGCTCCATTGGATGTAGTGAGCTCTGTCCTTCGTGTGCTCTTCATCTTCATCATCGTCGTCCTCGCCGTACGACTCGTAGTAGCTGTTCTCCGACTCAGCTCGCTCTGGAGGGACGCCAAGATGTCATAGTGAGCGTGTGTGTGTGGTGTGTGTGTGTACGTGTGTGTGTGCGTGTGTGTGTGGTGTGTGTCTGCGTGTAGCCTACGTACCCAGGTGATTGGTGCTGTCAGCTTTGAAGGGCTGTGCTTCCTCGTAGGTATCTTCATCCTCGTCATCTTCACCGACATGAGCTTGAGTGCCCCCTGGTGGCGGGTGCGGTGCCGCAGGGACCTTGAAGGCGGATAAAACAAGTGGCCACATGATGACCAAGATGATTGGGCAATAAATAGGTAACAGATCAGCTCTCCCACTGGATTGTGCACATGTGTGTGTGCATGTGTGTGCGTGTCCATCACGTAGACCAGACGCTAATCAGCCGCCATCAGTGACCACTTCCTGCCTCAGTAAAGCTCTCGGCCAATAGGAAGGCAGATAGAGAGATGGCCTCATATATAAACATCCTGTCGCGCACACACGCACACAAATGCCGTCTCCTCCCAAACCTCAGGAGGACTCTGTCATTAGCGGACCACATCACAACGCAGCCTGCTGTTCTTCTCCGCTACCAGAAAAAAAGCCTCTGGTTTTGGTCCAGTTTTCGTCTTTGATGTCTGTCTTTTGACAAGAACTTAGTGGGTCCACCAGAACCTCAAACATGAACCTTGTGCTGGATTCTGCTCCACACAATTGTGTTTTGTTTACTTTTTTCTCGGCTTTGGTTGACTCTCTCGGCTCTCAAAACGGAGCAGCTAGCGGTTAACTGCTAACAGGGAAAAACAGTTCAGGATTTAGCAGCTAGCAGGCAGCAATAGTAGAGTAAGTACTACTAAGTGTAGCTAAATGGTGAGCAGTTAGCAAATAACAGGTGTTAAGAATGGAACGTGTAGCAACTAGCTAGCAGTTAGCAACTCGACACAAACGCGACTTTGTCAGAATGACAAAGCCTCCAGATGCTATCCTGTTATTAGCAGATAGCAGCTAACAGGTGGCAACAGTGACCCACTTAGCTGCTAGCAGATCAAATGTGACCATTGTGTAGCATTTAACAGCTAAATAGTTAGCAGATAACAGTTATCAGGTGGCAAATGTGGAGCATTTAGCAGCTAAACCGTTAGCAACTGGACAGAAGCCTGACTTTGATGAGGATGCTAACTGGACAACTTCTTTTTAAATGGTCCCCCCCCAGTGTCAGAGTACTCACCGCGTCTCTCGTCCAGACGTTGCAGTCTCTCACTGCCTGGCTGTTGGGCGACGACGATGATGGACAGCTCATGATGACATACTCGGCATCCTCCACTAGGAGCAAACAACACCAGGTGAGAACCTGATGGTGACTGAGGTGTGGAGATGAGCGAGGCCTGGAGCTAACCTGGAGCTTCTTGCGTCTGCAGCGAGGACACCAGCTCTGAGATGGACTTCTTCTGGGCCTGAGCAATGTAGCTCAGGTTCTCTGAGTCCAGGACCGAAAGGAAAGACTGAAGGTCCCACATCAGCTTGGACAGCACTGCGCAAGAAGTGGACTAAATCATCATCAGAATCACAGAGAAAGCAAAGACTCTCGGGACAGTCTTTTGACTCTTTCAAACTGTAAACAAAATGCGCCAGGATACATTCAGGAAGTGGGAGAACGTTGCTGCTTGGGTGTCGGGTCAATGTGGAAATTTAAATGTAGTCCTTTGCAATCCCAATAATATTACAGGGGAATCCTGTTGAATGGTAACTCATTAATTCATTTCATTTAGGTGCAATCCTGCGAGGAGACGCTTGACTTGAGATGAAAATAAATAAATAAATAATAATAATAATTAAAAAAAAAAAAAAAAACATGATTCAAACGGTTATAAGAAAAAAACGGAGCGCAACACACAATATATGCTGCGATGTGAGCGCATGACTACGGCTGGTAATGTTGCAAATGTAAGGACGGATTAAGTTGTGAATGGAGGTGATGGACTGTGATGTGAAACGGTACCGCTCGAAAAGACAACTGTCCGGAAATGCCAGCATATCTATGCGCGGTCTCATAACAATCTCACGACAAATATTAAATTCCCTGCGCAATAATGCGACACCTTCATCAATAGGGTCATTGTCAAAAGGACACGCCATGTTCGTGACGAAAGTGGTATACGCTAAAACTCGTCGCAGCGGACTTTATGAATGAGGAAATGTGGCTGAAAGGAGGCGGGGACAGAGAAAAACTCAGGGTTCATTGTGTAAAACCTGCAACCGACCAGGTTTGGTTCATGGAACATGTTACTACGGTAACTGACCCAGAGCTTAAATGACCTCTTTTTATGAAACAGTTAACAGTTAACTCTTTTTCTCTGGTTTCAATGACCTTCCTTTCTGAAAGGAAAGTTTCCCACATTTTAGGGTTTCTTGACCCAGAGTTGTCACTAAACCTGCTTTGTGAGTAAGTAAGTTAGTGAACCAACAAAAAACACTGTAAATAAAACAAAACAAAGTAGTCAACTTTACTAGCTAACAAATAAGCTAATCTCCCCAGACAGGCGGCCATTGTTGAATGCCCCCCACACACACATATATAAGTACTGTATAGTATTGACAGTGGTCCCGAGTGGGAGATGATGCTAATTTTGCTAATCAGCGATCTGCTGCCGCTTTAAGCAGCAAGCCCCACATTATACACACACACACACACACACACACACACACACACACACACACACACACAGACTCCCAATTGCGATGACGACACACACATTATCTCACACACAAACACACACTTATCTGAACATCAACATCACTTCCTGTTTGTGGCTTTGATGCGCCGGCACACAAACACACAAAATCCATGTCAGTCGCACAACAGCTCGACTGGATGCAACTTCTGTTCCAGTGTGTGTGTGTGTGTGTGTGTGTGTGTGTGTGTGTGTGTGGAAGATTTAGGATGCTTTACCGTTAAAACCAAAGCCTCAAATTAGTACAAAGATGGGAATCTTCCACAAGTCTCCACTGAGTGTGTGTCGGAGGGTGTGGAGCAGCTTTCCCTTTCATCCCGTGTTTGTTAAATATAGCAAAGAAGAAGGGGAAAAAAAAGGAGGAGGAAGAATAAGAGTAGGTTGGTGTTTGTCAGCGTCCAATCAGCATTAAGCTTCGTCCCACTGGGACATGCGGACCACAGTCCATAATATTATGATGCTTTTGAACATGCGTCAGTTGACATGTTGCTTACCTTCATCTCATCATGGCGAGCCTACATTGGGACATGAAGAAACCTCAACATTCTCCAGGACTTTTAGGGCCAGGAAAACCTTCTGTGGGAGTTAAATAGTCCTTCAAAGACCACTAAGATGTGGTCTAGAAGGTCCTACAATTCTTCCAAGAAAAGAGCTAAGATCCCTTTACCAAAGCCGTTAAAACATCATGAAAGTCCTTGTAAGATATAACAATCGACATGATACTAAAAGCACCAGAACCTCCTTCAGGGACTCCTGATAGACTTCAAAGACGTTCCTCGGAACTTGACAAAAAATACTACCAGAAACTTCAATCTAAAAACACTTCCCTAGACTTTAATGTGAGATTTCTACAAGACCATCAAAACCTTCATCAAGACTTCAGGATCACAGAACTTGAGGAGAATCCCTCAAAAGACCACTAAACTGTCCTTGAATGTCCTAGAATTCTGAAAAAGCTAAAAATCTCTTGAGGAGTCTTCCAAAAGTCCTGAAAGTCTCCTAGAACCTTTCACACGATGCTAAGAGCATGAGAGCCTCCTTCAGGGACTCTTGATGGACTTCCTAGGAGGTTATAGAAGCCTTCCGAGATGTTCCTCACAAATGGCTGAAGGGGCTGTTTGAACCTCATCTATCTTCACCAAATCACTCAAACCTCTTTCAGGACTGACTTACTGAGCATTATGAACCACTAGCAAGACCAAAAAAGCTTCTTCCAAAAGGACAAAAATAATGCCATAAAAACCAAAGCCTCAAATTAACACTTAAGTCGTACTTTTTCGCTCACATATTCTGTGTTTGCAGATTTTGGGAGAGACGAATAAAACGTTAATTTTGGTGTCTTTTGGGAGTGCTGGAATGGATTACTTGCATTTCCATTCCTTTCAATAGGGAAAGATGATTTGAGATACGGTTATAAAGTATGTACGTTAAGTGTTTATGATACGAGCGTGGTTAGAGGTCATGGAACAATTTAAACTCCTATCTGAGGGCACCACTGTGAGGTTTATAGCCAGGATGAAATTCCCAACACAGCCTTTGAATCTTCTCTGCGTCGTCATGGTAACTGATTGCAGAGCGTTCTCGATACACCAATCAACATGCTGCACTATCGCAACACAAGGCTGACAGAGAGTGGCACCAATAAATTATTATAGATTAATTTACCATTTTGAACAATGGGAACACAAAATTATTATTATTATTACTACTAATAATAATAACTGTGATTATTGTTAGTGTCCCTTTATGAAGCTTACTTACCTTTATGTTTCTCCATGTTGTCCCTTTCACCAGATGATGCTTCCCACTCTCATGACTGACAATGATTATGGTGATTAACAAAACGACACAAGATAACACGAGAAGACAACAAAAAGAAAACTTGAAGTAGACAAGAAGCTGTGTTGTGTCCCCTCAGTCATCTGCTTGCTTTGCTGTGCAGCAGTGCGCTGCTGATTCTGAAGTAGTGGGAGGGGCGGAGTCTTGAGAGTGACGTCACAGCAAGGGCGGCTCGCACACAAACACCTAAAAACACACGAACACGCTCCAAAATACTTATACAGCTAATAAAATACAAATATTGACATTTGACTCAGTGTAACCACATGTTTGTCAACTACAGAGCCAACAAAGTAGCTAGAAAATACGTTTCTCCTGCCGAGTCGTTTCAGCAAGTGAAGCAGTCACGCGGTCGTGTGAGGAAATCTCGCGATGATTTACGTGTTTTAATGGGCGCAGCGGAAGTATTGCGGAAGAGGAGGAGGAGGTTTTCTTCGTGACGGCTAACAAACGAAGCTAATTATCCGTCTGAGCAGCTGCTGCTTTGTCACCCTTTTACACTTAAAAACATTACCCGGAAAGGAAGGTAAAGGGAAAACATTTTAAACAAGTCTCGATGTTTTATTACTTGTTTTGTCTACGTTAATCTACATATATTACTACATAGAGCTCCAGCTGTTAGCCGGCTAGCCGCTTTGCGAAGTAAGCACAGGAAATTTGGCTTTTGTTTTGTTTTGTTTTGATTATTAGTCCTCAGAGAGGAGTTTTTTCAGTTGTGTAGAAATGTGTGTTTGTGTTTGAAGCGAGATAAAAGTGGAGCTTGAGAGCCAACAGTCGGGCTGAGTGTTAGCTGCCGATCTTGTTGGTACCTAAAAAATGGCCTATTAATGCGGGACGTAAGCGTAAACATAGTCAAAGTTTTACAACGATATTTTGTCAAACTTCAATTTTCTCCCCAGGAGCAAAGATGACCGCCGCGCCTTACAACTACTCTTACATCTTCAAGTATATCATCATCGGTGAGTGAGACGTCAAGACCACACCCTCCCCAGCATCAACTTGATTCTTTTGTGTGTGTGTGTGTTTTTTGTCCTCAAGTTGACTTATTTTTATTATTTTCCCAGGTGACATGGGTGTGGGCAAGTCCTGTCTATTGCACCAGTTCACAGAGAAGAAATGTATGTGCTCCTATTTTTTTTTTTAAACATAAATCTCTGTTTATCACTAGGAATATGTACCAGACATATAGACTAACGCAAACTTTCACACACATTCACACCAAAGGATATTTTACTGCCTTCAGTTACCTTAAAGCCTGCTGCAAAGGGTCTGACACAGCCGAAAGCAACTGAAGTGTGAAGCTTAACTTTCATGATATCGTCTTTCCAATAAAAATTAAAATATTTGAGCCATTGAGGGGCGAAGTGGGGAAAAACCGTATGATGCGTGTTCTTGGAAGCAACCAATGTCCAAATCGTGCTTATCTCTGTACAGAAATCTTTTTATTTATCTCCATCAGTGAACTTCAAAACTAAAAACACCAGTACTTACAATAATAACATTTTATCCCAATTCAACATGTTCAACAACATAATCAACACAGTTGACTCTTTTTTTTTTAACACAGTCAGAAAACTGTACGCTGTCGTAATTGGCACACCTGCACGGGTTACCTGGTGCTTTATCCCTTTTTTGTTTTGCTTTTTGGTGCTCAGGCTCCACCTTGTGTTGGGACAAAGAAACAACATGTACTAAAATAGAACAAATATTGCAATATGTCTCCAGCGTGCATGTTTTTTTTTTTTTATGCGGGAGGAAGCTGGAGAAATTGCCGCAAGCATATTTAAAGTCATTAAAACATATTTGTTTGTCACCTCCAGTTGACATGCACAGCAAAACTGACACGTAAAGCAAAATACATTTTTTATTTAAACACCCAAATTGTTCTATCACATCGTATGATTGCGTCTGAGTCAGCCATCTTAGTGCTAGCACGTAATGCAAAATGCCATAGATAAGGTAACAGAAATGAGCACAGATGTATTGAAACAACGTGGCTCTCTGTAAATGTTTGCTTTTATTAACAAATAATGATGTCATCATTGTGCGCAGTCATGGCCGACTGCCCTCATACCATCGGTGTGGAATTCGGCACCAGGATCATGGAGGTCCACGGCCAGAAGGTGAAGCTGCAAATCTGGGACACGGCGGGCCAGGAGCGCTTCAGGGCCGTCACCCGGTCCTACTACAGGGGGGCCGCCGGGGCCCTCATGGTCTATGACATCACCAGGTAGGGGCGGCACCCTGTCTTGACATCGCCCGGTGATGGTCATGTGACGTGACGTTTGGCATGTGTGTGTGCAGGAGAAGCACTTACAATCATCTGAGTAGCTGGTTGACGGACGCCAGGAACCTGACCAACCCAAACACGGTGAGGGACCACTGAAAAACCTCCACCAAAGGCCAAATCGAATGACTTATAACCTCTTAAACAAGTTTGATATTTCTAGTACTTTATTGTCACTTGCTCCAGCTTGTAGCTCTTTTCTGAATGTGGTCAAAGGAACATCAAGCTGCTTGGAGATGGTTGTCTTGTCATTTTATTTCTAATCTGTGACAACTCTCCTCGCTTCCTCTGGTCCATGTTTAGTATGTTACGCACCATATTACAAACGGCACAGTGACAATTTTCAGCCCATTTAAATAGGCCGACTGACTGTTAGCAAAAGTTTGAAGACACCTGTGACACATCTTGGACATTTTATTATTATTATTTATTTATTTTTTTTAAGCCTATGATTTTTGTTCAGGCCTATTTCACAAGTTGGCTTTGTAAGATAATTCTCTTGAACAATTAAAAATGTAATTGGTTAATTTTCATTACTTTTTTTTTTTTTTTTACTTCTTTTGTCCGATTCAATTTATTTCTGTGACCACTGGGTTTTTCTTTGACAAACAACTTTCTTTTATCTATTATATAAATATGTTGCGCAGGTGATCATCCTAATCGGCAACAAAGGCGACCTGGAGGCACAAAGAGACGTCACGTACGAGGAAGCCAAACAGTTTGCCGATGAGAACGGTGAGAAACCTTTTAAGCGATTATTTAGATTTACATGTGAGGGCATCTTGAGGGCGTGTCCGTGAAGATGCACGCGAGGCCATTGGCTGATGAGGCAGGAAGTGGTGTGATGTCATCTTGGCTACAAATGCTTGATTGGTATGTTTGACTTCTTCTGGTTTAGGTTTGCTGTTCCTGGAGGCCAGCGCCAAGACGTGAGTACACGTTCTCTCACGCACACACACACACGCACGCACACACTCGCGCTCTTTTGCGGTCATTCTCTCTCTCTCACTCACATACACACACACACACGTACACGCGTACACGTTGAGATGTTGTTGTGGTGGTGGTGGTGCAGAGGCGAGAACGTGGAGGAGGCCTTCTTGGAAGCGGCCAAGCGGATCTATCAGAACATCCAGGACGGCAGCTTGGACCTGAACGCCGCCGAGTCAGGAGTGCAGCACAAGCCGTCTGCGCCGCAGGGGGGGCGGCTCAACGCCGACAGCCAGCCCCCCAAAGACGGATGCAGCTGCTAACCCACCAAAGGACAGACGCAAGGACGGACGGATTGATTCTTTTTTTCTTTTCCTTTTCCTTTTTTTTTTTGCTTTGCCGGCTCTCCTGGTCGGGAGTCTCTCTGACCTCACTTGAATCCCCAATTTTCTCATTACGATACCCCCACGCAGGAAATACATTTCAACACAGGTCTGCTTCACTCGCCTCATCCCAGAATTCCCCAAAAGAGAAAATTGTTCCTGCATGTGGATGTGAAATTGGACCTGTCACATTCCCACTTACTCAAAAACACCAGAAGTCATTTCTGTCCTTTTACATCGACACCTTGTCAAGTCCACATAGTCTGTTGTCCATCATCGGGGTTTATTTTGGACTGGAAAAGCTTCCAAACATTTTTATGTTCAAAGTCCACTTCAACTCTCATTCCTGTAACACAACGGATTCGGTAGCTCCAAAAACCGGGTCTCCTTCAATCTAGGTATTTTTTTTTTTTAAATCTAGAATGATAATAGGGCCCACAAAGTCAAAGTAACATTTCTTATGGGCCGGAAGATCTTACACGTTTCAAGTCCAAAGTCCAACTAGAGTCTAATTTCCAGACCAAACATGTTGCCTCACTCTGGGTCAGAAAGTACCAGAACAATCACATACTGGGTCAAATGGCGAAAACATCACTAGGAATGTTAGATCTCGTTTGGGAGAGCATCCAAACATCTTTGGGTCTAAAAACTCCACTGAGACTCTCATTCCTATACCACAAATGTGGATGAGCTCCCCAAAAACTATTGGAATGGTTCTGGAACGATACCTAAAGGGTCCAGATAGTCCACAAGGAACGATTCTTCAGGACTGGAAGATCTTTCACTTGTTTAAAGTCCAAAGTCCACCTAGAGTCTTATTTCCAGACCAGACATGTGGACTAAGTAAGGTCCTCAACCATGTCTCCTTCAATCCAGTTCAGAAAGAACCAAAATAATAGCAGACAGTCCACCAGGAACATTTCTTCTGCAGTGGAAGCTCTTGCACGTCTTCTCCAGTCCAGACCAGAAAGAACTGGAATAATACACTAAAATCAGTTGGGTTAAAAATAACCCAAATTGGGTCAAGAATGGACCCAACTTTTTGGGTTAACTCAAAAGGTTGGGTCAAATAAAAATAACCCACAAGGCGACCCAGTGTTTTGGGGTTGTATGTGGGTTATAATTTCACCCAACTTTTGGGTTAATTGAATAATCCGATTGAATTTGGTCAAAAATGATCCCAGCCAACTTTGAGCTATTTAACCAAGGATGTTGGGTCAACTTAAATGAATAACCCACAACCAACCCAATTTTTGGGGGTTGTTTGCGGGTTATTTTATTTGACCCAACTTTTTGGGTTAATCGAATAACCCAAAAAGTTAGGTCAGTTCCCATTTTGGGTTATTTTTTACCTAACTGTTTTTCGAGTGGAGCAGTACAAGGGTACAGAGAATCCACCAAGAGTGATTCGTCTGGACTGGAAGAACTTTCAAGTCCACCTCGTCCCATTTCCACACCAGACGTGTGGACTACGAAGGTCCTAAACCTTATTTCTCTTTGTCTGCCTCGCAAAAAGAGTTGGAATGATTCCCAATACCAGACCCGAATCTGAATGTTCAGTGATCCTGGCTTGTCCAATTAGTTCTCCATTCCACTTATTTCTTTTAGTTTCAATGGCAACCTTCTCCTTAAAAGGAAAGTAAGGTCCAAGGAAGTAACAAAGGTTTTTGAAGGAACATAAAAACAAACTTTTTAAACGAATTTAAGAATCACTTTTTTGTTTGTTTGTTATTCTTTAAAGTCCTTCAATTGAATGTTTATTTTCTAGCGACCAAAAATGTTCTCGTTCACTGACACTCACTCTCATTCCTGATGTAGCATCCCGGGTGCGTTTTCTCTCACTAGCTTCCTTTATGGGCCTTCATATAGCTAATGCTAAACTAGCACAGTTGGCTCTTGGGTTTGTCGAGGGCACTGACCTGTCCTGTTGAGTTAACGCTAAAGTATTTTTTGTTTGTTTGCGTTTGCACTTTTTGCTCCCTTCTGATTGGTTGACGGCAGCCCCACCTTCAGCCGGATTCTTTGCTTGATTGAAATTAAAAAACATTTTTTTTTTTATTGTTGTAGATACTTTATCCACTTGAATCCTGTTTAAACTGTTTTAATCTAGTCTAAAGCCACTTAAATTCTGTCTAATATAACCATCAAAATAGTCAAAATTTAGATTAATTCATATACTTACATCCCCTATAAATCAGTTTTTTTAAAATTTATTTTTTCTTCACTTTTAAATGGCCCATTCTGACAACTAGCATTATCTGCCTGTAGGGGGCGCCGTCTTCGTGTCAAACATAAACAAAATGTGACTATTTGATTTTATTTATACTGTATTGTACATGAGTATGCGGTTCCCTCCCTCCACGTGCGACCAGTACAGGGATTCACACTGTTGTAAATAAAAGTAAATACAGACTCCATGTTCGGCCGTCTTATGAGGTGTCGTCACGTTTCATTGAGTTAATTGACAATAAAGTTGAATCCATTTCATTGGATTGTTTTTCTTCCACTTCATGTTTAGTCTTGAAAAAAATATGAGCAAAGATGTATAAAATTAATTTGTCGCTTACATTTTGAAACTTTCCATTTCTTTCACGTTGTCACAAAACGGCCAACAACAAGCGTATACCGTTTTTCTTTTGTTAGATTCAAACATGTTTGAAAATAAAAATGTTTTAAAAATGCTATTGTGGCTCAATTTGACTGGTGACATTTTGGTTTAAACAGACATTTGCTTATCAAGTCAACTTTCCTTTCCTTTTTTTTATTGGAGATAACAGAATTTAAACATGCAATAGGATTTCGCATTCTGAACATCAGCGAGGCCTCTCGGGTAAAAATATTCGTTTTGCTGACATTGGAGTAAGCAACTTAGAAAAACAGATTTGTGCTGCTTGTGAGCATCTTCCGGACGACTACCGATAACACGTGTCGTCAGTCACATGACTTGCAGCTGTGATGACCCGCAATGGCGCGCTTGTGGCGTCATCGCAGTTCAGTTTGACGAACACGATGCCGACGGCTCCTACGTGGTGAAGCTCTTGGCGGCCGGCTGCTCCGTTTCATGCTCGTACTCGATCTCCACGTACGCTCGCTTCTTGCGCGCCGCCGAGCCGTTGGCGGGAGATTTGCCTTTGCCGGTCAACTTTTTCCTCTTGGTTGCTTCCGTGTCCTCATCTTCAGTTGACATTTCCTCGTCGCTGCTCGTCTTCAAGTTGTTCATTTCCTGAAATGAGATGCGACCATCTTGATACCAAGGAATTATGCCAGAGTGATTTGAGGAGCTTCACGTAGACTGAAGTGCTTTGATAGCATCTCGGTGCCAAGGAACCACACTGAAATGAATAAATGCTTTTTTTTGGACAGAAATAGTGCTTAGGCACCATTTAGATGCCAAGTAAAACCTCAGAATGAGTTCAGCATTATTTAAGCAAAAGCAGTGCTTTGGCTTCATCTTTTAGCATCTTGGTGGGCAAAACAATAAAATGTGAATTATTCACGAATTGTACGAAAAAGACTTTTTGATGATGTTCCATACCTCGAAATCGCTGAGGTCGCTTTCTTCCAACTCGTCGCCGGCGACAAACTCCCTCTTGCCGACGTCCTGCACAGGAAGTGACGCCATCAACTCTCAAACCCCGCTTACCGGCGGCCATTTTTCACCCCGACCTGTTCTCCGCGCTCACCTCGTCATCCTGCTCCACCTCCTCCTCGTCTTCCTCGCTGTCTTCCTCGCTCTCCTGGTCCTGCTGCTGCAGCGCTTTGTCGAAGGCCACGACGGGGAAGTTGTAGATGTCGCCATACTGGGAAGGAAGGAAGGAAGACGGTGTTAAAAGATGGCGCGGCGTGGCGCCGCGTCGGCCGCGGTTGTGCCGAGTCGGTTACGTACCGTCCCCTGCTTGAGCCTCTCCAGCAGCTCCTTCTCGATGGCGTTGTCCAGCTGTGCCGCGATCAGAGCTTTTTCCTCTTTGCGCTTCTCCCGACGCTCGACTTTGCGACTCAAGGGAACCAGCTTCCTCCTGGGCAACCACAAACGCCGATTTGACGCCACTTATGTCCAATTCACGACTTTATTCAAATTAACGATCATGGGACACGATGCGGCCATGATGACTAGCCGATGCTAACGCCACGAGGCTAAATCGGATTGGTCATCCGCCGCCAGCTATCCATTTAGAGCATTTTAAAAAAACCACTTACGTCAAATCTAAGACTTTTAATACTTGCTATTTTCTGCACTTTCCTCACGTTTAGAAAGTTGAGAAGACGTCGGTGACCCGGCGTACTTACTGCCTCTTGAGGACGAGCTTGCGCATGCGGATCAAGTACTGCGTGATCTTGGTGAAGCGCTGCTTGCATTTGTGCCGGATGAAGCGAGGCCAGTAGATGAGGTTCTCGTCGATTTGCTCCAGAGCGCGCTCGTAGTTCTTGCTCAGCTTCACCTGCGTCGACGTGAACAGTCGGTCAGCATTGTTGAAACATCGGGTTGAAATGCTCCTTTTCACTTATTTAAAATAGTGTCATTGGCGCCGGCTCACCTTCTCCCACAATTTGGCAGGAAACGCCGCTCGCTCGATCACCTTCATGTAGAGGAAACAGTGACCTGTGCCACATCATCATATCGAGTTAGCACGCACATTTGCCGCATCATCAGAGTCGCGCGTTCAGCTCGCTTCCTTCCCGTACCTTTCTCCTCCCGGATGGTGGCGTACTGACTGTTGGCCAGCGGACACGACGAGCGGTTACACAGGCCGGTGATGTTGAACTCATTGCGACAGAAACCTTGACTTTTGGTCCTGAAAAACAAAACAAATATATATATATATTTTTTTTTTTAAACACTTAAAACGCTCCAGCTGTTCGAGTAGGCTTTTCCTGAAATCTTACTTTCTACCAGAAGCTTGAAAGTTTTGTGCTAACGCTGACAAACTTTGTAGCAAATTCATTAGAACGTGTTTGAAACTTACTTGACTTTGTAGGAGCAGAACTGTCTATTGCCTATAATGTCCCAAATTATCTGCACGGACAGAGAACACAATAAATTGGGTTACACGAGGACATAGCTGACATAGCATTTAGCTAAAACATTTGTAAAATTACGCCAACATCGCATACAACGTTGTAATTACAAACAGAAGCCATAAAGGCGTCAAAGTATACAAAAACAATACATGTTTATTGTAGTTATAACGCGACGCGTTTCAAGCTAACGTTAGCGCGATGCTAACTATTAATATTAGTTCACTCACGTCGTCGTGTTGCATGTTGTCTTTTTGTTCACCGCGACGCTTATAGCGTCACCCGTCTTCTCAAACAATGGAAAAAAAGATAAATTATTTACACCGCCTTTAAATGAATTTGTTTCGGCTCACCACAGGCACATGGGCAATCAGCGAGCCACCATTTTTGTTTGCCGGCAGCGAGACCCGCTGAACTATCGCGAGGTTTCATAATTTTGACGGAGACGTTGTCCGATATCGCGAGATCAGTAACGTTCAACCACGTGTCTTGAAAAAATTAAAAAATTCAGTGTCCACAGCAGAAATGTTGACTCTTTTGAATATATTAGGATGTTGTATCACTGATTGGTAGGGGGGGAAAAAGTCATATTACAGCTTCACATTAAAGCATTCATGTCGACGTCACCTGTGCGTCATTTCCGACAACTTAAGTGTGGGTGGGTCGTTTGCTGAGAGTCTCGAGTAAACATGGACTACCACCACCACGCAAAGAAAAATACATAAACCGCATCGCCGGGGTATATTATTTTGCAACATACAGTTCATTCGATATCATGCATATTTTTTTTTCACACATTTCATTGAGATTAAAGTCAGTTCATGGGTCAGACGGTTTGAGGCACTATGCGTAACAAGGTTAGGCGAGTACCTTTCACGAAGTGTCCGTGAACACACCATTCATCATATTCATGAACCTTAAGGATCGTACTTTTAAAATGGCGCCCCCCTTTCTATAACACGTACCCAGCTTTTACGCTAATGGTGCGATGATTACTACTACTTCTAATGTAGCGTTATTGTGACGTGACGTCACACTACCGTTTCATATTACCAATCGTGGTCACGCAAGGACGAGTCAAGAATCTTTCTTGAGAAGACGAAAGAGAAGTAAACTTTCAACCAACGGCGTGGTGCATTGTGGGTCGGCGCTGACCATCAGCGAGAGCTTCGACGTCATAGGTTGTCGTCGTCGCGGCTTTCTATAGAAGTCAGTCACCTCACTGTGAAATGTAACGGTGCATAAATGTAGTACAATATCTTAGTTAGTAGCTGTACAAGTGCCAAGTATGAGAGCCATTTTTTCTACCGGAATTTTTGGATATTTTGTTTTTAACCTAATTGTAATGCCATTGTAAAATTGAAAGGTACGGAAGCGTATTGCATTCACACAAAAAACAAAACAACTCCTGTTTTCTGACTAATTTTTGGGGGGAGCTTTGTTTTTGTTTTGTTTTAGTATTTATTTATTTTTCTGTTTTTCTGAATATTTTTTTCTGTTTTACTGAGTATTTTTCTGTATTTAAAAAATATTTTTTCCCCTGTTTTTCTGAATATTTTTTTCTGTTCTTCTGAGTAATTTTCCCGTTTTATATATTTTTTGTTTTTGTTTAATTAGTCAGAAAAACAAGTGAATGCAATATGCTTCCGTAGAAAGGCACATCACAAGTGTTTAAAAAAACACACACATATTCAAGTAAATAAATAAAAAAAAACTGACAAAAAATTTAAAATCAAATCAAATGACTAAAAAAAGTTATTGTCTGGCACCTAAAAGAACAATGATATGGACTACGTACTGTTAATATACTAAAGAACGCAAAAGTAAATATATGTAAAGAAAATAATAAATCACAATTAGATTAACTAAAACAATATAAAAGCAAGCATTGATGGAAAAAAAAAGTCATGTTATTTACAGTAACCCCAATGTGAACATAAAACAGTTAGCATCACGACTTGTCAGCTCAGCGTCGGTAACATTTGGATGCCATTAGTTTTGATGTTTTCTTCATTGCTCTTCTTTTAATGATGCTAGCTAACAATTCTCTATGCTAAAGTTTTAGGTTGCATTCGAGGAAGGTGGAATTAGACTTCTCCGACTTCATACCACAAAATGTGCACAGAACGCCCCTTTGAACATGGAGATCCGAGTTGCGAAGGCAAAAGGATCCTGACATCACGACCCGGCTTCAATCAGACGTCACTTGACAAGAGCAACCCCCGTAGATACAAATAGCAAAACATAATTTACACGATTATAAATACATTTATATTTATTTACGCTAACTTTATCCATGTTAAAGTTTTATTGTGAACAGTTTGATGCCAATAACCGCCACACAAAAGTTTTATGAATAAAAGTTGACCTGACTTCACTTGACAATTTTTTTTTATTGATGCTAACTGTTTTGATGCTTAAAAACGTCACGCTAAAGATTAGTTGCTAAAAGTTTGACGCTAACAGTCGCCATACAAAAGTTTGGATGCTAACAATTTTGACGCTAACAACCTCCATGCTTAATTGCTGGATGCTACAACTTTTAATTATATTTCATACATGCTAACACATTTTATGCTACCAGTATCTACGCTAACAAAGCTTCAATTGCTGTTGGTTAGTAGCTGCAGCTGTCATCACGGTCACATCTGTCCCATAAAGCGTTGAAAGCAGCTGGAGTTGGAGAAAAATGTGAATTTATGGAGTTGTGGTACAGTTTTCGACACGCTCGTCACATCTGTTCGAGGAGGCCCACGTAGCCGGCTAGCCCGCGGCGGCTAGCCTGCGTGCTTGGGACATGCGCGTGCTTGTAGGCGGCGGACGTTTAAATAGCCGCAATGCTAACGGTGGCGCCTTCACTGGATGCCTGCGTGAAAGACGCCGCCATCATGTTGAGGATGCTCGCCTTGCCCCGTGAGTAGACCGCCACGCTTAAACTTCATTTCACATCGATGACATCACCGCTATTTTTAAATGCATTTACATGAGCAATCATTTGCTGTCGGTGGTTTAAAAGTAGGCTTTTATTGTGTTTTTCACTTTGAACTATCGAGTCTTGGAATGGATTTGACTGCCCTTACGATGGTTTGTGGCCATCTTTGAATGCCTGCAAATGCACATTACTACAAATAAACATGCCAAGAAAATGTCAAACGCGACAGATGACAAACATGATTTATGTTTATTTTTTATCCCCCAGTGGTTTGTGCACTTTACTTCCTCTTTCACACAACTGGTAAGTTTCATCAAAACACAGAAATGATGAAGAAGATGATGATGATAACGATGATGTTTGTTACAGAGGGTGTGGTGGTTTACACGTGTCACAATGACACGGCAGTGATGTCATGTGGTAAGAGAATACACACATTCTTGTCTTTATTTATTATTATATTATTATTATTGCTGTACGTACACTTACAGTACATGCACGTTTTTTTGTTTGCGCGTGTCAATGTTCCCGCTGTGTGTGTGTGTGCAGAGTCGGGCTTTAAGATCCACTTAGACCACATTTTGTACAAAGTGGGCGTGGGCACACGTTGCGGGGAGGGCAAGCGTCACCCCGACGACGGCGAGGGCGTGGTCTGCTCCTTCCCGTGGGCGGAGATGGTGGTGGAGGACCTGTGAGAAGACACGCGCGCACACACTGGAGCAGAAACAGGAAGTGTCGCTGCCTGACGCGTGTGCGTGTGTGTGTGTGCATGTCCCACTTTCAGCTGCGGCAACCGGCGGTCCTGCGAGGTTCCCGTCACCGAGACGGTGTTTGGAGAGTACCCCTGCAAGGAGAACACGCGCTACGTGGAGGTGGCCTACACTTGCGTCGCGCAGGCCCCGCCCCCCGCGCCTGTCAAAGCCGAAGCTGACTGTAGGCACACACGTGCATGCACACGCTCAAATACACACTTTGACCTGTTGTGTTGTTTTTCAGGTGACGACAACACTGCCTGAGCTTTTTTTTCATCATGGAGGCCTCACTTCCTGTCAGAGCAGGATGATGATGAAGATGATGATGATGTAATAGTGTAGCTCAATGAAGATGGAATAAAACGTAATTTCAACACGTTGACTTTTGTCGTTTGTTTTTTAATACAATATTTTAATTTTAATTTTTAACCCATTCACTGCCATTGACGCTTGTATATGTAAAAAATTCATTTGAACTATTTTTATTAGTTTAACATTTTTTCCCCACTTTTATGGAGTATGAAAACCTTGAATTTTTTAATTGTACATTTAGAACATATATAACATTTGTGATTAATTGTGAGTTAACTCGTACAGTCATGCAATTAATTGCGATTAACCAATTGAATCGCCTGACGCTCCTAATTTTAATAATCTTTTTTTTTTAAATCACCTCAGGCAATGAAATTTTTTACTGTAATTAATCGCAGGACTTCAATAGTAACTCACGATTAATCATGAATGTTATATCTGTTCTAAATGTACAATTAAAAAAATATAGGTTTTCATACTCTTGTTAACAAAAGTGGAACATTTTTTAATCTAATAAAAATAGTTCAAATGAATTTTTGACCTCAATAGCCGTCAATGGCAGTGAATGAGTTAATAATTAATCGCATGACTTCAATAGTTAACTCCTGATTAATTGCAAATTTTATATCTGTTACAATAAAATGTACAATAAAATATTATTTTCTAGTTTTTATTCTGTTGTTAACATAAAAGTGGAATAAAAATGTTAAACTAATATAAATATTGCTGCATCTTTTAGTGATTGATACAGTATTTCATAAAAATTCATAGAATTGAGTTTAAAAGATGTGCTGCACTGTAAAAAAACGAGTGTGAAATTGATTCGTGTGTGTGAGGTCATTTTTCTGCCACTAGATGGCATCATTGTATTCGTAAGACGTTGGTGACAGCTCAGTGCATTTTTAAGAGCTATCTAATCTTTAACATGAAGTAACACTTTTAAAATTGTAAAACACAACTTGACCGCAGTCTCCACAAATATATGCATTATTATTACATTTATTACTGCGACTGGAATTCGCCCAGTAGAGGCTGGACGCACTCATTTCGACACCCCGAGTTTAAAAACAGCTATTTCAAAACAAAACACATTCTTGTCCTTACACGCATTGGTAAGACTACGCACACACGCACACACATTCTTGTCTTTCTGCCCATCTGGGTCCACACAACCGATCTTTCCATCATGTTGCATGTTGTTACTCGCACGCCTGCTTAGAAGCTTGCGGGGGTTCTTTTTTCTTGCGGGGGGTCCTTGAGAGGCGCGCGCGAGGTCCCTAATCGAGCGGCGCCTCAAGCAGGTTGCAGCCGGCTGGAGAATGCAAACGACCTTATTGACTGTCACAAAGCCCGAGGGACCAGACAAGGCGGACCGACCCGAGCCTGGAATGTAAAATGAAGAGGAAGCTCGTCGCCAGAAGAAGACAAGACAACAGCAGACTCCATTAAATGCACATGGGATGTACCCGAACGCCACTGAATGCACCAAAATCACACTTTTAACGCACCAAAGAAACAATTGACCGCACCAGGGAGTCACCTGAATGCACCAGAGACACACCTGAGATGGATGCACATGTACACATATCGAACCCATTTGAACCTCGCAAGGACGTAGCTGATCTCACCAGAGCCACGCCTAAACCTGCAAGATTCAACAGCACACGTCTCACCTGAACGCACCTTAAACAACTGCTGAACACTCCAGAGACTCACCAAAAAGCACCAGAATTAACACCTAAGAACACACCTGCATGGACCGGCGGGGATACACCTGAACTCACCACAGGTAAGATGTGTACACTTGTCACATGGTCAACTCTTGTGATGTTTTTTTTTGTCAATAAATAGAATGCGCAGTTTAAACGGAACCGTTGGCTTGTTGCAGAATCTATAGACATAGTTTGATCCTGTACATGGGTTTGAATAAGTCCAAGTGCGCTTTCAACCAAGTCATGTGACAAGTTACAGCCAATCAGCTTTTATGGGACTGACAAGCGATAGCCTGGTTTTGTTGCTTGGGTCTCCCAAGGCAAATGAGTCAGAAGACTGTAATGAACAAAAAAAAAAAAAACTCAGACAAAGTCTCTCGGTCAGCTGCAGATGACGAGATGCCGATCGCTTTATCGAACTGTGGACTTTCGCGTCTGCTGGGGAGGTTCGCATCAGAGTGTGAAGAATCAGTACCTCCAAAAATCTGAGGCCAGCGTTCTCAGTCGGGATTACAATAAATGCGATTGATCCTCCGTGTTTTGTAGTGAAGTCCTGCCTCAGGTGGACAAGATCAAGAATCTGGGGCTGTTCACAATCGACATTCCTACGTTCTTTAGTGGTCACCAGCTTTGGGTCGTGACTAAAAGGAAATGATAGCGCGAAGGGATCTCGTCACCGCCACTGTCCAACTTGGAGAAGTCTGGGCGGCAGACCAAGACCAGGCTGGAAGGATGTCATCCTAACTGGGAATGACTTGGTACCCCCCCCCCCCCCCCCCCCCTGGTAGAGCTCGTGCCGATGGCCGTAGACCTGGAAATCTGGGCTCGCCTCATGAGATTAGAGTCGTCCCTCTTGCAATCCAGAACCAGATGAAGGGCGGGACGTTGATGGGTTATGTTTCTCTGAATTGTCTTAATGTCATCTTTCAGAAATGACCCAATTAGAGAAACTCGCCGCCTTGGTGGTTGACAACGGCTCTGGTATCTGCAAGGCGGGTTTCGCCGGAGACTACGCCCCGCGTGTTGTCTTTCCCCTCCATTGTGGGCCATCCCAAGCATCAGGCAGGAGTATGAAGCTTAAGTTTAAAGCGCAGGCGGAAAAAGATATGATTGACAGCGCGTTTGTGATTTGCAGGCCGCAACGGTGGACGCGGGACAGTCGGACCCTTTGGTGGGTAATGAGGCCCAGAAGAAGAGGGAAGTGCTGACAATGAATTACCCGATCAAGCATGGCATCGTCACCAACTGGGATGACATGGAGAAGGTGATGACATCATCTGAAGAAATGTATTTTGGGAAAGAAATTCGTGTTCTTGTTTTGGGAGGCTTGCAGTCGGACTCAATGCCTCAAAACCTGAGGCGCGAGTCTGACGTGGTAGAATTTGCTTGACGGACGGATGGACGGAGTTTACTGACGCCAATGTGGTTCAGATCTGGCATCACGCTTTCCACGAGCTCGGTGCCAACCCTGAGGAGCGTCGTGTCCTGTTGACGGAGGCGCCACTCAACCCCAAGTTGAACAGAGAGATGATGACAGAGGTTAGTGCGGGACATCAAGGAGACGCTCGCCTACGTGGCGCTGGACTTCAAGCAGGAGATGGACAAAGCGAGTTCCTCTTCTGAGCTGGACAAGAGCTACGATCTTCCTGATGGTCAAACTGTCACCATCGGCAATGAGAGGTTCCGATGCCCTGAGCTGCTCTTCGAACCCAAGCTCCTCGGTAAGTACTGTTAGAGTAGACAATATTAAGTATTGTACTCTTTGCGTGTTCAATTAACTGAATGGTGAGATTCTGGTGAAGAAGTCCCTTTGCAAAGGTATTATAATTATCAGAAGCTTCTGATGACAAAAACTGACGACACTGAAGCCGTGTTCCATCAGATTGTGTGTCGTCTACTCCGGCACATCATTATTTATTGAAAAGTGGGTGAATACGAAAAGTCTCCTCCCCTCAGCAAGTTCCCAGGAATACAAATCAGATTAGAGAAAAACAATACATCAGCCTGTGCCTCCCCTCTTCCGACCGGCAGAGACCGGCCCCAGACTAAAACTCCCTTCAAGATAGCAAATGGAATAAACCCGTTGCCCTTTCTCTCATGAAAGTAACACAGATAAAAATACAATTCTATTCATTGAGCCATACTGCTATAACTAAATCCAAAACGGCTAAAATATAAATTGAAACTGAAAAACAATGTTAATAACTTAACAGTACCCACTGGATTCCGGCCTCAAATCAAGTGAGAAATCTTTGCATGATTGACTCAGACCTTGAATGTTCAAATCACAATTTCTGCTCGGATCTTAGCTTCTGTTTCTTGTTTCCCATGTTTGCATTCAGGCAAGGAGTCCGCCGGCATACACCAAACATCCTACGACAGCATCATGTTGTGCGAGGAGGGCATCCGCAACGAGCTGTTTTACAACATGGTGCTGTCGGGCGGCGGCACCGCGTTCCCCGGCATCGCCAATAGAATGCAGAAGGAGATCAGCGCCCTGGCCCCGCCCTGGCCCCGCCCTCGATGAAGATCAAGGTATAACGTGATCCTTTTCATCTCAAAAAGGCGCCTTCTACTAAGCCCAATGGATATGGTTCGACTTTAACTTTGGAATTTGGAAGCACCGAGAGGTCCAAGCCAAGATTTAAATTCAGAACCCCTTGTTTGTGAGGAAGAAAACCTGATTTCCTAGTCCACTGAGCACACGTGTACTGGTCGGCAAAGTCTCATAAACCCTCGAGTTCCTTTTTGAAGGAGTCGGCCCAATCACAGGCCTCCGGGTTACATTCTTGTGGGCGCAAGATTCCACTTGTGAACAGACAAAGCCTGTTCTGGGATCCTGGAACTCACCTATGAGAAAATGACCCTGAGGTGTTTCCCCGGTTGGGGCCCTGGTGTTTTTTCGTCTTGGGTGAGGTCGGGTCTCTGGACAAGTTGATAGTATTTTTGGAGTCACCATTTCTCTGATCTGTTTGCCTTGGGAGAACCAACCATAGGGTAATTTTATGGACTGTTTAGAAACAGCTGCTCATCGAAAATCCCCCGCCACCTCGTTGCAGGTCGTTGCTCCCGCAAAGAGGAAATACTCAGCGTGGATCGGCGCCTCCCTGCTGGCCACGTTCCCCTCCTTCGAGAAGAAGTGGATCACCAAGGACGACTACAAGAGAGTTCGGACCCTCCGTCGTGCACCGCAAGTGCTCCTAGAACCCGTCGACGTCCACCCTGATAAGTCAGAAAACGGTCCAAACTAATTTACGTGAGTGTACTGATCATCCAATTTTCAAACAAATAAATTCTTGACCCGTGTCAGCTCGTGTCAGAGACCAAACATGATGTTCGCCTGTGAAGCAGTCAGGTGACTCTCATGCATCAGGTTTGTCAGAGGTTAAATCGGTTTACCTGTAGTGATGTCGTCGTCAGGAATTTCGAACAGGGGTGGGAACAGATGTGAGGCTTTCGCTAATGTTGCTATGCTAACTGAACACGCGTTGCATCATGACACTGTGAAAGGGTCTGTACTGAGCGCTATGAAGAAGTGAACAAGATGGCTAGAAACTTCAAAATAAAACAGAAAAAATGCTTGAAATTTTCGACAATGGATCCGGCACGAGCAAAATCGGTTTTCGCCGGGGACGACTCCCCTCGCTCGGTTTTCCCGACCATCGTGGGATACCCCAGAGTCTCGGTAGGAGGTTGGGCCGGGTGTTAGGCAGGCGAGCAAATGGGAGAAAATCGGAACGGCGGTGTGTCTGTGTGCCGCGGGGGATGATGACGGACTCTACCACTTTCGTGGGATGATGATGCCCAGAGCAAGAGGGGAGTGCTGAACCTGACGTACCCCATCGAGCGCGGCATCATCAGCGACCGATGATGTCGAGTCTTTGACAAATTTTAGCCCTTCGAAGTCCGAAAAGTGTCAATTTAAGTCTGACTCGAATCAAGTCATGTCACTCGAGTCTCCCGCCTCGCTACTCCTCCGCGTAGAGAGGAGCCAGGTGAGGTGGCTCGGGCATCTGGTTTGGACGCCTCCCTGCAGAGGCAGAAGCCCCGGGGACGACCCAGGACACGCTGGAGAGACTTTGTCTCTCGGCTGGCCTGGGAACACCTCGGGATCCCGCCGGAGGAGCTGGTTGAAGTGGCTGGGGAGAGGGAAGTCTGTACTTCCCTCCTAAAGCTGCTGCCCAAGCGACCCGGATAAACGGTAGTAAATGGATGGAAGAATGGACTATTTTCAAAACCGCCGTGGTTGATATGGGCCTAATATTATTTTCTTATTTTCAAAAATTTTCCAGGTAAATTTAAATAAAATGTTCTTGTTCTGTTGGTAGATAATTTTGCTTATTTGAAGTAATAATTTGCTTATTTGACTATATTTTTCTTTTTGCAGTGTACAACATCAGACATGGAAGAGAAAAAAAGCAAAGGGGGGGGAAAAAAAAAAACGTCTTCTTGTAATCAAGTTGACTCGACTCAGCTGTGCGTCTGCAGCAGGAGAGCAGCTGAGCTGAAGTCGTTGCCTCATTTTGTACATTTAAACAAGAGGAGGCCTGCACCAAGCACACGGCGAGCACCAAACTAACATCCACAGTCGAACCCACCACGAGATTCCTCACATCTGTGAAGGGACGTTTTTTAAAGCTTTTTACTTTTCTTGTTGTTTCGCCTGGTAGACTCTCGCGTGCGAATTTGGCATGGATGATTTCCACCGAAGAAACTGGACATCTTTGAAGAGGTACATTTTTAGAAATGTGATCATGTCTTTCTTGACGATGTGAATTCAATTCATTGATTTTTGATGATGAATTGTGCTGATTGATGCCAAAAGTCATATTTAGTTGTTTTTTGTAATGCTTTTTATTAACATGTTATTTTTTTTTTAATGCTTTTTATTAACATGTTTGTTTTTTACATTTGGAAATCGAGTATCCTGTGATGTGACTTGTATGGTTTGACCGCTGAGTTCTATTTTTTTGGGGGCGGGGGTGTTGTCCTGCTTTTTGGGTTTGGATAAAAAAAAATGAAGCCCCATTTTGCCAAATTTTAAATCTAAAAATATTTGATTATTTAAAAATGCAAGACAACTTTTTTTTTACAGAGGTTCTCAAACTTTTTACACCAAGTACCACCTAAATAAACGGTTAACTCAAAAGTACCACTACAATCACCATCATTAAAATACTGCAGCATGAGGTCAAAGTGTTAATTCCTAAAAGCTATATTTAATATTATTGTTTGAACACTTAATTCAGTGACTTTTTTTGCGTACCAATAGCCGCTGCCTTAATACAGTAGCTAGAAGTTGTCCGATGTATATGTTTTGTTTTATTATTATTATTATTTTTTTTTTTGGTTTGACTGATGCTTCACACATGTAATGACTTCTTTTTCAGGGGAGAAACCTGCTTGAGTTCCTTGATTTTTGCTTTGTCTTATACCCAAAATGATCTTCAATCTCTTATGATTGTGTTTTTAAAATGAAACGAGCGCATCAAAGTCTGCGTCCCATTGATGCCGACGACCCCACAAAAAAGGCGTTTGTCATAAGAGCAAACGTCTGTATTGGGTCACGCTTATGATCTTCTTTTTATTTTTTCAAAGGGTTTGACACGAGTGATGTCAGAGATAAAACAAGCTGACTTGTCGTGTTTTAGGCGGGTATTCATCTGCAAGTCGGTCAAAACATTACAGAGATCCATTTGGACCAAACAAGCATACTCAAACATATCTGACCTTTTTTTAAATTTTCACTCCTTATTGCCCCCCAAAAAATCCAGACTTTCAATATTGCCTTCAGCAGAACAAGACGTGGAGACATTTTGAACATTAAAGCGATTTTCCTTTTTTTTCAGAGATTTAAATTGGTTAATTCATAACAATAAGGGACAAAGTGGTGTCAGACTGTGGGAAAAAAAATGGGAAATGGACCATATTTGGATGTTTTTTCCACTTGACAGCAATGGTGTGAGTATTTGATGTTATTGCTAATATTTATAGTAATGGATAACAATTTTCCACTTTGAGAGTAAATGGGAAGTAGTCTTAAATTGGAATTATTGAAGGTGATAATGTGTTTTGCTGGTTTTTGGCGCATTTGTCTATACAGTAAACTCTTATTTGCAGATGTATTTATTTTATTTTTTTGGGGGGTGTCAGGCGTTTTTATTTATTTATTATTTTTTGTGTGTGTTAAATTTTTAATCTTATGACTTCAATAGTTAACTCATGATTAATTGCAAATTTTGTATCCTAAATTTACAATAAAATATTTTTGGGGTAAGTTTTCATACTCTTAAAAAAAAATGTTAGTAAATTCATAAAATTGGGTTAAAATTAAAAAGATCAGTTACATGTTGTTTTTCTGCCACTAGATGGCATAAATGCATTTGTTAGACAGCTCAGTGCATTTTTCTTTTCTTATTAAGAGCTATCTAATCTTTTGTGAAATTCTGCACATTTTTTAAAATTATAGAATACAACTCGACCCCAGTCTCCACAAATGTGTGCATTATTATTATTCAATTTTGACGTGGACCATTCTGTTGCGTTGCGACTGGAATTCCCCCAATACAGGGGCTGTCATTAACCGCACATTAAAAAAGTGGCGTTAAAGGAACTTTAAATTAACGCGATCATTTTGACACCCCTAATAAATTTGAATAATAGGGAAAAAAAAAATTGTGGGGTGCGTGAGGGTTAAAATTTTAAATTATTTTTTCATTGCAGTTACAATGTCGGTCATTTATTTGACTTTTCACTATTCACAGGCTGGTCGGATCTCAATGGGGGTGTCGGGGGAATTGTGTCATTCGTATTGGCTCACAAGGTCCATTTGTTTTTTTGTTAAGGTGAAGCCCCTCCCTGACGTGACAAGTGAGACATTGCCACCCGATTGTTGCCACCATGGATCCTTGCTCGAACCCACCCGATGTCGAATCGCCGCCAAGCCCGCCGACCTGTCCGACCCCGGCGGTCCCAACGGTCGGCGACGGTTCCCCCGCCACTCTTCAGCTCAGCCCCGTTTCTGACTTCGCCCCAACCTTGCCGGCTCCGCTTCCCCTGCCGCCGTACCAGGTGTGCGTGGCCATCCCGTCGCCCGGCCTTCGCCCGTCCCCGCCGCCTTCGTCGGCGCTCCCCGAGGACGGCGCCCCGGACCTGGAGTGCTGGGTGTGCTACAGCCACTTCAACAACATCTTCCGCTGCCCCAAGATACTGGAGTGCAAGCACACTTTCTGCCTGGAGTGTCTGGCCCGCATCAATATCAAGTCTGCGCAGCCCGCCGCCATCCGTTGCCCGCTGTGCCGCCACATGACGCCGCTACCTGCCCTCGGCCTGCCCCAGCTCGCCACCGACGCAGGCGTGCTGGCGTCTATGCCGCCTGCCATGCAACGCGTTTACAGCGTTCGCTTCCAGCGCAACAAGGGCAAGCTGCAGATCAAGAGGCGAGTGCAGCTTGAAAATATCCATACTCGTATTCTAAATTGCCATTATTTTTTTTGTTTTTTACAAGATTACGCCTCCTGTCTTTTCTCAAGGTTAACGGAAGGTCAGCGGCGGTGCACCGCAAGGTCGCTGGATGTTGGTCTACCTAGCCCTTCCTTCCGGAACGGTGGCCGATCGGGTGGCGTGGCCGCGGCCGTGTCCAGACTGACGGACCGGCCGCTCACGCGAGCGTTGTTCTACGTGCTGCTGCTCCTCATATTCATCTTGCTCGGCGCGGGCCTCTTCTTCTTCTTAATCGCGTACCACTGCCCTCCCTAGAGGCTCGTGGCCCGTCTCCGTGGCAACTGGGATGCTGTGGTACTGTTTCCATGGCGACCGAGATGCCGAGTCGCTCGTGTGTGACCGTCAGCTTGGTGACTTGTCTCCATGGCAACCAGGATGCTAAGGCACTAATCTCCATGGCAACCAGGATGCTAAGGCACTAATCTCCATGGCAACCAGGATGCTAAGGCACTAATCTCCATGGCAACCAGGATGCTAAGGCACTAATCTCCATGGCAACCAGGATGCTAAGGCACTAATCTCCATGGCAACCAGGATGCTAAGGCACTAATCTCCATGGCAACCAGGATGCTAAGGCACTAATCTCCATGGCAACCAGGATGCTAAGGCACTAATCTCCATGGCAACCAGGATGCTAAGGCACTAATCTCCATGGCAACCAGGATGCTAAGGCACTAATCTCCATGGCAACCAGGATGCTAAGGCACTAATCTCCATGGCAACCAGGATGCTAAGGCACTAATCTCCATGGCAACCAGGATGCTAAGGCACTAATCTCCATGGCAACAAAGATGCTGAGCCACCATGTCGGCATGGTAACTTGCTTCCACGGTGACCAAGATGCTGAGGATATCTCCAAGCCATGCTGAGCAACTATCTTAAACCCAAGGGGTTTAACCATTGACTCTAGGCAACGAGATGCTGAGTAATTGCTGTTGCCATGGCAACCAGGATGCCAACCGATTCTCTCCGTGCAAAGATTATTGAATCATTGTCTCCCTGGTAACTCGGATGCTACATGACTTGTTTCTATGGCGATTGCGGCTGCTGTCACTACAATCTCCATGGCAACTAAGATGCGGAGTCCTCTGTTGCCGTGACGACCAAGATGCGCACTCATTCTAATGTGTCCATGGTTGCTAGGATGCCGATTCCATGTTGTCACACTGGTGACCGGGGGTGACGCGCCCATGATGATCACGATGCTGAGTCGCTGGCGCCAATGCGACCAAGATGCTTCATCACGGGCTCCATGGCAACCAAGGCGCTGACCAAGCTACACCTATAAAGGTGATGGGGACGACGTCATTAGAAGCAGCAGGATGACGAGTAGCCAACGGTGCCTTTAAATGCTGCGTGGACATTTGAAGATGTCTGAAATTTGTTTAAAGTATTGTCTGTGTGACGTCATGTTTTATTGTGTAATAGGAAACTAATCTTAAATATTTTAACAATTTTACAAATATGCACTTTTTTTTTTCACTGTTTAAATTTGAATAAATGATTTTGAATAAATCTTTGCTTCTTCTTTTTCTTCCCCTCTATGAATTAAGAAATTCAATGTGCAGCAGGTGGTGCTATTTACAACAAAAAAAGCTACAGCTAGTCTGTAGCATTTTTTTAAAAAAATTTTACGGGGGGGGGGGGGGGGGTGCAGCGTCAAAAACGAATGCGAACCCTCTTGCTCACATGAGGACAAATTTGAAATCTGGTCCCATTGCTAATAATTTTCGGCCAGTGTGCCCGAACAACTCTCAAGGTGGGTGGTGGGAAATTATCAAATTTGACTTAATTGGTCAGAAACAGAAAATGACACATTTGTCCCTCTTGCTACGGTGTCAAACGGAACACATAAATGATCTTATGTTAGATGCACTTTTTGTGACAATTTTCTTTGGTGTCCTGTGATGTTTTTCATTTTAAACTTTTAAGTTACTTGAGCCAACCTGCCTCATTCTAAAGGCATGGGGCGAGGTTATGTTGACATAACACAAAATGTCTGAAATCTCTTTGGGCAAGAATCTTAACATAATACATGGCTGGGATCCGAATGAGTTTAAATGCAATGGAAAAAAGGATGGCTCCGTTTTCAATCCAGTCCGCAAAGCATCATGGGAAACAAACATGAGACATGCGTAATCGTGCGTGTCTGGACTGTCATGACTTGTGGTGTCAGTCAGGGATCACCATCACCTCCGGGTCATACCTCACCCTGATGCAGTTCATGGAAGGTTACCTGGTGAGCGATGAATGGTTGCCAAGGAGACGGCGTGTTTAGTGGAGCCACGCGCACACCTGTCAACATACACATTTGCACATCGTTGAGGACTTTTGCACGGTTGCGTGTCAGGGGATTGCACGTACGCACACAGTGTGCAAGTTTTAATTTATATATATTTTTTTAAACACCTGACTTTGCTCTCACACAGTATTGAGCCGAGGCCAAGTGCAGTACTACATGTCCCCAGCAGATAGCGCATCCACGGACGGTTGAGGTTAGTATTTGGGTTTTGGTTAATTTTTCATTTTCGTTCATTAATGTTTTTCCCAAAAAAATATTGTAATTGTGATGTGGTAGGCTAATGGTTAGGGTTAAGGTTAAAAACAAAGAAAGAAGAAGGTGCTTTGAGGGCGAAAATCCGTGTAGGCGGAGTCAAACGTTTAGGTCCACCTCACGTCTGCATCCACGGCTTACTCCACTGTTAACCCAAGAAAGTTAGCAGAACTAAAAAAAAAAATTGGTAATCAGTTGCCTCACTTTTTTTGAGTTAACTCAAAAGGTAAAAGTTTTTCAGAACTTGAATGGTGTGATGACACCTAACTTTATTTTTTATTTTTTATTATTCATAGAAGCTTTCTCTTACAGCAATTTATAAATGTTAGTCTTAAAACCGCTGGATTAAATTAACATAAATCCAAGCAAAAAGTACACATGTTCAACTGCGGTTAAAACAGTTAAGTTAGCAGTATTTTGAGGATAGTATACTTAATCTATTGGATTATTTTTGAATGTCCGGGTTTACAGCGAGGAGCGAAATCCAGACCTGATAATTTAAGGACAGTTTTGCTGTATTCCAAATTAATTATTAATTGTTCATTAATATATAATTTAATAATTAATAATAACAATTAATTAATTAATTAGAAATAGTAGTTATTCCCACACACAAATATGCACACGTATGTGCATATTTGTGTGTGGGAACAAAATTCAGCCCGGGAAAATATTCGTCAAGTTGGGACTGGGGGTGCGCCTGACAGACATTTGCTGAATACTTGCACTGAATCATAATCGAGGGCGGGGGAGGTGCGGAAGAGACTGCTGCGGTGGCCAACATGATTGCTATTTGTCCTTCGTCGCCGGGGGAAGGGAGTGCGCATGGCAGCCAGTGACCGGGGTGGGATCCTCTGAAATCCATGATGACCTTCGCCGCCGTGCGTTTGTATGCAAGCATGTGTACGAGCGGACGCGTGTACATGCACGCATGTGTGCAAAAAGTGTGTGTATGAGTGCACACGTGGGTGTGCGTGTGTCACCCAGCTGAAGTTTGAAGTGCCCCGACCGCTAAGCTACGCCCGACGCAAAAATGTGGCCTCAGGCTGCCACTCTGCTGACTTCCTGTCTGCTGTGCGTGAGTGCGAGGAGGGTGTTTGCACTTCCAAGGCGTACGATGAATAGAAACGAGATGGTCATTATAGCATTTTGTGTTTGCACAAAATGTGTCTTTGACACGATTAAGACACAGGTGAGGCGGAGTGTGTGAAATGGTTGTGGTTGGAAGACCAGGGCGTCGACGTTGTCAATGCCTTGGAATAGAACAAACACACACTCACACATTCCACTTTCTAAGAATACACTTCAATTGAACTGCAGCACAACTATTTATACACATGCAGCTTGTGTGGACTTATTTTTTTTACAAGATGTTGTGCAGATTTGAAGCAACGCACGCACGAGGAAAGGAGACAGGGAATGGAAAAGTACAAAGGAGATGAGCAAAGGAAACAATAGTCGGGTTTCCATCCAATCGTTTCAAAAATTTTTGAGCGATTTACTGAAAATGCACAAAGCGGACATGCGAGTTTTGCCCGTTTCCATCTGTTCTTCTTTTGCGAATATTGAGAGGCGACTCCGCCGCTGTAGGGGGCGGTATACACCATAGAGATGGGATCCACCAGTCATTTAAAAGAAGAAGAAGAAAAACAGGAAGCGACTGCGCCGTGCGATGACGATGAGTTTGCTTTTGTAATTCTTTGCTGTTTTCCATCGAAAATTGAATTCATATTCGCTTCTTTAATTGTTTCCAAAAAGGTTTCTGCTTCGTCGTTCCCCAAAACATACCTTACTTTATCGTCCGACATTGCTTAGTGACTACGAACGTACATGTGACATACTATTCGGTCAAAACGTGTGACGTGTATTCGGTCTTGTCAGCGTTTATTCGCAAAACCTGTTTCCATAGGCAAAATTCGCATTTTCCTTGTTTCGATACACTTCAAAATCCCCCCCCCCCCCCCCCCCAAGCCTGAAAACGTTTTAGCAAATTTTGGGCCCAAATTTCTAGCGTTTCCATTCAGTTTTATTTTCGCATTTTTTTGAAATTTTTAATTAAAAATGGGTGGATGGAAACCTCCCTAAAATGGCAAAATAAAAAAAGGAGACCAGGGAACGAGTCTGTGAAACTAATAGGGCAAAGAAGGCGAGCAATTGAAACAATGTGGGGGGGGGAGGAAAAAGAAGACGGCATAAAACAAAGATTGAAAAAGGAATAAAGGAGACAAGGAATGGAAAAGTGCAAAAAAGATGAAGAAATGAAAAGGAGACACATGCCGGTAACTCAAATGGAGGAAAAAAGAAAAAAGCAGGTGAGAAAAGGAGATGAGGAGCAGAATAGGAGATGAACCAGGTGGAAGAAAGGAGGAGACAAGGAGAAGTGACAAAGTAGTCCAGCAAAGGAAACATGGAGATAGAAATGAAAATATGGCACATGTTGCTTATTAAGGAAGAGGAAACAAGGAAATGCAGCTGAGAACAGAGACAAGGAAAGGAAAGATGCAAAGAAGACAAGGAAAGAAAGGCAGGCAAAGCAAACGACGACGGAAAAACAGATGAGGAAGACGGAAGGAAGAAGACGAGGAGAGGAAACCAACCATCCATCTTCTATTGCTTATCCGGGGTCGGGTGGCGGGGGCAGCAGCTTTAGCAGGGAAGCCTAGAATTCCCTCTCCCCAGCCACTTCAACCAGCTCCTCCGGCAGGATCCTAAAGCATTTTCAAGCCAGCCGAGAGACGTAGTCTCTCCAGCGTGTCCTGGGTTCGTCCCCGAGGAATCCCGCCGGTGGGACATGCCCGGAACACCTCTCCGGGGAGGCGTCCAGGATGCCCGAGCCACCTCAAATGATTCCTCTCAACGCGGCGGAGCAGCGGCTCAACTCTTAAGTCCCTCCCGGATGACCGAGCTTCTCACGCTCTCTCGAAGGGAGAGAGACCCAAACTCATTTTGGCCCGCTTGTACCCGGGATCTTGCTCTTTCGGTCATGACCCACAGCTCGTGACCAAAAGGTGAGAGTAGGAAACGCGGACGGACCGCATCCATCACTGCAGACGCTGCACCGATCCGCCTGTCAATCTTCTGAGGAAACAAAGTCACAGAAAGGAAACGGTAAGAAATAAAGGACAGGAAACGAGATTGAGAGGAGACAAGGAAAGGAGACAAGAGCAGGAAACAAGGAAGGAAACAAGGAAGGAAAAGGAGATGAGGAAACAAAGTCACAGAAAGGAAACAATAAGAAATAAAGGACAGGAAATGAAATTTAGAGGAGACAAGAGCAGGAAACAAGGAAGGAAAAGGAGATGAGGAAAGGAAGTCAAATGAAGGAAACACGAAAGAAATAGGACTCAAGGAAAGACAACAAGACAAAAGGTGAATGACGCAATGAGTTAAGGGTAGAAATCAAGAAAAGGAAAAGGAGACGAAAAACTAGTCAGAGGAGAAATTGGAGTCAATGAAAGGGAACAAGACCGAGAGGAGCAGGAAAAAAGGGAGTCAAGTGTTGCAGACCTTGCGTGCGTCTAAAAATAACGTCAAGCCACAACAACAAAAGTGAAGCCAGTGGCCCGGGGCGTGCAGACCACACCCACACGGCGCATATTTAAGCAGCCGAGGCGAAGGTGACAAGAACGAAGCAGAAGATCGACATGACTTCCTGTTCCACCTGCAAAGTACTTCCTGTGCTTCGGCCGCCGCGCCGCCGATGCCGAGTCTTGTACCCGCCGTCTCGCTGCAGGAGGTGGACCCCGAGGGAGGAGCCGGACCAGGCCCTGCGTTGGGCCCGCCTCCTCGGAGCGCTGCTCATCATGCAGATCTTCAGCGAAGACTCCAGTCCAGGTCAGAGAAGGTTCTACTCTTGTCCAAAGCTCTCGTCTTGACAGGAGGTTGTAGTCCAAAGAGGGAAAGTTTCTAGTCCTAGTGGACGGGGTTTAGTCCTAAAAGAGAAGATTGTAGTCCTGAGAGAAGCTTCAAGTCTTGAGAGATGGTACTAGGCCTAAATTGTAGTCCAGAGAAGGTTTTAGTCCCAAGTGAAGGTTTTAGTCTAGAGATTAGGCTCTTCCCTTGAACGAAGGTTTTAGTCCCAAGTGGTTTTAGTCTAGAGATTAGGCTTTTCCCTTGAACGAAGGTTTTAGTCCCAAGTGGTTTTAGTCTAGAGATTAAGCTCTTCCCTTGAACGAAGGTTTTAGTCCCAAAAGAAGTTCCTAGTCCTGAGAGAAGGTTTTACTTCCGTAACAAGGTTTCAATTTCAAGTGATAGCTTCTGCTTCTGAGTCTCGTCCCAATAGTTGGGCAGCATCGCAAGTTATGAATCTAGTCCTGAGATAAGAATTGAGGTTTTTGTCCCAAAAAGTGAAAGTCCAGTCCCAAGAAATGGTTGAAGTCCGGATTTTAGCGAGAGGTTCTCATTCCAAGAAAAGGTGCTAGACCCGAAGAGAGCTTTCCAGAGAAGGTAGCAGTCCACTCCGGGGTGAAAGTTACAGTCCCAAGAGAAGGTTCTAGTGCTGCTAACAGTTAGCATTAGCATTCCGTGTCTGACGCCATCTTTGTTGACTCTCTGAAGAGGTGACGAGCACTGGAGGCGATGAAGGCGACCAGTCCACGGCGTGTGAGCGCGATTTGACGCCGGAGCAGCCGTGGGGGGTCCGGGCCGTGGCTGGACCTTCGGAACCGCCATTGGACTGCCTGGTCAGCTGACCCCAGTGAAGAAGGGCTGGACCTGTTCCAAAACATTTCCATAATGTAACATTTGTAAATATACCATCACTGTATTTGTACATGTTTTTGCAATAAATCATTTTGTAATCAATCAGTCAGTGTTTTAGCCTAAAATGGTCTCTTTAAACCAAAATGGCTGACTGTCTGTTTGTTTTAAAATATGGCTTCTTGAGACTTTTTTTGTGGGACTACTCATGATGGACTTTAAAACAATTTTTAAAATCAAAACTCAAGGTGGTATGGATCCCTGGAAATTAGTTCTAAAATGGCTGCTTTGAATCAAAATGGCTGACTGTCTGTTTGTTTTGAAATATGGCTTCTTGAGACTTTTTTTGTGGGACTACTCATGATGGACTTTAAAACAATTTTTAAAATCAAAACTCAAGGTGGTATGGATCCCTGGAAATTAGTTCTAAAATGGCTGCTTTGAATCAAAATGGCTGACTGTCTGTTTGTTTTGAAATATGGTTTCTTGAGACTTTTTTTGTGGGACTACTCATGATGGACTTTAAAACAATTCAACCGGATTCCGGGACTGAATTTTCAAAAATCGAAACTCAAGGTGGTATGGATCCCTGGAAATTAGTTATAAAATGGCTGCTTTGAATCAAAATGGCTGACCTCCAGTTCCTATTGCATCATGGCTTCTTGAGACGTTTTTGAGGGTCGACTCATGATGAAAGTTGCTATTACAGCTTCAAACTGCCTTTGAGAGCTGAATTTTCAAACAATTCTGGTTGGGTTGGGTTGAGGCCAAATTTTCCTCAAAATGTCTGCTTCAACTGAAACGGCACACTTGAGTCTTTTCTTGACCTTACTCGGGGATCGCCGTCCCTTTCCGAACGTCATGCTGTGAAGAGCTGAATTTTCAAAACATTACAGGAGCTGCCAGGGGTTCCAATTTTGGCCTAAGTATAATAGTATGAGCTGTTCCCTAATATGCGGTGGTGTTGACTAACTCAGGTTCACCAAAGTGTTTTTGAACTTCCATTAATCATTGCATTGAATGCGATGATGTGATCATGTGGACAAAATCCAGCTGGATTGAAAAAAAAAAAAAAAGTTGTCATGACCTGAAACCGTCAGGTATGATGTGTGTAAGAGCATGAAGTAATCCCTGATTCGCCCCCCCCCCCCACACCCACACACACACATGAATATGCGCGGCTGGTATCGCTGGAAGGCAAAGGCGACCTCCTCGTATCACCCAATGACATCATCGCAGTTCAAAGGTCGCTGTGTTGATGCTCACAGGTGTTTTCGAGGGCCTCGGCCTGTTTTGTTTTTCTGAATGTGGGAATATTAGCAGCGTGTAAAGCAGTGGCTTATTCAGAAGCATTGACCTCAATTTACAAGCTAAATTATCATATTTGCTCCCTTAAATTAAATGATCATAAACCCCAAGAATTTAGTAGTATTTATATTGGCTGCGCTGTTTCCAGAATGCATGATTTATTTTTAAAAAATTGTCCAATCAGATTTCAGCCTTTATGTGTTACCATGTCAATGTAATCTGCCCAGGGCCTTCCGAAGCAGTCGCGCTGGCCCATGCGACTTGAAAT
Source organism: Leptonotus elevatus (assembly GCF_054856555.1). Taxonomy (NCBI): domain Eukaryota; kingdom Metazoa; phylum Chordata; class Actinopteri; order Syngnathiformes; family Syngnathidae; genus Leptonotus; species Leptonotus elevatus. The sequence continues at coordinate 2,525,762 of NC_141243.1, read as the reverse complement.
ATGTCAGCATTGGGACTGTTTCTTGAACCAAACACATTTCGAACCCATTGCTCTCAAGGTGGCTTTCCGATGATGTCAGCATTTTTCCAAGCAAATCAAGTTTGACAAGCAAAGCACATCTTTTGTGATCTGCGCACATTATTACGTTTACTCATGAGTATTTCTACTAAGTATGAAGTCTTTTAAGTTTTTTTTTTCATATCCAGATGATGTACAGTGTATATAAAAAGTCGACACACCCCAACCTTTTGTTAAAAAGAACAAAACATCATTTCAAAACTTTTTTCTGCCGCTGGTATGACCTACAATCTTTGCAACTCAATGGAAAACAGCTTTTTTTTTGTGAGGAGAAGCAAAACAAAACAAGTGAGATAACATGGTTGCACAATTATGCACACCCTCTTGCCACTGGATTGCTGTGTTTAGAATTAACGCATTGATTTAAACTCTCATTGAATGAGATTCAGCACACACTGGCCACCATTTAAACAACCCCTCAATAACGCCAATAAGTTCAACTGTTAAGTCGGATGAGTCGACTTTAAAAAATGTCTCCACTGGAACCAGGTTTGCGCCGCCGTCCATGTTTCTACACGGACATTTTTTGCAGATGCACGCAGTGGACAGGAAGTTATTGAGCTCATCGTAGCTAGCTGGCAGCTCCACTTCGAAGCATCGCCTGTAAGTAATTTTTAAGACACTATTTACATGTGTAATGTAGATACAATATGTGGGAACTACATGGTGATTAGTGTTTAATGCTAATCACGATTGCTAACCATTTAGCATAGGCTAATTTTGTTGGCGGTTAATAATTCTCATGCGCAAAAAAAAATAAAATAAATTGTAGTTATATCAACTCAATTCAACTCATTTAGCTATAATGATGTGGGCTACGTGTGAACTAAATGGTGGTTAGGGTATGTTTACCTTAAATGTAATCACTAGCGCGCTAATGCTAATTGTGATTGCTTAACTGTTTAGTATAGGCTAATGTTTAATGTTTAATGAGTACAGAAGATAATAAATAATGAGTCGTATCCACTCAATTCAGCTCACGTTCAATCTTAGTGGATTAACAACAACAAAAATAATATTAATAATAATAAATTAACATTTTATGGAGGTATGGAGGCGTTTATTTGATGGAATAATTAAAGGGATAATACTTTTTTTTCTCCGATCGTGACAGCCCTACTTTTATTATGTTTTATATTTAAAATGGAGACCTATTTTTATTTGGTGGTAAATCCTGTTAATGCTATTATTACTCACCTGTCGTATGTGTCGAGAGCTATTCTCATAGTCGTCTGTCAACGTGTGCCACACGCCCACATACTGATTATTATCATTAGGGTTATTTTTTATTTAACTTTTTCACTTTCGGTTGCTCCTTTGTGTGAAATGTCACCACATCCTTTGACCTATTTTCTTACAATTTACCTCATTGACACTCTTTAAATAACCTAAAAAGTAAACTGGCAGGACAAGGAAATTCACACAGAAAAAGGATTCAACCTGAAATCTTGAAGTGAGCCAAAACCCAGTTGGACTCAAGTCCCAGGTCCCAGAACAGCATGCAAACCCACAGTCAAGATTTGAACCTGGCACTCTTTGCTACGAGGCAGATGAGCTAACCACAAACTTCACCGTGCCATAACGCGTGAACATTCAGGTCAACTCAATTCTCAAGTCCTGAGATGACATGCCAATTCCCCACAGAAAGCAATCCAGACTCAAACCAGCAACCTTTGCTTGTGACGCAAACCACATACCGCACCGCATGTCGTAATGTGCCGGGCTACAGTTGAACCCAAGTCTCAACTCCCTGGACAAAATGCAAACCCCTCATAGAAAGGATCCCCAAGTCCTGATTCAAACCTGGAACTTATGATCATGGGTCCACATTCAAACCCGGAACACGAGACTGCGAGCCAGACATAGTAACCACAAACTGTGCTATTTCCACAGATCTAGGAATGTTTAAAAAATATTGCATGGCCAAATATCCAGTAATTCCGGACTATTTATGATGCCCACTGAGTCTTAACTTTGGAAAACCCAGTGCTGATTGGCCGTCGTGACAGCCAATCAGGTGCTCTGCGGGCTTTCCACGGGTCAGAGTGAGTCCAGCTGAGTTTCCAGGAAAGGAAGTGACCTCACAGATGACTGGCGCTTTGTGCGCGCTTGTGAGTTATTGTCTGGGAGCGAAAGAGCAGCATTAGCTCCACCCACGGCCGGCTTGGGTGCGGGGGTGGACAGACCCTCTCCCAATGGACCAATCAGAACGAGGCAAAGAAGAAACAGAAGAACTACTGAAGCATGAATGAGTCCTTTAACTCTTTCAGGGACTTGAACACAAGGAGATTTTCTTTTATTGCAGAGATGCACAATCCAAATTGAATGTGGAAGTCAACCTTAAACATTTCTTAACAATAACATGTTATACGTGACCTCACTAGTCTAAACATGACATTCTGATTAATGTTACATTTGTGGAATATGAGTTATGAAGCAAAATCCAGCCGTTTTTTATCCATCTCATAGGGCGGCCATTTTGCCACCTTGCTGTCGACTGAAGATGACATCACAGTTGTTCAAGGTTCAGGCAACGGCCAATCACAGCTCGCCTGTTTTCTGAAGCTGATCTGTGATTGGATGTTACCTGAGACCTGAGAACATTGATGTCACCTTCAGTCGACATCAAGTAGCAAAATGGCCGCCCCCCCCCCCTGAGATGGATAAAAACGGCTGGATTTTGCTGCTTAACTCATATTCCACTAACGCAATATTAAACAGAATGCCATATTTAGACCAGTGGGGCTGAATAAAAGATATTATTGTCAAATTTGACTTCCCATTTAAAGTTGTTTTGCTACATACGATTTCTGCTGTTCACATTCTCATGCCTCTTAAAACTGGACCTGATAAATTCATATCCTATTTTATTCTCCAAATGTCATATGTTTGTAAAGCACTACACTACCCACAATTCCTCAAAGTTTGTTGTCGCGGAAACCCCACAAACAGGAAGCAGTTCACCACGGACACACGTGGCCGACGCGCGACCGTCCCGTGACCGTCCCGTGACCGACCTGCATGCGCGTGCGAAGGTGACCCGGCCCGGCATGTCCTCACCTGGACGCCGCCCGGTTCGGCACGTAGGCCCGTTCCCATGGCAACCGGCCAAGCCTGGGCCCATCAAAAGAGCCTTTGAGCCGGTTACCGCACAGATACTGACCCAAATCCACGCGGCCGCCGTCGCCGTGGCAACCGGGCAAGCATGCGGTGAGACAAAAACAAAACAGTCAGCGTTTCTTAAACGTTTTTTTTTTTTTTTTAACGATTTAGTCAATTTGCAGCCTCGGAGGAGGTCAAGGCGGTTACATAATGAGCGGAACAAGCCGGGTTGTGTGTCACATGCGGGATGCAGACTCGGTGAAACACTAAAACAACACCTTTTTCCCGCCACGCGAAGGCCGCTCACTTCCAGTCAGAGCGGAAAAAAACCACGCAGACGTTTTACACGACTTTCCCTCCGAACACAAAACGCACGTGTCACCTTTTCGTGTTTTTCTTACAAACACACAATTTCTTCTCCAGTTAGCAAATAGCTCAAATGCGGTATCATCGACTTTGAAACTGTTGAAAATGTTATTTTTTTGTGGCCTAATGTTACCTTTTCCTGCGCAAATATCATTTTTGAGGCAAAACATATTTCCCTAGCCTTTTTAACATTTTCTGTTACAGACCCTTAACAGCGTTTTAACAGCAACGTGTCGCATTTACATGAGGAATCTACCATTTGAATGTTAAACTACGTTTATGTGGTCTCATGTAACTTTCTTGTGAACGAATACATTGTTTACGTTAGGGTTTGAAAGATTTGGAAAAATTATCGATTTGAGATGATTTCTTTCCTCCTCAATATATTGATTATGATTTAATGTGACTACTTTTTCAAGGCTCTCATCCCATGTATTTTTTTTTTAACAAACACAACATCAATACATTAATCTGTAGTCCAATAAATACTATTATTATTATATTATTAATTATAGCCACATACATAACTAGCAGAAATGAAGCAGACGTTTTCTCTCTTTTTTTCCTAAATCGCAGCTTTTGCAATTTGAAAATTGACAATATCGATTTTAAATTTGATGAATTATTCAGCTCTCGTTTACATGTGATAATGTTTTTTTTCCTGGCTCAAATTGAGGAAGAGGTGGTATCATCTTGACTATGATGGGTGACTGCCGATACCAGTTATCGGTATCGGTGCTAATACCAGTCTTATTTTAAGGTATCGGTACTCGCGGCGGTGACCATTATCGGCAGCCATTTTACGACCAGGGACTAGAAATGAGAAATTATATGAATACAGTTTTAAGAAAAGAAAAAAGAAAGCTGCTCCTTCTTCGGTTGTTGCTTCAGGTCTTTCCGGTGCACTGCTGTTGATATAGCGCCCCCATAATGGCGCAACACTGTAACTGCAATTAAAATGCGTTGCTGCCGAGCTCAATCAACACAGCTGGAGCGCTGTGTTGAGCGATATCACTGGCTCGGGCTGGACGTGGGGAGCAAATTAGGTGGAGGTGGCCGCCTCTGAATTTTGTACACAGGGAAAACCCTGGATATTATTAGCCTGTTTGAGTACAATTGTAGTATTCTTTTGGTCGAATTTAGCCTTTTATGGCAAAATATCACATTTGTTGTGGTGTAACATACAGAATGATACAGTATCTTGCCACAGAACATGTGTTTGACCTTTGAACTCGTCAACACACGCAATGGCAGTCATGTGCGGTGTGGTCATTACACACACAGGAAACTCAGCTCCTCGTGGAGGCCCACTTCCTGTTACGGCACACGAGCAATGAGCATGACATTCTTTGTCATTTTGAACAAGGGTGAATTTTTGTCAGTGTTACACGCCCGCTTATGTCATCAGAATCAAAGTTCCTCTGGTGAAATGTTGCTCAGGTCGGAAAATCACCAGCGGCCCAAATCCCAGCTGGTGTTTTTACCTTCAACAAGCTCCAAGTTCAACTTTTAAGCGTTGTCAACACCAGCGTCATCATTTTTATCACACGTCTTTATTTATATTATAGGAATCTGAAATCTGAAATCTGCTTCCGGTTATGTTACATTGAGCCTCCACTGTCCAATGATTTCAAAGGATCTAGCATTGTACTACAAGACTACACATGTCGTATTGTAATAAAAAAAATGACAGATACCAGAGGTGAACTTTACTAATGATATAGGCACGAAGGGATGTCGCTGCATTCCTGGCATGTCTGGTCACGATCGTCATTTTTTCATTCGGCAACTTCAGCGGCGGTATCGTGAAAAGAAGTTCAATCACTTATTGGATTGGAAAAGGCTAATAATAAATGTATTATATATTCGTAAAACATATCTAGATATACAGTACCGGTATGTGTAAACTGATAAAGTAATCCTTTAAAACAGGAACATTTAAAAAAATAAAATAAAGAATGTTGAATTGATTAGGATCATAGTGGAGAAAAGCTTTATCGAAAAAATAAATGAAAAAAGTAAATCATAAATAGATGTTTTACTCTTCCTAAATTCAATATTTAATAGCAACAATATTTACAAAATACTTTATATACAAAAAAAATGAATAATACACACTGTATTTAAAGAAAGTAAGCATGAGCAAATCGATTCATACATAAATATTTTTTTTTTTATATGATTAGAAAACGTTCTGTCTGAAATATTTACATAAAATATCATAAGATATAAAGGCTTTTTCACTCATAAGTAATACAGACAATAAAATAACAAATGTTGACCTTAACTTTAACCCTCAATAAATGACCAAATGTGTGATTTTACCTTCTGCAAGTTGAGTAAGAACGTGCAGGCCAGGGGGCGTGGCTTGGCCCAGCGCTGTACTGACGTCACCTCGTGCTAATGTATAAAAGCCACTTTTGCTTCTCTAGTCCTCACACAACTAAAGACACTCAAAAGAAAAGAAAAAGGAAAAGCGACAATATGTACTCGACAAGCTCCACGATGCTTCTCTTCAGACGCGAAAGTTTAACCCGGCGCAACACGCAGCCCGAAGTGTTCACCTTCGAGCACATCCCGGCGAGCTCCCCGGCACCCGCCCGGCCCAAGAAGCGCTGCACTCGGGTCATGTACCCGGCCAAGGTCCGCATGCACCTGCCGCCTCCTGAGAAGAGCGCGGCCAAACGCTGGCTGCTTCTCCTCGTCCTGGTGCTCCTGTGGCAGATCTACACGGAGGAGCCCTGCGCCGACACGCCGACCGGCAACGACGCCGTTTCGGCGGCCGCTGCCTCCGGCGTCTGCGAGGCGGAAGCTCCCGCCGACGCCGCCGCCGACGCCGCCGCCGCCACCGCCGGGCCAGCCAGCAACAGTTTGGTGGCCCTGCTCGTCTACCATCGGCTGGGCGGTGAGAACTAAACCAACCCGGACATCGCGGTGGTTCGACGCGAAAGCAAGCCGAGCATGAAGGCACCGAGCGGAGGGACAGAGACGACGAGTCCGCTCAACTGAAGCCGAGGAAGCAGCTCCCTTTCGCCGGCCTGGTGACCGCCGGAGGTCGGCTGAGGCCCGGAGGAGACTGGAAGCCGAGAAAAGAACAAAAAACTGTGAACTTTAACCAGAAACTTGAATTGTTCATCTACTGCACTTCATAACTGACAGTTGTCATGTCTTATTTAGTTATTTATTTATTATTATTTATGTTATTTGCTATTTATTGATCAACAACTTGAATAAAAAAAAAAATGTAAATGATGACACGTGTAAGACCTTTTTACTGTTTACAATCCATCCTTATAACACTAAGCTTTAAATATGTTTTTATATCCTTTTACTGAGACAAAACATTTTCATAGTTTGGATAAAATATTGATTTTTAATGGCAAAATATATAGTAGTTCTTTGGTGAAGTTTTATGCCCTGATATACCAAATGAATGACCACATTTGAAAATATGATTCAAATGGTCAAAAAAGAACATTTCAGGAGTCTCAAGTGGCCTTTTTATGAGTAAGTAGGATTAAAACATGATCGTTTACATTTACATTTGAACACAACATAACATAAATATTACAGCAACACTCACTTGATATTCAGCTGACTCATCAAAGTGAATGAATTCAAAAAGACGTTTAAATCCAAAATCGACACAATGTGGCTTAACTCAAATATAATGTGTGATGAAACATTCCACCTTAAAAGGAGCGTCCGGCCCGTTTGGATGGGGGGTCGTCTTGTCGCACGGTGATGATGTCATCCCTCTAGTGTCTCAACAGACATTCTTCAGATGCGCAGACGCTCGCTCGGCTTTCCAACCCAGTTGTGGCAACGTCACATCTTTGTTGTAAAAATATGTTGACATAACTTTGTTTCGGGTGTCCGTTTTCGTGCAGGCGTGGCAACAGTACTCACACCGTGTACTAAAGTACAAGTACAAATACTGGCTACGGCAGCCCTCGTTCCAGGCCACTGTAAACGAAACGGGACGGTCACAAGACAACACGGTGTGACGAGATGGCAAATGTGACGGGCTGTGATTGCCGTGGAAGCCCGGAGAGTTTTGTATTGTCAAAACATTTGAGTGAGGAAGTGTTTTCGTGAATAATGCGCTCTTTTTGCATGCTTTGGTACAAAAGATGGATTAGTAGTTTGTTAACAGAAAGTACATGTCGTCTTAAAAAAAATAAAAAATAAAAAATAAAATAAAAAAAAGAAAGTACATGTCGTCAAACGTGTATTGCGGTATCTGCCCTTTTCAATTATATCAACATTGACACGGGTTTTGTTAGCCTGCCCTATCGGGTTTTGCATTGTATGTTAGCATTAACCACGACGACTGTCAGGCGTGAATGACCAGCGACAAAAGAAGGCCGTTACGTGTTGCGGGGTGTGTGCCAACGCTTTGTGTTTTTGGTAGCGATTGTGAATGATGGATGGATGTTTTGACGTCACATCATGGCACAGAAATAAATGACAAACTCCATTTCCAGCAAAGTAAGATTGTGCTAATGTTCAAAGTGAAAAAAAGACGCTGCCTGGATGGCCATCATATGTTGCTCTAAAACCCGCTTCCACCTTCTGGCATGGGTTCTAACACACCTGCATACCATCACTGATGCTGACCTTTAAACTTTGTGCATAAGACAACCTGATTGGTCCTTTTCCTTTTTTGGCTTGGAGGACACGTCATCCATGATTTCCACAAGCAATTTGACTTGGACTCGTCAGACCACAGCACAATTTTCCATTTTTCCATCTCAGATAGAATAGCCCTGTTGTTGATATATAGCTTTCGCTTTGCTTGATAGAGTTTTACCTTGTCGTTGTAGACATAGCAACAAATTGCGTTTACATTTTCATATTGGAATTTTGTCTTTTTTTTCATTCAATAATGTTTTAATGACAGCATATTTCATGTATATGAGAAGCATGAGAATAATTGTAATTTCAATATGTAGTCTTTTAAAGAAAAATAATAATTTCCAGGCAAAATGTATAATGTTGATAACTTTGTTAAAAAAAAAATATTGCATCTACTTGAGTACCTCTTTCCTGGTCAAATATTTATTTGTTTTGTGACAATATACACAATTGATTTCAGGACAGGCTGCGATTTGTGGCATTTCACAACTTTTTGTGATTAGTGTACAAATGTATGCAATGTACATTACATTGTTATGTAATGTACATTGTTATGTAACGTGTGTCCAAACACTTTTTGTCCATGTCTCATGAGCTGTAATATAAACTTCACCAAAGCAGCAAACATAAACATATGACATCATCCAAACAACATTGCGTGTGTTTGTGTGGTTGTTATCAACACTCGAATGATAGCGGTCATTGGCGCGCACGCGCGCACACGCGCACGCGCGCACACTCATATCTATGCACGCACATGAAACAGAGCACTTGTGTGGTTGTTTAGGAGAGCAACACTAAACAAAAGATGGATTCATCATGCAGCTGCCAATCACAGGATGGCCTGGGGGTCACGTGATGAGTCATCTACTGCTGATGGCGTGAGTGCAAAAGAAAGAAAAAAGCCCAGTTTTGAAAAAATAAAATGGTAACACACCCAAAAAAATTTAACAACATTGTCTAATATTGACTTTGTGAGCACATATAAAGATATAATGGCACGTTATCACATTTTTGATCAAAAAACAGTCTTTTTTAAGCAAAACTATATTATTTAAATTTAAAAGTGTAGTCCTGCAAGAATCCCCCCCGAGACTAAACATAGCATTCCTATAGTCATTAAGCTAAATAATACTAACCAAAGGCAAAGTTATGTGATTGTTTTCAATACACAACCTATCATTTTTTGTTTATTTCTTCCGTTTGACAGTCATTTTCAATTGGAAAAGGCAATTAAAAAGCTTGAAGTGTCTTATTTGAGTTGAGCTGAGGTGTTGTGAAGTGATTTTTTCACTGCCACTACACAGCGCTGGTATCTCAACAACAATGGCTGGTATCTAAAAAAAAAAACTCATACATGTGGTCACTCAAGGCACCACAGTGATAATAAAAAAAAAAATCTTTACTTTCTTATATCTTTATTGTGAGCAAACGTCATCTTTTAATTGAAAGTATCACTTAAAAACAACAAACTCGTCAGTTGAAGTAAAAAATCTTATCATTTAAAAGGAGTGTGATTTTTGTTTTAAATGCAAAAGCTAACATGTTTATAATATACTGTGGGACCGTGAACAAATGTAGTGTTTTATTTGCAAAATGTGGTATTAACATGAGAAACTGGCAGGTTTATGCAAAAATGTCTTCTTGTTAATTCTTCCCTTGCCAAGTCTCACTCCCTCCTTCCCGTCATTCGAGTTGCGTGAGTCGTTCCAGTCGTGGGAGCCAGAAAAAGACGAGTGCGGAAGGGGAGGCTTGGAAAGCGCAGGAGTCGGAGGTTCCCTTGATGGCATCAGAGCGGAACGAGTTGCGGTAATGCTGGAGGCCTTTGTTGTGAAGTCTTGATATATTTAACACCACCTGAAAGAAGAATACATGAAACTGTCCCACGCACACCTGTAAACGGAAAGAAAAACCAGTTTGGAAGGTAGAAAAAATGACAACTCAAGTGGAAAGCAAAGATTCCCAAACCATAATGGAAACTAAAAATAAACACATCACACATTACAGTTTTAATTGATCTGGTTTATAATTAATGGGTAATTGTCTTTGTGTAAATGTCACAGCGACATAACGCCATCTATGAAACCGGGAAGCACACGTTACAGCTTTAATTAACACATTTAATAGCAGCTGTATAATTGTTTTTGTGTTAAGTGTCACAGCATGAAGATAGCATCATTGAAAAATTTAAGTTTGCGTAACAGACGTAGTAGGCTAAATGCTAACATCGTCAAGGAAAAAGGAAGTGTTGAATTATTAACATTGTTTTTCAGTTTCAATTTATATTTTAGCCGTTTTGGATTTAGTTATAGCTGTGTAGCTCAATGAATAGTATTGTCTATTGTATTCTTATCTGTCTCTCTCGCCTGAGAAGAGAAGGGAAACAAGTTTCTTTTTTTAATTATCTAAAAGGGAGTATAGCCTAGTACCGGTCTCAGTCGGTTCGAAGAGACAGGCTGATTTATTATTGTTCAAGTCTAATCTGATTTGTATTCCTGGGAACTTCTGCCTTTTTGTGAATGGGAGGGGAGAGGAGACTTTTCGTATTCACCCACTTTTCAATAAATAATGATGGGCAGGAGAAGGAAGGACACACTTTTGAACAGAACACTGCTTGGGTGACTTCATTTGTGTGATCAGAAGCTTCTGATAATTATAATACCTTTGCAAAGGGACTTCTTCACCAGAATCTCACCATTCAGTTAATTGAACACGTAAAGAGTAGAATACAAATATTGTCTACTCTAACAGAAGCAACCACAATACAAACACATAGCTTCAAGAATGCTGTCCTAAACATGCTAACATGAATCACATTTAATATCGATTAACATCATTTAAAAAAATGAGTGTTTGTGTAAGAGACATGTAGTGGGTTAAATGCTAACATCGTCAAAGAAAAAAAGAAGCAACCACAATACAAACACACGACAGACTTAATCTTTAGCTTCAGGAATGCTGTCCTGAACATGCTAACATGTTAGCAAAATCTAACACTAATACTTTATGAATGAGCTAATAGTTGTGTGAGTATCGGCAGTATCATGGCATGTATATGCATTATTTCAACATGCATGTTTGGAATTCCGAGCATCTGAAGAGTGCGTCAGGAATGTGGAGTGTGTCAGGAACTGCCCGGGAATGTCTGGTTGTCGATTTAGTCACAGACGGTTGACACCGCGACGGCGACCAGCCCTAAATGCATTGCTATCGTGCTTCCCACATGACTTACAAACAGAAATATGATGATGATTTCATTGAGGTGCTCCGAGACAGTTGCCGCTTCTGAAGGAACAAATTGAGCACCAAAACGCCCCCACAGGTTTGCTGAGATATTTTCTCACAGGTAGGCTATTTATAAAATGCATGGTACGGCTGTCTTGTCTTTGACTAGTTTAGCAACATGGTAGTTAGCCTGCGATGCTAACGCCAGCTCTATAGCAAGCTAACCGTTTCAGCGGCAAAAGAACGCATCTGTACCATTGGTCAGCGCAACAAAAAAGACAAATAATTCTAACTATTTCTAAATGTCCGGTTTTCAATTGAATGTTTCTTTTTCCTTTTTTCAATTCAGTTTTTCAATCAATTTACCTGGTAGGATGTAAATTCCGAGTGACGTTCCATCTCCCTTAGAAGCAGTTCACCTCACAAACTATTTTTTTGACTGACACGTCACACATTCAAACTTAACGCGACAGAGAAAGAGGCCAAAATCACTTCAGATTTGTTTAAATTAAAAGCCATTTACCCTATTTTCTTAATCACATCTTGATCAAATGGCAACGAAAGGTTTGTTTTGCTCGTGGTTCCATCGAAGAAAGTTGGGTTAAAGAAGGATGAAGACGATGATGATGATGACGTTATTATGGTAATGATGATGAAACTAATAGAAGATGGATGATGAATATGATGTTAATTTTGATGATGGTGATGATGGTGATGATGATGATTGAAATGGCGATGAAGATGGTGATAGGTGATAAAGAAAGTGATGATGAATAAAATAAAAAATGTGTGTGTTGTTGCTCAACATGTAATCATTGAGTGATAAAGGTGTAGTAATAAAACACACCCTGGACGCGCCCTGGCGAGCAAGCGCACAGGAATCCTTTTTTTTCCCCTTCTTTTTTTCCTTTCTTTCTTTTTTCTTAATCTTTTAATGGTGAAATGTTGTGAAAGAAAGAAAGTCCCTCTTGCTACCTGGTAGGAAATGGGAAGTGGCTATAGCGTGTTTGCATGACGTCATACAAGGAGTGCTTAGCATGCTCAAATTATACTAGTAGCTACATAACTGTGCGTGTGTGTGCGCGCGCGTGTGTGTGTGCGTGTGTGTGTGTGGGGGGGGCGTGCGTGTGAGTGTGCGTGGGGGGGGGGGGGGGGTCACACACCCTCCTCTTCCTCGCCCTCCTCGATAACAACATTCATGCGGTTAAAAACATGTGCTTACATGATAAAAGGACAGCACTTTGCTCATACTTGTTTTGTCTTGACGGGTATCGTGAGGGGGATAGAGACAAAAATAACAGTCACGTGACTTGCAAGGTGGCCAGGGTCTGGTAGGGGTTGAAGAAATAATAGGAAGATGGAATGCTTTCTTTGAAAAGTAGTAGTTAATTTATTATTATTATTATTATTAATAATACCTAAAAAAAAAAATATTAAGTGTGGTGTGAAACGATTTAAGATGGTTACATTTGAATGTAGAATGATTCAATTCAGCGGGATTCGATATGGTACAGCTCATTTCAAGAGGTTATGATGCAATCACATTTTTGTTGTCATTTTACATGGATACATAAATTCGAGCAAACTCGTCAGCACTATAAATGTGCCATTACCAAAAATATATCTCTCCAATAAAAAATGATTCTTTGTTGGGGGGGGGGGGGGCTGGGGGCGGCTGGGGCTGGGGCTGGGTTGGGGTGGATGGCGGGGGTGGATGGGGGGCCATGGGGGGAGCGGGGGCTGTGGACCGGTGGGGTGCCTGGCGGGCCTGCCGTCCTGCTGCGTTGGGTTGGGGCCGCGGGCCGTGTTGGGGTGGGGGGCGCCCCTGCTCCTGGGTTTGCTCTTTGGCCGGTGGCCCTGGTGGGGCCCGGGGGTCGTCCTTTGGCGCTGCCACGGCCAGAGGGGCCCTGAGGTGTTGCGCTTGCTCTGTCCTGTCTTTGGTGGAGATTTTCATGCATGCCAGATCCACCACACCAGCATCTATCGAAACTCAGACACAATCTGCTTCCTCCTCAGGTCATTGAATCGGTGGAGGCTGATGTCTGTGGATCTCACTCTGCTTCGTTTGTCCTTCCTTCCTTTCCTCAGTCTCTCCTTTGGTCTCTTGACGTCTCCCTAATTTGTTGGAATTTAGATGTTTCTGGGGTTGGTGAAGAACTCTGGTTGGTGGCCCGATGGGTGGTGTCTGGTCGGTGCTGGATTTCACTTTCCTTTGTTTTCTTTGGTCCTTCCTCGGGTCTCCTGACGGCGGTGTTCAGTTTAGGTGAACGGTATGGGATTTTTTTTAATAGGTTTTTGGTGAACTAACGAATACATACACACTCGCACGCACACTCGCACGCACATACACATACTCACCCACATACAAAAAAAAAAAAAAAGAGCAATGATGATGACATTACCGAAGGAACAATACTGAGCCCTTTTATGAAAAAAAAACCCCACAAAAAAAACGATTCAATACGTATCTTCATATATATCAAAGTGGAACTTATAAATCCAGACCTCTGTGAGTAAAATACATTTGATTTCCATTAATGATTTTCGTGTGATTTTGTTGTCAGCACATTTAACTATGTAAAGAACAAACTGTTAAATCAATAAAAATATTTCATTCATGGAGGGTTCTTGAAAGCATCCCTCCGAGATAAATGAGGGACAAATAGACACCCTAACAAACCTTCCTAAAGTAGAAACTATCTGGCGTAATAGATTATACTTAATCAGAAAACTGACTTTTAAAAAATGTAATATGACATTATCAATAATGACGCTACAACATTGAGTGACTCAATGTAACGCTCCGCTACCACCTGGTGTCCAAAAGCTAGTCTAACATTAAAAGTTGTAAAAAAAATAAAATAATCCTCCTTGGAAAAAAAGTAAGGATTCGAATTAAAATATTAACAAACCACCACATAAATCGTTTATTTTCTGTATACATTTTAAGAAGTTTATTAAAATGTATCAAAATCGTTCTAATTTGTATTCTATTGGACGTTTGATGTCACGTGATGTCGTGACGTCAAGTTGCTTTCTTCCCGCCCCCTCCGCATTTTTCTTTTTCCGCTACTTCTTCGGAAAACGGAAGTGAGGTAATAGTGTTGTTTTTTTTTCTTCACCCCGAGCCGTCTGTCCTCCATGACACTTTGGAAGTGAACTTCAGCGAACTATCTTAAAACTTAACGCAAACACTTTCCTAACACGCTGTCAAACTTCGCTGGGGAAGCCGCCACATACATCAACGACGACGCGCACGCAAGCGGCCGTGTTGGGTACGCGCACGTCGAGCAGCGCGAGGCGAGCGCGGACAGGTAAGAAAAAAAAAACAGATTTCCACACATGCGCGAACACACGCGCACACACACACACACACACAAACACAAACAAAAGTGATTACAGTACATCAAACGCATAGGTGAGCGTACATGACGTAACCGACGAGCACGCTCATTGGCGTCCTTGAATGGCACGCACGAGGGCCAAGAGTGGCGAATGTACACACCCGGGCGGGCGCGCGCGCGTGTGATTGAAGGGTTACGTGCACGAGCATGGCCGCTGTGATTTTTAAGGAGGACAAACTTTTTGTTGTTGTTGTATTTTCCAGATAGCTTAGCAACCAACGTGATTTTGATGGTTGTAAGCTAACATGACGTCATCAACATGAACTCAATGCTCCCTTGTTGTAGCACTATGTAATAGCTGCTGGTTTTCGTCGGGGTCTCCATTTAATAAAATGTCTGTCTGTCTGATGATAGTGACAGATTACATATATTGTCATGGAGTATTCCTAATGTTATGTTGCAAATAATGATTCAACCCCTTTAGTCCAGATAAAACAGTCTACTCTTAGATATTTAAGTAAAACATATATATATATATATATATATATGTATGCAATAATCATTATGAATACTTTGCACAAAGGAGAAAAAAACAGCAAGCGAGCATCAGCTCAGTCTTTTGTGCTATCGAAACAACATTCCCATAGCTTTGAAAACGTTGTGAAGTTATGTGAACTGACTCAAAAAAAAAAAAGATAAAAAAAAAATTGTGTATTTAGATAATGACAATTATAGAAAAAAAATACATTTACTTGTATGCGTTTCTTCAGATTCGACATAATTTTTTGTTTTCATTGCCGTGTGTAGTACAGATATTTGTTTTCAAATATGGGAGTAGAAGTAAAATGTGTCCAGAAAAATACTTAACTTATTCACTGTTATGGACAATGTATTCATCAACTGGAACGCACCCATCTTGGAGTGAATGTTGGTCACCTCGCCATATAAAAAAAGTTTTATTTTGTTTTTTGAAAAAGTGTTTCAGAGTTGTATATCTGTAAACTATATATTGTTTTGCAATGAAAGCCTATCTCAGTCTCGGGTTTAATGTTTTATACTTTGAGGTGCCACAAAAGCAAAAAAATATGGTTCCATCCATCCATTTTACAAAAAAAGATTTTCTCTGCTTTTGGTCATAAACCGGTGTTTTTTGTGAAACCGGCCCATGATCTACTGCTGATTACTAAACAATGGAAAAAAACGAACAAAGTTTTTTTTTCTGGTGAAAAAAAGCAGGTTATGTGCTTAATGCTTATATTGTCACACACATCAAAAAGCTGTGGGTTGCACACTGGCAATATGAGGAACAGTGAATGAGTTAATTTAAGTACAGATACCTAAAAATATACAAATTACTTTCCAACAACTGGTTTTGTGTCTCGTGTGTATGCTCCGACATGTCAAATCAAGTTCTCCTCTCATTCCTCTCGTGCCAACAAAACACAACACAACATGCTCGTGGCGAGAGATGCGTACGGGAGAGAGATGTGTATGAGATGAGGGGGGTGTGGAAAAGAAAGAGAATGAGACGGCTTAGAACGAGAAAGGGTTCAAGAGAAAGAAAAGGGTAGAAAGAAAATGAGAGAGGATTTGAAAGAGAGAGAGAGAATAGAATGAGAGTGGAAAGAGTGAGAATGCAAGAGGAAACGGAGAAAGCAGGAAGATAAGAGCGAGGCGGGTTAAGAGAAATATATGGTACAAGAGAGTTATAATGAGAGAGAGAGAGAGAGAGAGAGAGAGCGACGAAAGAGAGTAAGCAGGGTAAGAGAGAGCGCGCGATGGAGTGACACATCATCAGTTGTGTTTATGGACCCTGGGAACTTTTGGTTGTTGACATGCGACAACCGGAGCAAACATTTCAGTTGTCCACCAGGAGGCGCAGCTGACATGAATGTTAACCCGCTACCTCGCTAACCAGCAACAAAGTATCCTCCATGTTTACATGTGCTGCACAGGAGTAAATATTATGGGATGCATTCTAAGGACATTCTTGTTAAACATTAATGTTGACTGTCTCTGGTCACTTCCTGTTTACTTCCTGAAACAACATGCTGCATTTATACCTGAAGTCCCATAAACTTAGGAATGGAGGTTCAGAGTGTCCCTAATATTTTGTCTAACCCTGATTTTTTTCTTTTTCTGTATTGCATTGCCATGTGTTCCTAATCAACTGACCAGTGTGTTTGTGTGTTTTCAGAGATGTAGTGTGTGTGGCCCATCATGCACCTCTTCCTGCTGCTCATCCTTCACGCCGCAGCAGCCGTCGCACAAGTCGACCCAGGTACACACAACATAGAGAGGGGGGGAGACAGATCAACTTTGAAACAGAGCGAGTGTAGAAAGGGAAGGAAAAGGGTTGGAAAGGAAGAGCGTGAGGGGGGAGAGAGAATGGTGGGGGAGTAAGTGACGGGGGAATGGAGGAGAAAGAGACAGGGAGGAAGATAGAGGGGACTGAAAGAGGGAGCGCAAGGGGGAGGGAGGGGAGGAAGAGATGGGGAAAGAGAAGAGGGGAAGAAAGTGATGAGGCAATGAGAAGAAAGAGGGGATAAGGGAGAGAAAAGGGGAACAGAGGGAGCAAGGATGAGGGAAAGGAAGACACAGAAAGGAAGGGAGGAGAGGGAGAGGGGGGTGAGAGAGGAGAAAAAAGGTGAAAGAGGGAAAGAAAGAAAAGGAAAAGAAAGGAATGAGAGAGGGTAAAACTGACAGAAAGGAAGAAAGAGGGTGAGAGAAAGTTATAGGGGTAAGAGAGAATGAGAGGGGGAATGAGAGAGAACCGGGGGGGGGGGGAGTGAATGAGAGGGAAAACAAGAGAGATTGACACGTGTTGTGTATGTGTGTGTTTCCAGCACACTGTCGCTATGCCCTGGGCATGGAGGATGGGCGGATCAAGGACGATGACATCACAGCTTCCAGCCAATGGCACGAGACCACAGGACCGCAGTACGCCAGGTCAGCATTACTGTCCGAATAACTGAAAGTATGATGGATTAAAGTGTCTTTTTAAGTTGCTGTTGTGTTTGTCGGTCGTTTTCAGGTTGAACCGCAACGACGGCGACGGTGCCTGGTGTCCTGAAGGCCAACTGGAAGCTTCCGACTTTCAGTTCCTTCAGGTTTGACTCCCCTCCTTTCTCCCGCGTCAAAATCCAAGTGCTGCATTCACGTGCACTGGGAAACAAGAAAGATCAACTTTGGAGCTTACTTGCATGTCGTGCATTTAATCACAGCCAGTGATTTTAATTCCCAGTTTTCTTGAATGCGACATAACTTTAATTTTGATTAAGTGATCTCATGCTTGCTTCATGCTAACATGCTTTGTGCTAATATTCTTTATGCTAATATTCTAACATACCCAATACCCACATGCTTCTTACTAAAATGTTCTGTTTGCTAACGTTCTTCGTGCTAATATGCTAACATATCCCATACAAAAATGCTTCATGCTAATATGTTAACAAGTCGTCTGTGCATTCAGGTGGACTTGCATCGTCTGACCTTCCTGACGGTGGTGGCCACTCAGGGACGCTACGCGCGCAACGGCATCGAGTTTGCGCGAGCGTACAGCCTAAACTACAGCAGGGACGGAGTCATATGGAAATCATGGAAGAACCGCCAGGGAAGCACGGTGGGTGTGTGTATGCATGTGTGTAACGAATACAAAAACATTTGTGTGGGTTTAGGAAGCCCAACGACTTCACAGGAAGTGTGAGACGGCATGATAGATGCGAGGAAGGAAAAAGAAACAATCATGCTGCCATGGCTCAAGTCACATGATCGCTACAGGAAGTGATATTGCCACTTCCTGTTAGTCCAGGTTGTGGGCGGAGCCTGACACACTTATTTGTGCGTGCAGGTAATGGATGGCAACAAGAACGCATACGAGCCCATCATCAATGACCTTCACCCTCCGGTGGTGACACGCTGGGTGCGCTTGATTCCTCTCACCGAGCTGTCCACCGTCTGCATGCGGGTGGAGCTGTACGGCTGCCCCTGGGAAGGTAGGCCACGCCCACACGGAGTGTTGTTGCCATTAATGGTTGCTGATATTTACGTATGTCTTCCTCAGATGGTCTGATTTCATACACTGCTCCCGAGGGGCATCTGATGACGCAATCTGGCCTTCCCACTGCCATCCTCAATGACTCCACCTACGACGGCGTCCACCAGAAGAGGCGGGTCAAAACATTCCTGCTTTATATGCTCACATAATATAATGTGCTAATATGCTAGCACACTTAATGCTAATTTTCTATCTAACCATCAACCATGTTAACATACATGGTTGATTTTAAAATGCTAATATGCTTCGTACTAAAACTTGACCATGCTTCTTGCTAGCATGTCATGCTAACATGCTAATGTATTCATGCTATACATCACATGTGTCAAGATCCGGTCCTCGAGGGCCTGAGTCCTGCATGTTTTTGAGGTTTCTTTACTCCAACACACCTGATTCAATGATCAGGATAATTATCAGGCTCCTGCAGAGCTTGCTGATGAGCTTAAATATGAATCAGCTGTTTTGAACGTGGGAAACCCCTAAAACATGCAGGACTCAGACCCTTGAGGGCTGGACTTTGACACCCCTGCTCTATTTGCTTCATTTTGACCAGCTGATGTTTGACAGCCCTGTCACATGCTCCCTGTGACCAAACACTGTCATCCCAACAGGAAGTTGTCCGGCGGTCTGGGCCAATTGACGGACGGTGTGGTAGGGCTGGATGACTTCCTGTTGACACGTCAGTACCATGCGTGGCCAGGGTACGACTACCTAGGCTGGCAGAACGTCTCCATGGGAGCAGAACAGAGCGTGGAGATGGATTTTGTCTTTGACCGACAGAGGAACTTCACCTCAATGAAGGTATACTCTTATTTTGAAAAACCTTCACCTGACTGACTACTTCCTGTATGAATCATTACTCTGATTTGGAAAACCTTCACATTCACCAAATAGTCTACTTCGTGTGTGCAGTATAGCTCTTATTTTGAAATATAAAAAGGAAAGAAAGAAAAAAGGCATTTATTTGATTGTCTACTTCCCGATGTGCATTAATGTACGCTCTTACTGACTCATGTACTGTTTCTTGTTTGCAGTAACTTATTTTTTATATTTAACTTATTTTGAACGTTAAAAACGTTGTTGTTTTTTAAACGTTCCTACTTCCTTAGTGCAGTGTCACTTAGATTCACGTGCGTACCTTTATTTTGAAAACAAATCCTTTATATTTCCTGTGTGCAGCATTATTTCTCTCTTATTTTGAAAACCCCTCCTCTTTGCTTCCTGGCAGGTCCACAGTAACAACATGTTTTCCCGCGGCGTGAAGATCTTCTCGTCTGTGTCGTGCTGGTTCAAGCCCCGCCCCTTGGCCATGTGGGAGGCGGAGCCTGTGGTTTTCCACACGGTTCTGGACGACCGAAACCCGAGCGCTCGCTACGTGACCGTGCCGCTGGAGCGCCGCGCTGCCACCGCACTGCGTTGCCGCTTCGCCTTTGCCGACGCCTGGATGATGTTCAGCGAGGTTTCCTTTCAGTCAGGTAACACATGTTGTGAAGTTAAGTCACAAACACACACATTGTGGTAATTCTTTGTCCCTCATCAGAAGATGCATCGATATCGGTGACTCCACCGTCTATAAGCGATTCCAGCACGGTCCCGTCCTTATCAGGTATGACTAGACAACCCTTTCCTCCATAAAATTCTCTCCGTCGTCGTCTTTGCCGCTCTGCCGTATATTGTTATTTTTTGTCTCCCAACAGTCGCCGATCCGTCTGCCAGCACGGCCCCCGACAACAGCAACGCGCCCGTCCTGATTGGCTGCCTGGTGACCATCATTCTGCTGCTGGTCATCATCATCTTCCTCATCCTGTGGTGTCAATACGTGTGTAAAGTTCTGGAAAAGGTGAGCTGGATAAAGAAATATGGTGTTTATAGAAGTGGAGTAAATATTTACTGTTACGTTTTATTTTTTTGCATCATATATTGATAGCTGTTTTTGTGCACTTTGTGGATTGTTGCATAATAAAATTCAGTCAATTGCACTTGCATTAGTGCACAAGGCAGATCTGACACATTCAATATGGCCGCCGCACTTGCGTATCCTAGTTTATATATGCTTTATGGTCGTTCCCTCCCTGCAGGCTCCCCGCAGGATCTTGGGCGAGGAGGTGACGGTGCGACTGTCATCCTGCAGCGATACCATCATCCTGCAGACCCCACCTGTGCCCCCTCGCTCTGGTAAGCCACTTGGGGGGGGGGGGGGGTTTGGGGTGTCAACTGTATGCTGTGTAAACCCTGCCCACAGTATAGCTCGCAAGATGTGATTGGACCCAAAATTGGTTCTATGGAATATTTTTATTTTTTTACACTTATGACAGCACACAACCATTTCAAGCGCTCTTGATTAATACAGTTCAGCTGTTCTAATCTCGGCCCCTCACGTGTGCTCATGTGTCCTTCTAGGCCTGGCCCAGTCGGACCCCCACTATGAGCGAGTCTTCCTGTTGGATCCTCAGTACCAGAACCCCGAGACGCTCCGAAACAAATTGCCCGAACTCTCGCAGAGCGCCGAAGCCTCAGGTCAGCCATATGCTGCTTCTCTTGACTTTTTCGGCTGTGTTGGGAATCACTCCCCATCTACTATACTGCTAATATGGTGTTAGGCACAAAATGTTCACATTTTTAGTAAGTGGGTTATTCTATTCTATTTACCCACAATGCATCTTTTGGTCTCCAGAAAAGCAATGTATCCACGAAGCATTTGCGCTGATATGGAAAAAGCAACACGTCACAAAATGAATGGACATCTGAACTGTATTTGGGTTTAATCAGATGCACTTTAATTGGTGGCAGGTGCTTGCTGTTAGTTTTAATGTAATTGGTAATCCTGAACGTAGCCACGTCCCTGTTATAAGAGGGTGTGCACACTTGTGCAACCACCTCAAGTCAGATGCTTATTTGTCTTTACTCTCTGTAAAATATTTAATTTTTTTACGGTCACTTTGATGGTGAGAGAGTTTTTTTTAAATTTATCCTGGTCTAATTTGTTTATGTGTACCTGGTTTTTGACTTGTACACATGGCAATAATATTATATTCTTATATCACAAAAACATTTAAACAGCGGTGTGTAGACTTGCGTGCTTCTTGCCCAGTTGAATTTTACTATAAAACCTAACACATTAAAACAAAACATAATTCCAAATTGTATATTTAAACATCATAATATTCAACAAAACATCCAATAGCTTAATGCTAAAATATAATGCAACACACCATTGGCAGGCTAATGGAAATTAGCATAGATGTTAAAGTAATTATAAACCTTTGTATAGTGATTACAGAGTTGAAAATGAGTGAATAATTCCGAACACAGCCTTCTTCGTCTTCCTCTTCTTCTTTTCCCGCCTTTTCCTCTCCAGTCTCCTAACGCTGACTTCCTGTCACATGACCTCAGCCTGCTGCACGCAAAGGTGACACAGTTGAGAAAGAAGGGCTGATGTTAGCATTCAATTCCAATATTAATGCCACTACCGATGTTTTGTGGCGGCAGCATGCGGCGGCGGCTACGCCGAGCCCGACGTGACGCAGTGCACGCCGCACCAGTGTTTCCATAGCAACGCGCCGCACTACGCCGAGACGGACATCGTCCGTTTGCAGGGCGTGACGGGCAGCAACATGTACGCCGTCCCCGCCCTCACCGTTGACTCGCTGACGCGCAAGGACATCTCCGCCTCAGAGTTCCCGCGACAGCAGCTGATCTTCCGCGAGAAGCTCGGCGAGGGACAGTTCGGCGAGGTGCACCTGTGTGAGGCCCAGGGACTGGCCGCCTTTCTCGGCGAGGAGGCGGAAGGGGGCGCGGCCGGGCGGGACAGAAATGGACGCGCCACTTTGGTGGCGGTCAAGCAGTTGCGGGCAGACGCCACCAGCCAGGCCAGGTACGATCGCGGGAACACTTAATTTAATTTGCATTTAACTTTTTTGTACAATACATTTCATCTACCGCCAGTCCAATAAAAAGCGATGTCTTTGGAATTGGAACCCTCGCCTCCTGTTTGCAGGTCAAAACTCCTCAGCACTACCCGCTGAGCCACAGCGGACTTGCAAAAATTGACGTCTTAAGCCGTCAATGGCAGTTAAAATTTGCATTTAATCTTAAAAAACTGTGGTGTTTTTTAATGTTTGTTTTCTATCATTTTTATTTGAACTTTTTTTGAATTAACTAATTTAGGTGAGCATGTAATCATTGACCCTGTCACTTTATGTCGCTGGCATAGATAGATGACCAATAGATAAATCTATTTGTGGAAATTTTTTTAGGAACGACTTCCTGAAGGAGATCAAGATCATGTCGCGGCTGAACGACGCCAACATCATCCGACTGCTGTGCGTGTGCGTGACGTCGGACCCGCTGTGCATGGTGACGGAGTACATGGAGAACGGAGACCTCAACATGTTCCTGTCGCAGCGCGAGATGGAGAGCACGCTCACGCACGCCAACAACATTCCCTCCGTCAGGTGAGCACCGCGCTAGCTAGCGCTGCATTCAATTTGCCGCTTTTTATGTTTGCTGACCCTGGTTAACGATTAGTTTGTTTTAATTATTATGCATAAGCAAATATTAGTAAAACATATTTGGTGATTTCATTATAAGTAAATGACCAATAATAAGATTTTACGCATTTATTTACTTTTAAAAAAATTAAAAATGAGACAGAATTGTTTATTTAAAAGAGAATGCATTATTTTACTGTTGAAATAAACGTTCATTTCAAAAGAATGTTTTATTAAAAAGATGCTTAAATTAATACAATTAAATTCTTTGTGATAAATTAAGAAATAAGGATAGTTTTTTTTTTAATAAAGTATTTTAGTCATACATTTATTATTTTTAAATACTTGATTAATTATTAATTAGACATTCTTCATACATTTTAAAATGAAAATGAGTTTCATCAAAGTAAACACCTAGACATACATTTAAATAAAATTTTGATTTTATTGAATAGATGGTGGGTATGTTTAGAAGTAATACGTTTAAAAGTAACATTCATTGATTAAAAAAAACATTTAAAAAAATATTGTATTGTTTATCATATGCAATTAAATGAAGCAATATTTTAAGATTAAATAATAATAATTACTCAACATTATAGAGCACTTTAAAAACCAAAGGGCTGTAAATAAAGTAAACTCAGATATATAAAAACACAGTTAAAACAATAATTAATAATCAAATAATTTATAAATAAATGAAAAAAGACACATTGAAAAATACCTTTATTAAATAAATGTTTAAAAATATATATTATTATAGACACATGCCCTCACTCCTACAAAGTGGTTCATTAATTATGATTACAATATTTATAAACTGATTGAAAAAAAAATTGTGTTATTATAAAATAAAGTAGTCCACATAGATGACTTTTTTTTAAATGAATGATCCATCTGTCCATTTTCCAACTGAAATGTGTCACCTTTCCCTCCGCGTGGTCCCCGGCAGCATGGCGGACCTGCTGCACATGTCGGTGCAGATCTCGTCGGGCATGAGGTACTTGGCCTCGCTGAACTTCGTGCACCGCGACCTGGCCACCAGGAACTGCCTGCTGGACCGCCGCCTCACCATCAAGATCGCCGACTTCGGGATGAGCCGGAACCTCTACAGCAGCGACTACTACCGCATCCAAGGCCGCGCCGTGCTGCCCATACGCTGGATGGCCTGGGAGAGCATCCTGCTGGTGAGCGCCTCATCATCTCAAACTAGACTGGAAAGAAAAAAAGAACCCAACGGACTTCTGAGACCCTCTTGTGTCCGTGATCCAGGGCAAGTTCACGACCTCCAGCGACGTGTGGGCGTTCGGGGTGACCTTGTGGGAGATCTTCACGTTGTGCAAAGAGCAACCTTACAGCCTGCTGACGGACCAACAGGTCATAGCCAACACTGGAGAGTTCTTCAGGAACCAGGGCAGACAGGTCAGAGCAATCGCACCCCGCACCGTAGATCAACACTCTGAAACCCCTCACAGACAGGCCAGAGCAATTGCAAATGATGCAATAGATTAGTAGTGTAATGTAACCGCACAGATGGAAAATAGCAAATGCACATGATGGAATAGATTAGCAATATAGATCTCACAAATAGGCAAGAGCAATCGCACTAGATAGATCAGTAAGGCAAGTGCAATCGCACACAGTTTAACAGATGAAAGTAAATTCTCAGAACAGGCAAGGACAATCTCACATTAACGAATACATCAGGAAAGTAAAAATTCTGCAAACAGGCAAGAGCAATCGCACATGATAGAATCAACTAATGTAACTCACCTCATAGACAGGCAAGACAAATCATACATGATGGAATAGAGCAGCCAAGTGATGACTTCACAGAGAGGCAAGAGAAATCGTACAATATAAAATAGATCATTAAGGTGGGAGCAATCGCACATGATGGAACAGATCAGAAAAGTAAAAATCATCCAAATCAGCAACGTAAGTCACTTCACAGGTAGGCGAGAGTATTCACAAAAGTTATAATAGAGCAGTAAGGCAAGAGCAATCACACATGATGGAATTGATTAGCACATCTCAGACTCAACAGGTAGTTTGAATGGCAGACACGAGGAAGGGTCTCACACGCGCATACGCGTGTATCTTAACGAAGCCGACCCCTGACCCAAATCCGCTCACGACAGGTGTTCCTGTATGCTCCTCCGCTCTGCCCCCCCTCCCTCTTTGAGCTGATGATGCGTTGCTGGAGGCGGGACATCTCGGACAGACCCTCCTTTGAGGGGCTCTACCAGGCCCTCAGGCCCCACGTCAACCAGTGACCAGGAGGACCTCCCTCAAGGCAAGAGGAGATGAGTGGAAGCAAAGTCTGTGGACAAACATTTCAAACTTGTTCCACTTAATTTCAACAAAACTTTTTTTTAATCACGTTTTATTTTACTTTTGACCCCTTTTTGCCTTTTGGTCTTCAAAACCCATCTTCTCATCCCTGTGGTCCTTCTCATAAAGAAAGCACTGTGTGTGTTTGCGTGCGTGCGTGTATGTAGCTTCCTGTCCGTTAGTATTACTTCCTGATTGTGTTCTAAGCACACTGGAGCTCAGAGGAGGGTCAAAGTTTTAAGTTGTATTTGATTTAATTGTATTACTTTGTTGTTGTCGTCATTGTGTAAACACACACTTTGTAGTAATACATTCCACTTTGTATGTTCTTGCCGTGTCAGATGTACGTAGAACACGTGGCTACGTATGTTTATGTGCTTATCAAATCTGATTGTTCAACCTTTTTATGAGCTAAAAAATCAAAAATTGGTGTGTATTTGTGTCACAAATACACAATAGTGTCGCAAATGTTACGCAAACTCATTCATTAGCTGACAAATTCAACAGTACACTAACATTACGTTGCTCTTCCATTTAGTAGCGCAAAAGCTAGCTGTGGCTAGTGTTTGGCTTATTGGCAATGGCAAATTTTGTGTAACGCTAACTCGTTGTTAGCCTGACTCCGTTACTCTGCACTGGCTAGTGGCTAGCTTCACAACTAGCGTGTTAGCAGTGACAAATTATTTCCCCCCAATTTCCTAGCGTACACAGTAACTCAGGCTAGTGACTAGCTTGATTGCTAGTGTGTTGGCAGCAACATACGCTATCCCACTGTGACTAGCTTCACAGCTAGCTGGTTAACAACGACAAATGCAACGTGACGGGGCTTGTTTGTTCGCCACGACAAATTCAATGTGACGCGAACCTGTTTTTACTTTGTTTCTTAGCGCACACGCTAGCTCAAGCTACTGGCTACCGTCCCAGATAGCTTGTTTGTAATGATAAATTTGAAGTTTGACTTTTTGTCTTCTTTTTGTTAGCGTATAACCAAGTCGCTTTATGACGTGATCATACGCACATCTAGTTTACTAAACCAAAAGTTGTTAGCGATAGCTAACGGCCACTTTAAGCTGAAAGAGTCGACTACTGGAGTTTGTTACCGGAAAAAAATTCTTAGTAGCATCAGCTTTAGCGGCTAAACAGCTGCTAGCTCACATACTAAGTGGCTATATCAGCCTTTTTTGCAGCCTTTTTTCTTTTTTGTCATTGTTTAGTAAATACGTTCAAGCATTCATTTAACATATGAACGTCACAATCATCCTCACGTGGAATTGTTTTTGTTATCTCAGTTTGTTTGCTTTTTTTGCTGTTTTGTTACACTTTTGTCTTATTTTTTACTTGCTTGTGTTTTCAACTGCAGTTTTGGGATGGCACTGGTTCACAAGAACTAGGTTACATTCAAAGCTACGTGCTAAATATCAAGAAGCACGGAAACCACTAGTCAAGTCCATCTCCCAGAATGCTTTGCTTCAGTGAGCCTGTGTAGCTGAGTGAATGCTAACATTGACTGCCTGTCAATTAACACACAGCAATTTTTGTTGTGTTTCCACTATTTAGATCATTTCCTGCTTTATGTTACATGGTCCACACATTTTTTTTGTACATAGAACATTTTTAATATATCGCCACAAGCTTTGTAATCCGCCCTCTTTATTTTCTTCTTGAATAAATGAGTGGCCCCACCCACTGGCAGTTTGCCTCATTTCCTACGCACCCATATTTGGAATCTCTGCTTTACATGTCCTGTTACGAGAAGAGATGCGATGACATTTGATGCCATGATATGAGATGAGGACGTGACATTATGAGATTTTTTGTTGGATTACAATTTGATTTGGTGAGCTGTATGGTTTTATGTTTGTTTGTTTGTTTAGATTTTTTGAGTTTTTTTCGGTTTCCAGATGGGAAGAAGTGTGACATAAGATTTGCAGTACTCTGTAACTCTTGTATGTCATTGGCTGCCTGCTGTTGTGGCTTCGTCGTCTTAAACCTGTTTTTATCGGCTGTCGAGGCTCGTAAGAAGTTTTCCTTGACGTCGTCGCAGCAGCTATTGTCTGATGTTAGCATTCCTTTATGTGCCTGGCACATGGGGGGGGGGGGGGGGGGATATGCACGCTCGCCCGCCGGGCCCCCTCATTACGGCCCTGCACACCTGCTTCTTATTGGACGAGCTACTGAGGCTTTCATGTTCACCAGACGCTCGTTAAACTTTACAGCTTTAAGAGCGCGTGCTGCTAGCGGCTAACGCACAAATGCACCCCGTGAACTGTAAAACGCTAACCGCTATTCGAATGTTTTATGATGATCACGACGGTCTTTTACAGGATTGTTTTTATGTATATAGTGAACTGCCGTTTATCGGGGAAGCATACGTTCCATTTCCACCCACGATTGGTGAAAATCTGCAAATTCCGCAATACAGAGAAAGCATTAAAAAAACAACATTAAGAGTCAAAGCATGCTTGCTTCGGACTGTTTTTCACTCCCAGCTGAAGTTTATCGTCAAACTGACACAAAAAACAGATTAGAATTAAAGACTGTATAGTCAAACGCCTATTTTTATCTTTTGTACCAAACAATTCATGAACAAAGAACTACTAGCTTAATGCTATCATACAATGCAAATCACCATAGACAGGATAACAGAAATTAGCACAAATAATAGGGTAACAATACCTTCAAACAACATTTTATATTGAAACACCAACATTTTAAACCGTGTCATTTCGTAGAAAAAATATATATACTAGCTAAATTCTAACATAATTCAAAACACCATAGAAGGGCTAATGGAAATAAGCTTGTGTGTGTGTACTTGTACATACTACATTGTGAGGACCAACATACGTCTTTAACCAACAGATTGAGGACATTTTTGGCCGGTCCTCACAACTCAAGACTGCTTTTTGAGGGTCAAGACTTGGTTTTAGGTTTGAATTGGGTTATGGTTGAGGTTAGGGTAAGGAATGTGTGTGTATGTGTGTTTAACACGCGGGTGGCTGTTTGTGCATACACGCTTGTGTGTGTGCATTTATGTTTTACAGCGTGCCAGTGGGTGGAAGAAAGTGCTTCAATTTCATCTTTATTTTCAAAGCATCCTGTGCGCACGGCGGGGTGTGTGTATGGGGGGGGGGGGGTGAGGTTCTCCTCGATCCATAAACCCCAGCCTAAAATAAAAGCTACTTGCCTACTTACCTGATCATCAACTTCCATCAGGCAGCTTCACATCCTTCCATTTTTTTTGCTTGTGAAAGCCCGTTAATCATCTTCTCTCCTTGTGCATGCGCACACACCCCACGACAACAACACGTCTTCATCATCATTACCGTCGAGTCACTCCTCACACACCAGGAGGAACAGATAATTAATGCACAGTGTGTGGAAAGTTGGGAATAAAACCTGTTCCACATACCCCCCCCCCCACCCCCCTTAATTTTTACTGCCGCCGCTCCTGCTGCTTGACGCTTTACCTTCATTCCAGCTTCAGTTAGCATCAGTGGCGTGTGCAACATGTGCGACCTCACAGGGCATATAGCAGATGAATTATTTTATACTCTTTTGTTTACACAATTGAGTCTGGCACAATTGCAGTTACTTAGTTATTATTATTCCTTTATTGCGCCTTTCTACCATCACAGTGAACAATTAGCTAGCTAGCTGCTGAAATTACATCTTCCCTAAATGCCACAATTTACAGAACAGCTCACTCTGTCGTTATATTTCCAAGCAAATTGGTGAAGCCGTGGACATCCGCCAGCCAGAAGGTTACTCAGTAGCCTGTTAGCTCGCAAGCTAGTTGGTGGCTAGCACCTCTGGTAGCGTCACAAAAACCCTCGGATAGCCTGCGTGTTTATTTCCAAAGCTCAATGTTGGGTTGTGTAGGCTTAAGAAAGATGCGAGATGAAGTAGTAAACATTTTTCTGGCATGAGTTGTATTTGATTGACAGCTGATCGTGGGTATTTGTCGGCCAGAGGGAGCCCTTGTTGCCCGTTAGCTCGCGAGCTAGCTGGTGGCTAGCACCTCTAGTCGCGCCATGAAAAGCCTCGCATAGCCTGTGATTCGTTCTCGAAACTCAATGTAGGATTTTGTAGGCTTAGGAAAGTTGCAAGATGAAGTAGTTAACAATTTTTGACAAAGAGCCTCATTTTACACACTTGGCAAATTTTTCAGTCATCCAGATTAGGTCGGGTTGTTAACGCTATTGTCTCTGGTGTGTCAAATTCAAAAGCACGCGTTTATTTTAGAGGGACTTTAATCACTTTAAATTGGTGAGTTGTGCATATTTGACTTTTATATTCAATTCAATTATTTAGACAAAGTTATTGTGAATTTTCTTGTCATGGAAGTTGACTTAGCTCCTCCCCTACAGCACGCACTCGCGCACACACACACACGCGCGCGCCTCAGAACTCATGCGAGCTGCATACTCCGGCACAAGACGAAAAACAAGTAGAGGATGAAGTACGTTCCTGTGGGCGTCTTTGTGTTCTTCTGCTCTTCTCTACTGACAGGAAGTGGAAGCGGCGCTCGGCAGAAGCAGCATGCGGCACAGGCGGCTGCGGCAGGGGGGCTGACGCAGGGGTTGACTTGGCGCCACAACGGGCAGGTCTTCAGCATCCTAAGCCGGGGGTCGCGCTACCGGCCGCCCGCCCGGACCAGGAGCTCCTCCAGTAGCAGCGTGCTGCTACTTGGCGGAGGTAACGAGACCTCTGCCGCAGTCCGAGTCGCCCCAAGAGTGCCCGCAGCTAATGGCGGCGCGCAGTTACGAGCTATAGCGCGTCAGCGACCTCCACCAAGAGCAGAACCAAGAGCAGAACCAAGAGCAGAACCAAGAGCAGAACCAAGAGCAGATTCTGGAGAGGACAGGATGGTCGGAGACGACCCATACAACCCGTACAAGGCGTCTAACTACTACCCGTACTACAACTACTATAACTCCTACTATAGACCCAGGCCTTGGACCCGACACTGGCATGGCTACGGAACCAGGTACCACCAGAATGGTGAGAAATGACCTTTTAATATAAAACTAATCATTATGGCTTGAAATGTCGGACCAAATGACTATCCTTGCTGGGGGAAGAGACCTCCAGTCCACTAGGGGGCAGAGTGCAGTTTTTATAGCCATGAACCTGCACATTAAAATATATGTATGTGCTTCTCAGAATTTCATAGCATGTCGATGTGCCCCCAAGTGTCTTTGAGCACGCGTATTTGTGTGCCGCTGCGTGATGATGTCACCGCTCGCAGGTCTTCCCGATCTGGTTCCGGATGCGTACCACATCCAAGTGGGCTCATACATCCACAGACTTCCCATGTACAACCTACGCTGTGCGGCGGAGGAGAACTGCCTCGCCTCGTGAGACGCTACCCATGGCACAAAACACTTTCACTGTCTAAAACTGGCTTGCATCCACAACTTAATCCAGTCTGAATCTGATTTAATCCAGTCTAAAACTATTTTCGTTCCCTTTCATCTCAATTCAAACCCATTAAATGTACTTTAAATTGAAATCTACGTCAATCCAGTCCAAATTTGGCTAAATCCAGTCAAGTCTAACTAAATTCAGCCTCAATATGTTTCATCGTGTCAGAATCAATTTAATCCAGTCTGAATCTACTTTAATCCAGTCTGAAACTGATTTCATTCATTTCCCAATTCCAATCCAAAATCGATTTCAATCTAGTCCGAATCTGATTTAATCCAGTCTAAATCTACTTTAATTGTTTAAACTACTTCAGTCCACTTTAAATCGAGTTAAATTGAATGAAATCTCAATTGTCTGAATCCACTTCAATCCCGTTTTCATTCATTCCTGTCTAAAACTGACACATGTGGTTTTCGTCTTTTTAAATTCACTTTAATCAAGTGTAAATCAATTTAACACAGTATGAACCCACTTTTATCCATCCTAAATATATTTTCTAAATCTGTTTTAATTCTAGATAATCCAGTCCAACAAATCAGCGTTATGTGGTATAAATCAAATTTAATACATTCTAAATCACCTTAATCTGGTATAAATCCACTTGATATCAGTCCAAATCCACTTCAATGTGCTTTGATCCAGTCTGTAGATGAATCCAATTCATTCGACTCTCAAATCGACTTTTATCCACTTGTTCTGATTTGAATCTGAATCCAGTCCAAACCTGCCTCAGTTCACCTCAATCTCGGCCAAATGGACCTTCGTCGATTTTAATGCACTTGGATCCGCTCTCAATCCAGTTGAATGCAACCTATTCCAGTCGTGACGCTCCCACAGGACCGCGTGCTCGCGCCGTCCACATTGTGCGAGTTAGCTAGAAACGTCGAAGCTAACTGCTATCTTGCCTCGTTGTTGTTGTTGTTGTTGAGTTCTGCGAGGTCTGCTGGAGATTACGACGTGAGAGTTCTGCTGAGGTTCCCTCAGCGTGTGAAGAACCAGGGAACCGCCGACTTTCTACCGAGCAAAGCTCCGTACTCCTGGGAGTGGCACAGCTGTCACAAGTAAGGGCCGAGGACGTCGCTGATGTTTGTCAAGCGTCGGGCCTGTCAAACCCTCTCGGACTCTTTTCCTGATTTAAAGGCCTATAAAAATGAAATTGACTTGACTTAACATGCAAGTCCACCAGGAGGCGCTACTACACACCTGTAAGCGTGTCTGCCATTTTTGTAGTGCTATTCGAATGTGTAGCCCTCAATGTAGTCCAGTTTGATGGACTTGAGTCCTGTTAAATCGAGAAATCACGTCCAGTTTGAACTCGTTTAATGCAGTCGAGTCCAATTTAAATTAATCGAGCCCAAAATTGACTTTTACCATCAAGCCAAGTTTAAATTAATCTTTAACTCATTTGCTCCCCAAAACGGTTAAAAACGTTCTATTTTAAATATTGCCATGGTCCCAAAAATGTATTTTTTTCTTCTCTCTTTTTTTATATTTTTATATGCTAGAGCAAACAGAAGGCTTTGATGCAGCCTCTGACCTGAAGAGGACGTCTAAAGCAATAGTAGTTATTACAAAAACGGCCAGGAGGTGGCAGCAGAGTATAAGAGATCAACCAGGCCATGTTGCATCAAGCTCTTTTTGACATTGTTTTCAACAGATTTGTGAATAATGAAGAAACCGAGCTATATTCTAATGCTAATTGCTGCAAAACGGAAACAGATACAAATATTTTTTTTTTCCTGATGAAAGAAAAAACTTGAATCTTTCTTTTGGTAGGTTCCATGTTTTTATAGCAGTAGAACAGAATATTCTGTGGGCCTTGCAAAATCAGTCGAAATCTAGTAAAAGAGCCGGCCGGGAGCAAAGGGGGTTGCTTCAGTTAAAATGGCTGCGAGTCAATGAGTTAATTTGGCTCAGTCCATCTTTACGTAGTGTAGCCTAGTTTAATACAGTCTCGTCTGCTCTAATCTAGTCTAGTCCAGTTTAATCCTGTATAGTTTAATCTAATGCTGTACTTGCTAATCTTGTCCAAATGGATCTAATCTGATCTCTGAGTCCTTCATGAATGCTGCGTTCTGATTGGCTGCGCGTCGCATCAGTCACTTTCACAGCATGGAGGATTTCAGCCTGTACGAGTTGGTGGACGGCGAGACCAGCAAGGCGGTGGCGGAAGGACACAAGGCCAGTTTCTGTCTGGAGGACACTTCCTGTGAGGCGGGATACTACCGGAGATACGCGTGCACCTCCCACACGCAGGTGGACGCGTCGTTTTCGCCTCGTTACGTCTTCGTCTCCAACGTGACGTCTGACGTGCTGTTCCTGCGTGTGCGCGCGCGTGTTCAGGGTTTGAGTCCGGGCTGTTACGACACGTACAACGCCGACATCGACTGTCAGTGGATCGACATCACCGACGTGGCTCCGGGGAAATACAAACTTAAGGTCACTAGCCCAACGCGTGCCAGTAGGAAAACAAGTGCAATTTAATTTTTAATTACATTTTTTTAATCTGGTCTAGACCAGTTTGATCTACTGTCATCCAAATTAATCCAACGTATTATTATTATTATTATTATCTAGTCTAGTCCAGTTTGAATTTGTGTCGTCTTGTCCAGTTTAATCTAGTCTAGACCAGTTTTATCCAGTCTAGTGCAGTTCAATTTAGATCTATTTAAAATAGTCTAGTCCAGTTTCAACTGGTCCAGACCAGATCAATCTAGTGTCCAATTTCGTATATATCCTAGACCAATTTAATTGAGTCTAATATGTCTTAACCCAGTGTAGTCCAGTTAAATATAGTCTAGACCAGGGTTTACCAGTTCCGGTCCTCGAGGTCCAGAGTCCTGCAGGTTTTAGATGTTTCCGCCTACCGACACACCTGATACTAAAGATCAGTATCGTTGATGCTGATGAGCTGATTATATGAATCCGGTGTGCGGAAACATCTAAAACCTGCAGGACGCCGACCAGAAGGGGTGAACCCTGGTCCAGACTGTGTAATCTAGGGCATTGTGGTCAATTTAGTCTAGACCAGTATCAACTAGTTTAGTTTAGTTTGATCTAGTCTAGCGCAATCTATTCTCGTCCAATGAAATTCTGTCTCTAATTTTGAACAATTTAATCTAGTTTTGGTCAACGTTAACAACTAGCCTAATCGAGTTGAATCAGTCTCGTCCAATTTATTTTGATCTCAACTTTATTTACTGTAACACCTTTAAAGACAAACTTGATATTCAGACATCAGAATGATCAAAACGTTGTTTTACAAATTTAAAAGGAAGTCAAAGAGCGTGAATTGTAAAAAAGTAAAAGTCAGTCATATAAAGTACATCAATATTATGCTATCTTTAGCGGTTGACATTAGCAACATGCTACGACGGTTGAGTGTGCTGTTTTTAGTTGTTGTTGTTGTTGTTTTTGGTTGTCAGGTGACCGTCAATCCCAAGAAGAAAATTCAGGAGTCAAACTTTGCCAACAACGTGGTCCAATGTGACGTCCACTACACGGGAAACGCCGCCCACATGTCGGCATGCAAGACCACAACGTAAGAGAGGAATAACACTTCACGTCCAAATCATTTTGATGTAGTTTCAATCTACTGTAGGTCAATTCAATCTCTCGTAGTCTCATTTAATCTAGTCTCGTTTTATGTAGTCGAGTATTTTCTAGACAATTCCAGTTCAGTCTAGTGTAGGCTAGACCAGTTTAGTATAGTCATTGGTCCATTATTTAAAATCTCATTTAATTTAATGTAATACAGTTTAATCGGCTGTAGTCCCGTTTAATCTAGACTAGACAAATTTAATCTGGTGGAGTTTGAAACATTAAATTAACTGCCATACAAATGTAAAAAACAATTAATCTTTTGTTGTTGTTGGTCTTTCAGGAGCTGAGATTCGACCTGGGGCACAAAACATTTTGGATGATTTTCAAACATCGACAGTTGACTTGAAGATTTCATATGAACAACACCAACATGTACTGTATTTAACTTTAATTTGAACTGCCAGCATCAAATAAACTTGACGCCAATATTCACGAGTCCTTGGTTGTGGTGACGTCACCAAAGCGTGTCTGGTT
Organism: Leptonotus elevatus; assembly: GCF_054856555.1. Classification (NCBI taxonomy): domain Eukaryota; kingdom Metazoa; phylum Chordata; class Actinopteri; order Syngnathiformes; family Syngnathidae; genus Leptonotus; species Leptonotus elevatus. The sequence continues at coordinate 2,490,621 of NC_141243.1, read as the reverse complement.
TGCTCCTCGTGACAGTGTTGTTGTTTTCCACATTGACCGCCAGGGGGCGCTGTTGCAACGCTGGTGTTTGTGTGCGAAATGAGTGCAGAAAGCCTTCTCCACAGACAGGCTGTCATTATGTAGTCTATTTATAGTTTCATAAACTTGCATAATTATACTTGCATAATTCTAAAAGTGTAATTATAATCACATAAACTTACAGCGGGACATCAAGTCGACTGTCATGTCGCATCAAACAAGTTAAATTTCACATCATTTACATTAAACTATTGTATGCATTAAACGACCCAACTCTACACTACTTAAAAGAATGAGTCATATTTTTTCCATATTTTAATTGGAATTATTTTTATTCTAAAGGGAATAAACCCGTCTAACGGAATCCCTCCTCGAAGATCGTCAATTCGGACGAAGCTCACGTCCTCGGACCAATCTGCTTACACTACAGTTGTAGCTTTAACATTAGTTAAACCACGACCCAAAGAACTATATTCGATTATTATATGATTTATTTTTAAACATGGATCGATATAAAACATTGTTTTATTGTACTTCCTCTATCGAACAACCACAACAAAACCACGACCCGTCACGTTCTCGTGCAAAGTTACATCAAATTAAACTTTTTACGCCTTGTAAACATGTTTTGAAACAAAAAGAGATTAATTTAATCAAGTTCAATGCTTAAAGGCGCTTGGCAAGTGAAAGTGAGCAGCGTGGGGGGAAAAAGTGGAGAGTGAGCTCTCTTCTTCGGCGCCGCTCTATGAGGACATATGTCAAAGTCTTTGTGCTGCTCGCATCGACGAGTAAAAAAAAAAGAAAAAAAAAGGGAAAAAACCACAACATTTGCATCTAAACCTTCCCGTCAGCCGCTCTGCTCTCTGCAGTCCGCCCGTCCGCCAGGTAATGTATACACTTTAGCATCTGCGCACATTTGAAAAGTGTTCCTTTTTTTCCGACCTCCACTTTCTCCTGTCGCCTCCTTTTCCAGCTGTCCGGCTAGCCATTAGCTAGCAGGCTAATACGTTAGCGTCCCTGGATGCTGATTAGCCTGCTAGCATTGCCAATTAGCCTCAATCGAAGCGATTACAGGAGCACAAGAAACTCACTTTTCAATCACACTAAATACTCAACGAAAAGCTCTCAATGCAAAAAATATGCTCAAAATAGACTTGTAAGTGTAGTTGCATCTCCTAAACAAAATTGTCTTTCAATGTGTTGCACGCGTCTGTCTCTTAAATTTGAATTCTGACCATTTATTTATGATATGCTGAAGAATAACGTGTTTTTCTTTCAATTGAAGACTTTTGTCTGCTATATAATATCACGTATGATGTTTTCAGACTGTCCCTGAAGGCAACACGTCAAGTCCAGTGCTGCCTTGAGGGATAGACCCAAAGAGAAAAAAACAAAAACTCGAAACCTTTCATTTATAGTTTTGTTCTGAACTTTGATGTGTGTGCATAATGGAGGATAATGATGCATTTGAAAGCTACAACCCTAACATTATTTGATTTATTGACTTGGTGGTTGTTTGTGTGGTCCTGGAACAACACATTTAAAAAAAAAACATGTGAACCTGAACGCAACATAACTTTTTACTTTTGCATGCTATCTCAGGGGATTAGCAGACTCCTGGCCACAGATTTGCTAGTGATTAGCTGGGGCATGTGCTTGCTAATCGTGATTAGCATTAAGAAGTTGGATATGCTAGTGACTTTAATTGTACGTTGTTGTGTAATATTGTTGTTCTCATGTTTTTTTCATGTTGTTGTTATCGTGTTACTGTTGTTTAATGTCATGTTTCAAGTCGTTAGGTGTTTGTGGGTAGATAATGAGGTGTGATGTTGGATCATGGTGTGTACGTGTTGTTAGGGTCAGGTTTGAATAATGTGTCGTTATGTTGTATGTTTTCAATGGGTCATATCTTGTGCAGGGTTGGAGGTGATGAGGTGTGAAGATGGAGCTTCCTGAGTATTTGGACTTGGATGAGATCGACTTCTCGGACGACGCTGTGGTCAGTTATACACGCAAAGAACGCACACACCTGCCGCTGTCGTGATGGCGGTATTGGGGTTTTCCGATATTTGGCAGAATAAAATTCAGGGGGAAAAAACGAAAGATTTTTTTGTAGATTTGGAAAGGGCAAATATCAGCTGATTAAATCATCCGGCTGATTAATCAGTAGGAACTGGAACTCATCACCATGTTGTGTTGTTTCAGTATTCCGTCTCGTCTCTGAAGAACATTCCGGAACTGTCCAGACGGAGTGATGTTCAGGCAGAGGAACGAGCTGGTAACGATGCTTAATGTGTTAGCTAACTGGCTAATGCTAACATGCGCTATCTGGATTTAAACTCGGCCTCCTTCTCATCTATCCATATTCCTTCTCCCTTCTCCCTCGCTCTGCTCCTCAGCGCCGGCCATCAACTGGAGTCGCGGCGTGGCGTCCCACGTGGGCGTGGTGGGAATCAAACCCACGGGCGTGACTGAGGCGCACAGTAAGTTCCGTCCCGTGAAGCGAGTGTCTCCTCTCAAGCATCACCCCGAGACCAGAGAGGAGCCTCCGGGCTGGAATGCCAAGGTCCAAGACCAGGAGCGAGGAGCGGGGGACGCCAGGCCGGTCTCTAAGGACCACAAAATACCTTCCAACTCGGCGGGAGGGAAGATGGTGGACGACGCTGGTGCGGGTTCGGGTCAGTGAAATGTCCAAAAGAAATGTTCAATCAAACATTATGTCTAATAAAATTGTGCTAGCTTAATGCTAACATAATGTGAAATGCCTTAAATGGGCTAATAGAAATTAGCATCACATACATCATCATACTGCTAGCTCAGTGCTAATATATAATGCAAAATGCCATAGAGGAGCTAAAAAAAAAAAAAGCATTTATGTTACAACAATAATAAACCTTCAAAAAACTGCTACTTTAACACACGTGAAGCAGCAACACGTTCAAACAGAGCATATATCAGGTAGCTAATTCCGTGTTACAACAGGCGCTAACCACGGGGGCAACCCGGGTGTCTTGGGAGAGCTGGAGCACTACGACCTGGACATGGACGAGATCCTGGACGTGCCGTTCATCAAGTCGTCCGGCCAGCAGACGTCGACGCTGCCGAGGGCCCTCGACAAGCGGACGCTGAGCGCAGGCAACGTGGGCGGGGCCACGCTGGAGAGACAACGGAGGCAAAACAACAAGAACAACAAGGAAGACGACAACGGCAACAGCACGGCAGCGCAGGTACACACGCACACGCACACGCACAAAATCATCTTCTCTTCATCATTTTTTTCTCCATCTCAACTTGTCCTTTTCCTCCTTCTGTTCCTCCTGAAGATGTGCGTCCTGTCCCCTCTGAAGTGGTCGGACCTGAGGAAGTCCAAGTCCCTGGATCCGGACTTGCAGCACCTTCCTCGTTCTCAGTCTTCAGGAGGCTTTCAGCATCATCTGGCGCTCTCCTCGTCCTCTTCGCTGCTCAGCTGCTCCTCGTCGCTCTCCTCCTTCCCTGAGGGAGGTATGTGGTCTAATGATGGATTGTCAAGACACGCCCCTTCATTAACATATCTTCAGTTTTATGACACAAACTATAATAGAGCTTCAATATACAGAGCTGTAATAGATGGACTAGATCACTGATCTGTTTATATTACTGGATAGCCATACACGCCCGTGCAAGCCGTTGAAACCACAGGGCGGCCATCTTACTCCTCCCATTTTGCGGGCAGACTACTGTGGCGGGGTGGTCACTATTTTTTAACAAGTGGACGGGTCCCCTTTTTCTTTTAATACTCAGTTCCTTTGACCCCAATATTAGATTTTGTTGAATTACAGGTATACTTATATACAAGTTTCCTCCTGTAAACATCATTAATCATATCATTTATACATGCATTTAGGGCAAGTTGTAAAATGTCTGAAGTCCTCTTGTTTATGTTTAGCAAATTGAAACCATCATAAATCATGCTGTTTCTACTAAGTACTGTCTCATATTTCCAATTTCGATACTGTAAATGTATAGGATTGTGTACTGAGAAACGTTTCTTGGGAGGAGCAATATGGCGGCCTCGCGGCTTCAAAAGTCTTGGCCTAGCGGCTATCCAGGCATATATACAGATCAGTGGATTACATAGATCTAGAAGATATACAAAAGGCTCTAGAATATGTAAAGAGCTATGCACAGATCTAGAAATATAACTAGATCGAAGAAAAAAAGGGCAATATTAAATTAAAATATTTAATTTAGAGATACATCTGGAAAAGAGATTCAAATGAATATATAGATTTATATAGTAGATTTAGAGTACATATAGATCTGAATTAGAAGCCTCTAGAATAGATAATGTAATAATTACTTACATATTAAATACATGCAAATCAGGTTGATACATATTACAATATAGATTGAGCTAGAATAGATATAGCTATAGAAGTAGTTATTGAGTAAGGATCGAGAAAATAAACTTTTTATACCATACAAACTAACCTGCTAATAATTAATCTGCTAATCAATATGTTCTTGATTGACCCAGACAAGCTGCTGTCAGCCAGGGTGTATCCGGAAGCACAGAACCACAACCAGAACCAGAGGCCGGGCCTGGAGCCACCAGCAGGGGGCGCCAGCGTCTTGTTTCCCCTGCTGGCCAAGCAGGACGCTGCCAAGCCGTGGAGCCCTGCAGGAGGACAACATGGAGGAGGAGGAGGAGGAGGAGGAGGAGGAAGGGGGGGAGGAGCGGAGGTGGACGAGGAAAGCAAGAAGAAGCACAACATCATCAACATCGTCAGGGAAGGTCAAATTTCACTTCTGGTGAGACGCTGGCTTGTCTTTATTTATGCTGGCATGACGCTACGCCGCCGCTAGGGGGTGCTAAAGCCCTGTCAGAAATGTGTGTCGCCCCAGTTAAGCACCTGCAATGTTTTATTTTTAAATATTTTTTATGTATTCAATTAATTTTCAAAATGCGAAGAAGTTCCACAAGTAGCCATTCTGTTCCCGTTCCTGTGTGACGTTTTCCCGTCAGCCTCACCTGGCCGCCGACAACCTTTCGCTGATCCGCGACGAGGTGGGCAACAACCTCCTGCACGTGTCGGCGTCTCAGGGCCACGCCGAGTGTCTCCAGCATCTCACGTCTCTGATGGGAGAGGACGGACTGAACGAACGCAACCAGCAGCAGCTCACGCCCGCCGGGTTCGCCGTCAAGGTCCGTCTGCGCCCGGGGGCGGCCATCTTGTTTTGTCGTCTACAACGTGTTGCGCTTGAATGTGTGTAGAACGGCCACCTGGAGTGCGTGCGTTGGATGGTGAGCGAGACCGAAGCCATCGCCGAGTTGAGCTGCACGAGAGAACATCCTAGCTTGATACACTACGCCGCCCGCTACGGACAGGTGTGACGCACCTCCTGGCGCTCTACTTCCTGGGACCCTCCAAGCCTTACGTGTGTTTGTTTGTGTGTTTAGGAGAAGGTGTTGCTGTGGCTGCTGCAGTTTATGCAGGAACAGGGCATCTCTCTGGATGAGGTGGACCACAACGGCAACACGGGCGTACACGTGGCCGGGCAATATGGACACCTCACGTGTATACAGGTACGCACATATATTCTGGTTACATATTTATTACGTGTATGCAGGTACGAGTATATATATATATATATTAGGGATAGATTATCGGCCTGCCGATATTTCTCAAAATTTTGACGCTAATATTTTCTCTTTTACTGCAAATGAATATCGGCTTCAAATATCGGTTATTGGTCTCCTTGACTACTAATAATATGTATCGGCCTTGAAAAAAACATATCGATTTATCACTAATATATATGGGTGGATCTCGGCAAGCAGGGCCCAGGGGCCCCATTTCTCAAACGTAAGCGTAAATCATGCTTACAAACTTTCCCACGCAAAATGTGGCATTTCTCAATTTGGACTTGAGCTCTGACAAAAAAAATGTATGGTTGCTGCTGCCATCTAGTGGCGGGTGCCTGAAGCACACTGTCATCACAAGACGCCACTGTACATTGCAATTGTGTTTTGTTTTTACAAAGTACGCCAAACACGCTGATCTGAAGTGTGAAGCTGATGTGTGTGCGTGTGTTTAGACGCTGGTGGAGTACGGCTCCAACGTGACGGTGTTGAACCAGCAGGGCGAGCGACCGTCGCAGCTGGCGGAGCGTCAAGGTCACAGCCCCTGCGCTCGCTACCTGGTCGTCGTGGAAACGTGCATGTCCTTAGCGTCGCAGGTCGTCAAGCTGACGAAGCAGCTCACCGAGTCAGTGCGGGGGGGGGAAACAAGACGACAAATATTCAAGTCTCAGCGCGTGAAACTTGTTGAGTAAATGTGTGCGTGTGTGCGTGCGCGTGTGTTGCAGGCAAGCAACTGAGAAAGCAACACTACAGAAACAACTACACAAACTTGATGCTGGCGCGGAGGCGTGGCCTGAGATGATGCTGAGCGTGGAGGGGACTTCGGTGGACAGCGATTGGCTGGTGCGTCAGGAGGCGGGGCTACGGAAAGATACCTGCGATGCCTCCAGGGTCGGGGCGGCGGCTGCGGGGGGGCCGAGCCGAGAGGGCGCCCGTCGCAGCGGCGCGCTGGCGTCGGCGGAAAAGCGCGAGCAGAAACTGGCGCGTCTGAAGCAGATGATGCAACGCTCGCTCAGCGAATCGGATTCCGACGCCCCTCCCAGACCCGATAGGCCCACGCACCTTCCAATCAATGACGAGGAGCCCGCCTCCAAGCACCTCCACCTGGTGATGAGGAAGCACCTCCCCCCGGCTGACAGGAAGCTGATCTCCAAGCCGGTCAACGGCGTGGCCTTCAGTCCCTCCGAGGCGGCGGACTCGACGGGCGACGCGGGCGACGCCCCTGACGCCGCCAGCCCGCCCAAGGCGGCGGCCACCAGCCCCAAGAGCGCACTCAAGTCGCCGTCGTCGCGCAGGAAGACGGCGCACAGCCTCAAGCTCAGGGTCACCTTCAATGAGCACCTGCACCAGGAGGCGGAGCCTAGCAGGGCACCGCCCTCCACCAAGGAGGCCACGCCCACAGCGAGCTCGGAGGCCAAGAGGCCCTTTGGGGCGCTCAGGTCCATCATGGAGACGCTCAGCGGAAACGCAAACAACAACAACAACAACAACAACACGCACAATACGACACACAACCAGCACAAGAACAAGAACAGAAGCACCAATGTGTAAACACGTTCTGTCGCCATGGCAACAACACTTTTTATGATCACATACTTTTATACATGATGTCACCCTTTTTAAACACAACTATTTAAGGCAGGCTGTTAAATTTGGCACTATTGCGAATTTGCAATGTAATACCATTTTAAAACTTTATTTCAACCAGGCTGTCGCTATAGTAACAATCGTCCTACTTTAATCATGATTTTTTTTATTTTACTTTATTTAAACCAGGCTGTTGTTTAACATGTCACCATTCACTTTAATCACAACTACACTTAAATAACACGTCATGTCACGTGTTTGCATGACAACACTAATCATCAGCTAATTTTTTTTTTTACATAGCTTTATTTAAACCAGGCTGCCATTGGACCTGTTGTCACGACAACACTATTCTTGATGTCAACATGTTTTTAAGTCGTTACATGACCTGCCACCATGGCAACACTATTCATGAATTCAACTCACTGTTTTTTAAACAACTTTATTTAAAACAAGCCTGCACCATAGCAAGAATGTCACATTATTAAAAAAAAAAGAAAAAAAAAGTTCCTTTCACCTTTCATGGCAACACATTTAGAAACATCTATTTATACCAAGCAGTTAAGTGACCTGGCACTATGGCAACAACTTTTCTTTTTAAAAATTAAAAAAAAATGTTTTTTCTGGTTGCCAAGCAACAACACTTTGTTCAAAAAAACTGTCATGTTATGTCACTATTGCAACTATTTTGATGTCACGTTTTTGGTATTTTAAAACTAGAGTAGATTCCTGCTTGACCTGTTGCTATGGTAATAACACTTTATTCATTATGTCACTTTTTGTACAACACAAGTATTTTTCCTCACAACTTTATTTAAACAAGACTGTCAATTCCTGTGTCTTCATCCTGCGCCTCCTAGTGGACACCAGACTCCCTACACAGTACAATTGCTTCACAGCCGCCAGTCCGTTAGGGGGCAGCAGTTGGATTCAAATGTGCTCCGCCTAATGGCTCTGCTGACATCGGAGCAATCTGATTGGACGCTTGGAGACATGCGGCAATTAGTGCCACTGATGCTAATGGCTCGTTAGTGACATGACAAAATGAACAGATGTCACGAATGTGTTTTTCTTCAATTCATCAAAATGACAAAAATGAAGAGGCAAATTATGAAATAACGCAACAAATGTTAGCACTTTTTTTTCTTACTAAAAACACATTAAAGGTTTAATTCTATTTCTCATGACTTGTGCTCTTTTATTTCAGATTGTTTGATGCCAAGCTGGCAGCTAGCCACGTTAGCATGTTACCTGTATTGGTTTTACGCTGGTAAGTAGTTGGCATTTGGCTTGTGTGGCACACTCATATTATGTAAATTAGCATTTAGTAGACTGTAATAGCTATGTAACGTTTACCCCGCAATTTCCCCAGTTTTTAGGCTAGCGTTTATTTAGCCTGTGGAACTGTTAATGTTTATAACTTACATTAGTATGTAGCATTTAGCTAGTGATTCTGAATGTTTAGCTTGTGTGACAAATGCCTAGCAATAAGTGACTGTTTATCTTTTCGTGTTAGCATTTAGCCTGTGGGACTCACTTTGCTTAGTGTGTTAGTACGTGTGTGTGGCTACCAGTATTTAGCTTATATTTAGCAATTTGCCAGTGTGACTAGGCAAAGTAGGGCCCAGGGGCCACATCTGGCCCACCCACAGTCTCTGACCGGTCCTCACAGTGACCATGAAGTCAAAGTAAAATAAAAACTATGCGTTGCTTTTATTTTAAAATTTTTGCCAGTATAAGCAAGCTAGTGAGCTGGACTTGTCTATAAATTCCCACGTATCTATTTGTGAGTCCTGACTACGAACAGCTAATTTGAGTTGGCGGTTAGTGCACAAAATTATTGTCCTAATTTTTATAGTGTAAACACATCATTTTAATGGCCGCTTTTTATTTTATTTAAATTGTGTATTTCCTCATTATGACAATACATACCATATCGACACGTGGAGCAATTTATTGAATCAAGACGTGTGCGTTTTCCAAATACGTTAATAAATAATACATTAATTAATAAATAAATTCATATAATACAATAATATATTTTATAAATTAGGCCTTTACAAAATCATTGTACACCCCTGCTTTAGGTGGAATTAATTAGCAAGTAGCATTTATGTGAGTCTAGCTTATCGTAGCGTATAGCATCTTTTACCGTTTGGCTTATTAGCATGTGACCTGGAAATGGTACTAAGCAACAGCTGTTTTCCTATTGTGTTAGTTTAGCTTGCTATCATTTAGCTCAAGTGTTTAGGTTAGCATTTAGCCTGTGTAACTGCCAGTTTTAGTTCCTGCTAGCGTGTAGCCTTTAACTGGATACATGGTCTCTTAAGTGCTGTCCAATCGATGAGGTTGAATTTATCACTTTGACTTGTGCGTCCCCCCTTTGTGCCCCCACAGGTGTCTATGTCCAAAACTAGCATCTTGTTTTTGTCCCCTCCTGCTAAAGCTCGTTTGGCTAATTGTCACGTTTTATATTCGCGCGTGATGGAGGGCGCTATTAGGCAGGCACCCATTAGGGCCCCCGTGGGAGTGGGGGGGGGCATTCAGGGGCCGGCATCAAAGGCCAATTTGCCAGGCAGACATCATCAATTGAGCCAGCTAAGTGGACCTTTTTGACGTCTGTTAAACAAGCGCAGAGCTCAATCCGCTTGGAGCATCAATCTCTCTAGCTCGCAGCTTTTAGCGGCTTAGCAAACGTCTCGGTGGACTTTTCAAAGATTTGTGACGGTGAAAACATTTTTCACTTTGAACACAAAAAAGATTTGAGTTCAGTTTTCACTTTATGATGCAGCAGCAGGGCCTAGCTTGATAATCGTTGGCCAGCGGCTAAAAGATGACAACGATGACTCATCACCACACGACTGCAACGTCAATAAAGCCTCGCCCAGCATGCTTATGTCACAAACATTAGAATCAAGTCAAAATATGTAACAAGTTGACCAGCCTGGGAACAAAACAACATGCTAATGTGGCTAACTGCTATGCAGACAGCATGATATGCTAACAATGCTAACAAGCCAGACGTCTCCAAAGTTTGCTGCACTGTTTTCACTGGCTTGCTGTGTGTTAAAAAAAAATGCATGAAAAAACAGGGGAAAAGATGAAATAATGAAAAACATTTTATTTACAAGGTTAAAAAAATCTTGTCAAAATTAAAATGGAAAAGAAATGGTAAATGGTACCACACATATTTTTAACATAAAAACTAAAAATTGTCCAAAATTTTAAAACTGTAAAAAAAATTTTTTTTTTAAAGGGGATCGCTATTAAGGTTAATGTTGCAAGATGTAAATTTTTCTTAATCAGAAAAGTTGAATATTTCAAATATATTTTTCTTTATTTAAATACATTTTGAACACAGATTACACACTAAAAGCTTTTGCCTTTGCTTGTGTGTAGTGCAGGCTCCCCCCCCCCCCCCACTCAAATACATTTAAGAACTTAACATTTAGTGAATTTTAGCATGTTTTGTGATCAGTGATCACAACATGAAGTTGGCCTCCCCATCTTTCCTTCCATTTTGTTTGTTTTCCCCCTTTGTGGAAAAAGTTTGGACGTCCCGGCGCTAAGCACCGCTAGTGACACATGCTAAGTGCTAACGGGGGTTTACTCAGGTGCTAAATTGCAACTTGTTTTTTGGACAACACTTGAGGTTTTGATGTCGGCGGCTGGAATGTTGCTAATTGGTTGCGTGTTCAGTGAGGAGGCGGGACTTAAGTTGACAAGCGGGTGAGGAAGGGGGGCAGACAGGAGGGTGGGGTGGGGGGCATATATAGATTTTCCCGTCAGTTGTTTTTTTGTATTTATGTGCTGCTGTTAGCCAGTCAATCACATTTAATTGACAGCTCTGCGCTGGGGGGCCAAGCTGGGATGACAGGACTTTAATGCCAGAAGGCGGGGGGGGGGGGGGGGGGGCTGAGCGGGGATGGGGGCGTGGGGGGCCGCCGCCGTCAACAGCATTAATTGATGTAACCGCGGCCATGATGGATGCTAATCAAAACAACCTTTCAAGAAAAAGTCGTTAACGAAACGCAAAATGGCTGCCGGATACCAGCAGGGGGCGGCATCCTAATGCGTATCTGTTCCCGGGCGGCAGCCGTTGGGGATGGGGTCTGTGGGGTGTCGCGTCACGCGGTCGATTGCGGTTGACGGCGAGCATGAGAACACCTTGTTAGCGTGTTTGTTCGCCGCTCCCGAAGGACGCCGCTAAACTACGCTAAGATACACTCATTCTCGCCACATCGACCCCCTCAACTCAGCGTTAAGCTAGTGGAAAACGTCAGAAGGGCTAAATGTTTTTTTTATTTTTTATTTTTATGCCCATGTTAGCAGTATGGTGCTAATGTTTACCAATACAAATCAAACATGCTAACATTGGCTACACAATGGTCTGTGGCTAAATGCTAAGATAAGTTAAAACTGGGCCATATTGGTGTTAACATAAAACACTGGTTTCCCTGCTAAATGTTAACATAAGCTAAATATTCGTGAGCCACGAGCTAAATGCTAACACAAGTTTAACACTTGTAATGACATAGGGTAGATAATAGATGCTACCATAAGAAAAACATTTGTCAGCCAAACAAGCTAAAAGCTAATAATATAAATGTAACGTTGGTAACTAGATCCTAAATGCTAACATGAAGTGAGAGTCCCTGGCTAACGCTAACAAAAGGCTTAACGGTTGGGAGCCACTTCAGATCAATTCAATAGCTCGATAAATGTTGGCGCCTGGTGTCACACATTGCCAGCTGCGATGGATGTTTTGAGAGACAAAAATTTTTTTTACGAGATCACCATAATCTTCAAATTTGTGAAACATGAAAACAAATGGAAATGTTGCATTTATTTTCCAGTCAGATAGAGCCTGATGATGTAAGAGCTACCCGTGCTAGCTAAATGCTAACATAAGCTCCACATTTGGGCACCATGCAAGCTAAATGGTATTAAAAGCTCAACTTTAGGAACCCCATGATAGCATAAAGTAATGCTAGCTTAGCTATGAAACCACCACAAAGACATTGTTAGCTTAAAAGTTTTAATTTTCAACTTTAATAACCAAAATTCCGCAAAAACAAAACAAATAAAATTCATCTTCTGCCAAGTAATATTTAGATGCTATGCCACCTAGCATTAGCGTGCTCACCTCGTGGGACAGAAGGGGCACGAGTTGTTGCCACTGGACTGGATCCATACGCGGATGCAGTCCCTGTGGATGGCGTGAGCACAGGAGAACGGGTGCCGGCTTTCCAGGTCCACAGCCATCTGGCACATCAGGCACAGTTTCGGCGGTGGCGGCCTGTGCGCGTCGCCCCGTGCCAGTACCAGGCCCACCTGATCGCCAACCTGCTCCACCGACATGCCCGCCAGGGTTCCGCGGGCGCTTTTCACCTGCTGCAGCAGATGCGTCAGCTGCCCCCTGGTGCATTGTGGGAAGCGCACCCCCAGCTTGTCCAAGACCTTGTCCAGGGGGCCGGAAGAGGCGGCGGCCGGTGGTGACGGAACGACCGGGTAGGCGGGTGGCGTCGGCGAGTGGCTGAGAGGCGGGGTCGATCTGGCGTGGGGCGGCGGGTGGCGCTGCGGGTACATTGGGGGCGGAGCGTAGTGGCGCTGTGGGGATGGAGGCATGCGGTGCTGGGGCGGCGGCATAGGAACGAGTGATTTCATCATCTGTCTGAACTTCAGCTCGGCCTGGAGGAAGAAAAAAAAACACCCGTTAATGTAGAGTTTCATCTCGATTGGCTGCAGTCGGTGGGGTGTGCGTGGTGGTACCGTGGGTATGTATGGCAGTGCGGGCACGTTGATGCGTGGCAGGGACTCCAACTCGTGTCCTTGATGCAACTGTGCAAGGACCTCCTCGAATCGCTTCTCCAGCTCTGCCTGGTTCCTTCGCACCGCCGCCTCCTTGGTCGCCCAGCTCGCCTTCTCCTGGTGATGGGCGGGCCGCAGTGACAACACATACTCGGACACCTGGAACGGATGCAGCATGTAGCATTTAGCAGCTGTCGAGTAGTGTTACGCGTATGTTAGCATGTAGCATTTAGCCACTGCCTCCCAGTGTTAAGCGTATGGTGACATGTTGCACGTGGCCAATGCCAGCCAGTATCTTGCCCATGTTAGCATTTAGCCCATGATGGTCTGCCAGTACCTCTTTGAGCCAAGCCTTTATGCGCTCCATGGCGACGTCTCGCTGCGCCTCCACGGCACTGAGCTGGTCTTGCAAGGCGAGGATCTCGGCATCTTTGGCCTCCTGCCTTACTCTCTCCATCTCTTCCTTCAGAGTGTCCATCTCCTTCTGGCTGGATCGCTGATCCTCATCCTGCTCACGCGCTAGCTCAGTTATCTTATCGGCACTCTCCTGCAACTCCTTGGTCAGCCTGTGGGCAGCAAAGGCTCATCACTGTGGCAAACGGCTGTCATTTTAGCGGCTAGCTAACACCAGCGGTTCTCAGTATTAAGATTGTTTAGTAGGTGTTATCATTTAACAGTGACCCACAATCATTTGTTAGCATTCAAAAGCAAGGGTCTTGTATGGGGTATATGCCACGGAGGAGGCGGGACTTCCGACTTCCTGGTTTTCACACATCAGCTTTGTTTCCGTTTCCTGTTTGCGACGTGTGGGCGGGAGTGCGCGGTGTGTGTGTGTGTGTGTGGGGGGGGGGGGGGGGTGTTGGAACGCAGCGGCCATCAGTGGCCGGAAACTACGCTGATGTGTGAAACCCGGAAGTCGAAAGACCGTGGCATCTACTCCCATAAGCTTAGCACGTACCTGTTCCTGTCGTCCTCTGCACGGCTTTTCTCGGCACAGACTTCCATCTTCTTGGACAGGAAGTTCTTGCGCGTGCTTTTGGAGTTGTTAAGCTGCAGCTTCACTCGCAGCGTGTCCAGCTTGTCCAGCTGAACCTGCGCCAACAAAGACTAGCTTGTTTTAGCATGTTATGACTCCCAGTATTTTGCTACTGATAGCGCATAGCCAGTGACTCGTATATAGCATTTAGCTTGTTTAGCTCTGTGTTCTTACAATTGCATGTAGCATTGAATTAGCGACACTCAGTTTACGGCATGTTCGCATTAAGTCTGCATGGATTTGGATCCCAGCGCTGGAGGTAGCATTAGCATTTTAGCTGGTGACTGCCAGTGCTTGGTTTATATTAGCATGTTCGCCGTTGACCTGATGCTGACGGATGGTATCGGCCTTCTTCTTTTGCATCTCGGCTGTCGACTTTTGTCGCTCGGCATCCTCGCGTTGCCGCTGCTTGACCAGGTTATTGTGCTCCTCCGCTAGTGGTATGCCACACTCCAACATGGTAACCAGCTGCTCCTCCCAGTCTGCTTCCACGTTAACGCCGGCGTCGGTCGTGGTGATGGCATCTGACGCCACGGCATCTGTCTGCACAGACTTCTCATGGCCGATGATATCTGTTGTGAGAGAGTGTGTTTGCATTTAGTCAGTCATGACCAGTCTGGAGACTGCCTTGCAGGTTTGCACCCCTGATCGTGTGTGTTTAATGTGATAAGTTATTATGTTAAAACACAAGTTTGATTTCCGGTTCAGTCTTCGTTGTGTCTTATAAATCAAAGTTAGTAGCTAGATAACAATATTGTAATAATAATATACCTACATAAGACTACGCCAGTGACCTGAACCGGAAGGAATTGCTTTGTTTTAATGTGAAAACTTCAATGAAACTTAACTTGTCCCTCTAGTGTGGCAGCAATACGTTTCCGTGCAAAAAAATTACTATGCCCTGAATGCGTTTTAAATTATAGTCCGTTTATAATTTTTTTGATAGACATATTTACATGAAAACTGTGTGCACGTTACCTGCCATGGTTTCATTCTCGAACGACACCAGCTTCTCGACTGTTTCCATGTTAGCATTCATGCTAACAGTGCGAAACCAAAGCAATCTTTTGCTTTCCTGGACCGGATAGAACCGTTTTCCTCATGCTCATAATGAACTATAACAACATGGACTGATTAGTTCTTTTAAAAAAAACAACGTTTTAACTTTTAATGTTAAATAAGTTTGTCAATGAAGTCTCATTAAAAACGTATGCGCTTCCCGACTAGCCAAGTCACTTCCTGTCACATGACCACACTGGGCACCCCACATGACTCCTCCGCCCCGCCCCTCCCGCTTGTCAGTTACTCCGCCGCGGAGGTTAGCTCCTGGCTGTAGCCGTAGCCGTCATCGTGAGTTCTACGTTAGTTAGCTCAAAGCAAACCCCCCTTCGGGAACCACGTACGCAGGCAATGGCGGCCACAGCCAGGGACCCTGCGCCGAACTACAGTGACTTCCAGGAGGTGGAGAACGCTGAGGACCTGTTCCAGGAGCTGGCGGTCGGCCCTCGCGAGGTGAGTCGGGATTGGAGAGGGCTGGGCTTGGCTGTGTTGTCAAGCTAGCACGCGGACGGAGGAGGGGGACCTTTAAAAACAATTCTTAATTTGCTCCTTTGGTAGAATACGACTATTTGTCAACAAAAAGCTGTTCAAAAAACGGTTTAATAATAAATAATGTGTCGTGACTTTAATGTGTCTACGGAAGCCGTCGAGGATGTCCTGTTTTGACGCGAGCAAACAAGACTGATTAGGTGCGCGCGCATATCGGTGGCCGTGCGTCAGGTGACAGTCACGCAGGTGAGAATGGGACGTTCACTGACAATAGGGAAACACAGGAATTCCCTGTGGCTACTTGGGTGTGTTTAGTTATCTTTTACACAGATTTTTTGTTGGTTTGGTGGGTTGGATCAATTTGACTGACTATTCTGCCAAAGTTCAGAGGTCATCAGGTGTCTCATGAGAAATCCAATTTCACTTGAGTGGTACAAATAATGCTGTATCTCAATGTTTATCAATGGCAGCAACGTATATTGACGGGCAAAAAAAAATCAAATGTTCTTCCACGAGATGACAGAAGGTATACACCGCTAACCTCTTTGTCCACTTTTTGTAACATTTTTCTTTGGTCAATAAAGATTGCGAAACACTGGTTTGGATTGACAGTTCACTCCTTTGTTTCACTTTTTTGTCCAGTCAGCAGTTGAAATTCTTCCCTGCTCATGTTTGTCTTCCTGTTTTGTGTGTTTGTGCTGAATCAGGAGTGAGGAAGCTCCTGGTTGTCATTTTCTTCAATTGAAATGTGTTGTTATTGTAGGGCGCCTTCACCGACTGCATCACAAATGTTTACGCCATTGTTCTTTTTAATGGGTTTGTGCGGTGTTCACGAAGGTTTGAATAAAGAGTTGCACACCGTCGAGTGTTGTGCCACAACATGCTGGGCATCGCTGAGTTCTACTAGAAGAGATGCAGCGCAATCACAGAAGAGGCAAAGAAGGTCCCTAACTAGTAACGCTTGTTCTTCTTACAGAGGATAGCAGACCTGTGAGCGTTTTTGTATGTCTTGCCACTCTGTATGGGTAAAGTAGGAGATGTTTTAAAGATACGCTTTTTACTTTTTACTTGTTTTTTTGGGGGGCTCAATCTTTTATTTCTTATGCGATCTATTTGGTGTATTACGAAAAACTAATCAAAACTACTTGCTTTTTACTGAATATTTACTGTAGGTATTATTTGGAGAACTACTTTTTACTTGTAATTGAGCCATATTCGTAAGTAGGAGTACTTTTACTTGAGTAGAATGACTACCCGTACCGGTTGTTGAGTATTAACAATAGCCTACTGTAACATCAAAGTTATTTTCAATTAGCATTCAGCTAGCAGGCCATTTTGCTGTTTAAATATTAAATTTTCTTCATTCATATGCCAATGGTGTTTTGCATATTTATGTTAGCATTAAGCTCAGACTTTTATAAAACCAAATAATATGGTTTGGTTGAAGCTTTTGCTTTCTAAATATGAAATGGTAAATTCTCGTTTGTGCTCTGCTTAGTTTGTATGTGATCCCCTAAAAGGATACCATACTTCCTATGCTAATTTGTGTTAGCCGCCTATGACCTTTCCCATTATCTGTTAGCATTAAGCTACCTGATATTGTTGGGTTGATCATTTTGTTGTGTTTAGATACATGTTTGTTTTTATTATTATTTTTAAGCGTGTGGAAAAGACTAAAACTATAAAGAAAAGTCCGTTCTTTTTATGTGGTCTCTCTCTGTTTGGATCATAACATCCATGAGAAACGGGGGTTCCTTTTTTTTGGGTTATTTTCAAACTTGTTTTGCCTGTCAAAGTGATATCAAAGGAAGCGTTTGAGCGCGAAAAGACACGGTCGGCCGGCACCTCACTTGTGTCAATATTGAAAGGCGTAACCGCCGTGTGGCCGTTCCACGTGCCGGCAGAGCCAAGACACGCCTCCGGTGCTTTGGACGAGCGTCGACCACGTGTTGAGCTCGTTTCTCGGTGTGACGCCATTTCTGTTTGTCCCACTGCAGGAAGTTGACCAAAGCAGCGGGAGGGCCAACGGCCCCAAGCAGGACTTTGACCATGACGCAGACGACCTGTTTGCAGGTAAGCGCTCGCTCCATGACGTCATAAAGCATGCAAGGACTTGTCAGTTGTAATAATTCCGTGACCAAGCCTGTAACTATTTATTTGTATATCAATTTAATATTATTAAATTTAATTATTTAATTATTTAAAATTATTAAATAAATTAAAAAAATACTGATATTTTTTTTGTTGCTGGTTTTTAATGATCTAAATAAAAAAATATCACTCTATTGCATAAAAATATACTAACAAAAAATAAGACAAAGTAAATGAGAATGTATGTTACTGTGAAGGGATGTGCAATTCATCGAAATTTAATTACAATTTTAATTATTACACTCCACAATTACAAAACCAGCATAGTTGTTAAAAAAAGATTATTAATGCAAATTTTTGAGTTGTTGAAATTTTAAAATAACTAAGTTAATAAAATTAGTTAATTATAGTGTTTGAAAGAATTTAATTTGCCTTAATATTTTTTAATTAGTTTTTTTTACATTTAAACATTTTCTTGTTTTGTACCAAAAATCCCATAATCGAGTAGCCGTATGTCCTGCAGTATTTGTGTGTTGAAATCAAAATTAAAGAATGGGCGTGGCCTAGTTAGTGACTGCCAGTTGGTGCTGTTGCTTTTTACAAATGTGTTCATTTTGTATTTGCCTGTTATTGCCATTCAATAAATGGCTTAAAGGGCATCGGCAAATGTGGCTGTCCTTGCCCACATGTGAGGGCATTGCAGTGCCTGAGTTGCATAAAAATTGTACGTAAATAAACGAATGACAACGCTAGAAGATGAAATGCAAATAGCTTTACCATAAAAGTTAAACATAACTTTATACTTCACTGTATCATGCACAATTTCAACATTTCATTCAGTGATACTTTCCTCTACCACAAGAGGGCGCCTGCTTACCACATTCAAACAACACTACAAAATGGCTGAAGAAATGATTCCCAACACGGCCGTCGTCTCTGGAACGAGCCAGCCTCCATTTTGTCTTCCGTGTGTGCGTGTGTCATAGAAGCCACAGAGGAGGTGTCGCTGGACAGTCCGGAGAGAGACGTGCTGTTGTCGGACGGCCCCTCGCCCGCCATCACCCCCATCACGCCGCCCAGCTCCGCCATCACGCCACGCTTAGGACACGCCCACGACGACATGTTTACGCACACTTCCTTCGATGAGGTAAACGTCCGCCAACAAACAAGCGGACACATGTAACAATGTTGCATGTTGCGTTTTGCTTTTGTTCAGCTCGAAGAAGAGTCCAGCGACACGTTGGACGTTCTCATCTCTGTGTCGGACCCCGAAAAAGTCGGTGAGTCCTTCCTCTTCACTCATCGTCCTCAACTCAAAGCGCGCCACGCGATCCGCGTGGCCGCCATTTCTCGTCATCGCGTGACCACATTTTGTTTGTTCCCAGGCGACGGCATGAACGCGTACATGGCCTACAAGGTCACCACCAAAGTGTCGGCGGCGGCGGCGTTGTTCAGGCTCACCGAGTTCTCGGTCAAGCGCCGCTTCAGCGACTTCCTGGGCCTTCACGGGAAGCTGGCGTCCAAATACATGCACGTGGGCTACATCGTGCCGCCCGCGCCCGAGAAGAGCATCGTGGGTACGTTGCTGCGGCAGCACAAACGCAGCTTCTTCACAGTTCACATATATTGATGTCTTCTTAACTCATTTGCTCCCAAAAATGTATAAACAAGTTCTATTTTAAATATTGCCATGGTCCCAAAAACAGATTTATACGTTTAAAAAAATAAATAAATGTTTTTTTGATGCAGCCTTTGACCCGAAGAGGTCGCTTAAAGCAATGGTAGTTATTACAAAAACGGCCAGCAGGTGGTAGCAGAGTAGAAGAGATCAACCTGGGCCGTGTTGCAAAAGAGCTGATTTACCCACAGTTCTAAACAGATTTGTGAATAATGATGAACCTTAGGTATATTCCAATGCTAATCGCTTCAAAACGTAAACAGATAGAAATATACTTTTTTTGCCTGATGAAAGAAGAGACTCTAATCTTTCTTTTGGTAGCTTCCATGTTTTTATAGCAATAGAACACAATATTCTGTGGGTCTTGCAAAATCAGTCAAAATCCAGTAAAACAGACTGAAGCGAAGGGGCTTGCTTCAGTGAAAATGGCTGCGAGTGAATGAGTTAAAACAGGGGTTAGGGTTAGTCCTTTTTTTCAGTTTTTCAGGAAATACTAAAAATGTAACCATTCGCATCAAGAGGAGTTGATTTAGGCAAAAAAAAAAAAAGCAAAAAAATGACATCATTTTTAGGAGGGTGACGATATGATACATTTGCGTGTAGGAATGACCAAGGTGAAGGTCGGGAAGGAGGACCAATCGTCAAACGAGTTTGTGGAGAAGAGAAGGTTGGCCTTGGAGAGGTACGATGATGTCACCTCTTTGATGTTGAAACATCATGAAACATTACCGCTTTTGTCCATTGGGCGGCGCCATAATCAACATCAACTGAAAGCTCCTTCGTGTTGCTTTAACGAGATGAACGAGTGTTACCGTTGATTTCACATTCTCAAATATTTGACGTAGAGATAATGGAGGGTTTTCAGGGCCGATACCGATTATTATTATTATTATTATTATTATTATTATTATTATTAAGGACTACTAAAAGGGAAAATATTGGCAAAAAATACAAACCCCAAATCTTTTTTGTAAGCATATGTTATTGAACAACGTTTAGGGTTCGTAAAATATTGGAGTTAAAAAAAATAAAATCTTAGTCAATATACATCAAATCTAATAAAAGTTCAGGAATCTTCCAAAGGCAGTCTTCAAATGTTAAATAAAAACTTAAGCAAATAGCTCCCAATTATTTGCTACAGTAAATAAAAAAATGTATATATATATATATCAGAAGTATTAAAAATGTACTCCATCTAGTTTTAATTTCAAAGAAAGACAGAAAGTGCGGAGAGTTCCCAGGGTCAGAGGCATCCATGAAAATATAAATAATTAGTCGGCCCAAGCGATAATCGGTCCATCTCTAATTTGATGAGCAATTGTTGCCTCTTTGATTTCACATTTTGGAATTTGTGTTCACCTCTCGTCTTAAGTCTTATCTCTTTGAGTTCACATTCTTCACCTGACGAGTTGGTGTTGCCTCATCCGACGTCACATGTTCTTCCCGCCGCGTCTTCTGATGACGTCACATGCTCTGAACAACCTCTTTGATGTCGTGGCGCAGGTACCTGATGCGCACGGTGCAGCATCCCGTCCTGCTCAAGGATCCCGACCTCGTGCAATTCCTGGAGAGTCCCGAGGTAAACAAACAAACAAACAAACAAACGTCTCGCACCCCCACACCCTGTGGTACCCTCTGGGAGCAGGCTGGCGAGCGCGGGGGCGTGGCCTACGAAATAAATGGCGGTCTGTCAGCGACTTAACAGATGAATTGTGGGACGCTTGAGTGAGCGCGGCGTCCCGTCCGGCCCACTTAATGATACACAACCAGGAGGGGGGCTATAAATGAAAAGCACCCCGTGGTCCCTAACCCCCCCACCCCCCCACCCCGCCTCCCTTCATTTAGCCTCAACAAGGACCCCCGAGACCACGCCTCCGCTTAAATGGCTTTGAGGGGGGGTTGGGGTGCGACCAACCACGTGCGAAAGTAAACTTTTCCGAAATGAAGAAAAATGAGCTCTCACGCCGGCGCTCGGATTTAATCTGGAATGCGGACGACGTTCCAATCGCTTTGAGGGAGGTTGCGCGGAATGACGGGAATTAAAGCGGGGGAGGGCGAGACGGCGACAAAGCGATTGTGTCCAACGCGAGACGGCGGCGGCTAATTAAACGGGGAGAAACAAACGTCACAAGTCATTTTGTGTCATCAAACACGACGCCAGCTTCTTCCATTGGGGGGCGCCGTCACGCCACCACGTTAGCTTAGCATCAGTTGTATGCTTTCAGCTCACCACACACACAGACACACACACCCCCCCACACACACACACACACACACACAGACGTCCCCACGGAGTCACAACAGAAGAGACGGAATTTATCCGCTTGTGCTTTTAACACAGAACTCAGAAAAGACGGTATATTGATTTCACACAGACATGATATCTTGCAGTTGGATAATTAGATGACACCAGCATCTGGTGTGGCATATATTCAAAGGTGGCAAATCCAGGTGCAGAAAGTAAAAACCCTGCCAAGGTTTGCCTTTAGCCCCAGGTGCTAGCTAGCTAGCTCTCTAGCTAGCTCCCATGGTGCTTGTTTACCTTCTACACAGAACTCAACAAAGTCAGAATTTGCTGTGGCTGATCACTTTAACACAGAGCCACAGAAAAATAGTTAGGTGGTCTTGTGTGATGTATGTCAAATAAATCTGGTGAATTAGTGAAGCCAGCATTTGAAATTTGAAACCATCGCAGGATGTAATCGATGCCAGATTATTGTGGGGTTTTTTTTGCCTCAAGTATCGGAGGCTGGTATCGACACCCTCCGTGAGAACCCGATACCTTACAATTCGGCCCTGGCATTTTGACCCAACCTGGCCCAGAGGAAAAAAAAGATAAATAGAACTTTGTCTTTTGCCCATTAAAAAAGGAAAACATTCAACTCAAAATCTCAAATTTAGCTGTTTGGATTATAGGAAGACAATTTAAAGCCATTAATGAATGTCTTGTTATTTTACACCTGAACCATGTAAAAATAAGAATGCACTTAAAAAGTTGTTCCTAAATCCTACACGACTATATTAGACATTTTGAATAGATTTTTTTAAATTTCATGATAAAAGCGCTTCACAAAATACACTCTAAAAACAGTTGGGTCAAAAATGGACCAATCCGCGACTTGAGACTCGATTTGAGTCAAGTTTGCGTCAAGAAATGAGTCTTTCAGCATAAAACAAGTCATAATTATTGGGCAGATCCTTTAATTGGGTGAAAAAATGGCGTCATTTTGAAAGAAAGTTGGGTTGGTCCATCATTGGGTTACTTTTGACCCAAATGCGACGTGATTTTTCCGATCCGTTGCTCCACTAATCCCTCATCATTACCTCTGCCTTTGGCTTCTCGCTATTATTCCCTCGCCCCTCTTCAACACCCCTGGTACCGTTCACGCTGAACCGCAACGCAGCGAAAAAAGGGTGTCTTTGGTGAGTTGTGTGCGCGTGCGTGTGATTCCAGTTGCCGCGGGCCGTCAACACGCAAGCTCTGAGCAGCGCGGGCCTCCTCAGGATGGTCAACAAGGCGGCCGACGCCGTCAACAAGATGACCATCAAGATGAACGAGTCGGATGCCGTGAGTTGCCCGAGGGGGGGGGGGGGGGGGGGGGGGTCGGGTGCGAGGGGGGGCGGGGGGGTGTAATCTTGTTACCGTGATGGACGGCTTCATGTGTGTGTTTTTGTGTGTGTCAGTGGTTCGAGGAGAAACAACAACATTTTGACAATCTCGACGTACAACTGAGGAAACTTCACGCCAGCGTCGAGTCGCTTGTGTGTCACAGGAAAGGTACGCAAGTAGCGCGAGCGGGTTGCGTGTGTAAATGTGGACGTGTGCGCGCGTGCGTTTACATCCATGACATCATGAAATAGTGCAGCACGTCTTGTCGTCAGCTCAGTGTGTGTGTGTGTGTGTGTGTGTGTGTGTGTGTGTGTGTGTGTGTGTGTGTGTGTGTGTGTGTGTGTGTGTGTGTGTGTGTGTGTGTGCGCGTGTGTGTGTGCGTGCGCGTGTGTGTGTGCGCGCGCGCACGGGCAGAGTTGTCCCAGAACACGGCGCAGTTCGCCAAGTCGGCGGCCATGTTGGGCAACAGCGAGGACCACACGGCGCTGTCGCGAGCCTTGTCTCAGCTGGCCGAGGTGGAGGAGAAGCTGGAGCAGCAGTACCAGCAGCAGGCCAACGCCGACTTCTACTTGCTGGCCGAGCTCCTCGGCGACTACGTGCGCCTCCTCGCCGCCGTCAAGGTGGAAATAATTCCATTAAGTTTTCCAAAATTTCAACATCATTTCTTCATTTAATCATTTATTTATTTATTTTTATTTAAAAAAAAATGAAGTGTAATAAGTTTCCAGTGTTTTTTTATAAAGTGGAAATTTAAAGGTGCATTGTGCCATCTAATAAAAGGGTCATGTTAAAGCTTTTTTTTTTTTACATTATGCATGCGCCACCAATGCCCAGATGAGTACGAAGAGCCCTGACTGTTTTACTCTGACTGCACCGATCAGCTTTTATCTTCCTTCCCTTTTGTAGTAGAGCGCGGACCCTGCACCCGCCGCAGTTTCTTTTGGGGGAGGGTAGGGCGGAGTTTTTCTTACCTCATCTCTGTGGCTGTCGCTTTAACGTCGCGCACGTACTCGCACACGCACCGTGAACGAGCCTGACACAGATGCTGCAGTGACGCTTTGGGCCAGAGGTGGCAGTCGCGAGTAAAAAAAAATGTGACAAACTGCACAAAGATCCTTTAAATAAATCCATAAATAAAGTATATAATAAAGGTAATCGGCCCGGCTGATAATCGGTCTCTCCCTGTACACGCGTCGGCTTCTTGATGTGAACGGGATACTTGACTCGTTGAGCCATTTTAGCAGTAAAATGTTCATATTTGGTCCAGAATGAATTTGATAACGTCATTATTTTTCTTGTACAATTAATACCTTTTAAAAACAAATTTTTCCACTTGCTGTCGACTGAAGATGACATCACCTGTGCTGAGGAAGTAGGTAACGACCAATCATGGCTCACCTGTTTTCTGGGTTTGGTCAACAAACTGAGCCATGATTGGTCGTTACCTACTTCCTCAGCACAGGTGATGTCATCTTCAGTCGACAGCAAGTGGAAAATTAGTTTTTAAAGGTATTAATTCTACATGGAAAATAATGAAGTTATCAAATTCATTCCGGACAAAATATGAACTTTTTACTGCTCTATGGGTCGGTAACCCCCCCCCACCACACACACACACACACACACACTCACCCGTCTTTTCCAGTAGCGCTCGCTGCTTGGCCGGCACGTTGTGGCACAATGTGGTACTACACTGACAGCCCAGAATTCCGACTTGTCAAAAACATCGAAACACGATGGTTGCTTTTAATGCGGGAACGATGAGGCGCGCTGTAGCCAGGCGGTTCGCTGCATGCCGAGTGTGCTACACGTCTGACCATGTGACGTGTGCGTGTGCAGGGTGTGTTTGAGCAGCGCGTGAAGACCTGGCAGAAGTGGCAGGACACGCAACTTCTCCTGCAGAAGAAACGAGAGGCTGAAGTCAAACTGCAGTTTTCGAACAAGCCCGACAAATTGCAGCAGGCCAAAGAAGACATCAAAGAGGTAAAAAAAAAAAAAGTAGCACACGGCGTCAAAGAGGCAACGCAAATGTGTCGTATTGTTAATGCGTGACATCAGAGGGTAACACTAACTCAGCACGTGATGTAAGAGCTATTTAAAGTCACTTATGGCATTGTTAATTTTTGTATAAGTCTAAGCTGTTTTTAAAAAAAAGACGCTGGTAACATAAGCTCATCACGTTGTAACATCAAAGAGGTGGCATGAGCAGCATCCAAAAGCCAACACTAGCGCTGGAAAAAACATGTAGCATCACAGAGGTAGTAACACGAGCCTGTCACATTATTAAAACATGTTACATCAAAGAGGAAGCATTAGCTCATAACGTTGTTAGGAGATGTAACATCAAAGAGGTAACACTTTTCACGTGAACACGTGACATCAAAGAGGCAACACTAGCTTATCACATTGTTGTATGTTTTACATCAAAGAGGCTAATCTAACTTGTATTGTTAGAACATGTTACATTTAGAAAAATTAAAAAAAAAAAACATGTTACATCAAAGAGGTAATACTCGTTACGATGGTGACGCTAGCTTATGAGGTGAGACAAGTCACATCAATGAGGTAACGCCAGTGTATCACATTATTAAAACATTTTACATCAAAGAGGAAGCATTAGCTCATAACGTTGTTAGGAGATGTAACATCAAAGAGGTTACACTAGCTTATCACATTGTTGTATGTTTTACATCAAAGAGGCTAATCTAACTTGTATTGTTAGAACGTGTTACATTTAGAAAAAGAAAAACAAAGAACATGTTACATCAAAGAGGTAATACTCGTTACGATGGTGACGCAAGCTTATGAGGTGAGACAAGTCACATCAATGAGGTAACGCCAGTGTATCACATTATTAAAACATTTTACATCAAAGAGGAAGCATTAGCTCATAACGTTGTTAGGAGATGTAACATCAAAGAGGTAACACTTATCACGTGAACACGTGACATCAAAGAGGCAACACTAGCTTATCACATTGTTGTATGTTTTACATCAAAGAGGCTAATCTAACTTGTATTGTTAGAACGTGTTACATTTGGAAAAAGAAAAAAAAGAACATGTTACATCAAAGAGGTAATACTCGTTACGATGGTGACGCTAGCTTACGAGGTGAGACAAGTCACATCAATGAGGTAACGCCAGTGTATCACATTATTAAAACATTTTACATCAAAGAGGAAGCATTAGCTCATAACGTTGTTAGGAGATGTAACATCAAAGAGGTAACACTTATCACGTGAACACGTGACATCAAAGAGGCAACACTAGCTTATCACATTGTTGTATGTTTTACATCAAAGAGGCTAATCTAACTTGTATTGTTAGAACGTGTTACATTTGGAAAAAGAAAAAAAAGAACATGTTACATCAAAGAGGTAATACTCGTTACGATGGTGACGCTAGCTTACGAGGTGAGACAAGTCACATCAATGAGGTAACGCCAGTGTATCACATTATTAAAACATTTTACATCAAAGAGGAAGCATTAGCTCATAACGTTGTTAGGAGATGTAACATCAAAGAGGTAACACTTATCACGTGAACACGTGACATCAAAGAGGCTACACTAGCTTATCACATTGTTGTATGTTTTACATCAAAGAGGCTAATCTAACTTGTATTGTTAGAACGTGTTACATTTAGAAAAATAAAAACAAAGAACATGTTACATCAAAGGTAATACTCGTTACGATGGTGACGCTAGCTTATGAGGTGAGACAAGGCACATCAATGAGGTAACGCCAGTGTATCACATTAAAACATTTAACATCAAAGAATTAACACTGGCTAATCACATTGGTACTTTTTATATCAAAGACGCTAAGTTAACTTGTACTGTTAGAACATGTTACACCAAAGAGGTAACACCGGTGTCCCAAATGTGAGGCTATCTTATGACACTTTTAGAACACGTTACATTGAAGAGGTGAGACGAGTCGCATCAATGAGGTAACGCTAAAGTATCACATTGTTAGAACATGTCACATCAAAGAGGTAACAATAGTGCTACAATGAGGCGGCACTATCGTATGACACTGTAAGAACATGTCGTATCGAAGGGGTGAGACACAACATCAAAGAGGCAACACTGGCTTGTCATTGTTAGAACACGTTGCATCAAAAAGGTAGCGCTAGCTCTCAACCTTGTTTGATGAGATCAAAGGGGTTTGAACATGTGACATCCAAGAGGTAAACACTGCTATCGCATTAACATCCGGCAGCAAAGAGGTAACGCTGGTGATGTGAGTGAGATCAGAGGTCACACAATTGTATCCCATTGTTGGAACATTTGATATCAAAGAGGATAAACGAGCTCGTCCTATTGCTAGAGCATGTTGCATCAAAGATGTAGCACGAGCAACATCAAAGAGGCAAAGCTACTCGATGCCATGAAATTATTGCTGACTTCATTGTCTGCGTGTTAAAAACAACAACAACAACATAGCGGGGGGAGCACGAGCCCCGCCCCTCCCCTCCCAGACCCGTCCGCCTGGCACGTCCAGTGGAAAATAAAACAAACGCACCTTTGCTACTCACTCAAGTGAAAAGTTTTTGCTTTTGCGGCTGAGGAATTTTACCAGGCGAAGAAGAAGAAAAAATACTTTTATTAGCCCGTCAGCCCACAAATTCAGCCTGCGAGCCGTCTGTCAGAAAGCACACGCACTGTCGGGGGTCCGCTGTTAGTGGAGGAGCCGGGGGGGCGAGGGGGGGGGCTTTAGATGGTGTTGCTGTCAAAAGTCAACGTTTGTCAGTAGAGTTACAACAAGCCTTTATTTACTACGCATGTACACGCCTCGTGCAACCGCACAGCACACGCACCGGAACGCGCACACGCGTACGTTCGTTTCCTCTCGTAAAAAAAAAATGTCACGAATTGTGATGGGCTAATTGTCCACCTTACGTGAACACGAACATGACAAAGTAAAAAGAAGAAGAAAAATGTGTTTTTAGATTATTGCTGGGGCAAAAACAAAAGTGGACAAATGTATTATTTTTAAACGCTTTTAATTTATCGTTAACATAACGCAATTGCCCAAGTCATTTTTTTCAACTTTTGCCTCAAGTATATTGCTATTTTACAATGAGATCAAAATGGCTTTGGCAATTATGTTATTAGGCTAACGATGTGGTAATATTCATATTTTTAAGTTTGTGTATGCAGCCACAATGCCCCCTGGGGGCCATGCATGAAAATGACATCTGCTACTCTTTCTTTAAATAAAAACAAAAAAAACATAACAATATCACAGATAGAATTTGCAACTGACCTCATTGTGACCCAATGAATGAAAACATTATTCATTATTTTTACTTTCAGCAATTTTTGAGGCACTGATAATGATTATATATATATTGTTTTTTTTTGCTTGAATTTTTTTTCCCCATCATGCCTCGCTTCACCAGGAAATTGAAGAGGTAGGACTCTAAGCTCCGCCCACATGGTGCTCGTATTTTTAGCATAGTTTTTCTCTTTTTCATCATTTTCTTGTCACATTTGCATCATATGTGCTCTCATTTTTAATAATTTTTTGGTCTCATCTCACATGGTTTAACTCACATTTTTATCATTTATATCTGGTTATCGTTTTTTATATTTAAATCAAAATGTCATAATTTTTATGTTTTCAGAGTTACAATTATTTATTTTTATGTTATCAGTTTCATATTTCTGTCTCATTTTTATCATTTTGAAGTCCCGTTGTAGTATTTATTGCATCTAAATTTGTCATCTCCATCATATTTGCCTTATTTTTATATTATTGTAAAATCACATTTTCATATTTTGACTTTCATCATATTTTTCTCCTACTTGTCGTTTTCTGTCATCAGTCATGTTTTTAAATGACTTTTATTTCCATCATATTCTTTAAAATCTCTTGTCATATTTTTTATCATAATTTCATACTTTCATGCCATTTTCATCATTTTTTTTATATCATTGTTCTTTTGTAAATTATATTTTAAACATTTGTCATATTAAATGTTATATTTTAATCACTTTAACATTGCAATTTTTATCAGTACTGTTTAAAAAAAATTATCATTTGATCTTTTGCGTCATTTTCCGCACTTGCTGCTTGGAAAAAGAAAACATTTCTGAGTTTGATAGTGAAACAAATGATATATTGTGCATAACATTATTCTAATATTTCTAATATTTTTGATATCGAAAGTATTTGTGAGGTTTCTTCTGTATGTTTTACTTCGTGAAGTTTGTTTCGTGTTTACTGGAACGATCACAACAAAACATTTGACAATTCAGCTCGGAACACGTGATTTGCTATATTCATATTTATCTAATAATAGTTAGTATTTTTTTGCCCTGAGTAAAGATGATTTTTTTTGTGTGTGTCATGTGACACATGACAACCGACAATTTGTACATACATGCGCTTCTTCACATCATTTTACAAATACTAATTAATAAGAGATCACACGCTGTCCATTGACTTTTTTTGGGATGTTCAGGTGGTTCTTTATGTGTTTTTCCACCTAAATATCAAAATGGGTGGCCTTTAATTGTCAGAGGCGCACCTGTCCAATAAGAAGCTCACTCAAGTTAAATACAACTAAACTGTACTCAAGCAGCGATTCTTTCCTCTGCCACCGGAGGGAGCCGGCGTCTCGCTACGGGCCTCAAGGGCCATCTTGGTACAAATGATGCTAACGGCGCTAACGTCCCTGTGTTGCAGTTGGAGGGCAGGGTGCAGCAGGGGGAGCGAGACTTTGAGCAGATTTCCAGAGTCATCCGCCGGGAAGTGAGTCGCTTCGAGGTGAGCCCGCCGGCGAACAACATGGCCGCCTGCGCCACGCCCACTTGTAGCGTTTGTAACCAACCTTGTGGTCGTTTGCGTCATCGCAGAAGGATCGCGTCAACGACTTCAAGAGCATTATCACCAAATACTTGGAAGCCCTCGCGCTCACGCAACAACAGGTAACACAAATTTTGCATTGTAACACGCATATTACGAATCTTATGCTTTTGTATATGAACATGTTTTGTAACAGAATTACTTATTACGCTAATCCAGTGGGAAACAATGATTACCTTTTTATATCAAAAATATATACCAACTTGTTTTAGTCGACTTTTGTCAATAAAATATTGTATATATAAATTTTTGTATCTACAGATTTTCTGTCTAAAAAAATATATTTTGAAGCACTTTTTTTATTAAAAAAATGCATTGAATGCTTTTTATTACACTTTCAGAGCTGCATAAATTGATCTAAACATGTTTTAGTACACTATTAGGACCAATACTGCCAAAATACATTAGTTTTTTGTGTTTTTACTATATTTTTTATATTAGTTTTTTTATTTTCACTTTCAGTCATTTATTTATTTAGTCACTTATTTATTTTTAATTTTGGCAGTTTTGGACCATACGGCCAGGACGAAATGTTATTCAAATGAGGGGGCGGTCCTAAGCGTTATTAAAAAAGTAAAAACTAATTTATTTATTTGTGTGTGTGTGTGTGTATATATATATATATATATATATATATATAATTATTTCCATTTATAGTTTTTATTTATTTATTTAATTTTCAAATTATATTTTTTATATCCATTTTTATTTTCGCTTTTAGTCATTTATTTATTTGGAATTTTGGCCGTTTTGGACCATACTGCCAGGATGAAATGTTATTCAAATGAGGGGGGCGGTCCTAAGCGTGTCTTGGGTTGGGCTCCGCCATTGCAAACTGCCTTTCATTGGTCGAGTGAGCGGCGAACAAGGACACGCTTAGGACCGCCCCCTCATTTGAATAACATTTTGTTATTCAACAGATTATTTATTTCAGTTTATTGTCAGAGAATATGTATTGAAGCATCTTTTAATAATTTTTGTCCACAAAATATTTACAGATTTTTACTATAATATTTAAACTCTGTCATTGCACTTCAGCTGTAATTATAGATTCAAACCTGTTTTTAACAGTATTATTTGTTAAAATATCTGTCAAATACTTAAAAACATCATCATACGTATACAGTCTACTGTATGCGCATGAAGCTTTAAAATATATATACTGTAAATAATAAAAATACTTGGTCACTACTTTGCCGTTTTCACCTGAACATGCATGTAGACATAAATAAATGATAAATGCCAGAAAGCACAACGGATAACATTACATATTTGCCTAAAATATATTGAAACTATTCACTTTGCATTTTTACCATTTCATATCGCTTGTAACTGTATAATAATAATATTTCTTTCTGTGTTTGTGAACAGCTGATAAAGTACTGGGAAGCGTTCTTACCCGAGGCCAAGGCCATCTCATAGAGCACCCACAATGCACCTGGCCTCCGTGTTCCCACGCTAACCGGGAGCTAACATGCTCATCAAACACTGTCGGAACTCTTACTCCTCCTCTTTTTCTTCTTCCTCACCTGATCGGGGCGCTGATTCGTCCCCCCCCCCACGACACTTGAACGACAATGTCCACTTTGTGTTTGCGTGAATTCAGAATCTTTGTCAACTTTTCTTTTTTTCGCCAAACTTTTCTGTCGTGTTCAGCGACGAGGTTCAAAGTAAGGCCATGTTAACTAAAAAGACAGAGTTTATAATACAACAATTGAGATACAACAACTTTGAATATAATAACAAATCAGGTAAATTTCTTGCAAACCAACTTCAACGTAATCGGGAAAAATCGCTTATAACGGCTATTAAAGGTACAACTGGTGAATGTACACAATCACCAGAAGAAATTAATCAAATTTTTTATAATTATTATCACAATTTATACTCAGAAACTAATAAACCTAACCCAGAGCATATTGAGGCATTCCTCAGTAGCTTAAGTATACCTCAGGTAACTACTGAATATAAAGATATGTTAGATGCACCACTTACTATAAACGAGTTGTACAGTGCTCTAGATAGTATGCCAAATGGCAAAGCACCCGGCCCTGATGGTTATCCGGCTATATTTCTAAAGCACTTCTGGTCAATGCTTGCTCCACTATTCTTAAGAGTAGTAACAGAAATTAAAACTAATGGTCACATACGCCCACACATGAATACAGCAGCAATTAAACTTTTATTAAAGCCAGAAAAAGACCCCACCCTTCCATCAAGTTACCGTCCGATTTCACTAATTAACACTGATATTAAAATTATCACTAAGGCTTTTACATCTAGATTAGAAACAGTAATCCCGACAATCATTCATAGCGACCAAACAGGCTTTATTAAAGAGCGTCACTCTACTAATAATATTAGAAGGCTCTTTAACCTTATTAGTATGTCACAGCGGCATGATAAAAAGGCAGTTATTATATCATTGGATGCAGAAAAAGCTTTTGATAAAGTTAACTGGTCCTTCCTCTTTGCTGTTTTAAATAAATTTGGCTTTGGGAAGTCATTTATTCACTGGGTGTCAGTATTATATGATTCTCCTAAAGCTACTGTTACTACTAATGGGATTATATCTAAGAGTTTTACTCTACAGAGAGGCACAAGACAGGGATGCCCACTGTCGCCTTTATTATTTGCAATATTTATTGAACCGCTTGCATTAGCCATACGCCAGGAAAGAATGATTCAAGGAATTCACTCTGGGGTAACAGAACATAAAATTAATCTATATGCCGATGATATTTTACTTTATTTAGAAAAGCCTGCTATTTCATTAGGGGAAGTATTTAACTTAATAACTAAATTCTCACAGTTATCAGACTATTCTATTAACTGGACAAAATCAACACTTCTACCTATTACAGAAAATTCATGGAACCCTGCAAGCCAGGACCCATACTACTCATTTCCTATAGGTAATTTAAAATACTTAGGCATAAAAATCTCACCTAAATTAACTGATTTAGTTCATTTAAATTTCACTCCACTTCTGGATAGCATTTATAGTGACTTGGAGCGCTGGAATAATCTTCCTATTTCTCTAATAGGACGAATAGCCACTATTAAAATGAAAGTTTTACCCAAAATAAACTATTTTTTCTCAATGATTCCATTTAAACCTACGGCTAACTGGTTCCAGTTGTTGGACTCAGCCGTTACAAAATTTTACTGGAAAAAAAAAAAAGCAAAGATTAGTCTATCTACTCTTCAGAAAAATAAATCCAAAGGAGGTCTAGAGGCACCAAATTTTATGCACTATTATATAGCCAACCAGCTACAATATATTATTTTATGGGCACAACCCAATAGAGATACTAACTGTTGGCTGGAACTAGAACAGAAGGATTGTAATAACCTCAGACTCCTAGATTTACTCTTTATTACAACATCGATTAAGCGCCATAACTGCTTTAAAAATCCAATGATTTCCGCCACCCTGACTGCCTGGTGGAAGGCACTAGAAATGACAAAAGCCAAAGTGGAGCCCAGCGGGCTTTCTCCCCTATGGCATAACCCCGACTTTCAAATTAACAACCAATCGTTTTATTTGAATGTGTGGGAGCAGAAAGGAATTACACATCTCCACCATCTCTTCTCAGATAATATGTTTATATCATATACATCCTTGCTCCAAAAATATAAAATAAAAAACGGAAACTTTTTACATTATTTGCAAGTTAAAAGTATGATAAAGAAACAAATTCCAACACTCCAGGGTACGCTCCAACCGCCTGTTTTAGCTAAAGATATTACCAAGCTTTCTCCAACAACAACAAAAAAACTCTCAAAAATATATAAGTTACTTTCATATACTGATAAAACGTCTTTACCCATCTCAAAATGGGAAACAGACTTGTCTATAGCTCCGGAATCTGTCTTTTGGATTCAAGTTTCTGAAAATGTTTTTAAAATGACAAAACACACAAATTTACAACTTATCCAATATAAAATTATTCACAGAACATACATTACTCAATATATGATGAAGAAAATGGGACTCTCAGACTCCGACATTTGTCTCCAGTGTTTACAAAACACTACAGACACTTATTTTCATGCTTTATGGTTATGTACTCCGGTTATGTGTTTCTGGACTAAAGTCTTAGAAAAACTTTCCGCTGTCTTGGACTGTAGGATACCGTTCTCTCCAAACTTGTGTTTGCTAGGTGACTTAACAACAATTGACTTACCACATAAACAATTTCAATCTATACTTGTAGCCCTTACTATCGCAAAAAAAACAATTCTTGTTAACTGGAAAAATAAACAAACTTTGAATATCGACCAATGGTCTAACCTCCTCATAAATCATATTTTAATGGAAAAAATATCTGCCTCAAATAAAAACCAAATGTCAAAATTTAAAGAAACATGGTCTACGTATATAGAATTTTTTAACCTAAACTTGGATTTTAATTCTGCCTGTTAGCGAGAGCCACAGCAGCGTTATAACTGGCATTGATGTTTCTGTATTAGGCAATTTGTAACTAATGGTTGTGTTTCCATAGTCAGGAACCCGGCTGCTGCCAGCGGGATCGAGCGGATTCACCTCCGATGGGCACCAGGGGTTGATATTCGGATTCACGGCATGCCAGTGGGTTAATTCTGTGGGTGCTGTCCCCCCTGGCGGGGAGTGGGCGGGTCTCCCCCTCTGTTGGCTGCTGGGTGGCGGCTGCGTCTTGGCCGTTCCCTGGGTCTCTTGGGGGGTGCTGCGTTGCGGGGCTTTCCCTGGTGTTGGGGGCGGCGCCGTTCCGGCGCGGTCCGTCGCTCTGGGCCCGGCGACGCGGTTCGGGGCCTGTGGGCCGCCGGGGTGCCCGGTGGTTCCCTCTCCCCTCCCCCTTCCTCCCCCTTGCTGCCTCTCCCTCCTCGCCTCTCCCCGCCCGTCCTCCGCCTCCCTGTCCCCTCTCCCTCGTCGCCCTTCCTCCTCCTCTCCCCCTCTCCTTGCGTCCCTGCCGCTGCCCCCTGCCCTTCTTGTCGTCCCCTTCCCTCCTCCCTTCCCCTTCCCCGGTACGCCTTCCTTCCCCTCCCCTGGGCCGGGGGCTCCATCCATGGCCCGGGTCTCGGTGCTATGGGGGCCGGCGGGGGTGGCTGGGGTTTGGTGTCGTGCCCGCCCCGCTCCGGTGGGCGTCCTGACACCTCGGGCGGGACCCAGTATCCGGGGGGCGAGCCCTATCGCCCCGCCGGACGGGTCCCATATGCCCGCCGGGGTCCTGGTGGGGTGGGTGGGGGCTTGGTGGGCCGGTGCGCCTCCTGCCCCCGCCCGGTTGGGGGGGGCCCCGCTGGTCACACCTCTTAACTCACTACACTAGGTTTGCACAATACACTTTTATAGACATATAGGGCACATAACACACTTTGGGGGGTGGGGTAGGGTGGAAACACCGTCTTCACCCTACAACTCCCCTCCAATTTTAATACACCACACAACTTGTGGGTGGGGGGGGGGCTTGGGGGCTTGTGGGGGTGCCATCGGTTGGGGGCCGCAGTATAGAGCAGTGCTGCGGTCCCCTGTCCGTGTCGCCACCCGCCCCCCCCCCCCCCCGCCCTATCTATTTTTTTTAATGCACCACATACACTCAGCAACATGCTTGGGTGGCGGGTGGATCGGAGCGTGGGAATATCATTTCCATCGGCTCCGGTTCACCTGCTCCTAATTTTAATGCACCACACACACACACTTGTATATACACTGGGTGGGGTCACATTCACGGTTTAGGGGTAGAGTTCGCCAGTCCGCGAGCTGGCGGACTCAGTAACAGGGGTTAATTTTCACAAAGAACGCTGGGGTGACGACCGGGGCCTTCCCCCGCTGGGCCTGGGGTTCGGGGGTGTCGGCCGCCCTCCGGTGCCCCCATCTCCCCCTTCTGCCCCCGGTGTTCCGTCCTTCCACACGGCGGGGGGTGGGGTGGGCGCGGCTGCCCTCTCCGCTCCGCTGTCCGGCCCCTCTTCGGCGCCGGTGCCTGGGTGCGGGTGGTCCCCGGGGGCTGGGGGTCGGGGGTTGGGGGGCTGCCGGTTGGTCGGGGTGGGGTCGGGGGGGGGGGGGGCGGCTTTGTTGGGGGGGGGCGGTGGTGGGGGTTGCGGGGTGGGGGGGTGCTGGGGGTGGGGGGTGTCTGGGGGATTGGGGGCATGGGGGCGGCTGGGGCTGGGTTGGGGTGGGTGGCGGGGGGTGGATGGGGGGCGGGGGGTGGTGGGGGGGCGGGGGTTGGGGGCCGGTGGGGTGCCTGGTGGGCCTGCAGTGCCCCGTCCTGCTGCGTTGGGCCGGGGGCGCGGGCCGTGTTGGGGCGGGGGGCGCTCCTGCTCCTGGGTTTGCTCTCCGGCCGGTGGCCCTGGTGGGGCCCGGGGGTCGTCCTTTGGCGCTGCCGCGGCCTGGGGGGCCCTGAGGTGTTGCGCTTGCTCTGTTCCGGCGGGGGTCGACGGCTCCCCTCTTTGGTGGAGATTTTCATGCATGCCAGATCCACCACACCAGCATCTACCGAAACTCAGACACAATCTGTTTCCTCCTCAGGTTATTGAATCGGTGGAGGCTGGTGTCTCGGATCTCACGCGGCTTCGTCTGTCCTTCCTTCCTTTTCTCGGTCTCTCCGTTGGTCTCTTGAGGCCTCCCTGACTTTATGTTTTTTGGATTTGTTGGGGTCTGGATGTTTCTTGGGCTGGGGAGGAGTTCTGGTGGGGGGTGTCTGGTCGGTGCTGGATTTCACCTTCCTTGGTTTTCTTCGGTCCCCTCGGGTCTCCTGGTGTTCGATTTAGGTGAACGGTATAAGATTTTTTTTTCTAATAGGTTTTCTGGTGAGCTAACAAACACACGCACGCACGCACGCACGCACGCACACACACATACTCACCCACACACACAAAAAAAAAAAAAAAAAAGTATGTATGTATGTATGTATATATGTATATATGTATGTATATATGTGTATATATATATATATATATATTTAAAAAAAAAAAAAAAAAGAGCAATGATGATGACATTTCCGAATGAACAATACTGAGCTCTTAAAAAAGAAAAAAGAAAAAAAGAAAAAAAAAAAAAAAAAAAAAAAAAAAAAAAAAAAAAAAAAAAAAAAAAAACAAAGTAAGGCCATGTTCGCTCGCTAATGACTCAAATGATCACACTAATCTTAAAATGTCTTCTTTTTGTTTACAATTAATTACCCCTATTTATTTTAGAAGTTTCTTTCACGAGACGTCTAACTAAATGCTGACACAACAACGCAGAATTGTCGAAGTAGCATCGACTTTTCGCCGATAATTCTGTCTTTTGGGAGCAGCTAACTTAATCAACAAAACGCTAATTTATTTCCACCAAAATGTGAAACCAGAACAACGTTCATAAAAGCAGCCTTGACTGTTTTTTGTTTTTTTTCACTTGCGTTGACCACTCAAATGTTGCGCTAACATTTCAAAGAACATTTCAATATCATACATTGTTTTTCACCGCCTTATCTTAATTTTGTGATGATTTCTTTTGTCGTAATGTTACTTGATTTGAAAATTAGTAAATTTTTGAAAAATGAAGTTCCCGCTAATGTGCAAGCCGGCTAACTAAGCACTCACTCGCTCGCCGCTGGAGGATTCTAGTCACTTGTAACGCCAGCAATTTGAAATTGTCCGACTAATATTTGGCTAAGCTTCACATGCTAATCAAGAAACATTTTACTTTTGAGAGCAGCTAAGCGTACCAAGCTAATTGTCACCAAAACACGAAACGAGTTTTGCAAAACGTTGCAAACTGATGAACTGAACAGAATGTTTTGTTCGTTTTTTTTAGCATTACCCACTTAAATGCTACGTTAGCTGGCAACTCGTTAGCATGGTCTGTCTGTCCCAATTTAAAATGTTTATGATTAATCAATACATGCACGATAACTCATGTTACATGAATTTTTTATTTAATTCCTACACTTCCAGTCACGCGCCAACGTGCTAGGTGGCTAATGAAGCGCTAATTAGCTTTTAGCAGTTTATCCAGGTGGAAAGTTGCTCAAGCCAATGTAAGGCCTCTCTGTGCTAGCCTGATTGCTGCTAGCGACTTTCTCTCTTTGAATTAGCGCCACACGCTAATCGAGTGGGATGGTCAGTTGTTGTTCAGCAGCAGGTTAGCTAATCAGCAAAATGCTAATTAATTTTTGCCGAAATGTGAAAAGAGAACAGCCGTCCGTCCTCCAGTTTTCCAAAATATTGGTAACCGGGAATATTGTTTGAAACATGATGAAGAAGCCTCAACCTGGAATATTTGTGTTTACTTGTTAACCACTGGAATGCTATGCTAACTAGCAACTTGCTAGCGTGGCCTTGATACAAAATGATGTAACGATAGAAGAGCACATTTGATTGAAATAACATTTCAATATATAAATGGATTTTCACCACTTTGTCTTAAGTTCTTGATTTCGCTTTTCTTAATTTGACTTGATTTGGACATTTGTCTATTGTTGCCGATGATGAACTTTTTCATATTTTGTAACTGCTGTCAAACGACACTTACATGTGAAGAAAATAAAGAATGTATCCTCGTCACTTGATTTGAACTCATTTCAGCGTCGACTATTTATATTAGCCAATGTAGAGACTTTTTAAAAATAACGGCGACGCCATCAGAATGTTTTGTTTCATCAGCGGCAGAGGCGGCAAATCCAGTTCCAGGAAGTAAAAACCCCGCCGCAGTTTGGCTTTAGCCCCTCATGCTGGCTAGCTAGCTCGCTAGCAGGTAAACAAGCACCTGAGGAGCTAGCTAGGGAGCTAGCCAGCGAGCACCCGGGGCTAAAGCCAAACTGCGGCCGGGTTTTTACTTTTTGGACCTGGATTTGCCACCTCAGGCTTTAAATGAAACTGATGACATCATTTCCTTACTTTGCTAATATTTTTGGTTGCTGATTTTTTTTTTTTTTTGGAATAAAAAAAGAAAAATGAACTGCGATCTTGTTGCTAGCATGCTAGCTCCAGGCTAGCCCCACACGTGCCACTTATGTAGCCACCTTGGCGCCCAATGTCTCCGTAGGGAGCGCCCGCCGCTATCGTTTTCCCGCCTTTTTGTTATAACGCGTTATCTTGGCACCGCGTGCGCGCGTGCCACATTTTCACATTCTCACTTTTTTTTGTTGAGTAAGCAGCCGGCGGCAGATAATGGCCATGATGATGATGTCGGTGTTGTTGTGACCTTGTTCAGTTTGTTTATCATATCAGCTGATGTAGCACACGGCCCCTCCCCCTCCCTTTCACCCTCACCCAACTAAATGATCAAGAGCCCCCAGCAGCTGATAAGAAACAACACAGAAAACTTTAATTATTTCTGCTCTGTCACTGAAGCCCCCCCCCCCCCCCGCCCGCCCCCCCCCTCCCCAGCCACCTCCTGCTCCCCCCCCCCCACACCCTAAACACACACACATACACTGTACCCCCCCCCTCTAAAACCCCCACCCCGTCTGCCCCTTCCCCACTCGATCCACATCTGACACGAGCTAAAAAAGAAAAGGGCGGAGACAAATCTCAGAAGACCACCGCGATGAAATTGGACCAGTTTGTCATGCACGACGTGCGCGCGTGTGTGTGCGTTAAGCGAGAACATGAACGCTTTAATT
Source organism: Leptonotus elevatus (assembly GCF_054856555.1). Taxonomy (NCBI): domain Eukaryota; kingdom Metazoa; phylum Chordata; class Actinopteri; order Syngnathiformes; family Syngnathidae; genus Leptonotus; species Leptonotus elevatus. The sequence continues at coordinate 2,451,160 of NC_141243.1, read as the reverse complement.
TACTTCTTTTTGGCTTTTAACTTTTCCTGTCTTACAGAATACTTCAGGTTCTAAGAGACTGGTCTCCCAAGAGTACTCGGGGCTTTAAGAGTCTTTCCTTGTCCTCGGTTCTGAAGTACTGTACTAAGATTAGGACTTTAGGTGCTCGTCCTAAGACGACTTGAGGTTCTTACGTCTTCGGTACGGTTCTTCATCTTCTTCTACTAAACGGTTTTCTTCGAGTCCGTAGGTGGTCTTCAGGCTCTAGGATCTTTAAGAGTCCTTGACGTACTCAAAGTACTTGGAGTGCTAGTCTTTAAGCATCTCCCAGTTTCTGAAGTACTGTTCTAAGGTACTTCGTTTTCTGAGGTGCGAGTCTTGTTTACTTCAGGTTCTACTTTTTGTCTTTGTGTCCTGAGGTACGAGTCTTTAGTTTACTTTGGATTATGTAAGCCTCCGTCTCGGGTTCAAAGGTCCTTAAGCGTACTTCAAGTTTCAAGCTTACGACTACTTTAGTGAACTTAAGTTTCGAAGATATTTAAAGGTTCTTGTCTTCAAGATGATTCCGTTTCCAGCTATTTCAGTGGCCTTCAGTTTCTAAGGGACTTCGGATTTAGTGTTTGGTGTACTTCAGTTTCTTTAAGTATCCTGTCAATTAAAAAAACAAACGCAGGAGGTTGAAATATGAAACATGAAACCCAACTAAACAAGTCTTTGTCGTCCCCTTGAGCAAATTTCTATGAAAAGTAGGAGGCGGGGAGATAAGAGGTAGCCGGCCAATCACAATCATCCATTTCCTGACTTATCTCCGCCTCGTGAAAAACGCACTCTTTCCTCCATATACGATGTATTGTTTTTACACTTATTATATTTTTACTTCCTCGTGTCATTCGCTTGTTCTACCTTATTAACTCATTCACTGCCATTGACGGCTATATTCGTCAAAAATTAATTGTATGAATGTGAAATAACTATTTCTATTAGTTTAAAAAAAAAATCCACTTTTGTTAACAAGAGTATGAAAATGTAGAATTTTTTGTTTGTACATTTAGAACAGATATAAAATTTGTGATTAACTCATTCATTGCCTTTGACGGCTATAGACGTCAAAAATTAATTTGTACTATTTCTATTAGTTTAAATTTTTTTCCACTTTTGCTAACAATGTGTATGAAAACCTAGAAAAAAAAATCTTGTAAATTTAGAACAGATATTTTTTTAATCATTCGTTAGTTAACAAGTGAAGTCATGTGATTAAATACAATTAAAAAATGTAATCGCCTGACGGGCCTAATTAAAAAAATAAAAATAAGGGACGTTTAATCTTATTCGCGTGATAATTTTATATGTTATAAATGTACAATCTAGATTTTCATAATTTTTTTTTTAATGAAATGGGAAAAAAAATATGAACCTAATAGAAATAGTTCACATGAATTTTTGACATCTATAGTCGTCAATGGCAGTGAATGAGTTAATGAGCGGCTGACGGTCATAATACGTATAAATAAGTCAAAGATTTCTACAATGATCATCTAGAAATAAAAATAGATTCAGAAAATGCTTGAAAAAGGCATAAAACATATTGATCAGCCAAAAATAGTCATAAACGCATTAACGCTGATTTTGCTAAAATGGCCGTCATTGTTGGCGTGGATGTTGTTCAACTTTTTTTTTTTTTTGTGTAATCTCTTAAAACAACATTGATTGTTTCCGCAAACGACTTCCTGTCGCCGCGTTAACGATTATGCAAAGCGGCCGCAACCTTTACGTTTGACGGGCGGCTGCCTCCCCAGGGGGGGCGGAGGCCGGTGACACGGCGACGGGGCGCGCAGCGCCGTCCCCGCGACAGGCTCCGACATGCGGGACACGCCCCCCCCACCCACCCTTTCCCACCTACAGCCAAAAACGCTCCTGCTTAGTCGGCCTTTTCGTGACGTTGACTACAACTATGTGCGGACAAAAACTGCTAAGTTGCCAAAAGCGTCACGTCACGTCGATTTAGGAATTATTGCGTGACCGCTGAAAGCATTCACAGAGATTTGTTATTCCGACTCTTCGTTATTTTTATTCTGCTCACTTTTTTTGCCCCGTTTCAACTCCCGCATAAAATTGGCATCGTTCCAATTTCAACATGCTCCCAAAATTATTATCTCGCGGGCTATCATTTTTCTCAAACCAGTAAAATTTCATATTTGACATGAAAAAAATTCCCATTCATTGTCAATGGGAGCGTCATTCAACTTCCTTTTGACCAAGGGGGGGTCGGGGGTTCGAATCCCAACTCCGACTAATGTGCAACTGTAGTTGTTTAATCTTTGTATGTACGTAGCATTGACGAACAGAAAGACGAGCTCATATCTAACTAATATCGCTGACTTTGGATCATTTGATGGTATTTATTTATTAATTAAATCTCATAGTCATCTCTTCTGCAATCAGAGGCCAACATTTGGCACAAAGTTGTTAGTGTGGAAGTTAATTGTCAGGTTAGTCTGAGCAGCCTATCGCTTGTCTCTCCTCCAATCACAAACCAGGGTCTCCTTTTTCTCCGTCCTGATTGGCTGTCGCGTTGACTTCTTCCCGATCTCCCCCCTCACATCATTTTTCCGCTCATATCCACTTTTTTTTTTTCTTCTCCCCGACCGCGGACAGGAAGCACGCAGACCTCGATCTTCGTCCTCTCCTTCGCCTCGACCGTCTTCTTCCGTCTTCTTCTCGCGCTCGCTGGCCTTGGCGCGGCTCATAGATCTGCGGCGTTGTCAGACGGCATCGAGCGTGCGCATTTGCATACATAAATCCATGGCGGCGCGCTGACACGTGCCAATAGTGCGGGCCGGCGCTGCTGAGTCGGTCGCTCGGTCGGCGTCACGGCTGATGGAGCTTTCATGAAGTCTGACAGCGCGAAAAAAACAAAACAAAAACTACTTTCACCTTGTGCCGCCATGCTGCGTCTGGAAAAACAAACAAGGCCTTGTTGGATTTGACGACTCTTTCAGAATATTAATTTAAAAGAAAGAAACTTAAAAAAAAAAAAAAAAATTTACATGAAATTCTGACCTTGTTCCAAAACTGATCACGTCATTTTTATTTTACCCAAATTGTATGATTGAATCCAGAAAATACTTTTTATAAAATTGGTCGTGTTACTTACCGGTAATTGGCTTTGCAACTCTTTGATTAAACTTTGTATGTTTGTGTTGAGGACTCCAACCTCTGAACTGGTTATTTGGGATCGATTAATCGCCGCCACAGTGCGCTCCGATAACAGAGAATGCAAGTCTTCAGTTGAAAGCAAGACATATTTGCATGTGCAGATTCACAGTATCTGGAGAAACAAAGGAAAGAAAACAATTACATTTAAAGCAACTACCTGAGTGTTTCTATCATTCAAAAACAAATGACACTCCTAATGCAAATCAACTCAAATATATAAATGTTTACAGGCTGTTTGGATGGGGAGGAAAAAAGTTAATAAGAGCCACACACCTTAGCAGTTAGCTATCAACTACTGATAACAAAGTGCAAACATCAGCCAAAAACGATCATATAAGAGACATTAACTAACACTCATAGTTTCTTACTAAGCACAGTTAAGAACGTGTCGGCATGAATTTGAATAAGAACGAATCCGCATGGACACGAACGTCGTCATTGACGACCGGCACGCTGCCAGCTGAATGACGAAAACAGGAAACGGAAACACGGCGCGGCCTTTCAAATTAAAAGCATGGGTTTCAAAATAAGATGCAAGTAAACGGCGCAAACAAAACAACTTCCGCTTATTTTTGTAATAGGAAAGAGAAAAGGTCTCATTTAACCACGCAGCTGTTTGTTTATAAGTTAGTGAGTTTGTTAGTTGTTGGTTGTTTTTCTCACATATACTGCATGTTAGTTTGCACATGATGGTTACTTTGTTCATTTATTGTTATATATATTTTTAAATCTCTTAATTACTGTAAGTTACTGACGTCAACACATATTTGTTGCTAACTAGTCAGTGTCTTCGCTCTGCAGTTTTTTCAGTAGTTACTGAGTTTTTGTTTGCGCACATTTGTGTTATTTAGCTTCTTCGTTAGTTGTTTCCTTCTTTTGTTTATTAGTTAATTTATTTGTTTATTCATAATTTTTTTCTGTTGAGTTACATTTGATAATTTGTACGTTTGTTAGTCTTGCTTGTTTGATCATCCATTCATTAGTTCTTTCATTTATTGGTTGCTGTTGGTATGTTTCTTAATTTGTTACGTATGTTTTATTTGCCATTTGTTAATTAGTTGCAATTGTATGTTGGGTTGGTTGTGCTTCGATTTTTTTGTTTTGTTGGTTCCCACTACATCCAAAAGATGGAGCTGCGGTGGTAAAAAAAAATAAAATAAATGCCAGCTGTGTGTGGCAATTGACATTCATTTTGTAACACGAATGAGCGCCACCTACAGGATGTCACAAGTTCATCACAACTGCTGCTGAAATGCTAACATTATGTATGCTAATATAGCAAGATGGCCCCCTGCATGAGTACAGAAAACAAAGGCATTAAGTGTTGTTGTTGTTGTTTTTTACATTTTGTATTCGCTGCATTGTTGAGTAGAACTGGTGAACATGCTAACAAGCATAATGCTAATGACTCTGGTGAACAAGTTAATTGTGCTCATGTCAGCGGTATCGCTAGCGAGGCGCTAGCCGGATCGCTACGAGCAAACTGGCGAGTGTTGACGCGTTGTTGTTTTTAGCATTTGTTTTGCCGCCTCAGCTTTTTTGCCCCCGTTTTCATTTAGTGGCAACTTTAAAGTCATTAACGCCGCGCGGGCCGTTAGCGTGAGAGGTGAACTCTGGGTAATTCCCGTCAGCGACGGTGGCGGCGGCGGCGGTCGATGCGGCCGGACGCATTTACATTTTGATTCAAGTCATCAGGAGAAAAGGTTAAGCTGCGCCTCTTCCTGTGGAGATGTCACCAAACATCAGGCACACTTTGCGCCGGACGCCGCGCTGACGCGCCGCTCGCTGACGGCTCATCAATAAATGGATCGCCGCCGCCGCCGCCGCCTCCTCGGCCTCGTTACACACAAAAATGTACTTTTACGCCGGCCTGCCGTGTGGCGTAATTATGGACGGCAGATTCCCGCCAAGACATCTGGAGAACGTGAAGGAGAAGACGCGTGATTGGATGCCGATGGCGGGCCGTGCATTTGGTGCTTGGGAAAACGCAATATGACAGCACACAAGTGCGTGTAAATAATCCGGAGTGCTTTACAATCGATGTAGTTGTTAAAAATACATCATACCCACCAGAGATTGTGATTATTAAACGTAGTGATGTGTGTGTTGCGACAGACGTGTTAAGCAAGTCAAATAGTTTTGCACTCTATTCCTTTGAGGACAATTTTTAATTGGTTTTCATCGCTCTCTGTTGGCAGCCATTTTGTGCCAATAATTGAACATTCTGATGCTTAACGTACGCTAAAGCTAATGGTTCCGTTCCACGAGCAAATGTGACATGTCTGTCTGATTTCTTGGAAATTCCTCTCCAGTCCTGTAGGAGGCAGTAAGTTATGCCGATTGTAACCACACCCGATATGCAGCAAATTTCTGAGCTAACATGTTCGCAAAAAAACATTTTTTGCTAACATGCTAATATACTGACATTTACTGACCCACGTGGCCACCATTAAAAATTTAATAAAATCACCAAAAAGTGGGAATACATTCCCCAATTTCCACTTAAATCCTGTTCTGCGCCCAAACTCAATGCTAACATGTTTGCCAACGTGATTGCTAACATACTAACAAGCTAAAGTTCCATCTAATTAACAATCCAACATTTTCTTTAGTTTTTTTGGGCATCAGCATTCTGGCTGAGACGAACAATTTGACGGGAAATTTGGCATCACTTCATCGTCAAGGCTGGGCGGGCTTTTTATGGTGGGAGGTGGCCGAGGAGGCGGGGCATCGATCAATCAATCAAGAGGCTGCCGTTTGCTGGCCATCGCCTTCAAGAGGGCGACTTCATTAGTTTGTGACACAACACCTTTGCATCAGCAGGGCCAGAGGGAAAGAGGGACAGGTGGGGGCTGTGGGTTTGCCAGTTGGGGGTACGTCCCCTGAATACAAAAACACATACAGTACGCTCACACACACACACACACACACACACACACACAGTGATTCTAAAAAGTCTACACATTCTGTTCAAATCTCTGTTTTTGTGTTTTAAAAAAAGAGCTGAAGATAAATCATTTTAAAGCTTGAAAAGAGACCGATTAGCTTAGCTTAGCATAGAATGAAAGGGCTCATGTATGTTGTACACGTTACGTATTTGTAACACTTTTGGCCTGGAATTGATGATCCCAACATTTGTCTTGACAGTGATGCATGCGGAGATGGGACTGAGGTACCAGTTGGGAACCGTGAGCTGGGATGGGGTTAAGAGGGGAATGGGCTATTTTTAGAATTAACCAAGAAAGAATGAAACCACGAACTTGAAGATGGGATTCACCAGAAGTGAGAATAATAATCATGCTAGCGGGATGCTAAGCTAATGTGACAACATGAAAAGTGCACTTCAGCTAACTGTCGTAGCGCTAGCGAGTGTGTCATGAGCCGGCATTCATCTCTGTCTGGGGTGTTGACCTCTCACCTTTGAACTCTCAGCCAAGCGCACCGAGGGTCATCATTAGCAATTTCAGGGGGGCCGTTGGGGGCCGTTGGGGGCCACAGGCACCCCTCCGGCTCCAACCATATATTGAATTTACGTTACAGGATTTATGTTATGTGCTATAAATTTCATATTAAGTCTTTACGACAGTTTTAATTTCATTTTTTGATTTCTTAATCTAAAATATTATTGGTACAATATCTGTTACGGAAAAAGAAAGGTGTTATGATTGAATTATAATATTATTACTTCATTATATTACCATAATTAAGTCAAACTACTTATTTTTAAGATTTTTTAAATTTGCAAGTACATAATTGGTTATTTATGATTTATGTTTCAAAAATCATAATTTTACAATAGTCTTTTTTTCCCCCCAAAGTTTTTAAGCATTAAGTTTTTAATCTTAAAAAAAAAAAAATCCAAACACATTTGGAGGTGGATTTAAAAAGATTATTGCAAGCATTGAGCGTAAAAATAAACAAGGTAACATTTACTAATGTACTGTGAGTGTTAACTCTCAATGAAAAATACTATTTTGGAAATGTTATCCTTCTTGTTATTTGTTATTACATGGAATTATGAATGAATGAAAGCGAATATATTATCAGCATGACTATGATGTGTGATATTCTTTTCTCTGGGCTGTCAATCAAAGTCAGAAAGTGGTAGAAATTCCCTCTCAGCTTTTCCATCTGTCACTTTTATTATTGATCACAGCCCAGGGGTCACGAACCCACTCACACACACACACACACACACACACGCACGCACGCACGCGCGCTTGAAGTGACAGCTGTTTTCCCAGCGAAGCTGCTTGTCACAGGCCGGGAACTCCTGCTGCGTGACATCATCAAGATGAGACACAGGTGGGCGGACCTGCTGGGAGTTTGTTGGGCGGGAAGACTCGGTGAGTGTGTGTGTGTGTGTGTGTGGGGGGGGGGGTATCTGTTTATCAACTCTCTTATTCCCAATAGTAACCACTAACCACCTCTTCTGCACAATGGCGGTCATGCACACTTCTAGTGGTGATCAAATGCTAACATGCTAACAGTTTGGAATGCTATATTGCAACCCGAGTGGGCAAAGCAGCAGATTGTTAACATGACAGCTAGCAATTTAAGTTAATAAATCAATGCGGCGCTAACATGCTAGCATTTGATATGCTAAGAGTTAGCAAGCTAGCATCCTGAGTAAAAAAAAAAGCACCATAGTAGATTGGAGAAGGATTTTGTATTTTGCAAGGTAGTCAGGTATTGATGTAGGTGAGTACTGTATTTGTACTGTATTTGTGTTGCTAATATCTGAGCAAGATAGCAACCCAGGTAGAGAAAGTTCTGACGCCGACCAATAAAGATTTTACAACTGTCCCTGCTCCCAAATTCTGTTTGAATGAGGTATGTATAGAGATATGGGATGTATAGCAAACATGCTAACAGTTGCTGCTCTAATATATAGAAAGATGACAACTTGTAATGAGAATTGACAAAATGCTAACCAGCTATCCATTAGAATGCTAACATGTAGCAACTTCAATAGAGATAGCGCTAAGGGTTAAGCGAGGCCACATCTTTCCCTGAAGGTGGGTAGTATTTTAAATGAGCATTGGTAGTACTTTGCTAGCATAGAAAGACAGCAATATGAATAGCGAAATTCTTAATTCTGCGTAATAACAATTTTATATTTTGTCAGCTAATATTTCAATAGAGAATTTGTTAAATGTTAAGTGGCTAAGTGGTGTTAACGTAACACCGATGCTAACGTTCATGGATAACAACAACAACACTAATACATGAAAATATGAGTTGATATTTTAATTTTTCAACTTTTCTACCAGGTGCCACTGGAGTGGAGGAGCTCATGCTACATGCTAATCTGCTAACAAAACATGTGGAGGTAAGACCGTGTAAAAACATCAATGTCACAACACGCTTGTACAACAGCATGAAAATCGGTCATTTTCTCTTTTGTTGCATTTGTGAGTGCCGGCAATTATCTAACCGAAGCTAGGACAGCAACTTCACCAAGCCGCGCCCCCACCAATGCTAAGCTAGGCTAGGTAGCCATAGTGGAGCCCTGCCGCACCTAAAATAAGTTATATTAAAGACCCAGTGAGCCATTGCCGCCACCACCGATGCTAAACTAAGCTATGCTAATGACGATTCATAATTATGCTACATTAACAATTTAGCAAGGCCCGGCTGCTTCCACCACTGCTGCTAAGTTAAGACAACACTAATGACAAAGCAAGAGTCTAGTCCCGCTACCCATGCTAAGCTTAGGTACCTCACCCCACAGCCCTACCGACCTAGCGAAGCCCTGCTCTCACCCCCGATGCTACGCTAATCTATGTTCACAACCTTTCGAGGCCCCACTGCGGCCGCTAAGCTAAAGTACGCTAAAGAGCTAAAGCGGCTGCAAAGCTAGTTCCCTGGCTCGTTCGCTCGCTCTTGCGCTGACGTCGCTGGCTGATGCTATCGCCGCCTTTAATAAGTTGATTAGCGGCGGCGTGCTATCTGCTAACTGCATCTAGATGATGATGCTGATTGGCCGCCGCGCTGCGCCATCCATCTTTTTGATTGGCTAATAACTGGAATCCATCACTGCTGTGTGTGTGTGTGTGTGTGTGTGCGTGTGTGTGTGTGTGTGTGTGTGTGTGTGTGTGTGTGTGTGTGTGTGTGTGTGTGTGTGTGTGTGTGTGTGTGTGTGTGTGTGTGTGTGTGTGTGTGTGGCGAGAGCTTTATCTGCGCCACTTCATTTGATTCCTCTTCTTCTGTGTTCTGTGTCCTATCTACAATGTGTGTGTGTGGTTGTGTGAATCTCTATTGTATAAATCCATAATTCTTGTCAACAATTCTCCCACGTCAACAACATTTTTTCATAATTTTTACATGAAAAGAATTTGTTTTGTTTTTTCCTCCAGTGGTGGGGGGTGTCGAGAGGGGGTCCCAGAAGAGAATGAGAATGAAGACAAAAGAAAAAACAAAAACAGTGAGGACAAATGATTGGGTGGAACAAATGTTATTATTTGATAGGAAATGTTATTTTCTTTATGTTGAAATCGTTTATTTATTTATTTATGAGAACACGTGTGTGTTGTTTGCTGATTAGAAGAAACAAGATGAACACACATTGCTCTTCATTTGGACCAACACAACACTAATAGACATGCTGTGTGTGCGCGTTTGTGAGCGTGTGAGCACTGAGCGGTGTTGCCCTAATTAGGCAGGTCAGACAATTGACCTTGTGTAGCAAGAGCGTGTTAGCATCTGATTGCTAACGTTAGCCAAGTGGCGAGCAGTGATGGATGCACTTGTTACACAAGACAGAACACTAACAACATCCGAGTATAACAGTCACTATGTTACTGGGGGGGGGTGGCCAATTAAGGAAAAAAGATGAAGTTTTTAAAGCAATAAACAATCCTTCAGTTTAATAAAAGGACAATTAATGAGCGAAAAATAATCTTGAATAAATTATGAGATTTGTTTTTTTTTACAAAGATACTGACAGAAAAAAATTAAAACAATATGGGTAAAAAGATGTACTACTGTACACAATCATACAAGATTGTGAAGTAATAAAAAAAAATTGTCTCTGTAATCTGTGAAAAAAAAGGTCAGCTATTTATAGGAATAAGCACACTTTTTTTCAATAAAAAATTGCCAAATTACATGAAATGTTTAGTACTTTTCCTGCAAAACTATTCATTATGTACAGCATTTTAATGTTTAATTAATACTTACTATGTTATTAATTAATATCAAGCAAAGAATGCTGTATTATCCACCCCAAAAAAGTTGCAATAATCGCAAATGATGAAAAAGCAGGCTCCCCGAGACGGAACCCTGGGGCACACCTAATAATCGAATGCTCCAACTTAATCAAAAATATTGTTTATTGAGTAAGAGGATTGCAAAAATGTATTGTAATAATGCGATTTAAAAGTGAGAATAGTCATGACCAAATTCCTATTTTGTTTCTATAGATAGATAAAAGTATGTGCCAATTTGTTTTAAAGATTTTGATGTCACCGACTCATTTCATGTTTTTAGAGAGGTAAAATAATAATAATAATTTTTTTACATTTTCATTCTTATTTTATTGTTTTTTTTTTTTGTCCGTCTTTTTTTTTTAAATTGCGCTTCAAATGCTAAAAAAAGAGGCGAGGTCGGTGTTACTATTGAACGCGGGGCTAACAAATAACTAACAAATGTCCCCTTCACGCAATGTGCACTAGACTACCCCCCCCCCCTTCTCCCCCTCCCTCCATGGAAGCCGCCCTCCCCCACCCCACAAGATGGATGTGTGTGCGTGTGGCCTATGACACACTCATGCTAGTTGGCTTTATTAGCGCAAACTAGTTATTTCTCACGACGTGCGTGCGCGTGTGTGTGTGATAGATTCAGCTGATTGGGTTCATTTGTCAAAGAGTTCATCACTTCCTGTTCTATTTGTCATCTCTGTATCTTCCTTCCTCCCTCCCCGCCAAATTAAAAGCAGAGGCGACGGCGCATCCTTTGTCGGCGCGCACACACGCACACACCTGCTGCACGTGCGCGCGCGCGCACATAGCTCGTGTTGTCATTTGTCATCGACATTTAGTGTGAGCTAAAATAGGACACACACATTCATGGAAGTGTCGTGGTAAAAAAAAAATGAGTTTAAAAAAAAAAAGTAACTTGTCTTAGTTTTTTCGGGTTTTTTTAAGATAGAAAGAAAATTGAAAAATACTAGCAATAATAAAGTCAATGTTTGCTCTTGTAAATAATCGTTAACATAATTCTTTCTGTGATTGGCTGCTGGAGATCACATGTTCCTTATATGGTCATTCTCATCTGCAAATGACCAAAGATGAGATTTGAATCTTTTTTTTTTTTTCATGTTTTGACAATAAGTTGTGTGTTTGCAATGATTCATAATAATACATATCGTCGCTGTAATGTGAAAAACACTTATGGACATTTTTTCCCCATTTTTTATTTTATTTTTTTTACATTTTTGGGATGTCTGCATTCCGTTTCATCCCCAAAATGTAAAAAATTTAAGAAGAAAAAATTTTTTTGATCACATAGCAATTTTTAATGTATTGATTAGATCAACAGAACATGTACATTGATTAGTTATTTTTTTATTATTATTATTATTTTCAGCATAAAAATAGTATACTTGAATAGCACCTTCTATATATTTTCCCATACCAAAATAGAAAATGTATTTAAGTAATTTACATAATCATTTATAATATAATAATTATTAAACGCGAGCCTTACCTGTATATTGTTGGGGTGGGGTTCCTATGCAATCCATCCATCCATCCATTTTCTGTACCGCTTGTCCTCACAAGGGTCGCGGGGGTTGCTGGAGCCTATCCCAGCTGGCTTCGGGCAGTAGGCGGGGTACACCCTGAACTGGTTGCCAGCCAATCACAGGGCACACAGAGATGATGCAATTTGAATTAAAATATATAATATGTGATGAAATCGTCTTTGCATACCTAAAATCATTATAATTAAAAAATGAACATGTAAATTCCTCCTAATTTCAATTTAACATATAACTCATTACAGTAGCTGTAAAATTGACCATGTATTACTATTAACATACGTATTAGTATAAAATACATTACATGTTTTAAAAAGTGTTTCGTGTGATTTAAACTGTATAAGTATATCTTGGGGGGGGGAAATCCTGTTCTGTTTCTCATTATAATACTTCAAATAATGCTTAATATTCAATCTGAGAAAAAAGATGAACGCAAGAAAAGAATCCGAAGCTCCATCGGAGGAGAGAAAAAGAAAAGAGGAGGACGAGGAGGAGCAGCAGTTGTCTCTTCCTCTTTCTCTCTCTTCCCGTGCGCGTGTTCATTAGTTTGGCGTCTGGCTGGTCCCGTCATGTGTGAACGTATCGATTTGCCAGCGTTTTAAACATCAAACACAAGCAAACCCCCAAAAGTCACTCACGCACGCCGACATAACCCAACCAGGGGCTGCCTGACAGAGCATGAGGGAGAGAGAGAGAGGACAACAAAAAAAAAGAGAAGAAGAAAAAAGCTGAACGCGTGCTTGACCTTCATCGGCGGGTGATTGACAGCGACAAAAACAAACACGTGGCCAAGATGCGCCGAACATCAATTACAAACTCGGTTCGAAGATTTCTCGCATGGATTTGTATGCATTTATTACAATCAGTATTCTCGTCATTTTATTTTGTCCAATTAGAGTTCAGCTTATTTTCTTTTTTTTGTTGCCATGTCAATCTAATCTGCCCAGGACCTTCACAATCGCTAGCGCCGGCCCATCCTTAACCAATCATATTTTCAAATTGATCCGATATGATAGCAGCATTTTCAGCGGACTGGTCGCTCAGAGCAAAACTGTTTCAACGGATTGCACACATTTTAGAGTTTAAAACACAGTTGCTGTATATTAACAGCAGCCATTTTCACTGAAGCAACCACTTTCGCTCCCAGCTGTTTTGCTGGATTTTTACTGATTTTGCAAGGGCCACAGAATATTGTGTTCTATTGCTATAAAAACATGGAACTTGCCAAAAAAAAGATTAGAGTCTCGTCTTTCATCAGGAAAAATCTGTTTCCATTTTGCAGAAATTAGCATTAGAATATAGCTAAGTTTCGTCATTATTCACAAATGTGTTTAAACCAGTGGGGAAAAGAGCTCTTTTGCAACATGGCCCTGGTTGATCTCTTATACTCTGCTGCCACCTGCTGGCCATTTTTTGTAATAACTACCATTGCTTTAAGCGGCCTCTTCAGGTCAGAGGTTGCATCAAAGCCTTCTGTATGCTCTCGCATAATTAAAAAACAAACAAACGTATAAATAAATTTTTTGGCACCATGGCAATATTTAAAATAGAACGTTTTTATACATTTTGGAGAGTAAATGAGTTAAACAAGATAAAGCAAGGAATGCTGTAATATAACAATAAAAATGGACAAAAAAATCTAAATATGCTCAAAAGTTGCAGTATTAAAAAAAAAAAACCTGATTTCCTTATAAATATTTTACTTGTAAAATTATGGAAATTATGCTAAAAGGATGAATGAAGAAGAGCAGGATGAGAAGTTTTTATTCTAATTCTTCTTTTTTTTAATAGAAAAATATGTATTTTCTTAATTGTTACAGCAATCTACTCTAGTGTTATGTAACATTTATGGCATGAGTAAGTTGTGTCATTATTTTCAATAACAGTTGTGTTGTCCGTCAGTTGCCATTGTCGGGTATGTTGTCCAGAGGTGGTGGCAAATCCAGGTCCAGAAAAAAGAAAAAAAAAATCCCTGCCACGGTTTGGCTTTAGCCCCTTGTGCTAGCTAGCTCCCTAGCAGGTAACCGAGCACCCGGAGAGCTAGCTAGCTAGCAAAAGAGGCTAATGACCAGAGGTGGCAAATCCAGGTCCAGAAAAAAGTAAACCCTGCCACAGTTTGGCTTTATCCCCATGTGTTAGCTAGCAAGCTAACACATGGTTGTTGTCAGTTGTGTTTTTAGTTGTCGTGTACAGCGAGGTCGTCGAATGATTTTTCAGTTGAATTTGAGTTTTTTGTTAGTCATTCACAACGTTGAAAGAATGTGACGGCGAGGTTCCTCTCTGCAAGTGTTTGCTTGGATCCGGATGACGTCGTGATAGCATCGACGTTTGCGTACGAGCCATATTAAGCTAGCCCCCCAAAATAATAAATGTGACAGGAAGCAGGAAGTAGGGGTTTTTTTTTTGTTTCATTTTTCGTCGGGAGCGAGGGTGACCCGGCCTGAAAACGTCTACCGCTGATCTTCTTCTTCTTCTCTTCTTGCCTTTAATTAGTTTCTGAGGGACGAAGAAGATGAGCAGCAGGCGCAAGAGGAAGAAGAAGAGGTGGAAGACTGGAATGATGATGCTACTAGCACAGGTTAGCGGTAGCACAAAGTCCTGTTCCTCAACAAATACATTATTAAGAATGATAAAAATGATAACAAACAAACAGCTCAATTTGTTTTTTTTGTTGACTTTTCAACACCATTGTTATAATAGTTAGCCAATACAACTAGCATGCTAAAGTTAGCACTTGGCTAAGTGGGTCACAGGAAAGAAGCAACAAGTCAGAACAAACTCATCGAGTTTATTTATATTCAATATTTTACTTATGATACAATATATTCATCTAATATAACATTTATTTGAAACAATAAACGTGAGAAAAAATGGAAATGTAATTTAAATTTAAAATTAATAAGTACTACATGAAGATTTTGAAAACTTTGTTAGATTGTTAGAATATAGATTAAATATGTAAATCTAATATATAATATTTCCTTTCTATTATGATTCTCTCCCTCAAAATAGTAACAAAAAATGCATAAACTAAGACAATTACTATATTTTGTAAACTTTGACCTTTCCCATTAAACAAGTACTTGTTGTCTTATATTTGGACTTTTTACTCGAAAAAACTTTACATGAAATATTTTAATCAAACTTTTTGAAGTATAAAATTTGGCAGTGAACGATGTCGTAGGTGTAGATGGTGTGAAAATCCATGATTAAAACACAAAAGCAGACGATTCCATTGAAAAAAAATTATTAAAAAACTTTCATAAAGGTTGTTCATCACAAAACAAGACAACTTCGAGAAAATAATTTGGTACCAAAACAGGCAAGTCCACCAAACTATGAAATTACACTGAAAAGGATCAAGAAATGTAAATTTCAATCCAAATCTGTATTTGTGAGCTATGCCAGTCAAGTGTGTTAACTGTGAAAAGTAATGGGTGAACTTAAAGCTCCCAGACAGACGGACGTTTTGGCCTCCGTCGGGATCAACGGGATGAAAAAGTGCAAACACTTCGGAGCTGAGCGAGACAGGAAGTGCTGTCGTCTCCGCGAGGACTCTAATTGGACGATGAGAGGCGTCCGAGAGGCCCTCTGAGAACGTGCGGGTGTGAGCGTATATATATATATATGCGTGTGTGTGTGTGTGTGTGTGTCAGCCTTTCGATTTTCTCTTGCATCCCGCTCGCTGTTGTTGTGAGGAGGCGGAGGAGGCGTCGCCGCGGTTACGGTTGCCGGCGGTGACAGGACAGCGTCTGCTCTCGCTTTCTCTCTCCGTTACTTCTGGTGTCTCTCGCCCTGGTCAAGCAAACTCCAGGGAAATCATCAGCATGTTTACTCCGCGCCCCTGCCCTGCGTACCCCCTCCAAGCCACCCACTGTCTCTATCTCATAGACCCCCCCTCCCACACCGCCGGTGACGCCCCCACCTTTCAGCCCCACTTCCCTCCTCAATATTTGTGTTTTGTGCTCCATGATGCTGGTTGTTAGCCTGATGGACAGCTACGACGCTCGCGCGCTTGTAAATGTGCGAAGGAGGAGGTGGGGGGGGGGGGGTGCGCCCGCCGCCGCCTCGCCAATTGGCGTCGAAATGTTTGGGGGTAGCGGGGTGCGAGAGGGGTGTGTGTGTGTGTGTGTGTGTAAAGGGCAGGCAATTGTCGGTGAGGGATGGGGGGGGAAGAGGCCTTGAGAGGCCGATCAATGCGATGTTCACCTGCCGTCCACCTCCCCAATTTAAAGAGAAGGAGCGCTAACGATTTCCCTGGCGCACCACTACCCCCAACCACCCCCGCGCCCGCCGCCCCACCGCCCTCGCACCCTCTTCCCCGCCGCCCAGCGGACCCCGACTGATGACACAAAATGTAGAAAAATTAGTCCTCAGCCAAGCAAAAGCGCAGAGAATTAGCAGGCTAATGGCGCGTCGTTAAGATGCCGTTAAACGCGCGGTGGCGTGAGGGATGCGTGCGCAAACGCAAACAGACGGCTGCGCAATTAGCGGCACATTAGCTGCTAAACTAGCCGCTAACGAAGAGAAGCTACCGTTGTGCAGCTTGTACCACTGCGGATGCTAACATTAATATCGGTAACTTTTGGCAACTGGCATCGCTTTCCATTTTTCCACATCTGCTGCTAGTGTTCGTAGACATTACTTTAGCATTATTGTTTGTTGCTGCTAGCATCACGAGAACAAATTAACGGTAACACAACCAACAGCCCAACCAGGCCACACCCAATGACGTCACGCAAATAGCTGCCAATCGAGATGCTAACGGACGCTGCACAGAGAACGGCTATGGACGCTAATGTTGTAATGTTAGCATTGCTTTCGCAACAATACAACTGACAAAAAAAACTATGCTGCTAGTGTTTGTAGACTTTACATTAGTATTATTGTTTATTGCTGCTAGCATCACGATAACAAATGAATGGTAACAAAACCAACAGCCCAACCAGGCCACACCCAATGACGTCACGCAATTAGCTGCTAATCGAGCTGCTAACGCTACACAGGGAGCGGCTATGGACGCTAATGTTGTAATGTTAATTTTTATCCATTAGCATCGCTTTCCACTTGTTAGCGGTTAATCATTAGCATAAAATTCTCTAGCTGGTAGCATAACAAGCATTGTCAGCATCATGACTGTCAGAAATAGTCACCAAGTTGATAGCAATACTAGCCGTTAGCATCATCTGCCCTACTCAATTACATAATCTACAACACAACCAACAATACAACTGACAAAAAAACTATGCTGCTAGTGTTTGTAGACTCTACATTAGTATTATTGTTTATTGCTGCTAGCATCACGAGAACAAATTAATGGTAACAAAACCAACAGCCCAACCAGGCCACACCTGATGACGTCACACAATTAGCTGCTAATCGAGCTGCTAATGCTACACAGGGAGCGTCTATGGACGCTAATGTCATAGCCGTTAGCATCATCTGCCCTACTAAATTACTTAACCTACAACACAACCAACAATACAACAGACAAACAAACTATGACTCCTGGAGTGTAAAAGATAGAAAAATTAATCCCCAGCACAGCACGCAGGCAGAAAATTAGCTGGCTACGGGCGCATTGTAAAAATGGCGTTAGTACGCGTGCCGGCGACGCTCTGCTGCATGAGGGATGTTCACGCAAACGCAAACGGACGGCTGCGCAATTAGCACCATATTAGCCGCTAATGTAGCCGCTAATACCGCATATGGAGGCAGACTAGAAAACATGCGAGGCTTGAATATCAGCATTGGATGCTCGTGTAACAACACTGACATGGTTGGTTACACAAATCAAGCGCGTGAGGTGATTGATGCTAGTTACGCTAACAGTTAGTAATGCTATGATAATACTGCAATGGAATATGAGGCCACTGGCCAAGTTTTCTGCCTTTACGAAAAGTTTCTCTTCGTGTTCAAAGCGCCGTCCGTCTCGCCTCTCGCAATCTCTCAGTTTCTCGTATTGACGCGCGGATGAGAAGAAGAAAGAAGAAGAAGAAGACGACGGAAAAAGAAAGAAAGAATGCCTCCAGGCCGGAGAGGGCGGAGGATGATGCCGCACACAAAGTTGTCGATGTTTTGGCAGACGGGCTAACAAAGACGGTGAGGAAGAAAGAAAAGGACGGCTGAGAGCAAAAGGGATGGCGAGGTTTTTAAATGGTCCACGGGGAGGAAGAAGGCGCGAGGATTAGGGGGAAGAAGTGGTGGAAAAGAAAAGGAAAAAAAAGAGGAGGGAGCGGAAAAACAGAATAAGAGGAAGGGGTAGAGGGGGGGAAAAGAAGAGGAGGATGAAGAGAAGGGAGAGAAGCAAAAATGAGCAGTCGAGGTCGAGGAGGGTTAAGATGAGCAAGAGGAGGAGGAAAGGAGGAAAAGGTAGTAAGGGAAGAGGAGGAAAATGAGGTGTAAAAAAATCCAGAGTAAAAGTAAGAGCAGGGAAAGGCAAAGAAGAGAAGAACAAGAATAGGACAAAGGAGGAAGGGATGAAGAGGAGGAAGGGGAGAAAGGGTTGAGGAAGATGAGGAGAAAGAGAGGAAGAAGGGTGAAAAAGGAAAACAAGAAAAAAGGATTAGGAGGAGAGGAAAGAAGTGGTGGAGAAGTGAGAGGAAGAGGATGAGGAAGAAGATGGTGATGAAGGCTTCTACTTCTTGTTGTTGTCAGGATCAATGGCCGCAAAGCAAAAGAAGAAGCGAGCCAGAGAATCCGCGGAAGGATGACAGGACTCATTATCAACTAACCACGCACACACACACGCGCACGCACGCACGCACGCACACACACCACTTGCCTGCGTGTGTGTGCGCGCGGGCGCTGGGACAGTGTTGTCTAAAGGTCAACAACAACACATCGCCAACACAACATGCCCCGCGCCGCGAAATGCTAAGCGCTAACCCCGTGAACTGCTAACACTACCAGCGTACAAATGCGGAAAAAGGCACCTCGGAATTCACTTTACAGGGTGTTTTAAAGAGCTAATGCTAAAATGATAAATGCTACCTTGAGAGCTAACAAATAATCTGCTGTATGCAAATCGTAATAGCTCGTTCGTCTTATAAATGCTGCTTTGAGTGCTAACATGCTATTTACTCCCTTGAGAGCTCATGCTAACCTGATTTAATGTTAATTTAACAGCTAACCTGATAAATGGCACATCTAGAGCGAAGAATGCAAACCTGCTATATTCTGCTATGAAAGCTAACAGCTAAAACTAAAAAATGAAAAAAACCTCTACTAAATGCTATTGCCGGTGCTGATGCTCATCTGCTAAATGCTACCTGGAGAGCCACAGCTGACCTTATAAACACTAACACTCACCTGCTAAATAATGCCTTAGGGCTAAGTGGATAAATGCTACCTTGAGATCTCATACCAACTTGTTAATGCGATTTTGACAGCTACAATCCCTTAAGCGCTAACCTGCTCAAAGCTCCTGCAAGAGTTAACACTTACCTGCCATAAGCTACCACAAGAGTTAGTGAATAACCTGCGAATTGATTCCATCAGAGCTAACATTAACCTGCCAAAGAACATACAATAGTAGAATTGTAATGTTCCTGTGAGAGCTAATGCTAGCCCACTAAATGCTACGTTGAGAGCTAATTCTAGACTGACATATGGACCGGTGACAGCTAACAGCTAAGTGTTAAATGTTACCCAGGTATATTGAGCAGTATACTATATATTTGATGATCATATTTCATGCTAACATTAGCCACCAGCTTCCTAAAAATGCTAATGATATGTTAACATGCTAATAAACTCAATGCAATCTTGACAGCTAACGGCTAATCTACCAATTACCTCTGTCGGTGCTAATGCTGTCAATACTGTTGAATGCTAACCTCGAAAGCTAATGGCTAACCTGCTAAAGAAGAAAAACAGTAGCTGTTGTAATGGTAACAAATATGATTGTGATACTTTTGTGTGTTGTGTGTTTTCACGTGTCAGCTGTAAAAATGTTGATATTTTCTTGATTTGCGTACTTGTTGACATTTGAGTTGCACTGATGTATTTTCTTGTTTTCTCCTGAGCTTTTCCGTTTGTTTTCTTGACCTTTTGTCTTTTTTCCCGCTCGCTAACGTGCACTAGCAGGCCAGCGTCTTGTCTGTCCACCGCCAAAACAAATGTGCTCATTAGCACCTTCTGGTGTCATGCCGCCTGTCAGAATCCCTCCCACCCCACCAAACCCCCCCCCGCGCCAAAACCTTTACGCTGCCGCCGTCATTAGCACGTTAGCGCCGGCCGCTTAAACCAGCTGTCAATTAGGAGCAGACGCTTTTTGTTGTCTAAACACGCAGTCAATGTTGGCTTGTGTTTACATAGAAATGCTACTCCCAATTAAACCATACATTAAAAGCAGCAGCACTTTAAGTAAATAAATCAATTGTACTTGTTGAAAGTCTTATAATTGTATTTATTTATTGAAATTGTAGATATTTGAACATTTTCATTATTCGACATCTTGATTTGTTTAAAATACCAGGAATTTTTATTGTCTAAATAGCTATTCAGATACATTGGTTTACATCTTTATTTAATTCAGTTATTTTTAAAACAAACAGCATATTAAGTATAAAAGTTTAAAAAAAAAAATATTCATAGAAAATTGTATACAGTATTGTTTTTGTTTTTTTACTTTGGTTAATTCATTTCTTGAATATCTTTTCACTTTCAGATTATTATATTTAAACAATTTTTAATAAAAAAGTTTCATTAGGTTTAATTCTTTCAGATTATTATATTTAAGCAATTTTTAATAAAAGTTTCATTAGGTTTAATTCTGATTTATTTGTAATACCTATTAATATTTTATTTTTTATATGCTTTATATTTTATAATTTGGTTACATTGTTATTCAAATGCCTTTAATTCATTTATTCTTGACATTTAATTATTAAATTACAAATATTTTTAAATTACATTTCTTGAATTTAAACTAATTTGCTTCATTAGTTGAATAATCTAGTTAATTCATTTCATCTGTATAATCCAAATGATAAAAGTGAAAAACAGATATACTAAAAATAACAATAGCAAAAACGTTGATTTTTTTTTTTTTTTAATGATGAAACCAAATATATATATATATTTTTTTTAAAGATGGGCAAACAAGGAGGCGGTTTATTTGGCACTGACATTTATTGTAAACAACAATAATGATAATATTGGTAATAAAATCATGTGCTGCGATTGGAACAACGTGATCTATTGATGACATCATCATATTCACAGTATGATAGTGGTTAGAAAAGGAGCACAGTGAAGCGGGACGCTAACATGCTTGTTAGCGTTGTTTCATGTAAACATATTTAATGTGATATGAATTTTTCTTTTTAAAATGTACATTTGTGTCGCTACAGTTTGCATATGTTTTCATTGTTCAAAGGAGAATATTGGGAATGCATAGCAAAGACAGCACATGCAGCTGTCAATCATCGTCATAGCACCGACTAAACTTTATGACATTATTAAAAAGTCATTCGCCTTCAAATTTAACTTTGATCAAGTTTCTTCAGATTATTTTAACAATTTTATGTTTTTAAACGATTAGTTTTGAACACTTAACAGACAAACACTTAAGAGGTTGCCAGAAGCTCCTGCGAGCTCATGAACAAAAGAACGTTAAAGTTTGGCACAATTAATTTCAAATTACTGGTAGAAAATATTTTCCTAAAATGTTTGTTGTTGTTGTTCAAAACATTGAAGAGGTTAAAATGAACAAGATGATTTAGAAGACTGAACTGCTAACAAAGGAATGTGTGAATTTGGCACTTTTTAAGCTCATTTCCAAATTGAAAAACATTTAATTAAACTACTTTGTGTTTAACAAAAAGTCAACTGAATTATTTAGATGACAAAAACTTTTTAAACAATTTTTTAACCCTTTAAAACATTTTACCGATAACTTCACACTAAAAGTGCCGCCAGCAACGTGCCGCTATCGTGCTAACAAATTAACGATTCATAAATTTATATATATAAAATTCACACCTTAAGATAATTTTTACATTTTCTTATGCTGTTATGTTTTGAACATTAAAAATAAACATTGAAGAGGTTTAAATGCCACTTACATGATTTAGAAGACAAAAACAGTGGCTAACATTTTGCTGCTAGCCTGCTAACAAGCGAATGATGTGCCGACTTTTCACATTTCTCCAAGATTTTTCTCATAAATCATGAATATTTTTGATGCTCTACCACCCGTCCACGTCGACGCTAAAAGGTTCTTTGACGGCGATGCGTCCGCTGTTGACCAAGACGCACTCGGCGTATGGCAGGTTTCTATCGTTGGTGTCTTGGAGCTCGATGGTGTGCACCACAGACTGTCAAATGACATCATAACATTTTAAAATTATGATTATTAATAGTACATACAGTACATAGCATAATGTGTTTGGACTCACCATGCCGGCGAGGACTTTCCCAAAAACCACGTGTTTCCCATCGAGCCAGGGTGCTTTGGTGGCCAAGATGAAGAACTGCGAGCCATTGGTGTCTGCGCCCGCATTAGCCATGCTTACCTATAACAAAAAAAAAAAGAGATTTTATTCATATTTATGTACTAATATTTTTATTGGAGATTATAAAAAAATTTATATATTTTTTTAAAGATGCAATTTCAGCCTTTTACAGTCAGCTCGCCAAATGCTAACATTATACATGTAAAAAAACCTAGCATTTTAATGTGCTAGCTAGCAAGTACGAGTGAAAAAATATGATCAAATACGTAAACATGTTTTCATGTTAGCTACAAGCATTAACACAAATGAACAACACTAATGTAACCTAAAGTAAACAGTTGAAGAAAGTTTGCCTTTTGAAAAATTTGCACATTTTGCTAGCATGTGGGTTAGCATTAGCATTAAAGTGACGACATAATATGATTGAGCTCGTTTCACACACTAACTAGGTAACTGAATTGTTAGCTTAACATGTTAGCATTTCCAAAAGGTTTGTTTTGTGTTGGCTGATGATGAAAAAAAAAAAAAGCAGTTACATGTGACATATGCTAGTTCGAAATGTTAGCATTTTTATATAGCTGATTGAGTGAATTAAGAAGCCAGCAAGAAAAAGTTGCATATCTTGATTTAAACCCAGTAGCTAACGGCGTACCCATCCCGCCGAGCTGTGCTTGAGTTTGAAGTTTTCATCAGGAAACGTCGTCCCGTAGATGCTGTGACCTGAACCATCACAAGAACGTAGCTTAGCATTAGCATCATCCAACTTTTGTCATCAAGTATGTAGCTTAGCATTAGCATCACCATATGGCGATAATGTAAACACGAATTCATGTTTATCTCGTGGTAGCATTAGCACATAGCTTATGTTCAACATTGTGGTGGTGGCCGCGGTACCTCCAGTTCCGTCTCCCGCAGTAAAGTCCCCTCCTTGGATCATGAAGTCTTTGATGACCCGGTGGAACTTTGTGCCTTTATAACCGTAGCCTTTCTACAAACAAACAAACACGCACACACACTTAGTACATAGTAATAGGAACACTAATGGTCCACGGTCTTACCTCTCCGGTTGCCAGGGCAACAAAATTATTGACAGTGAGCGGGACCACCTCTCCGAAGAGGCCGATGACGATGCGGCCAACCTCGTGACCCGCCACAGCGATGTCAAAAAACACCTGCACAAACACACAATTGCTGTCAATCCATCAAAGCTCTCAAAGGCGCCGAAAGTGAAAATTATGTCATTCTTATACAAGTTTATTTATTGTTTCATATTCATAGTATAATGCCCACGTGTGAAGCTGTGCGCGCGCACGAGCAAAGATAAACATACACATACCGACATGCTAACAACACTAAAGCTAACCGTGACAGATAAAACGCTAACACGCACCTTCTCGGTGACTTTAGGTCCGCTGACTCCGCTCCGTGAAGCCGCCGCCGAGCCGAGGCAGGCGGCGTCCAGAAGCAGCAGCAGGAGCAGCTTCGAGAGACGCTCCATCTGGTTCAGGAGCGGAAAGGAGGAATCACTGCGGCGGCGCTCAGCTGGGAGGATGGCCTGGAAACACAGCGTCATTGGCGGATACGTCATCAGAGAGCAACCCCCCCCCCCTCCTTCTTCTCCTCCTCCTCCTCCCCCCTCCCATCCTCCTCCTCTCTCACCAGCGAAATGGAAGTTCCGCCCACTTAGGCGAAGCAGGAGGGAAAGAAAGAAACAAGGTGAGAAGATGTAAAGTTATTAAAAACACTTATGAAGTGCTCAAATACTTATAAAGTGCTCAAATACATTGTCTCATATCGACGATTCACATGTTCACCTAGTAGTCCTTCGCGTAGCTTAGCATTAGCATTAGCATTGATAATGTTTGATGTCATAATTTACTGACATTTTGTCGTGTAGCACTTAGCTTAGCATTAGCATTAATGTTGCTTATGTCATAACACATACATCTTCATCTCCTCTTAATGGAACACGGACTTGCCATCTAGTTATTAATTATGTCGTTTGTCTATGCTTCATAAAAGTAAAAAAAAAACAAAACAGTTAATCATGTAACTAGTCTGTCAATGCTCAATAAAGATGGTTAAAAAATAGTTATGAATCATGTAGCTTAGCATTAGCATTCATGTTGATACTAAAATATGCATAACAATACGAATGAGTTAATCATCTTAAGCACTTAAAAATTCAGTAATGTCTCATTTAAAAAAAAAAAGAGTTAATAGTGTTTGAGGAGTTAATAATATTTGAAGGTTTAATGCATTTAAAAAAAAAAACTGCATTCAAGGGAAGCAAATCTGCAAAAGAGAATAAAAGTCCCTGATGAATATCTGTCAATGCACATGAATTATAATAGTCAGCCTGCGGTGACCTTAACGCGCGCGCGCGCACACAGCGTGTGCGTGTGTGAGTGTGTAGTTTTATCGGTCTCCTGTCAAAGCGACCCGTCCATTCGTCTTTTCTCGCCGCCGTCCGCTGAATTAATTAAGCAGGAATGTAAATGTTTTAATTGAATGTCAAACAGGACCTTAACCACATGCGCACGCGCACATGCACACGCGCGCGCACACACCCACACACACACATTGGGTTTACATGTCTAGTGAGGCCATCTCATTGACATAATGAATTTCCTAGCCCCTCCCCCCTAACCCCAACCATGAACAATTATTTGATATAACCCCCCCCCCCCCCCCCACACACACACACACACTTCTTCATAGCTAAGTGAGGTACACACACACGAGCAACATCTCGCATGCCATTTTTTAGATTGTTAGTGTCATGCTGATTGTTTTCTTGCTAGTTACGTTTAATTGTTGTAACGTTAATGTTGTTACATTAGTTGCAGAACTGTCAAAATTAATTGACAAGTAATCAATTATCAAATTAATTTACACATATTTTAATATATACGAGTAATCGTTTGGAGCATTTTATAATTCTAAATGCTCCAAATTGGCTGATTTCCGCACATCAACCGTAATTGTTGACTGATTTTTGTAGATTTGACGTTAGTTGCATTCCATTCATTGTTTTGTTGGTTCTTTTAATGTTAATATAACGTGTGCTTGCCTTGTAACACTTTCAAGTTCAACATGTCGGCCATGCTAGTTGAGGTGAAAGTGATGTATTTGTTGAATTCATTGTTATTTGTGTTACGTTTAGGGGTAGGCCGATTATCGGCGCCAATATCGGGCATTGAGAATATCGGTATCGGCCGTTGTTCAAAATCTGACGGCCGATAAAAGGTCAATTTTAAAACCATTTTCATCTGAGGGAACTATTTGTTAAAATTTTCAGTTAACTTTATGAGAGATGCTCCTGAGCCTGGGAACTTTCTGAACCTTTTGTTTTTGTTCGACATTCAAACAAAGAAAATGTGAAATTTTAAGATTTCAGGATTTTTTTTTAATTTAGGAAAAAACAGAGTTATGGGATTTACTTCTTTAAGTTTCCATTTCATTTTTTAAGACGTACTGATAACCTGATTTTTTTCCCCCCGACAAATTTAAAATGAAGTCTAATATAAAAAAAAAGACTTTTGTATTTTAACATATTTTGCCGCCAATCCCCCCCCCCCCCCACCTTCCCCCCTCCCCTTACTGAAAATGAATATCGGCTTCAAATATCGGTTATCGGCCTCCTTGACTACTAATAATCGGTATCGGCCCTAAAAACATCTATCTTTAGTTACGTAACCGATTCTAGTTTTGACGTTGTCTTCTTGCTGCTTTCTATTAATCGTGTTTACGGTCGTTGTTTTCTTGTAACTCGTGTTGTGCTCGCGCTGCTCAAGAGCACTTTTTCGCATCTCGTTTGATGTGTTTTCCGTTATTTTAGGCATGAAAATGTTTCATTTCCAGATGACGTGCGCGCGCGGGGGGTTAAAGTTGACGCGGCGATGGGAGCCGTGTGTGCGTTTGCGTATGTGTGTGTTTGCTTGTTAATAAGTTGTTTTTGTGTGCAAATAATTAGCTTTCCTTGTAGAAAATGATGAATTTGGGCAGTTAATTCATCGATCGGCCGATGCGCTGGGCTGTGGAAAAGTCATTAATCAATGCGTGAAAAGAGCTAATTCTCCTCCCGCCGCTTCCTCCGAGACGACACAAAAACAACACAACACACACCTCACACGCCTCCTCACGCTGCTGCAGGGAAATATATATATATATTTTTTTAATGTTTCACATATATGGTGGCTTCTTTCTTTTTCTTTTTTGCTCCTTTAGGAAAAACAACCAGCGGACAATTTATTAAAAACGACACCATGAGCAACACCTTGAAAAAAAAAATTATGAATATTTTCGTATGAATGTTTATTAATAAAGTGAATTATCAAAATAGCTCATCATGGTAACAAAAGTAAAAAAAGAAAAAGAAAAAGAAGCAAAATGTGGAAAATAGTAAAAATGGTTTGCGTTTCTTTAGTTGTTAAGTTTCTGAGCTGTGTGACAATATTATTACTGTTAAGTTAATTTTGTGACTTCTTTGTGTCACATTTTGCCAGTTGTGTTACATTAGTTATGCTACTTAAACTTACAAAAAAAATCAGTAACAAGCAAGCTAAATACTATCAATTACTGACCATAAACTACTCATTAAAGTTGATATAAGTTATGTTAATGTGTTGCGTTACAAGTAGGGCCTGACCGATTAATCGGTCGCCGATTATAATCGATTATTTTGCCCTTCAAACATTGGCCAAATGGCCGATTGTTTTCCGGTGTGTTATGTTTGCGTCAATTGTTTTATTCTATTTGTTTTCCGTCAGTTGTGTTACGCTAGTTGCGTTACATTAATCATACATTTCTTCTTTGTAAGAATCATTTCCTTGGCAGAAGATGGTTACTGTTCAAATCCTTCATAAACCTAAAAAATGAAGACGTGATTGAATATTAAAATAATAACATAGGTGACTGTTTTCGTTCCACGCAGGATTGTTGTCAAATAACAAGCGCATGACGTGACAAATGGGTGACTTTCTTTCCTTTGTTTTTCTTCTTTTCAGATGCGATGATTTGAAGGATATGGAATGTGGCATCCCTCAGGGAAACATGCCGAGTCCACTTCTCTATCGTTGACATTGTTTTTAATCGACTACTTTATTAGCATTCAAAACAATCAACTATTCTACACGTCTTGTTAATCACGACATGTTTGTGTGTTTAAAAGCTAGCCGTCGGAACGTGATTCGCTAACGACGCGCCGGGGGCCGCCTCCCTCCCTCCTTCCCACCCGCTAGCCAGCATTCTTGGAAAAAAGTGAAAAAGTGTCTTTTGGGCCGGCGAGAGTTCATGCGGAGACGCTGGCGTGTTTGTGTTTTTGTTCCTTATCAATCCAGAGCCGCTCGCCAGGATGACGGATGGCGGCTGTCACGCCGACGCTAGTCATAACAACGCGCGCCTTTACGTGTTCCGCCGTTTAGCCCGCGTCCTTATCCGCGCCTGCGCTCGCTGACTGATGTGCTGCGTATGTGTGTGTACAAGTGCACGTGTGTGTGTGTGTACAAGTGCACGTGTGTGTGTGTGTGTACAAGTGCACGTGTGTGTGTGTGCGTGTACCATAGCAGTCAGCTAGCAAGCTACGGGT
Source organism: Leptonotus elevatus (assembly GCF_054856555.1). NCBI lineage: Eukaryota > Metazoa > Chordata > Actinopteri > Syngnathiformes > Syngnathidae > Leptonotus > Leptonotus elevatus. The sequence continues at coordinate 2,423,154 of NC_141243.1, read as the reverse complement.
CGCGGATAACAAGACCGACCCAAAAACACAATGAGCTCAGCTGTAATCTGTCTTGTCTGCACACGCACGCACACACACGCACGGACGCGCACACACGCGCACGTTGCTAAGGAAGTCAAGGCCAGTCAAGCTAATAATAACAATCAGCAAGTAATAATAGTAATAATCTTCACGCCAAACAAAGTGCGTCAAAGGAAGAATTAAGAGGGAAAGTAAAAGTTTGACGTCGTCATAGCAACTGCTTGTAAAATAACAACAAACATGTCTTACCCTTTGTTGCCTTCAGAGGGTGCTGCTACTCGCCTGAACGTACAAACAGAATTTGTCTTTTCCGTTTACGTTTAGTTGTTGCGTTACAGTTGTTGTGTTTTCTGAGAGTTGTGTTACGTTAAAAGTATTATGTTAGCTGTTTTCATTTGGTCGTTATGTTTTAGGGCTGGGTATCAGTTCATATTTCCTCATTCGATTCGATTTCGATTCGCAAAAGTTCAGTTTGATTCGATTTCGGGTTTTCTTTTTCCCCCGATTCGATTCGATTCACTTGTTCAATACGATATTAATAATAATTATAAATAACAAGGACATGATAAAAAAAAACTCCACAAACATTACATATAAATTAACAAGATTCTGAATTGTCATAAAGTGCTATAAGTCAGGCCTTTCATAAATATAAGAAAATACTTTTAAATTCATGTAAACAGTAAATTTCAAGAAAACAGTCACATACAAAAAAACATGGCCTTTAAAATTCTGTTGTTGTTAATTTATGGGAAAAAATAGATATTAAAATAATCGATTTATGGTTTTATGAATGGATATCACGCTCAAAAGGGAAAATCGATTCAATATCGATTGTTCCATTTTTTTAAATCGTATTTTTGGGCCTGAAACCGATTAATGGTATTTCAGTTAATTTCAATCGGAAAATTTGATATATGAGTAATTTGAGTTAATCCAGGTGTTGGCTCATAAAAATAGAGCCCATATGATATTTTTTAGATTTTTTTTACCGATACTGATATTTGGCAGAATAAAACTCTGATAACGGAATAATTGGACGATTCATTTGAAAAATATACAATGAGTAAAATAACATCATTTTTGCTCCCTGAATGCTTACAACAACAAAGATATGAACATTTGACTTGTTTTACAATATTTTAGTGTTTAACTTGACAACAGAGAGAAAAAAATGCCCAAAATTGGTTGATAAAAAAAAGAAGAAGTTTGAATCTCATTGTCTTTGTTTTATGTTGTAATGTGTTCATGTGGGGGGGAAATCGGACCAAAAATGACTGACATCGGCCGATTGCAACAAGCAGGCGACTGCTGGGAGGAGCCTGACATGCAAATGAGCACATTCTTTATCATTTTGAAATCCTTAAAAATTGTGGTAACAAGAAAAAAAAGTCACGTTTCCTTGTTTCTAACGTCAGTTCAAAGTTCACATGTAGGCTGCGCGTCACCAGGGAACATGTGTGTGCGCGCGCGTGTCTGTCGGAGGTCCGAGAAAAAGAGAGATGGGGGGGCGTGTGCGGCACTCGGTCACGTGCTGCTTTTTTTGGCTGCCGAGGCGCGCGGGACACAACATCATCTTCCTCCTTTTCTTCATCCTCCTCCTCTTGTTTGAGGTCGAGGAGCGAGAGAATGAGAGAGAGAGCGAGCGAGTGTGCGTGCGTGCGTGTGTGTGTGTGTGTGTGTGTGTGTGAGTGAGTGTTCCTCCATGAAGAAGAAGAAGAATCGAGGTCGGACGTCAGCGCTCCTCAGCCGCACACGCGCGCACAGCCTCACCGCACCGGTAAGCTTATTACTGTTATTGTTGTTGTTATTATGACACACTTTTTTTTAATTCTTTTTTTTTTTCCCATAATTGCTTCATTTTAATTTTTGACTGCCATCACTGAATGTTGTTTTTTTTTTTGCTTAGATTTGCAACAACTTTGCGGGCGTTTCGACTCGATGAACACGTTTTCATAATTGAACAAAATCCAACATGTCGATGTGCTTTTATGGCTTTTTATTGTTTTTCTTGCGATTTACAAGTTGACCAAAAAAAGTCGATCGAGTGGACCAAATGCCCTCAAGTCGTCCTTGTTTTTGTTTTTTTGAAGTTTGTGCGTTAAGTTGTTGTTTTTGTTTCATTTTTGAAAATATGGTTGACCTCAAATACGCGCTGACTCGGCACGTGCAATTTGTGGGCTTTTTGTTTGTTTGCACCAAATGAGAGATGATGTTGAAATCTAAAATTAATATTTCGGTCAAATTAATCTTCTATCATTTTTTGTAGGTCGAAATCTAATTACAATTTCAGTTATTACACTTGACAATTACAAAGTTGGCATAATTGTAAACAAAAATAACATATTCTTAATACTCAATTTGAGTTGTTTAAATGTATATATATATTTTTTTAAATGGCAAATTTCATACAATACAATACATCTTGTTTGCTCCAAAAGGAACTTACATAATTATAATAATTTGATTTGTCTTCATATTTTTTAAATGTTTGATCATTTTCTTGTTTTGTATAAAAAAAATAAGCGTTTGATCGTTTAATCGTAATTTCAATTATTACCCAAAATCATCGAGATGATCATTTTTTTCCATCATTGAGCAGCCCAATTTTTTTTGCATCATTTATTGAAAAGAAATTGAACAGTAAGATTTGACAGAAAAATATTTAAAGAAGGCTTTTTTTGCACATCAGTCAGTTTAGTTATTACTTAATATATTCCTTATTATGGCTTATTGAAGCAAATTACATGATGTATTTTTTTAATTTATTATTTATTTTAGTGTTATTATTATCATTCTATTTATTTATTTCATTTTTTTACTTATGTATTATTTGTATTTATTTATTTTGTCTTTTTATTTTTTTATTTTTTACAACTATTGTATTCATTCTTTTTTAAACTGCATTGAAGTCTGCCTATAAATGTATTTTGGTGTGTGTGCGTGTAATTGACACGATTTGCCTATTATCAAAGGAACTGTTTAAAAGCGGCATGACAGACGTGCGTTTTATGTATTCAGCGACATATTTACGTCATCATTAAAGTCCATTCAACATATTTACGCCGTCATGAAATGCATTCCATTACATTCGACATATTGATGATGTTAAATTGAATACACTTTTCATGACATTATTTATATCTATGATTGATGTGAAATTACATTTTAGGTGGGAATTCACTCAACTCCATTTGTATTTCAATTCAAAAGCATGTATTTGTGATTTTTAAGTACAGTATTATATATGAATTGAAATTGACGACAACACTTTTATGTCCTAAAATGACTTCTTAGGAAAAAGATGACTTGCATGTCATTCATATGATGGATTTGTATTGAGCAAATGGAATGGTTGAGATGATTGACAGCTGTCGTGTCCCCCCCCCCCGCCCCCCCCCCCCCCCCCCCCCCGTGCAGACGGCGTGGCGCCATGCTGAAGCCGGGCGAGGCGTCGGCGTCGGCGTCGGCCTTCCTCAAAGTGGACGCCTCGTCGTACTTGCATCACTGGCAGCAGCTTTTCCCGCACACGCCGCTCAAGCCGCCCCTACCCTCACCCTCGGGCCCCCCGCTCTGCACCTCCTCGTCGGGGCCCGCCGCCGCCCTGGCGCCCTCCTCGTCCTCCTCGGTGGCGGTCGCCCAACTTCCTCTGGCCCAGCACATGGCGCTCTACGGGCAGGCCCTGGCTCCGGCGGGCCCCGGGGGTCCCGGAGGGGACGCGGCGGGGGTGGTCCCCCCTGCTGAAAACCCGGCGGTGGTACGCCTCCTGCAGGTGAAGGAGCAGAGCTGCGTGGGCGTGGGCGTGGTGTCGTCCAGCGTGAAGAGCGTCGGCGGCGAGGAAGGCGGGAAGACGGCCACGTCGGTGCAGGCGGGGGGCAGGATGAAGCTGACCGCCGAGGAGTTGGACTACTTCCTGTACGGGCAACAGAGGATGGAGATCATCCCCATCAGCAGCCACAACGCCGACGTCAACAACCGTACGCGCACACACGCACATTTCTATTTTTTTACAAAGGTATTTTTTTTTGTATTTTAATAGTTTACATTTTTCAATTAATCAGTTGAAATATAATTATCCCTTATTTTATCGTTTTAAATATTTCTCAATATTCAGTTTTTATGCTTTTAAAGTAATTTTGCTTTATATTTTATATTTTAAAAAAAATTACAATATTTTTTCTAATTATACATTCTGAATTTAAAGTATTTTAAATTTAATGATCAAACATTTCATTCCTAGAGCATTAAATTCATTTTATTGTTAATTTTTGTTTTCCAGTTTTAATTGTCATTTGTTTTCGTTTTCATTTTAATATGAAATCAAATACGTTTTTTTCTCAACAATTTTAAAAAATATTCAACATTTTAAATATGCAGTGAAATATTTTATACCTCAAATAATCTATTGTTTTACAAAATTCACTCTTTGGATGTACTTTAATATTTCATTCAAACTACATATATTTGATAATAGTAATAATAGTATAAAATAAAAACATTTTACTCTTGTTAAATATTATATTCCTCAAATTCCTTGTGCACTACCGCCGTGTAAATATATATATATATATATATATATATATATATATATATATATATATTTTTTTTTTTTTTAAACATTCAACAAAAACTACATCTAAAAGAAAAAGTCAATTAAAAAAAAAACATCTTTAATGTACAAACTCTGTCAGTATAAAAAAAAAGTCAAGGGAAAATACATATTTTTGAAATGATGGTGCATTATTTTCGACATGTGACATGAGAGGTCAGCGGCTCCGAGCTGTGATTGATTATCAATCAGATTTCACTTGCAAATTATTGATCAGCGAAATGAATAATCTGCACTTAATGCGTCATTGAACGTGAGCACTGCGTATTTAATACAAACGTTTCAATAGTTTGTCATTCATAAAAAAATACATTTCAAATAAACACGACAAATTTAACATTTAAAAAAAATGTATAATTGTATTTTTGTGTCTTTAAATCGCATTACAGTTGATGAGTACATTTGATGATGAACATTTGAATTTTCAATCTCAGCAAAATTGTTTTTCTCCGTCACGTGTGTTTGTGGCCATCACGCCTTGGCGGTGTTGAAACTTGTCATGAAAGTGACGTGATGAAGATGTGTGTGCGTGTGCGCGCGCGGACGCGCGTGTGCGTGTGTGTGATAAAACGGTTCATCAGCAGTAATCTGCGTCGATACGCGCCGGCAGGCCCGATGAGGGATGGCGGGACAAGCGGGAATTAATTGCTGCATATAGTTTTGCGTTGGGGAAGGGGGGGGGCACAACGTGGGGGGGGGTGGGGGGCACAAAATGGGGGATGTGCTGGGTGATGAGGGGGACGAGAAGAGGGGGGATCGATCCAGCGGAGCGCTATTTATCATCCCAACACAACCATATGGAGGTCCCGGGGGCCACGCTCATGCGTGTGTGTGTGCGTGAAAGTGAAGTGTTTAGTGTGTAAATAAAGCAGTCTCGCAAACACACACACACACACTAAAAATAATAATATACTCTACAGTAAGTAGCGTTCTGTTTAGTCACATGACCTGACATGCTAAAGTTGTTGATTTGAAAACGTGTTGACGTCGTGATTTGAGATACTTTGACAAAGTACCACAACAATGCAAGAAATATGATCTTTCATTGAGTTTTATTTGTACTTTTATTGATTCATTTTCATTTTTGTATTTTATCGCCGCCCGCCACGTCAACTGCGCGTCCCACGCGGCTCCTGGATTTGACACAAAGTAACCGGCACAACCGATTTAGGGTGTGCGTGTGTGTGTGAGTGTGTGTTTTTTTTAAAACAGTTTGCGTCTTGAGTTGGCACATTTATTGAACAACAAATTTAGCATATTAAACAATAAGTTCAATGTATTCAACAAAAAAATTATTTTACTGTCAAGAAATGTTAGTTATTTATCAAGACAAATTAACTTTATTCATCAACATGTTTTTTTTCTTTATTAAGTTATCTTTATTTATGTAGCACTTCTTGATCAACTGCTTTTATTTTTAATTCAATACATTACCCGTCAACTACTTTAACTCATTAACCAATTCATTGTATAAACAAATGCTATTTTTATTCAACAATTAAGAAATTCCCTTTTTTCCACCAATTTTTATCTTCTTAATTTTGATCAACAAATTTAATGAATGAATCAAGGAATGTAATTTATAACTGTTATTAATAACTGTATATCAGTGAATTCATTCATCAACATATACGACCAACAATATTCTTTAATGAATCCAGAACTGTCATTTATAAGTTAACAAATGTTTTTTAATCAACAAATGTAAATTATTAAATTGAACTTATTCAACAAATCTACTTTTCAATTAACAAAAATATAACATGCAAGTACAAATGTAGTTTTTTTAATTTAAATTAGTTTTACATTTAAATGATCGAAAAATGTTCATTATTCATTAGCATACATAGTTTTTGACTGACAAATTTAATTTGTGAATCAAGAAATAAAAAATTTGAATAAAATTATGAACACATTTTAGTTATTGAAATCCACAAAAATAATAACACATTTTCATGTGATGTAATTCAAAAGAATATCTTTGTTTTTTAACATTTGAAACACAACACGCACACATTTACAGTGAATGAGTGTGTAGGTGTTGCTAGGCAACATGGAAACAAGCTTGTGATTGTCGTGAGATCCGATTGCGGCTGCGTCAACTCACAAAGTTTTCCCGCGCGTCCTTAAGTGGGAATGTTTGTTTGACATTGTTCCCGTTTAGCGGAGCATTAAGAAGTCGGCAGCCGCGTACTTCATGACTTCATCCGTCAGCAGCCGTCACTCTTCCTGCGTCGCCGATATTTCACTTTTGGGAAAAAACGCAAAAGAAAACAAGCGGGACTTCCTGCTGGGAATTTTTCAGTCCAGATAATCATCAGCGTGTCAATTATTGACGTCAATTAGTGTCACACTTCATCACGCTGCGCTGCTTGCGACCGACGCTTTTCACCCCGACAAGCTCGGGCCGGAAATATGTCAGGAATGATTTCAATGTGGCCAAAGCAAACATTAAAACTAAAAAAAAAATACTTTTAAAAACAGCACATTCAGAAAACAACGTGAACACAGAGTGGACAAGGTCGTGTGAAACAGGTTCAGAACTGATATGAATCAAGTGTGAATACATGAATCAGATGTGAACTATTTGTGAAAGGAATGGGAACCGCATGTGAACCAGACGGTGTGAAATCAGGTACGAACCAGGTTTGAAATTGTTGGGAATCAGGTGGGAATGCAACGCGAGTCAGATGTGGCTTGTATGTGAACGATGCGTAAGCGCATGTGGAGCAGAGATTGCGAAATCAGTTCTCAACCAGGTTTAATACACCATCAACTGTTGTGAAGTAGTTGTGAGAACATTGATAACACAGCGATGTCGTTTGAAACCAGTTTGAAACCAGTGTGAGCCAGTTGGAACTATATGAGTTAGATGTGAACTCGTTGTAAAAGCAGTAGGAACGCCGTGTGGACCAGATTCAAAACTGGTGTGAAACAAGTGTGAACCAGATTGTGTGAACCAGGTTTGAATTTGGTTTGAAGCAGATTGTGTGAAATTTAGGTGTGAAACAAATTTGATACAGCGTAAGCTAAATCTGAATCGGGTGTGAAAACAACATCAAGCAGATGTCAACTACTGAAGATGTCGTCCACACTGGGTTTAAAACATGTGAACCAGGTGTGAATGCAGCGTCACTCAGGAGTGAACCAGTTGTGACAGCTGTGTGAACAGAGTGAGAATCAGGGTAGTGTGAACCAGTTTTGAAACTGCTGTGACTTTGAGCCGTGTGTAAATCTGGCTGTGAAAGCAGTGGAAACAGTGTTGACCAACCAGTGTTATCTTGGTTCCAAACTGGTGTGAATCGGGTGTGACCCCGCTGTAAACATGTTAACTCGGAGTGAAACAGGCGTTGCCAGGTCTGAATCTAATTAGGAAATAAAAAAAAAACGGTTCCTGTGTGTACACAGTGTTTACCAGATCATGTGGCTAAGCTAATAACCAGATTTGAAGCCATAATAAAGCAGATGTAAACATGTTGTGAACACAACAATGAACCAGGTAGAAACCAGATGGGAACCAGTATGAAGCAAATTGTTTGACTGAGGTATGAACCCAGGTACGCCTGTTGTGAACTTGGTGAACATAGTGTGACTCAGGTGTCAACCAGGTTGGACCATGTGAATATAATCTGGACCAGATCGTGCGAACCAGTTTCGAAACAGGTGTAGATGTAAACGCCTTAGTAGTGCGACTGGGATGAAATGTTTCCTGAATGTTCCTTAATTCTGAACATTTCCTCGCAGGCTGCGACATGTGTGCGGACAACCGTAATGGCGAGTGTCCCATGCACGGACCGCTTCACTCCCTGCGGAGGCTGGTGGGCACCAGCAGCTCCACCCCGGCACCCCTCACCCTTCCCGACGTTCCCGACTGGCTCAGAGATCTGCCCCGAGAGGTGAGCGCCCCTCAGAGAGGTGTCGCACTGGAGTCACATGACTTGACTCCAGTCGGACTCAAGTCGCCATGCTTGGGATTTGGGACTAAAACTTCCGATGGACTCACTCGACTTGTGTTAGACTTAAGCCAAGTTCTGCTTGAAACGCTTCATCCGTCGATTCGCTTGTTTGTGCAGGTGTGTCTGTGCACCAGTACGCTTCCCGGCCTGGGTTACGGAATCTGCGCCGCCCAGAGAATTCCCCAGGGCACCTGGATCGGACCCTTCCAGGGAACGCCCCTCATGCTGGACAAAGTCCGTTGCGGAGCCAGGAATACACGGCACTTGTGGGAGGTAACAGAGACATCATTTTGTTGACCTTTTTAACTACAACATGATTGGAAAAAACGGCGTGAATGATGACGATATCCAAATTGGGATCTCTTATGAAAACTAAATGCACCGGGTGTGAAAGCAACGTGACCACATTTTGTGAACGAGACAGTGTGACTCGAGTGTGAGCCAGGTTTGCCAGGTCTTAATCGGACAGGGAACGCAATGTGAATCAAATCAAAGCTAAATTGGGACCCAGTGTGAATGCGCTGGGTCCACCAGATTGTTCCACTGAGGTGTAAACTCGTTATTATCCAGGTGAGAACCAGGTTTAAATTGGGCATGATACTGCGTTCACGTCCGATTCAATGTGACGCGCATATTGTGAATCGCGTGCGACTAAAGACAATTTGAACCAGATAGAAACTATTTGCATGCACTTTCTACCTGGTTCACATTGTCTTCATGCTCCCGATTCAGGTGTGAACCAGGTCTGAATTGGGCACAATGTGAACTAGGTTGAAACTAAAGGGGACTAGTTTATACCTGGGTCACTACTATTCCCATTTAATTTCTACCTCTTTCATATTGTGTTCATTTCTGATTCAAACCTGCTTCACACCCGATTCACAATATCTCTGTGTCACACAGCTTTCACACCTGATTCACATTAGGTGTGAACTCTCATGCGTAAGCACTGAAACGACTGTGTAGCAGACAGCGTGCTGGAAGTTCGAGAACGGCATGAACCAGATGTAAACACGGTGCTTTGAAGTTGTAGTTTTCCGTGTTGAAGCCCAACAAGGAAGCTGAAGATTCCTGTTGGACGGCTGCGGAAAAGCGATGAAGTCGTCACGAGGCCGTCACGGCCGAGCTGTCGTCAAGAAGCCGACGGCGGCGGCGGCGGCGGCGGCAAAGAAAGCAAAGCAAAGCTCGCTCGCTCGGCGGCCAAATATTTTGCTAACGCGACGCCCGCAAGGATTCCCACAATCCTACTGGGCCTGTCGGAATGTCGTAAAAGGCTTTTATTTGCTAGCCTTCCATCCTTCGACGCTTTATTAAACAACCGCACATGACATCACCGCCACGGCGCTCGCTGTGTCTGCAAGGGATTTTATTTATGGCGACTTGTGATTGTCAAAAAACAAACTTTTTTTAGCTGGTTTGTTGTCTTTGGACTGTAGGTGGCGCTGGTACTAAAGTAATGGCGTTGTTAAGATGCCACAAAATGGATTCCTTCTCTGTCACATTTCCACCACTTTGGGTCACATTTCATTTGACATTCATGTTACAGTAACAACAAAATCCTTGTGTGTGTGTGCATGTGCATGCATTTGGTGGTACCTGATTGGTTGCGTCGTGCTGGCCCCACCCCCTCACGCTAGTAGTGTGAGAAAGCATAGTGAGCGCTTGTGCAAATATTTTGGGACGTCTGATTAGCTGATGGATGAGGCGGTTCACTGAGAGCGCTGCAGCGGCCGCTTGCTGGTCCACACTGTTGATCCTGGTTCTGCTTCTGGTTCTAAATAGGATTCCTGCCGTGCGATAATGTGTGAAAGACTCTTTGTTTAGATTTGTGATGATCTTTTTGTGACACGTTGAACGTTTCAAAGGCCCGCCGCACATTGAGCGACGTGGCTTAACGCGACTTAACTGAACCGTCGCAAACAAATTACAGTTGGCGACGACTCCCGACACACCTGGCGATTGACCCTCGCACTCGCGACGACAACAGCAAAACTGCAACCCCTGGTCTACTTATCAGGAAATACATATTAAATGTGCTCTATAAAAATGCAGATCATGTGTTAAGGTATAAACACCATGTGAACCTGGTGTGAAATCAGTTTAAACAGCAAACCATGTATGAACACATTCTGGTAGTGTGCAACAGGTTGGAAGTAGGTAAAGCAGTGTGGACTAGTTAGTGTGAACAAAGTGTTATCCAGGTTTGAAACCGATATGACCGAAATGTGAAAGCATTGTGAACACAGTATTGCCCGAATAGAATCAGATGGGAACCAGGTTTTAAACATTGATGAATCAGATGAGAATATAATGTGAATGTAGTGTCGACACAATGTGATGATTTATGAATCCGATACACTTCAAACATGCTGTAGTACCAAATGGTGTGAAACTGGTATGAGCCAGGTGTGAAAGTAAAGCAGTTGCGAGCAGTAGAAATAAAATGTGAACCAGTTGGGAACTGGTCTTGAAAGCAGTGTGAACACTATACGGACCAGACATCAATAGGGTGGCACCACAATGTGTGACGCACATCTGAACCAGATGTGGACATGGTGAACCTGACAATATGGAGTGAACCCGGTTTGAAACGGATGGAGAACGGGTGTAAACGTGAACCAGATTTGAATCCAATGTGAATGAATGTGGTGTAAAAGCAGTGGGATGCGAACACACTGCGTTACCAGATGGTACAAACCAGATTTGAATGTGGTTTGAATCAGGTTTGAATCAGGAACATCACTATGTTTCTTTTTCATGATATTTTCTTATGTTTTGTTTTTGCATCTCCCTCAATGGAAGATGACAAAGTGTGGCCGGTAATCATCTGGAAAACCATGAAGGGGGGGGATGAGTAGTGTGATGAAGAGGGGTTGCGATGAAGAGGAGGCTGAGGGCGTGTAGAAAAGGAGGTGATGAAGAGAGCAGATAACGGCAGAATTAGTGCGTTTGATTGATTTTGTGTACAACTCAAGCGTGGGATCATTGATCTTCACTCACAAACACTTTTACACCATTTGGACTCCATAAGATCAACAACAGCACTGCACTGTCACCAAAGCTGCCCGATGCAAAGTCATGCTAGGAGATACTTTTTGATCATACATGGGATGCGAGGCGATGCTCGGTGGTCCGGCCTTCCCGAAATAAAAAACTGTTATCGGCGTGACAAAGTGCTAAAAATCTTAGCTGGCTCGTGCGCGTGCTAAGTGTGTTTTATCACCTCGTGTGTGACGTGTGTGCGCGCGCTAAGTGTGTTTATCGCGACGTGTGTGTGCTAAGTGTGTATGTCACACTTTGCTTTTGATAACCATGACTGCATTAGTGGCTTCTTTCACACAAACACACGTCACACGCGTCATGATAAACACACCTAATGCACACACACTAGCATGTGAAACCTTTGAAGTCAAACAAGGATAATGTAATGAGACAGAAGAAAGTGTTGAAAACGTTAAACACACTTTTGTTGGCAACATTCAGCTAAATGATGTCTTTTACACTTTATACATTTACATTAGGGTATAAACACAATGAAGAACCATTCGGTATGAACCAGGTTGAAAATAGATATGACCAGGTATGAACACAAAAGCAGACTTGAAACTTATGTGTTCCGTGTCTGCGTTTTCAGATTTACGACTCCGAGGGAACGTTGTGTCACTTCCTGGACGGCAACGATCCGGCTAAATCAAGCTGGATGAGGTACATCCGATGCGCCCGACACTGCGGAGAGCAGAACATGATGGTCGTTCAGTACAGGTACAAACACGCTAATGCTAAATGCTAACTCTTAGCTTTGTCGTCAAGACCTACTAAACAAACCAGTATACAAAAATTCGCACTTCATAGAACAATCTTAGCTTTTACTTAGCACATAGCATTGTTATATTTTATCTTATGATCATTTAGCTAATGTTAGAACACGCTAGTTTTGTTTTAGCCTAGCATTGTTTATTTGAGCTTAGCTTATTTTAGCCTAGTTTAGTTTTATTTGAGCATTATTTTTTGGTTAGTCAACCACAGTTTTACCTTACGATGTATTAGTTTAGTCTATCTTAACTTTGCAATTTTTTTTTAGCCTAGCATCATTTCAAATATTTTAGCCTATCTTAGATTACTGTATCTTACAGTAGATTTGACTCAATTAGCCTAGTTACAGCACTTCTTTAGACCTAATCGCTAATGTGGCTAATGCTAAAGCACTTCTTTGGAAGTCAGAAGTTGCCTCGTGTCAAGTGTGTTTTATTTTCTCTTAGTGCAGCTGGGAGGGGTGGGGCCAACATGACAACACAATCAGGAGAGGCCGAGCTATAAATCAAACATACCCCTGACCTCACAGCAGATAAAACGAAAGAATTAGGTAGCGGGTGGGTGGGGTGGTGTTTGATGCTGCACTGAGGCGGGTGGTGTCGCACATCAAAGAGTCTCATCAGGCGGTCAGGTATGAAAAACAAACACGCCTGCTGCCTCCACTGTGACACATCTTCTGTGTTTTCTTACCAACAACAAAAGTGCTGTAATACCCAACGCAAACAAATGCTTCACTTATGCTTTATAATGTGTGTTGAAGTCACAGGGTAAACATACATGTGAACATTTTCTTTGCTGAACTCGCTAGTCTGGAGTTAATGAAAATAGATTAAACTAATGTAAACTAGGCTAAATTATCCTAAGCTAAGTTAAAGTAAAGACTGCTATGCTAAGCTAAACACTGTTAAAGTAAGATAAAACTACTGTAAATCTAAAACAAACTGTGTTAGGCTCAGATAAAGTAAGCTAAGATAGACTAAGTTATTAATAAACAGCTAGGCAAAGTAAATGCTAAAATAAACATTGCTATGCAATGCGATGCTATCACTTTTGTGAAGTGCTTTAGCATTCACCAGATTAGCAATAGCAATTTGGTCCAAAGAAGTGCTTTAGCATTAGCAACATTAGCGATAGGGGTCCAAAAAAGTGCTTTAGCATTAACCACATTAACGATTGGGTCCAAATAAGTCCTTTAGCATTAGCCACCTTTGTAATGAGGTCTAAATAGATCCTTCAACAATTTGTGTTTATGCATTTTAGGTCTAGCATCTTCTACCGGGCGTGTCTGGACATCCCTCGAGGCAGCGAGCTCCTAGTCTGGTACAATGACTCGTACACTTCCTTCTTCGGAATTCCGCTGCAGTGTGTCGCTCAGGACGAAAACCGTGAGACTTTTTCTTTCTTTCTTCTAGAATGCTATCATGCTACCACGGCGCTAATGAGACTAGAATACATGTAGAACATGGATCCTAATTTGAACATGTCGAGAATATGGACATAAAACTAAATCTTCCTTCCTTGTAGAACTTCTTAAACACAAACCCAATGTTCAAAAGTCGTTGTTTTGCGTGCACAGTGAACGTCCCCACGTCCGTGTCGGAGGTGATGTCTCGTCAGGAGTCCTTACAACAACAACAACAACAACAACAACAACAACAATCCTTCGGCAAGAGCGGCAAAGCGACGTCCGCGTCGGCGTCCGCGTCGTCGAGCGTGCGCTCCATGGTGTTTCCTCAGATGGCGTGCAGCAGAAGTTTCTCCATGCTGGACAGGAGCGGCGCGCCCTTCCCGCCGTCCGAGTCGTCCTTCGGCCATCTGTCCTCCAAGAACCAAAGAGTCCTGGCCAGTCCCACGTCCACCAGCCAGCTCAGCAGCGAGTTCAGCGACTGGCATCTGTGGAAGTGCGGACAGTGCTTCAAGACCTTCACGCAGAGGATCCTGCTGCAGATGCACGTCTGCCCGCAGAACCCCGACAGGTCCGTAAACAACACCTAATACACCAGCACAAGTATGAACTGGTTTTGAACCGGAAGAGACAGGACTAGACTCAACGAGACTAAGTATCATAGAGAATGAAGTGAAATGGATGAGACTTGACTGGACTGGAATAGAATAGACTGGACCACAATAATATTTCCTTGATTAGTCAGGATGAGACTAGACTATACTAATAGACTAGACTGGATTAGACTTGACAGGACAGGACTGGACTAGACTAAACTGGAGGTAGGCTACAATAGACAGGACTGGACTAGGCTAGACTAGAAAAAAGTACAATACAGTGTACGAGACTAGGCAGGGCGAGGGTACTGGACCACGGTAGAACCTATTAGACTAGACAGGATGAGACTTGAATAGACCGGATGTTACTGAACTGGAGAAGACGAGACAGGTCTGGAGAAGATCGAATTGGACTAGAATAGTCTGCAGTAGACTGCACTCGATTTAAAAAGACGTGATTTGATTAGTTTAGAACCCGGACTAGACAGGAGTCGAGTAGACTCAAGTCAACTCGACAGACTGGACTCGGAAAGGCTAGACTGGACTAGAATGGCCTGCGGATGTGCTAGACTAGACTGAACTAGACTGGAAGTGATTTTGCTGCACTCGACAGAAGTAACAACATAAAACGTGAATAGAAGTGCATACTTAGTTACGTGATACAAAGTGTGCGTATGTGTGTGCGTAAATGAGTCACGACGACTTCACGTACACGCACGCAGGATCTATTGGAGAATTTCTGCTTATCTTCATATTGTGCAATGTGTGTGTTGGTGTGCGTTTGTGCATAAATCACGGTAGCGGCGGTGGAGAAATTGTGGTTGTCACGGTGACGGGCGGGCGGGGCCAGTGTCACTGGGTCAATAAATGAAAAAGGAGATGAAAAAGTGTCTGCTGATGTGCAAAATGTCAATAACAACATTTTATCCACACCACTCGTCTCCATGACAACCGGATCTTAATTGACTTCTGCGAACGTTGAGACTTTACACGACAGAAATAAGATCGACATTTCATTGGAGAGTCGTTTCAAAATCTAGTACCTGGACTTTGGAACGTATGGCGGGACCATTGAAACTTTGTATTTATTTATTTTTATTTTTACTTTTGACGAGTCCTGGAGCGTTTTCTGAACATGTGATTATGATCCTTGTAGTACACGTTGGTCATGTGACGACCACGTGATGATCATATGAGCAAGCTGCACTTTTCATCAATAGTGCAGACATGATGAAGATGATGATGACAGGAAGATGTGACACGTGTGTGTGCGCGTGTGTGCGTGTGCACGCAGATGATTGATTGTGTATTGATGAAGTGTGAGTGCTGATTTATTATCTCTGCTCTCAAGCACACCAACACCAACATGTCTTCAACACGCACGCACGCACGCACGCACACACACACACACACACACACATAAACACACGGTGCAAAAACACACTGACTTGAACCCTAACCCAAGCAGTTAAAACCTTCATTTGAAACCCTAACACAAACTTGAAAGGCTGATTTCAAACCAGTGCTGGTGTTTAATAAAACTAGAGCTAGAGAGTTTTAAATTAGACAAACCCCAGTTTAAAACTTTGAGCCTTGTTTGAAACCCTAACTGTAGATAGAAACCCTACAAAAACTAAAAACTGTAACCATTTGTTTAAAATCCTAACCCAGGCTTAAAAGCCTAATTTGAGTATGGATTTTAAACCCTAATTTCAAAGCCTAACCGTTTGCTAACTCTGATTTGGGAGCGTAATTTAAGACCCTAGCCCCGATTTAAAACCCTCATTTAAAATCCTATCCTTTGTCTAAACTCTAACTCTGGCTAGAAACCCTACTTTAAAACCCTAAGATTAGTTTAAAACCCTAAACCCGGCTTGAACCCCTAAATTGAAGTCATAACATGGTTTTGAAACCCTAATTTCAAAGCCTTGCAGTTTGCAAACTCTGGTTTTAGAGCCTAATTTAAGACCCTAACCCTGATTTACAACCCTAATTTGAAATTCTATCCTTTGTCTAAAGGTTTGAAACCTTAAGTTTAGTTTGAAACCCTAAACCATGCTTGAACCCCTAATTTCGAAACCTTGACACTAACATAAAAGCCCAATTTCAAACCCTAACTCAGACTTGAAACCATATCGGAAAAGCCCAACCTGGTATTAAATACTACTTAATTTTGTTTCAAACCCAAGCCTTAAACCCTAAACCTGGCTTAAAAATTTGAGCCTGGTTTGAAACCCCAACCCTAACTTTTCAATGCCCACTGCAAATCCCTAACCCCTTGTTTAAAACCTTAACCCAAACTTGAAGCCCTAGTTTGAAATCAAAGGACGGATTTGAAACCCTAATTTCAAAACCGAACCATTGTTCCCGGTTTGAAAGCCTAATTCAAGACTTAAATCCAATTTTGTTTGAAATCCTAACCACCATGCTCAAATCTATTTGAAACCCTAACCCTGATTTGAAACCGTGAGCCGAGTTTGAACCCCTGACTTTGTGTCTTAAAACCCTACTTCAAAAACCCAATGCCTTTATTTTTCTAACCTTATTTGCAAGCCCAAGTCTAGAATCAATTCTGTCTTGAAACCATAAACCTCATTTGAAACCCTAATTTAAACGTGTCATATGAAAATGTGTGTGTGTGTTTCACCAGGTAACGTGTTGTCAGTGACTGCTAGTTGTCGTGTTGATGTTGTTGACAGACACACTGAAACTTTTCACCCCCCCATCCCCGTGTTGGTGTTAGCAATGTAGCCGTAGCATTTGGTTAGCACTTCATGAGGTTACTTAGTGACTTAGCTTACAGCGACGTAGCGTGCCACACAGCAAAACTAAGTAGTAGCTAGCGACTATGTTGTCCGCGGTGCAGTTGGGAAGATGCTAGCACGCACGCGCACACGCACACACGCACACACACTAGTGTGTAATAAACAATAAGTGTGCATTCGTCTCGGCGCCGCACTTGAATAAATAAATCAAAAAGTTCCTCCCATTGATCACTCCAAGAATTCCCGATCGATGTTGGCCTCCTAGAAAAGCGCAAATTAATAAATAATAAATAATACACACCATCGGCAGCGCTTATACAGCTGATAAATGAGTGTGTGCGCACACACACTTTTGTGTGAAAAACTGCAAGTGAGGATATTTTGTTTTTTTTAACCATGTGTGGAAATGTACATTTCTGTCTAAATGTGTTTGATTGTGTGTGTGTGTGGGGGTGGGGGTGTGTGAGTTTGTGTTTTGGTGTACATCTCCGTTTGTTTATGTGTAAATGTAAATCTTTATGTGTGTGCCTATTAAAAGTGTGTGTAAATGTGTGTTTGCGGGCGTGAGTATAAAGTTGTGTTTGCTGTCGTGCTGTCCATCAGGAGGCGCCACAGATCAAAGTTGTTCCTCCAAGCTAAGCCGCTTAGCTAGCAACAGCGTTCGTTTGTTGTTGTGTGATCAGCCAACCACAACCCCGGCGGCAACTTGAGACCCTAAGCACGATTTGAAACCCTACCTACAGATCCTAACTTGGAACCTTACTTTAAAAGCCTGCACCTTGTTTGAAACCTTATCTAGCTAGCTGTTCAAAAAAAAAAAGTCTACCCAAGGCTTGAAACCCTATCCCTTGTTTAATACTCTAGCCCGGGTTTAAAATCCTAATTTGAAACCCTACTTTCAAACTCTAACTCTTGTATAAAAACCCTAATCCAGACCTAAAACCTTAATTTGAAACCCCATCCAAGTCTTGAAACCCTAAAAACCAAAACCCAGGATTGAAACCCTAACCTTGACTTGAAACCCTACCACTTGTTTAAAAGCAAATGTTCCAATACTGTGATGACCACGTTCTAGTTTTGTTTGCTAATTTATGTGAACTTTAGCCTAGCTTTAGCCTCAGGTGCTAGTTAGCTAGTTTGCTAGCTAGCACCCATGGTGCTTGTTAACCTGCTAAGGAGCCTAGCTAGCACTCGGGGCTAAAGCCAATCTGTGGCAATGTTTTTGATACAATTGTATTCACTTAAAAATGTAATCAACAAAGTTTGAGGGGAAAAAAAGCACATCCTCCTAAGATTGAAAGCCAAACACTGCCTTAAAAAAGTATTTCTGTTAAGCCTACTTTTACACCCTAACCCCTCCCCCCCCTTTTTTTTTAAGAGAAAGCCCGCTTGTTGGAATCCCCAACACAATTGTAGTTGTAGTTGTTGTTGCGATGGCGTGACTGACCGGCGGCTCCTCTTGTGCCCCCGAAGGCCGTACCAGTGCGGCCACTGCTCGCTGTCCTTCTCGCAGCCGTCGGAGTTGCGCAACCACGTGGTGACGCACTCCAGCGACCGGCCCTTCAAGTGCGGCTACTGCGGCCGCGCCTTCGCCGGCGCCACCACGCTCAACAACCACATACGCACGCACACCGGAGAGAAGCCCTTCAAGTAAGTCACTGAGAGGACGCGCGCACGTGCACGCATGAACACGCGCGCACGCCATTTTGGGGCTCCTGCTAATGTATCCATGCCAAAAATTATCTTTATCTTTATCAGCCTTCTTAAAAAATATATAATAATAAACTGCCTTAAAACCGTAACACGCTAACCCCTAAGCACCTTAAGCCCTGACACATACTTTAAACCATTTACTTTTAAACCCTAAACCCTAACCCTAGTTTGAAACGCTAACCTAGTTTGAAACCCCTAATTGGAAATCCTTACCCTAAACCCTAAAATTAGTTTTAAACCCTACTTTGAAACCCTAACCCTAGTTGGAAACGCTAATCTAGTTTGAAACCCTAATTGGAAACCCTAAACCCTAAAATTAGTTTTGAGCCCTACTTTGAAACCTGGAACCTAGTTTGAAACTCTTAGTTTGAAACCCTAACCATAGTTTGAAACCCTAATTGGAAACCCTAACTCTAAACCCTAAAATGAGTTTTGAACCCTACTTTGAAACCCGGAACCTAGTTTTAAACCCTAACCCTAGTTGGAAACCCTAACCCTAGTTTGAAACGCTAACCTAGTTTGAAACCCTAATTGAAAACCCTAAACCCTAAAATTAGTTTTGAACCCTACTTTGAAACTTGGAACCTAGTTTTAAACCCTAACCCTAGTTGAAAAACCCTAACCCTAGTTTGAAACGCTAACCTAGTTTGAAACCCTAATTGAAAACCCTAAACCCTAAAATTAGTTTTGAACCCTACTTTGAAACCTGGAATTTAGTTTGAAACCCTAATTCTAGTTGGAAACCCTAAACCCTAAAATTTGTTTTGAACCCTAGTTTGAAACCCTAACCTTAGTTTGAAACCCTAACCCTAGTTTGAAACCCTAATTGGAAACCCTAACCCTAAACCCTAAAATTAGTTTTGAACCCTACTTTGAAACCTGGAACCTAGTTTGAAACCCTAACCCTAGTTTGAAACCCTAACCCTAGTTTGAAACCCTAATTGGAAATCCTAACCCTAAACCCTAAAATTAGTTTTGAACCCTACTTTGAAACCTGGAACTTAGTTTGAAACCCTAATCCTAGTTTGAAACCCTAATTGGAAACCCTAAACCCTAAAATTTGTTTTGAACCCTACTTTGAAACCTGGAACCTAGTTTGAAACCCTAACCCTAGTTTGAAACCCTAATTGGAAACCCTAACCCTAAACCCTAAAATTAGTTTTGAACCCTACTTTGAAACCTGGAACCTAGTTTGAAACCCTAACCCTAGTTTGAAACGCTAACCTAGTTTGAAACCCTAAAATTAGTTTTGAACCCTACTTTGAAACCTGGAACCTAGTTTGAAACCTTAACCCTAGTTTGAAACCCTAACCCTAGTTTGAAACCCTAATTGGAAACCCTAAACCCTAAAATTAGTTTTGAACCCTACTTTGAAACCTGGAACTTAGTTTGAAACCCTAATCCTAGTTTGAAACCCTAATTGGAAACCCTAAAATTTGTTTTGAACCCTACTTTGAAACCTGGAACCTAGTTTGAAACCCTAACCCTAGTTTGAAACCCTAATTGGAAACCCTAAACCCTAAAATTAGTTTTGAACCCTACTTTGAAACCTGGAACCTAGTTTGAAACCCTAACCCTAGTTTGAAACCCTAACCCTAGTTTGAAACCCTAACCCTAGTTTGAAACCCTAACCCTAGTTTGAAACCCTAATTGGAAACCCTAACCCTAAACCCTAAAATTAGTTTTGAACCCTACTTTGAAACCTGGAACTTAGTTTGAAACCCTAATCCTAGTTTGAAACCCTAATTGGAAACCCTAAAATTTGTTTTGAACCCTACTTTGAAACCTGGAACCTAGTTTGAAACCCTAACCCTAGTTTGAAACCCTAATTGGAAACCCTAACCCTAAACCCTAAAATTTGTTTTGAACCCTACTTTGAAACCTGGAACCTAGTTTGAAACCCTAACCCTAGTTTGAAACGCTAACCTAGTTTGAAACCCTAAACCCTAAAATTAGTTTTGAACCCTACTTTGAAACCTGGAACTTAGTTTGAAACCCTAATCCTAGTTTGAAACCCTAATTCTAGTTGGAAACCCTAAAATTTGTTTTGAACCCTACTTTGAAACCTGGAACCTAGTTTGAAACCCTAATTGGAAACCCTAAACCCTAAAATTAGTTTTGAACCCTACTTTGAAACCTGGAACCTAGTTTGAAACCCTAACCCTAGTTTGAAACCCTAATTGGAAACCCTAAACCCTAAAATTAGTTTTTAACCCTACTTTGAAACCTGGAACTTAGTTTGAAACCCTAATCCTAGTTTGAAACCCTAATTGGAAACCCTAAACCCTAAAATTTGTTTTGAACCCTACTTTGAAACCTGGAACCTAGTTTGAAACCCTAACCCTAGTTTGAAACCCTAATTGGAAACCCTAACCCTAAACCCTAAAATTAGTTTTGAACCCTACTTTGAAACCTGGAACCTAGTTTGAAACCCTAACCCTAGTTTGAAACCCTAACCCTAGTTTGAAACCCTAATTGGAAACCCTAACCCTAAACCCTAAAATTAGTTTTGAACC
Source organism: Leptonotus elevatus (assembly GCF_054856555.1). Taxonomy (NCBI): domain Eukaryota; kingdom Metazoa; phylum Chordata; class Actinopteri; order Syngnathiformes; family Syngnathidae; genus Leptonotus; species Leptonotus elevatus. The sequence goes on along the minus strand of NC_141243.1, from coordinate 2,401,760 downwards.
CTACTTTGAAACCTGGAACTTAGTTTGAAACCCTAATCCTAGTTTGAAACCCTTATTGGAAACCCTAAACCCTAAAATTTGTTTTGAACCCTACTTTAAAACCTGGAACTTAGTTTGAAACCCTAACCCTAGTTTGAAACCCTAATTGGAAACCCTAACCCTAAACCCTAAAATTAGTTTTGAACCCTACTTTGAAACCTGGAACCTAGTTTGAAACCCTAACCCTAGTTTGAAACGCTAACCTAGTTTGAAACCCTAATTGAAAACCCGAAACCCTAAAATTAGTTTTGAACCCTACTTTGAAACCTGGAACTTAGTTTGAAACCCTAATCCTAGTTTGAAACACTAATTCTAGTTGGAAACCCTAAACCCTAAAATTTGTTTTGAACCCTACTTTGAAACCTGGAACCTAGTTTGAAACCCTAACCCTAGTTTGAAACCCTAATTGGAAACCCTAACCCTAAACCCTAAAATTAGTTTTGAACCCTACTTTGAAACCTGGAACTTAGTTTGAAACCCTAACCCTAGTTTGAAACCCTAACCCTAGTTTGAAACCCTAACCTTAGTTTGAAACCCTAACCCTAGTTTGAAACCCTTATTGGAAACCCTAAACCCTAAAATTAGTTTTGAACCCTACTTTGAAACCTGGAACTTAGTTTGAAACCCTAATCCTAGTTTGAAACCCTAATTGGAAACCCTAAACCCTAAAATTTGTTTTGAACCCTACTTTGAAACCTGGAACCTAGTTTGAAACCCTAACCCTAGTTTGAAACCCTAATTGGAAACCCTAACCCTAAACCCTAAAATTAGTTTTGAACCTTACTTTGAAACCTGGAACCTAGTTTGAAACCCTAACCCTAGTTTGAAACCCTAACCCTAGTTTGAAACCCTAATTGGAAACCCTAACCCTAAACCCTAAAATTAGTTTTGAACCCTACTTTGAAACCTGGAACTTAGTTTGAAACCCTAATTGGAAACCCTAAACCCTAAAAAAAAATTTGAACCCTACTTTGAAACCTGGAACCTAGTTTGAGACCCTAACCCTAGTTTGAAACCCTAATTGGAAACCCTAACCCTAAACCCTAAAATTAGTTTTGAACCCTACTTTGAAACCTGGAACCTAGTTTGAAACCCTAACCCTAGTTTGAAACGCTAACCTAGTTTGAAACCCTAATTGAAAACCCTAAACCCTAAAATTAGTTTTGAACCCTACTTTGAAACCTGGAACTTAGTTTGAAACCCTAATCCTAGTTTGAAACCCTAATTCTAGTTGGAAACCCTAAACCCTAAAATTTGTTTTGAACCCTACTTTGAAACCTGGAACCTAGTTTGAAACCCTAACACTAGTTTGAAACCCTAATTGGAAACCCTAACCCTAAACCCTAAAATTAGTTTTGAACCCTACTTTGAAACCTGGAACCTAGTTTGAAACCCTAACCCTAGTTTGAAACCCTAACCCTAGTTTGAAACCCTAATTGGAAACCCTAAAATTAGTTTTGAACCCTACTTTGAAACCTGGAACCTAGTTTGAAACCCTAACCCTAGTTTGAAACCCTAACCCTAGTTTGAAACCCTAATTGGAAACCCTAAACCCTAAAATTAGTTTTGAACCCTACTTTGAAACCTGGAACTTAGTTTGAAACCCTAATCCTAGTTTGAAACCCTAATTGGAAACCATAAACCCTAAAATTTGTTTTGAACCCTACTTTGAAACCTGGAACCTAGTTTGAAACCCTAACCCTAGTTTGAAACCCTAATTGGAAACCCTAACCCTAAACCCTAAAATTAGTTTTGAACCCTACTTTGAAACCTGGAACCTAGTTTGAAACCCTAACCCTAGTTTGAAACCCTAACCCTAGTTTGAAACCCTAATTGGAAACCCTAAACCCTAAAATTAGTTTTGAACCCTACTTTGAAACCTGGAACTTAGTTTGAAACCCTAATCCTAGTTTGAAACCCTAATTGGAAACCATAAACCCTAAAATTTGTTTTGAACCCTACTTTGAAACCTGGAACCTAGTTTGAAACCCTAACCCTAGTTTGAAACCCTAATTGGAAACCTTAACCCTAAACCCTAAAATTAGTTTTGAACCCTACTTTGAAACCTGGAACCTAGTTTGAAACCCTAACCCTAGTTTGAAACCCTAACCCTAGTTTGAAACCCTAATTGGAAACCCTAACCCTAAAATTAGTTTTGAACCCTACTTTGAAACCTGGAACTTAGTTTGAAACCCTAATCCTAGTTTGAAACCCTAATTGGAAACCCTAAACCCTAAAATTTGTTTTGAACCCTACTTTGAAACCTGGAACCTAGTTTGAAACCCTAACCCTAGTTTGAAACCCTAATTGGAAACCCTAACCCTAGTTTGAAACCCTAATTGGAAACCCTAACCCTAAACCCTAAAATTAGTTTTGAACCCTACTTTGAAACCCGGAACCTAGTTTTAAACCCTAACCCTAGTTTGAAACCCTAATTGAAACCATATTCCCAATTTAGAACCCTAACCCTAATTTGAAACTTGTTTGAAATGCTAACGTAGTTTGAAACCCTACATTGTAACCTCAACTGTCATTTGAAACCCTAACCCCGTCTTTACACCTTTAAATGTAAACCCCAACTTAAAACGCTAACCCTCGTTTCAAAGCCCTTGTGTGCCGACACGCCCTCGTTTCAAAGCGCAACCTGATCCGACGTGGATGCGCGATCTTTTGTCCCGTCAGCTCGTTAGCAGCCTCCACACGCTCGTCAGGCCAAATTGAAGTTAGCGGCGCGCTAATGGACGCCGTTCCGCCGCGGCTCGGACGCAATTAGCGAGGACGCCGTCGAGGTCGCGCCGGGCGACGCGCCATTAACGACCAATCGCCTGTCAATCAACTTCGACACGCGCCCACGCGCGGGTTGTCTTGTCTTGTCTTTCGGGCCGATGAAAGCGTTGCGGTGTCATCGCGTCGCTGAGCGGACGCGACAGCGACTTTGATGGCGACCGGTCCGAACGGCGAGCATGAACGCGGTCCTTCGCCCACATGAAAGAAGTCAAATGGGCAAAAATCAAAAAGGAAAGCCTTCAAATAAATACATGCAACTGTCAATCAAATCAATCAATGATAATGATTAAATACTAATAATCATAGTTTGGTAAATGCATGGATAAATTGCAGAAAAAGAAGAAACAACAATATTGAATCAATCAAATCATTTCAATGACGAAATAAAAAATGAATACGTTAATGCATTAAATAGCGTTAAATAAATTGACAACATAGATCAACAATGCTTATTTGTTTATAACTCATTATTAAAATAATTGCATTAAATTAAATGAATTTTTTTTTTAAATACATAAAATTAATATATTAAAAAAATGAATGAAACAAAGTTAATGTTAAAATAAATGTAAAAAAAAAATGCAAACATTTAGTGGCTCAAATAAAATACATAAATCAAATTAAAAAGCAATGAAATAATTAATGAAATGTTAAAATAAATGTAAAAAACCCCAGCATATATTTATTATTTAATATTTAAATCCACGAATAATTGATAAAATAAACAAAACTAGTAAAAAGTAAAATTTTAAATGAATCAAATGGATTCAATACAAAATATAATAAAACAAGTATAATACTATATGATAATACAAAATAATAAATCCAACTGAAAATACAAATTAAATAATTACAAAAAAATGAACTAGATACTTTTGAATAAATTGAAAAAAACAACAACAAAATGCAGTAAATTCATTTAAATTCAGAAATTAAATTCATATGACTTGAATAATCAACATCAAACGTATTCAAAAAGAAACAAAAGAAATGAGTGATGACATCATCAAGTTTCTTTCCTAATGTTGATCGCGTACAAACGCTCGCACGCACGCACATTTCATCACATTCAACATGAATTCTTTGTGTTCAAAATCTTGCCGTCCATGAAACACGTGACTTTTCTTTCATCCATCAATAATGTTCACGCGCACGCGCGCACACTTAAAAGCCTTCCTCAATTGGGTGTGATGTGTGTGCGTGAGAGAGCGAGAGATGGGAATTCCCCTCAGCAGCTGGCTTGATAGATTATTGACGAGCGTGCGCGCGCGCGTGTGCGAAGATCACAGCGGCAGCAATTGCAGCCGACGGCTCCGTTGACCTCACGCACACGTTGACCTGTCAACGTGCGTTACGCTCGACAGCGCACTCCTCAGCCACAAGCGTGACGTCGCGGCAATGTCGTCACCACTTTCGTCACCTGACCAGTCACGCGCCGTCACGTCAACGAGCAAAGCAGATCGCAGACGGAACCGCGTGCAACACGTTTAACATATGGCGCGCGCGCACGCTGCATTAGAGCACGGAGGAATGGAACCTTTTTATTTTGATTTCACTTTTTCATTCGTTTCATTGATCATTTTATAATAATATATATTTTATATATAATAATAAGAATTAATAGAATGTAATCATTTTATTATTTCGTTTTTAATTCATAATATATAATAATAATAATATATATTTTATATATAATAATAAGAATTAATATAATGTAATCATTTTATTATTTAGTTTTGAATTCATAATATAGAATAATAATATATATAATATGTATATTTTATAGAAAATCATATAGAATAATAATAATTAATATAATTTGATAAATGTATTGTATTTAAGAAAAAATTGGAGTTTTTTATTAATTTAATGACTCATTTAATAATATATATTAATAATTAATTAATTATAATATATATATTTTTTATATATAATATAATAATTAATTAATATAATTTAATAATTTAATTATAATATATAATAATAATAATGATATAGAATATATATATATATTATACATATTAATATATAATAACTAATAAATATAATATAATTTATTAAATGTATTGTATTTAAGAAAAAAAACGGGTTTTATACAATGGTTAGAATTTCAAAGTAGGGTTTCAAACCAGGCTTTGTTTGTCGGGTTTCAAGCCTGGGTATGATGGCTTCTAAACTTTTTTCAGGGTTTGAAATTGGGCTGTGAGAGTTAGTTAGGGTTTAAAATGAGATTTTCAAGCCTGGGGTTAGGGGTGTCAAAATCAGGTCTTCATCTCGGTGTGGCGTGCTGAACAAGGATTAGGATTTCAAAGTAAGGTTTTCAATTAGGGTTACGGTTTCAAATCTGGGCTGGGATTTCACTCGACAGGTTCAAGACGGGTTTCGTGTTTAAGGCTGGGATTAGGGTTTCAAATTTTGGTTAGGGGTGCGAAGTAGGATTCCAAGTTCTAAACCAGGACAAACCCAAGGTCAGTTTTTTCAAGTCGAGTTTCCAGCAAAGGTGAGGGATTTAAATCCGGGTTTGATGCCGTTTTAAACGCGGGTGGACTTGCAGATGAGGTTTTGGAAGCCCGCCGTCAACTCGTTGGTGTTGTTTGTGTTCAGGTGCGAGCGCTGCGACCGCAGCTTCACTCAGGCCACCCAGCTGAGCCGTCACCAGAGATTGCCCAACGAATGCAAACCCACCAGCGAAGGATCGGCGGGGGGGGAGTCCATCGAGGTGGACTAGAACCTGAAGCGCGAGAGCCGCCGAGCGCGTCCCTCCCCCTTTGGACCGCCGTCTTCGTCGGAACGCGGCTCGCGTCCGTCCGGGCCGGCGAGTCCTTCGCCGCCCTTGGGACGACCTTCGAGCAAACGACCAAAGTTCTTCCGCGGTGCTACAAAAGTCTACCAAAGTTCTACCAACCGGGCTTTTACTGACGTTCTACCAAAGTTCTTCCAAAGCGCTACCAACCTTTTACCAACTTTCTTCCACATTTACACCAAAGCTTTATCGAACCACGACCAAAGTTCTACAAATGTCATGCCAAAGTTCTTCCGAAAAAATCTTCCGCTTCGATTGTAGTTCTTCGGACGGTCCTTCATAAATGGAACCATCAAAGTACTGAAGTTCCACCAAAATACCAAAGTTCCATTCAAGGTCGACCGACGTTCTTCCAAAGCTCCGTGAACTCATTCACTGCCATTGACGGCTATCGACGTCAAACATTCATTTGAACGATTTCTATTAGTTTAAAAAAAAAAATCCACTTTTGTTAACAAGAGTGTGAAAACCTTAAAAAATATATAATTATTGTACATTTAGAACAGATATAACATTTGTGATTAATCGTGAGTTAACTAGTGAAGTCATGCGATTAATTAAAATTACAAATTTTAATCACCCGACGCCCCCCTCATTTTTAATCATCTTTTCTTATTAGAAGAAATTAGAAGGCATCAGCCGATTATAATTTATAATTATAATCGTAATTAATCCGCATGACTTCACGAGTTAACTCACGATTAAACACAAATTTTATATCTGTTCTAAATGTACAGTAAAAAAAAATCTAGGTTTTAATAGAAATAGTTAAAATTTATTTTTGACGGTTATAGCCGTCAATGGCAGTGAATGAGTTAAATGTATCCTCCAATTTAACATCCCCCCCCCTTTTTTATTTATAACAATGTATGCCGAAAGTCTACTTAGTTGTAACGTAATTGAATTGAATTGTACTGGTAACACCAAAAGGTCTGCCAAATTTCTACTAAACTTATATACTAATCAACCAAAGTTTTCTCCTGAAATTCTTCCAAAATTCTACAAAAAAATACCCTGGAAATTCCACCAGTTTCCCGCCAAAGTTCTACTAAAGATCACACGAAGTTCTTGTACAATTTCTCTCAAAATTCACTTCAACCAAAGTCGAATTAAGTGTTACCAAAGTTCTTACAAAATTGCATGAGATGTTTTAGTGTTAACAATGTCATAGCAAAATTCCACAAAATTTCCCTCAACCAACATTTGACCAAAGTTCACTGAACTTCTTTCAAAATGTCTCCACAAATTCCACTCACGTTTTACCAAAGGTCAACCCGAGTTCTTCATTTTCACTGAACTTCCAAACTCTGAAATGATACAAATGTAGCGACGATCTACGAGCGCTCCACCAAAGTTCTACCAAATATCAACCAACATTCCACTCATGTTCTACCAAAGTTCCGGTGAAGTTGTGTGGAGGGAGAAGACGACTTCAAAGAGGCGCCCTCCTGTGGCGAGGAGGTCGACTGCAGCTGCGGCGGCAGCGGACGACAGAAGGTTTGACAGCTCACAAAGCAAACCAAAGATTGTCTTGACTCCGTGTCGGACATTTAGCGAGCAGAGAAAAAAGAAAGGCGACAAAAAAAACTCAAAGGGGGCGGAGACCAAAGCAAACGCGTCATGGACGTCGTGGACACAGAAAAAAGAAAAGAAAAGAATATTTATCTTGTGGCGGCACTTTGACTTCTGTTATTTAACTTTCTGCATCCTTCGCTTTCACACGTGACCAAAGATGTTTTGTCTTCCGTTAACTTCATGCAATGTTTTTTTGTGTGTGTTTTAGTAACAAAAGAAAGAAGAAGAAAAAAAAGCTAAGCCGATTGCCTTCTTGTTTTTTTGCCATTATGTCCTTTTTAACGTCATGGATTATTTTTTATTTTTTTTATTTCTGCAAATCAGCCAATCACTTTCTGTGTCCGAAGCTGAACTCATTGAATAAACATAGTTGGAAGTCGAAAGCGGGGTACACACATACTGATAAAAGAGCCCATTTTGAGTCCGATGCCACTTTTCCGATCAGCTAACGATTGTGGGATTTTTGTAATAACGATCCTGAGTGATTATTCTGCGGTGTGGGTTGCGTTAAGAGGAATTTTCCCACTTGGATCTGCTCAGAAAGCACTCAGCGATAATCGGGCCAAAATTGTTGATCAAAGTTAGCAAGGGTCCGATTATCAGACGTCTCCAAAGATGATCCGGTGGTGCGTGGTTGGGTTAAGAGTGATTTTCAACAAACAACGTCAGCATGCTTACCGATAATCGGGCTGATTTGAAGTCGGATCACGTGCGCCCACCAAACTCGGCAAAAGCCCGATTGTCGGATTTCTCCCCAAATTATCGTACGCGCTTATCCTGGCGTGTGCGACGTGTTAAGAGTTATTTATGACTCGCTATATAAACATATAACGATAATCGGGACAATTTTGCAATGAATGAATGTGACGGGCCTGATTATGGGATGTTTGTGATTCTGACCAGTTAGTTAGCAAGTGGGGTGAGTTTTCGCCCCTCCCCACTCTGTTCAATAAAAATTTAGCAGGTTGCACATTTCCCAAAATCAACGTGTCGGTGAGTAAACGTGTACGCGTGTACCCCGTTTGAAGGAGTCGAGCGGGACAGGAAGTGGCTGCGGCGACGAGGACGGAAAAATGAAAAGAGAAAAAAAAACATGTCAAACAAAAATGTTGATGCTTTTTGTCTCACTCACGTTTGCATGATTTAAAAAAAAAAAAAAAACGTGAAGCCTGAAGAAGAAAAACGAGGTCCAAATAAAGAGTCCATTTTGTCAACTCGTTAATCGTTTCATTTGTGACTTCATCATTTAAGAGTTCGCCGTTGTGTTCAGAAAAGCTTAAAAAGCCACTTGCCATATTTAGTGGCACCTTATAAAGTTGAAGAAGCAAGCATGATCAAATATTTTCCCTGGCGGAGGCAGCACTTCATCAGCAAGCTGCGCAAATGACTACATCCCCAACAGTGCAGCTGCGCTTACCTTTCTGTGTCGTCTCTTGGAAATGGTGAATCTTCACCCAGCCTAGCTGACACATCATGGGCGGAGAAACTCAGGATGTGGGCGGAGTTGAGTAAATCAGCCAAACTGTGATGCTACAATTTGTTAAATGAAACTTGATGGCAAGCCCGACGCATAACATCACATGTTAATTTGATTGGTTTATTAAATTCTAAAAATTGAGGAGAGAAAGTGACTTTTGGAATTTGTAACGCTTTATTAGAAAATGTCTGGCGAGGCTGCAGCACCACCTGCTGGCTGGCTGACTGCTCGCTCGCTCATTAAAAAACAAAAATCATTTATTCCAATAATATTCACGGCTGGTCACGTGACACCACAATGCATTTAAATAAATAATATTTAAAAAATAATCTTTTGATTATTAACATGCTACTTCCACACATCGGAGAGCAGTCAGGGTTAGCCTATGTTAGCATAAGGCGGCTAGCACTTGCCCCGAACGCGACGGAACGTTCCCCGCTCGGATCGAACCCGCCTGCGCGCCGATTGGCCGTCAGCTGGCGCCCGCCATGGCGTCGCCGATCTGCCGGTTGAGTTCGGCGATGATGCGGTCGTCGTGCCCGTAGACGCCGGTCCGGAGGAGCGTGTCGCGCTCCTCCAGAAGGCGGCTCAGGTGTTCCTCGGCGCTATGGTTTGAACCGGGGGCCGGGACCGGGGCCGGGGCCGGGGCCGAGGAAGCGGGGCCAATATCTCCCTGCTGCTGCTTCAACCTGGGGGAGAAAGCAGTCAAAACGGGACATTTGTAGAAATTCATGGCATAGGAAGGCTGGAATGTTGAAGATGGATGCACGTGGAAAGATGTGGGATGAGGAATGATGAGAATGTGTTGGGAATTGCAGTGTTGAAAATGTGGAATTTTTGGTTGAAGTTGAAAATTGTTCCCAAGCACGAGCTGAAGGTTCTTCATTTCAAATGGGAATGACGGGAATCTGCTCTGTTGAATGTCTATGACATTAAGAATGAATGGGGAATTTTTGTTGTTGAAAATGTTGCATTTTGGGAAACCTGTACATTTTTGGAATGAGAAAAACAATAACTTTTTAGAATGCGTTGAAAGTGGAATGATGTGAATTGGTCGAATTGTGCGGAAGGAGATGCATGTCGACATAATGGGCAGGAAATTTTTTAGGAAAAACGTGATATGGAATGATGACAAACGGGGAATAATGGGGAATTTTTGTGGCACGTGGACATTTTGGACATGTTCAAAATCACGGCCAAAATCAAATGTGCTGATTGTTATGAATTTCTAATATTAATGATGTGATGCGTTTTGTTGACTATTGTTGGAAAAGGGATTTTTTTTTTTTTTGTGGGAATTCAATTTTTGGTCAATGGTCAATTTTGGCAAGTTGTTCCCAAGCTGACTTGAATGAGCCGATTGTTTTGAATTTCGAATGGCAAACGTGTAACTCTTATGTCGAATGTCCCATTTAGAACGAATTGGGAACTTTGGGTGTCAAATGTAGAATTTTGCTAAAAAAAACGGTGAATTTCTGTAACGAGAACAATAATCGCCTGTCACGGATGAATTTTTGGAATATGTTGAAATTGGAACGGTGTGAACCCGACGGAATATGCGGAAGTAGACGCAAAAAGAGAAACGGGGAAGAAGGTTCGTGCGAGGAACACGTTGGCATCCGAGATTAGCACCCTGAGGCTAGCGCAGTCGCGCTTACCTGTTGAGCTGGTTCCGGATGTCTCCCAGCTCCTCCCGCTCTTGTCGGACCGCCTCCTTCTCCTCGGCCGCCACGTAGCGCAGCCGCATGGCGTCCAACTCGGCCTGCTGCTTCTTCAGACGCGTCATGGCGTTCTCCTGCTCGCGCTGAAACATTTCATTCTTTCATTTTTTGCCGTCAGAACCATGCGGCGTTTCTTCTACGGCGGCGTTTTGTTTTACTTTTTCTGGTCGCTAAAGAATGCTTAAAAAGGCTCTTTTAAATCAACGCCGCGTGATGACGTAATGTTTTGTGTCCATCTATTGTGTCTGGAATGTAACTTCGCCATAAAGGAGGGTTCACATTATTAGGGGGGGGGCGTCCGTGAGAAAAATGCAGCGGGAGCCGAGGAATTCTCACGCCGGAGGGGGAAGAAAAAAACCCCGCCTGCAAGTCGTATTTCTGTCGTCCGGCTCGCCCGCCGAACGCCGAGCGAGCCGCTCGTTAATCATCCGAGCAAAAACAGAAAAGCTGCGCTCGCTTTAATGCGGACGCGAGCCGTAAATTCAAAAAAGTCAAGCTTTTAATAAAGCGATCAAGGCGTCAAAGTCTGACCTCGCGCTTCAAAACCGCCTTCGACGGTCACACTTTTCTTGACCCGACAAATGCAAACATTCGGGAAAATGATTTCATTTCCTTTTTTGGGTCAATATTGCGATTTCACATGCGATCAATACTTGAATTTGTCTTCCAATAAACAATAATCGCATTGATTATACATAAATATTTTGGCCTTACAGATCAGTTTTTACGCTGAAGGCAAATGAACCATGAATTGAAAAAATAATCGACTTCAATCGGATTTGTTAACTTGCCAACTCAAATATTTGGACTTGCAGTCGAAAGCGTTCGCGACGACAACTTCAGAAAATTCGACCCAAAAACATCAACGTCAGAAATCTGATTAAAACAATACGATCAACACATTTTACGAGGACATTTTCTAGATTATTTTTTTGCACCGATTCGAACCTGCCTTCAATTTTCTGTCGCGCATCAGCTTTTCATAATCATAATCACAACAATGCAGCGATATTCACAAATTGAGGGCTAAACTCAGCAACAAGTGCATATTTTATGAAACATCAGAACTAAAACTTATAACGTATGGAACAACCTGTATTGTGCAAGCTGCTAAAAGGTAAAAAATAATAATAATAATGTCTCAAAAACGTGACATGCCAGGAAATATTTTTGAAATTGGCGTCAAAAATACGTTTTGCGACACGTGAAGTCGTCACGGATTCAAATTTGCTTGTTGCTCAGTTTGACGCAAACAAATTTGTGGCATCGTCACGTCTGTGAAATCCTCTTAAATGAACGTCACTTAACTCATTCACTCGCAGCCATTTTCACTGAAGCTATGAAAACATGGAAGCTACCAAAAGAAAGATGAGAGTCTCTTCTTTCATCGGGAAAAATCGGTTTCCATTTTGCAGCAATTAGCATTAGAATATAGCTAAGTTTCGTCATTATTCACACATCTGTTGAAAGCAGTGGGGGAAAGAGCTTTTTTGCAACATGGCCCTGGTTGATCTCTTATACTCTGCTGACACCTGCTGGCCGTTTTCGTAATAACTACCATTACTTCAATCACACCTCTAGTTCAGAGGCTGCATCAAAGCCTTCTGAATGCTCTAGCATTAAAAAAAAAAAAAAAAAAAAACTTTAAAAAACGTATAAATACGTCTTTGGGACACATAAATATTAAAAATAGAACGTATTTATATGTTTAGCCTACAGACGTGAAAGCAAGCGGAAATGTGGAAAAGCGGTGAAAACGTGAGACTTTGAAGGCGGGACAGAAGCCGGTTTTGCCAGCCGGCGCAAAAGACGTTTTGGGGGCCGTCGGCGTTCCAGCGGACGGCGGATGGGAAAAGTGGAGGTGGGCGGGATCGGGGCACGGAGGAAAAACACGCTGGACGTGCACGCGTGTTGACACAAGCGTCTCCCCGAGGAGCGGCCGGCCGTCTGGATTAGCCGGCGCGCCTCGGGCCTAATTGCTGCAAAAACAAAACTTCCCCAGACGCGCTGCCAAGACGAGTCCGGGTCACGTCCTCCGCCGGCACAAAAAGCTCCAAAAACTCATCCAGTCATTCATCTCCCCCCCCCCCACCCCAATTCATTCCCATCGTGGGACTCTGAGGTCAAACGTAGTGGCGGGCCCTGCATTTTGGTACCGGGGCCCTCGGCGCGGGTTTCGACACGTCATCCAACTCGTATGATCTTTTCAGGTCGCGGATGGAAAACCAGCATGAATTGGGACCGTGACTACTCATTCTGAAGACTATTATTATTATTATTATTATTAAATCCTTTCGTTTATACTGACGTTGACATATGTCAGTTCGCTACCTTTACTGGCACACAACCGCCAGTAGATGGCGGTGATTGGAGATCAGCTCAGTTTGCGAGAAACATTTTGTCAAAGTTGCCTTTGCTCGACTGACAGAAAAAAAAAAAAAAAAAAGGAGTAACGGAAAAAGGCAGAAGCTTTTTCACTGAAAGATCCGAAAGTCATTTCATTTCAAATGAAATTTCTCACCTCACTTCCTTGACACTAAAATGCTACTAAATCATGACATCATTTCTTTGGCCTGAGCACGAGCGAATCGGTCACCATTTATGCAAAACATAAAAAAAAATTTAAGCAAGCAAATCTGCAAAGCGTGAATATTTATGGTAAACTGTATGAAGAGGTGCAAACAAATAATCGACAATTAATCGATCATCTCGTTCATCGACAACCATTTAGAAACCTTGTGAAACTCAAAATGTTCAAAATTCTCAAAATGTTCAAAATTCTCAAAATGTTCAAAATTCTCAAAATGTTCAAAATTCTCAAAATGTTCAAAATTCTCAAAATGTTCAAAATGTTCAAAATGTTCAAAATTCTCAAAATGTTCAAAATTTTCAAAATGTTCAAAATTCTCAAAATGTTCAAAATGTTCAAAATTCTCAAAATGTTCAAAATTCTCAAAATGTTCAAAATTCTCAAAATGTTCAAAATTCTCAAAATGTTCAAAATTCTCAAAATGTTCAAAATTCTCAGAATTTCCGCCGCTCAGCAGTAAATATCGTCACATTTCTATAGTTTGCTTAAAAGACGACCAATTGTCAAACACAAGGATTAATAGTTTTCAAGTCAACGTTTCAGCCAATCAGAGAAGGCAACGGGTCAGAGCTGACAATCGGCACGGAAACAGGAAGCGGACGAGACGTTGGCGTCGTCGTTCCCCGAAATGAAATCATGAGGAAAACAGAAACGAAATGTGCACGACCGCGTTGCGCTGTTCAAACAGCAGAAGATGAAAAATGGCCGCTGATGTCAAGAAGAAAAAAAAAAGAAAAGTCCATCACAAGCTTGTGGAATGTTTGTGTGGTCCTGGTGCAGCCATAAAAGAAGACTAAACACGTTCCCCGCCACTTCCTTCAACACTTTGCGGCCATTAAAAAGTCAAACGGGCGGCGGGAACATTCTGCGGGGGCCCTAACGATAACAAGATGGCCGCCGGGCCTCGTTATTGTCCCAATATTTGCGCTGGGGGAAGATGGACTGGCGCTGCTTGTCCCAATATTTGGACTTGGACGGCTCGGGGAGGACGGAGCCTTTCATGTGCGCGTTCAAGGCCGCCGCCACGTCCCGCTGGGAAAAGCAACATTTTTGTCCTGCCGACAAAACCTTTACGCGGCGCGACAAAATGACAAAAAAACTCAACAACACTGCCGACGTGGAAAATGATTAGCTGGACACACACAAAAAAAAGGGGGGGGGGGCAGTGAAAGCATGTTGGTGGTCCGCCTTTCTGATGTTTTGGGGATGGACTTCTTTTCAGTCAGTCAAAAATGACTTTGACGCCATCTTGTGGCAACTTGCTGCAAGGACGTTTGCTGAAGTGAACTGAGGAATCGGCGGGAACCGCTCCAGATTAATTGATTAGTTGTTTTTTTTACGAGAAGCTAGAAAAGCAATGATTTCTTCGATGATCAATTTAATTAATTATTATTGAGAATTGATGAATCATTTAAAGAAATTGTGCAAATCCTCCAAATTTCAATCTGTCGAGACTCAATATTGCCGCGAGTCCGCCATGAAAGCAAACTAATATTTTGTCCAGAATTGATGTAATAACTTACAACATTATTTTTCATGTACAATTTATACCTTTAGAAACACATTTTTGCCGTCGACTGAAAATGACGTCACAGGTGCTCGCAGCTCGGCGGTAACGACCAATCACGGCTCACCTATTTTCTGGTTGGTCATGTGACGTTAGCAAACTCGGCCAAGCGCACTCGTGATGTCATCTTCAGTCAGTCCAAAAATAGCGTTTTGAAACTCATCACATTTGCTCGTTCTATTTTAAAAAAGTGTCCCAAAGACATATTTATGTGTTTTTTTTATGCGAGAACATACAGAAGGCTTTGATAGAACCTTTGAACAGCAGAGAACGAGTGAAGCAATGGTAGCAACGACCAAAACGGCCAGCAGGTGGCGGGAGAGTATAAGAGATCAACCACCGTTCTAAACAGATCCGGGTCATGTTTGTAAATGAGAATTAGTTCTCAAACATTTTACCTGATTGAATACAATAAAATAAATACAGATTTGCGAATAATGATGAACCCGAGCTACATTCTAATGCTAATTGCTGCAAAACGGAAACAGATACAAATAGACTTTTTTTTCCTGATGAAAAAGGAGACTCTAATCTTTCTTTTGGTTGATTCCATGTTTTCAATCGCAATAGAACACAATTTTGTGCGGACCTTGCAAAATCGGTCAAAATCCAGTAAAACAGCCGGGAGCGAAGGGGGTTGCTTCAGTGAAAATGGCTGCGAGTGAATGAGTTAATTACAGACCAAATATTAAAATCTTACTGCTGAAAATGGCAAAATGAGTCAAGTTTGCCTTTTTTTGTTTTGTTTCGTTTCGTTTTGAAAAAGGCAGTTGTTGCGAAGTGTCAAAAATTGCGAACCGCGGTACGAATTTAGCTGACGCTACCTGCTTGAATCGAGCCAGTTCCTTCAGCGCTCGTCCCCACTGCTGCTTGTAATGAAGCTTGGACTTGGTGGCGGACTCCAGCTTCCTCTCCAGCTCCACCTGGCGGGCGACAACGCAACACGCGAGGGTCACGCCCCTGTGGCGGCGCCGCCGTCGTCGCCATGTTGCGGCGGCGCGGGTTCACCTTCTCCAGAGTCAGGATGTTGATCTCGGACTGCAGGCGGACTTCGGGTTTGACGTTCTGTTGCTCCCGGAAGTGCTGGAAGTCTTTCTCCAGCTGCTTGCAGCGGTCGTCGCGCTCGGCGATCTGAAGAAGAACGCGGCGATCACTTGGTTGGCTACGTTTTTCCCTTTGACGGGCGAACGCTTACCTGCTTGAGCAGCCGCGTTCGCTCCTCCTCCATCAGGCGCACTTTGTCGCGCTCCAGCGCCGCCCGGTGGTCGCACTCCAGCCGCAGCCTCCTGGTGGTCTCCTGCGCCTCCTTCTGGCCGAGCTTGTGCTCGGCGTGCAGGTCCCGCTGCAGCCTCTGCGTCTGGGGACGAGACGGGGACGAGGACGAGGACGCGTTGAGGAGGACGCCGAGCCAACGTTTTTGAAGACGGAGCGGACGAGGGACCTTCAGCTCGGCTTCGATCAGGTGGTTCTCCTTCCTCTCCAAATCCGACAGCGTTTCCTGGAGCTGCTCCTCCAGGCGGCTGCATTCCGTCTCCTGCGACGCGCGCCGTCGAAGATGGAAATCGCGTCCGTGTTTGGAGCGAGAGGGACGAGAAAGGAATCCAATTCGAATGACGTCATTTTTTGAAAAATGGATTTGATATCAAATATATCGATTTTCCTTTTCATTGCCCGATTATCAAACTATAAAACATAAACGGATGATTTGAATGTCTTTTTCTTCATAAATTCACGAGGAAATTGAATTTTAAAGGCCAAATTGTTTTTTTTGTATCTTGCCGTTTTCTTCACAGCAATTTTCTGACATTTGCAGTACAAAAGTGCTGACTCGCTGCACAATTCAGAATCTTTACATTTACAAGTATTGAATTGGAATGATGAAAACGTTTATTTTTTTTTTTATAAATCCTCCTTTCTGATGTCAGTTTGTGATTGTGACACTTTTGTGATTTAATTTTATCAAAAGAAACGGAATCCTTTGAGCAGTTACTGCCTCTGCACGATTTCAAGGTTTGGGGAGTTTTTATAATGTTCTTTGACATTTAAGAAGAATTGATGTTCCATAAATATCTACATTAATAAATACTGGATTGAATTGAAAAAAAAAAATCGAAATCCAATTGAACTCTTATGAATTAAACTCGCAGAGTCACAAATGAACGACATTATTTTTCAAACTCTTCCAGTAAATCCTATTCGCTAAAAGTCGGAACGAGCGAACGACCCCTCAACGCAGCCTTTGTCTTTTTCGTCGTCGCCTTTTTTGTCGAAAGACGTCTAAAAGTTGGAACGGTTGAAGTCGCGACGCGGTTTCCCGCGACGGCGGCCGAGCGGCGTCACCTTCTTTTTGACCCAGGCTTCCCTCTCGCGGTCCCGTCGCATCCACTCCTCCGCCAGCGCCTGCATGTGACCCAACTCCTTCTTCCGAAGCTGCACGTGCACAACAACAACAACAACGCGGCGGTCACGACGTGCCGCAAAAACGGCAACATTCGGACGTTTTCTCGTCTTTTCGTATTTAAGGACGTGGACCTGATCGTTGAACAGATCCTCCTGAGTCTCCTTCCACATTTCCAGTTCCAGGGCCGTGCGGTACTCGGCGGTACCTCGGGGGGGTGTCGGGCCGGCGGGCGACCCGGCCGGCGCTTCCTGCCGAGGATCCGCGGGCTCGCTCGGCGCCAAATCCGACACGGGGATGTCCTTCGCGTTCACCAGCCCGAAGTCGTCCAGCGTGGCCGCGAAGTTCAACTCGGCCACTTTCTCGTTGGAGCTAATCGGCGGGAAGACGTCGGCACTTACTTTCATGGCCACCGGATGGCGCCAGAGGCAAAAACAATCCACATCAGATTTCGAAAGCGGCGCCGGCACCTCACGGTGGAGAAGAAGGGCACTCGATCCCGGTGGGCTTGGCGCCAGGTGGTCTCCCTCGCGCCGGCCGGGTGCCGGCTCCTCTCGGCGGCGAGGAGGCGGGACAGCTGCAGCGAGGCTCGGCCAATCAGGAGGTCCGAGGTGCTGCCGCCGTCCTGGTGCCAAAGCTCCAGCACCAGAGGGACTCTTGTTTCAGAGGACGGGAGAAGTTTTGGGATCAACTTGAGGCAGAATTGACCAAGATTATTTCAAAGCGAACAAAAAAAAATCAAACTAACATTTTAACAACATTTTCATTAACGAAATAAAATAAAAACAAAAATAGTTTTTAAAAAGCAAAAACTAACTATAATTATAGTGAAAATGTCCTTCGTTTTTGTGTCTATAGTAATTGGTAATTGAATGCACGAGATTGGGGATGACCGAAATGTGATTTGAAGCAGATTTATTTTTACCATTTTTCAAATATTGTGCAGTCGTAATACAGTTTTTTAAACTCAAACTATATATTTAAAAAAAATGCATTTATTAAACAACTAAAACGAATCAAAACTAAACACAAAAAAAAAAAACTTACAACAAAATCAAAACTAACTAAAATGAAAATTTCAAAACGATCAACTAAATAACCCCGGAATTGACTTCCACATTGCTAACTAATCAATATGCTAAATAATACAACAAAAAATGCAAAGTCTTACTTGACAAATGAATAAATAATGACTATGTTCTAAGTCTAACCTTTCTTGTTGCCACAATCGACCTTTCTCCCCCCCCCGAATGGAGAGGGCAAGGATCGAACTCACGCCTTCTGGTTTGTGAGTGCAAAGCGTGACGCGTGAGCTAAAACTGCTTGGCCGCTGACAGTTCACGATTGGATTTGAACACTAAAAAAGTGAGGTAAACGCCGAGCGACTTTATCCTTTAAGAAATCGAAAATACTTTATTTTGGGACTTCATTAAAAAATGCAAGAATTGCCAACGACAGACGATTAAAAAGCAGAATTTCATTGATTAAAGTAGAGCCCATTTGAAATTTGAGCACGCGCGTCAGTACCTGATGAAGGTGTCCTGCAGCTGCTGCGGCACGGCGGCAAAGTCGAAGGCGCAGTACGAGTGCGGCAGGGACACGTCCGCGTTCCTGCGCAGCTCCGCCGGGTGGCTCGTCATCACGGGCGTCGCGCTGCCGAAGAACTCGTACGAGTACCTGAGCAGGAAAGAGAGAACAGTAGTTGGCCTCAACGAGCCGGACCTCAAGTTCCACAAAATTGCAGTTATTGTTATGAGCAATCAACAAAAACAACTTTGTCCAAAAAAAATGGTTGACAACTGCCTATAAGGGCCACAAGATGGCAGAAAAGTACTACTTTCCTTTTTTTTTTTATTAAAAGTACTACTTTCCTTTTTTTTTTATTATTAAAAGTACTACTTTCCTTTTTTTTTTTTTTATTAAAAGTACTACTTTCCTATTAGGCTGGGCTTTGGCCTAATAGATGTCTCCTCTCACTTCAAAATGCCTCATGATGATGCCAAATCACTACTTTTATATTACGGATTTGCAAATTTACGAATTATTTTTTTTTGGGGGGGGGGGGGGACCACCCTCAATTATTTGGAAAAATCCATCCATCCATCCATTTTCTGTACCGCTTGTCCTCACAAGGGTCGCGGGAATTGCTGGAGCCTATCCCAGCTGGCTTCGGGCAGTAGGCGGGGTACACCCTGTACTGGTTGCCAGCCAATCGCAATTATAAAAATAAATAAATAAAAATTTAAAAATAAATACATAAAATATTTGGGGAAAAAAAATCCAAATCTTTTTGCGTGCAGCATAACAACTACATTTTCTGCTGAACTCGGAACCCGACTGGGTTTATATTCAATTTGCATTTTCTTCACGTGTTCAGTGATTAATAGCGCAGTCGTCGTGTCGGTTGCGCTCGCCTGATGGTGGCGCCGATGGCGTGCGCGAGTCCCGTCTGTCTGAGGCT
This sequence comes from Leptonotus elevatus, assembly GCF_054856555.1. Taxonomy (NCBI): domain Eukaryota; kingdom Metazoa; phylum Chordata; class Actinopteri; order Syngnathiformes; family Syngnathidae; genus Leptonotus; species Leptonotus elevatus. Next base: position 2,382,342 of record NC_141243.1, on the reverse strand, counting down.
GCAGAGATCCAGAGAGAAGCAGTAGCGATGTGCAGATGGCGGGATGGACGCCTTGGAAGCGGCGGCGGCGTCTCCCGGCGCCTGACTCGGGGCGAGCGGCTCCGCATCTGCTGGACACCCTTGGTCACTTCTTGAGCACCGATTGATGGAAAGAGCCGGAGAGGACGGCTCGGACGTACCGTGCGATAGCGCCTCCTGCTGGTTGTGCGACGTTGCAACATCAGGAGGGTTTCGGATCGGAGTTGAACTGGCAATTTGGTCGTCGGCGGTAAGTACGAGGACAGCGCACGGGTTTGTCTTACATCCTTCTTTGATGGACGCCTGCATGCAGGAAAACAAGCAGAACGTTCGTGCAAATTGTGCTTCCCCATTGAAATGAATGCAAATGCCAGTAATCCGTTCCAGCCTCCCAAAAATACCGAACAATTTTTTTTTTTTTTTTTGCACTCTGTAATGTTATACTTAAAATTAGGGGTGTCAGGCAATTAAAAATGTTATCGTAATTTATAGCATGGCTTCAAAAGTCGAAAATTTTATATCTAAATGTGCGATAAATTGTACCCAAAAAGTTTTTATACCCTTGTTGACATAAAAGTGAAAAAAAAAGTTAAACTAATAGAAATATGGCTACAACTTTTAGTCATTGATACAGTAATGTCATAATTCATAAAATTGAATTAAAATTAAAAAGATGTACTCCACTGTAAAAAACAAGCGTGATATTGATTTGTGTTGAGTTCATTTTCTGCCACTAGATGGCATAATTGCATTTGTAAGACATTGGTGACAGCTCAGTGCATTTTTCTTCTAATCTTTAACACGAAGTAACTTATGAAATTCTGCACATATTACTGGTGTTAAAAGGAACTTTAAATTAACTCGAAATTAACGCACTAATTTTGACACCCCTACTTAAAATATAACTTATAGTAAGGACATAATTGAATATAATTAACTATTAAATTAATCAAATTTTTTTTGATAATGGATGGATCATTTGGGTATCTTTTTTGAATTAAAACTGCCCAAATGCTTGGAATTTCAGTAAATATTTTCACATTTCTATATTTCTCCATGAAAGTGACAAAAATCAAACAATTGCTTTTTCTTCGCAAAACAATAACAACACATTTTTGCCGATTTTCCACACGTTACAGACCAAACCAGCAACTGAATCATAATTACCGGTAATTTGGTTGTGCACTTACAATTTGAAATTTTGTCATGTTTAGCAAAAAGGGATGGAAATTTGTATCCGATGTCGTACGTGCTCGCTTGAGTTGCTAAAAAGTGCGGTGACCTGCAGCTGCGGGGCGACGTCTTCGCGGCGCAGCGTCACGGCCACGCTGACGTTGGGCTGCAGGTCGGCGGGCGTCGGCGGCAGCGAGCGTATGACGCGGGCGGGCGGCCGCAGCGTGAAAACGCCCTCCACCGTGGCCGCGCCCTCGTCCAGGTCCACCGCCAGCCCGGCCAGCGTGGCCAGCGGCACGTCGGCGCTGCCCAGCGAGTGCGTGCCGCAGCACAGGTGGATCCTCAAGGGCGCCTGCCGCGACAGGAAGGCGCGAAGGGCGCGCTCGCTGCTGCGCACGCGCACCGAGGCGCGCTCGGGCTGGAAGTCCGGCGTCAGGAGGTTCTGGAAGGGCTCGCTGGTGATGTCGTTGCCCAGCAACGTGTAGAAGAAGAAGAAGCCGGCGTCCTCTGATGACAGCTTCAGCGAGGTGGGGATTAACTACAAACGCAGTCACATAAACATGCAGGCGCGCAAAAAAAAACACACACGCCAGGAAGTTGCCGGTGACGGGTGGCGAGTTCTTCGTACCTGTTCCAACTTGGCGGCAAAGGCCACGGTGACGGACAGCACAAACATGTCGGTGGCGATGTTGTCGGGTCCCACCTGATGGTAACCCTGCTCAGGCACCAGGACCGCCTCCAGCTTGTCGGGCAGGGGCTGCGGGGCCGGGGGGCGGACCGAGCGAGGTGCTGGAAAGTCGGTTCAAGCAGTTTATTACCACTCGCAGTTGTATTTCGCCAAACCACATTCACTTTGTCTTACAAACGTTTGCCTAGCTTAACGCTAATGCACAATGCAAAAAAAAACATAGATGAGCTAACAAAACTAGCATTGATTGCGCTGTAATTAATTATAAACCTTCACGTTATTAATCGATTATTAAAACAATCGTTAGTTACAGTGCTAATTTCAATCACGCTAACCCTCCCCAAAAGGTTTCAAATGGCCGCAAGATGACACAAAATGGTGGCAAACAATTACTGTCGTCGAAATGGAGCTCGTTAACATTTCAACACAGTGCCTTGGCACCATGATGCCACAAGGTGGCGCCAAAACTTAAATGAGGAGCACAGAAGACACCAAACAGGAAGTAGCACCTTTTTGGGCCTTCTTGTCTCGGGGCACTTGGGGCGTAGTCGTCGGCGGCGGCGCCGGCGGCGTCGGCGGCGGCGTTGTGGACTTGCCGTCGTTCTCCAGCACCACGCTGAGGAGCAGCGACGGCTTCTTCTTCGTGTACTTGCTGCTCAGCAGCACGTGCCAGCGAGGTTCCTGACGACACACACGCAGGGGAAGCAACGTTAGCGGGGCGCCGCGTCAACGCGTCACCATGACGCGGCCCCACGCACCTGCGGGACTTCCTGAACGGATCTGAGGTCCAGTACGATGTAGCCCACGTTTTCCCTGCTGTTGGTGCTGGAGTCCACGGCGAAGCACTGGAGCTTGATGGGGGTCCTCTGCAGTCTGCAAACACACTCGCGGGATTAGTCAAGGTCATCATACATGCAAGTAGTTCCGCATCCAGAATTTGGTTTGCTGCAGGTAAACAAACTCGTTTACATGCGCAAAACAAAACACCTGTGCTGGTGCAGCATCTTGCGGTCCAGCTCCCAGGCCAGCTCGGTGCTGAAGTGCGGCTGGTCCAGGTGTTCCACAGGGTCGGTGGTCAGCTGCTCGCCGTCGAAGCTGGCCTGAACCTCCAGGCTGAGCCGAGGGCACTTGGGGAAGTCGCGACCTGCCGACAACACCAAAATGACACACGTACAACTTTGTAACGCAACACTCCACTGTATTCACTTTCTTGTTTCATTTTATTTTCCGTTTTCAGTGTCTGTTAACTATTTATTGTGGTCTTATTCGGCGAATGGAAGTTGTCCGCTCATTGAACAGCTTTGCATTTTGGATGGTTGCAATTTGATTCATGGCAATTGTTTTGATTTCAAACTGTGATTAAATGTCGTTTGACAAACAGTCAAAGGCAAACGCAATATAATACAGTTTGTTTTCATCGTGTAAGGGGCGTTGCATTGCTGAAATATCACAAATACCCGGATGTTTGGAATTGTCCATAAATTGCCATCCGTCGTGTTGTTTGAAGATGACTTTAACATTTTAACAGCGCGTTAGCTTGCTAAAGCGACGAGCGAGGAATGAGTTTACACTAAAAACGTGAGATAACGGCGACTTAACAGGTCCAAATTGTGACTTGAGTTGCGTTTTTGTTGAAGTGGCGGTGACAGTTGCCGCTCACCTTCCTGAATGGACAAAACGATGAGAAGTTGCTCGTTCTTCGGAGCCATGTTGACATCTGGACGAGCAGAAAGATTGAGGGGAAAGTCGCGACACTTCGTCTTTATAAAGTCCGTTTATCGAGGGTAGCAAACGTAAAAAATAAAAAAAGACTGTCGTTGAAGATAAGATTTATGGACAAAAGAAAGCTTCAGTTGTCCGTTGCGAAAAGGGGACAGCCGCTTTGTTGTCAAGCTTTGGCGCCACCCATTTTGGTTTTGGAGACGGAAGTTAAAAGTTGGAGGCACTCGGGGTTAGGTTGACATCAGCAGGTGGGCGGTGGAACTGCAGTCTCAACCCACTCATATAATATACTGTAAAAAAATTTTTTTTTAAATAAATACATAACATAATGATACAATATTGAAATGTAACGAAAATTATATTAAAAATATATATTCTATTCCTTTAAAAATTCACATGTAAGGCCGTTTTAGTTGACTATTTTTACATTCTGCTGTATTTTTTTTTACATTTTTTTTTACTTTTAAAAACCACGTGTTTGAAACAAACAACTGAATCACATTACTAATAAATTAAATACACAAATAACAATATTACTAGATAAAAAAAATATAAAGGTTTAATCGTTTTGTCATGTTATTTTAAATACATGTTTAAGACATTTGTTTAACCACTATAAGTTGGTATTATATATGTATTTAGTTGTATATCATATTTATACTGTAGTTTGGACATCTTTAAATAAGCATAAGTTTGAAAAAAAATTATCGAACAATAATAATGACAATAATATTAATAGTTGATCTAATAATACATAATATACATTTACACAAAAATGCTTTTCTAGTACTTTTTTATGAATGACATTTAATTCAGTTGATATTTTACATTATACAATATGTATTGGATTTTTTTACTTTATTTTTTTATATATTGAAATCTTTTATGAACAATCAATTTGAAATAAATAATTGAATAAGAGTACCCTAAAAATAATTACTGTAAATTATTACAATAATAACTCTATTGCATTTAGACAAGATGCAAAAAAAAACTCAAATGCAAAAAAACACACTTATATATATATCTATATATATATATATATATATATAAACATCCTTTAATCATGATTGCCAAACATATGAATTAAGGCATATACAGTATAAAAAAGCAACAGCAGGTTCCATGTTGATGTCAGAGAGATATTAATAATCATAATATATGAATTTATATTCATTGGGTACACCACGGCCACTGCATGACGACAACAGTCCCCCGTGGCAGCTTTTTGTAAACAGATATCGTATCACCATGTTCAAGTAGTATGAATGCACTGTATGTATTATTATTATTATTATTATTATGTAGTATGTTTATAGTATGGAGTGAGGCAGAGCCGTTGCTGGAGGACACACAACAACATAACACAGTACATGATCATTTAAAAGTTGGATCCATTACATTTTGCTACTTTGTAAATATAATTATTAGTCATGTGAGTATGACTGCGACGGGGGTGGGGGTGTGGTGGTGTGGGGGGGTGGGGGGGTCGAAGAGCAGCACCACATATTATATTTCATATCCCTATAGGTCACTTTAAATCCAGCATCACAGGCTCAAGGTAGTTCATTGGAGGAGGGGGCACATTTGGGTTGGGCTTTGGGGGCAGGGTTGGGGCAACAGCATAAGATTGTTGGCCTCCCATTTTAAAGTACTATTTTTGTTCTCGATGTGCTGTTTGTTATAAGTGCAGTCGTGGGTGAGGCCGAAAATTTCACTCCGCTCTAATTTGACATTTTAGGCACAAACTGGGCACAATCATATGTTTATTCTCTTGTATTGTAATCTGCCTGCCAAAGCCAGATCACGGTGCATTCAAGGGTTGCTGGGAAATGGATCAAATCCCTCCGAACAGGGTCATCCATTAGGACAGCGATTCAGGGCTCCCCCTTGTGGTAAGAGAAAGCATCACATTTGCGGTAATAGGACCAAATCACAGTCAGGAATATCCCACTCGCCGAGGTTCGAGGACCACAAAAATGTTGAGGTAAATGCAAATATATTATTTTGATAAGTTTCTCGAGACCTAAAGTCACATGACCTTTATCGCGCTCAATCTGTTCACGTTCGCCGGCTGGAGGTCGGAATTGCCCTTTTTAAGCCCCGCCCCTTCCTCCCGCACATCCAATGGCGGTGAACGCATGCTAATAAGCGCATGACTGTGGATGCTATGTACAGCGGTGTGAAGAAAGGGCTACGCTCACACAGGACGATACAATCAACACGTACAGTTAGCAGTTAGCGATACAAATGTAGCATCGTCATCGCCATGTCATCATCAGTACATTCAGTCAGAACAATAAATGTGCATTTAGAAACACCGCTGTACACTTCTCCTTCGCCAAGGTCCTCTTCCTGTGCGGTACAAAACACCTTCAATACTGTAGGTGGCGCTAGTAAGAAATGATACTTGTTTCGTCTTTTTCTTCACTCGTCTGCTTTTCACAGCGAGCTTGACGTGTGAATCTTCTCCTTCCGCCACGTCGCTACTTCTTCACCTCACTCTCTGTGGAAACATAACATGAAAATATGATATATTACATACAGATAAAAGCGGTCGCATATTAATTGGCCAAAAGGGGGAAATGTTATGAATACTGGCAGTGGTTAGGTTACTATGCAATCACCCACATTACGCATTTTTGGTTAACAAGCAAAAGCAAAAGTGCTCACTAACCCCCCCCCCCCCCCCCCCCCACCACCTCCATTAAGACCGTTGTGTTCTTATCACAATAACTAATGCTAATCATAGTTTACCAAGCTAGGCTGAAAACCATGTGGCCTTCCACATTATCATTTGAATGGGTCAAAAAGAAATACAATGCATTCGTTTTTCGTCTACCAACTCACATGCTAAGGTTAGCAAGTAGCACCTCATAGCTCAGTGGTTAGAGCACTGGTCGAGTAAACCAGGGGTTGTGAGTTCAAATCTCACTGAAGGCCTGATAATGTGAGCGTGATGTTATTTTGTTAGATCGACACGCTAAAGCTACTTCACCATGTCAGGATCAGCGGTCAGAGCACAGGTCGAGTAAACCAGCGGCCGTGAGTTCGATTCTCACTTAATGATCGCAAGCCTAAGTCAACGAGCAATTTTTGTTGGCTGCAAGCTAAGAAATGTCTTTGTTGAGTCTGCTAAAAAATGAAACGTTAGCTTGCTTACCAAAATGCTACCTTAGCTCATTGGTGGAGCACTGGTTCTTGTGAATTTGGATGTTGATTCTTGTACTGTATCGTGTATCGAGTACAATGGATAGCAAGCGCCTCATTTGTTAACCGCTAAACCAGGGGTGCTCAAGTTCAGTCCTGGAGAGCCCCTTATCCAGCCTGTTTTCCATATTTCTCTCCACTAACACACCTGATTTATGATCAGGATCGTTACCAGGCTTCTGCAAAGCTTGCTGATTAGCTGATCATTAGATTCAGCTGTGCTGCAGGAGGGAAACATGGAAGAGAGGCTGGATAAGGGCTCTCGAGGACCGAACTTGAGCACCCCTGCGCTAAACCATATGAAGCCTTAGCATGTTAACAGAAGTGCCGATGCAACACCAGCCAAGCCGGTTTCATAGTTTGGTGGTGTTAGAGTAGATAATATTTGTATTCTACTCTTTGCGTGTTCAATTAACTGAATGGTGAGATTCTGGTGAAGAAGTCCCTTTGCAAAGGTATCAAAAGCTTTTGATGACAACAATTGAACTCTCTCAAACAGTGGTCTGTTCAGATTGTGTGTCCTCTCTACTCCGGCACATCATTATTTATTGAAAAGTGGGTGAATACGAAAAGTCTCCTCCCCTCAGCAAGTTCCCAGGAATACAAATCAGATTAGAGAAAAACAATACATCAGCCTGTGCCTCCCCTCTTCCGACCGGCTGAGACCGGTACTAGACTAAACTCCCTTCAAGATAGCAGTGGAAGAACTTGTTGCCCTTCTTCTGAGAGTGAGACAGATAAGAATACAATTCTATTCATTGAGCCATACTGCTATAACTAAATCCAAAACGGCTAAAATATAAATTGAAACTGAAAAACAATGTTAATAACTTAACAGTGGTGAGAGCACGAGTCTACTAAACCAGGGGCTGTGAGTTTGATTCCTATTGGGACATGGTGGCAAACTAAACTATTGTTGACCAACATGAATCCAGGTTCTATTGATCAGGGGCGCCCAAATCTGTTCCTCGGGAGCCCCTTATCCAACCTGTTTTAGATGTTTCCCTCCTCCTCCTTTTCTGTAAAGCTGGTCATTTTGACAGGCGTCATTGAGATCTTACGCGGTAGGACAAACAATCATTAGCATAATAGACGGCGCCATCATAATATGTTACCAGGTTCGGTTCTCTACAAAGCCGACTGCGGTCCTTGATAACGTCATCAAAAGAGAGACGTATCCCGACCGAAAGCATTGAGATACGAAACCCTGATTGATGAGAATACTGCTAGCATTTTTTTGTGCTAACAACTGCATAGCATGGTTAAAACCTGTCATTAGCCAGAACTAACTGCTAACGATTAACATTGTGAAGACGATGATCAACTGATGAAGGTGTGACCGTGTGAAATGTACCTGCAGCAGTTCGTCCCGACACCTGCGGACCGGACACCAGAGAGCTTAAACCTTCAACACAAATGCGCAAAAGGTCAACGTCGCTGCAAAACTGCTAAGCCACGCCCACAAAACGCAGACCAAGCAATCATAGCGCAGCACACAACAGTACCATATGTAAGCAATGTATCTGTTGTCTGTGTGTTTACCCAAAATGCTATTGCTATGCAACATGGAGGTTAGCCTAGCTACCCTTGGCGCTAATGAGGCTAACTACTCGACTCCTCTGTTGTGTTGTTTAGGGTTTTTTCGCGTGATGCAATGCAAATTCTTCGAGTGTCTTGCATTGTGTGTTGTACGTACCCGGGTAGATGTCGTACTGTCCCGCCACCAGGTTGTACGTGAGTCCCAGGTGTGTGTGATGGTGTGTGTGCAGATGTCGGCCCAACACCGCGTGGCTTCGGTCACTTCGGTCCACTTCGCGCTCCAGCTCTGGGGAACCTTTCTCGTCAGGCTGGACACACACACACACACACACGCACACACACACACACACACATACACTCACTTATGCTTACGTTTTTCTCTCTTTCGACAGCCGTGACCGATTAAAATCTCACCTCAGACTCCTCCCGGCTCGCCGTCTTGCCGTACAAAGGGTAGTGGAAACCTTTAGGGACACATTTAAAGGCTCCGTTTACATCGCAAAAGATTGTGTCGTGCCTTTCACACAGTACTGCAACAACAGAGGAGGAAAAAGTGAAGTGTTGTTGGGAAAATCCAGAGCCGGCCAATTTGGTGTTGGCGTCTTTCAGACAGGACAGCGACTATAGAAATCACTGTCAGGGGTTAAACTTTAAACCCCAGTCCCAGTCCAAGTCCTGACTCCCGACCTTCCAAAATGTCCTTTCACACAGCTGCCGTAGTGACTCTGTTGCGCCTCTGATACTGCCTTAGAAGTCGACTTCCACCCCTAAATTCTGCGTTGGTTTCTTTGACACGGTGCACGGAGAACAGGGTAGTAGAAATTAGTGTTGGGTGCTAAACCGTACGCCCTGACTGTCTTGACTCTTATTTCCAGAGGTGGCAAAACCAGGTCCAGAAAGTAAAAACCCAGCCACAGTTTGGCTTTATCCCCAGGTGCTAGCTAGCTAGCTCCCTAGCTAGCTCCAATGGTGCTTGTTTACCTTTTAGCTAGCTCCCTAGCTAGCTCCAATGGTGCTTGTTTACCTTTTAGCTAGCTCCCTAGCTAGCTCCCATGGTGCTCGTTTACCTTTTAGGGAGCTAGCTAGGTAGCATCTGGGGCTAAAGTCAAACTGTGGCAGGGTTGAAAACTTTCTGGACCTGGATTTGCCACATCTGCGTACATTTGACACTACAGTGGTACCTCGGCGTTTGAACATAATTCGTTCCTGCGAAGTGTTCAAAATCCAAATTGTTCAACCTCCGCAAAAAATTTCCCCATAGGAAATAATGTAAATTAATCCGTTCCCAAGCTCCAAAAACAGAAAATTCCTATTTTCATTTCTATTTATGTTTTTTTCTTTATTTACACCCTGTACAGTATTTAAACAATAAAAAAAAATACGGCTACCCGTTTTCAAGGTACGTTCGGCTTAGCTTGCTTTGCTTGGGTGTTCGAACTCCGAAAATGAGTTCAAACTCCGAGGCATTTTTTACTCCGATTTTTTACTCCGATTTTTTTGGTTGAAGTCCGATTTGCACGAGTTCCGAGACGTTCAAACTCCGAGGTTCCACTGTACCTCAAAGGCCAGAACAAAAACATCTAGTTGGGTCTGAAAGAAGGTGGACAGTTGCGTCTAATGTTGGTCCTTACCTGGGTAGTTGTGGACCAGGGTGGGCGACGCCCCCCTGTAGGAGCCCCCGGCGCTCTCGCACATTGCCAGGTAAGGCGGGTATGAGGAGTGCTGGTACTGCATGTAGGGTTGCTGGGGGGTCATTGGTGGAGATACCGCCGCTCGGGCACTTTGAGATTCCCCTGACAGGATCATCATGGGTTCCTCCTGCAGCCCGTCTAGGCCGTCCGAGTCGTCTGGGTCGACGGGGAGCGGCCCGTGGACTTTTTTAGCATCGCGTGCGATGCCTCCTCCTCCTGCTGAGGTCACTCTGGGCCCAGCTGGCTCAGTAGTACTCCTCCCCCACTCCTTTGACATCTCCGCATCCCCCTCATCCGCCGCTTCCCCGAGTGGACTCTGCAGCTCTGAGAATTTGCTGTGAGCCAGGCGGTGGGGCCATGTAGAGCCGTCTAGGGGCTAAATCGATGGGGACAAGTGTTGGTGCTGGTGCCAGTGTTTCCGCTATAAGTCTGTTTTAACAGTGGTGGGCAGAAGTCATTTGAGGTCAGTCCACATGTTTTGTCCGGGACCTTCATCGAGGTCTAACTGAAATCTATGTTTTTAGAGCATGTTGTTGTTTTTGGCAGCTGCAGCCCACCGCTGCTGAGGGACTGCTATAGACCCTTTCACACATACTTCCAGGTGGCAATAGCTCCAATGGCACCACGAGTAAACAAACCCTTCAATGCAAAGCCTCTAAGAAAACAATGGCTTCCATGATAATTTCAGCCTTCTTGTCTACCAGCCTAGTTTGATTGGTGATCTTTTCTCCCACAGGTATTGCTGTGTTTATATCATCATTACATAACAGATTAACAGAAGCCACTCATGTTTTTTGCCACCCGGAAGTACCAAGGCACCTGTTTTGCTTACTAACAGTTTGAAATGGTCTATAGCGTGATCAGCGACCACTTTTCAGAAGCCCTGTCTGCAGAGAGGATGATGTCAGGCGCACATTGGCGGGCCAGAGGGACGTTTAAGAATCCGTACAACGCACAACACTTAGAAAAGTTGCGCTTTTTTTTTACGTTTACGTCTTACCACGTGACACGTGCAACAAAACAACAGCCGAGTTAGTAAACCTCAAGCTATGGCGTGAGTGTCTGCGCACCATGAATGAACGATCGCTCATGAAAGCACAACAGCATGGGCGGCGGTTAGAGACAGATGGAAAAACTTACGCTGGAATAGGAAACATTTGAGTCCAGATCTGTCAGAGTGTTGGGGTTGTGGTGTGACGAGGATGATGAAGAAGAGGAGGAGGAGGAGGAGGAGGAGGAAGGCGACTTGATGTCCTCGCAGTCCTTGGTCGAGACATGGTGCTGGTCCACCTTCAAACCCAGTCCTCGTTCCCCCCTCTCCTCCAAATAGGACAGGATGGCTTTGGGACAGCAGCTTTTAGCACCTTCTGAACCTTTAGCACCGCCGGTGTGTCTGACGTCCCCGTCGCCGTCTCGCCCAGCCTGCCCCCGCTCGGCACGCTGCTTCTGCTCGCAGCATTTGGAGGCCAGCAGGAGTTTCTGGTCCATGTAGAGTCCTCGTGAGTACTGTCCATAATACAGCGACTGGGCTAAGGCGGTCTGGGTCTGACTCATGGCAAGCTGCAGTTGAGAAGGTGCCGCCGGCCCGTCGCCTTTCTTACAGTCTGCAAAGTCGTGGACGGAGATTTTGTCATCATCTTTAGCCTCCTCCTTTCGATCTCTACTTTTGGAATCGTGAGAGGAAATTTTGTGGTAGAGGTTCTGCCTGTCCATCTGCACACAGCCCGGTAGGTAGTATGGCTCAAAGCTGTGGTAGTAAGGGGACAGGGGCTCTTTTGCAGAAGGGGGGGCGGTCACCGTGGGTGGTGTCTTCCTGGCGTTAGTATGGTTACCGTTAGAGTTGACTTCAGAAGATACAGAGGAAGCAGACTTGGATCTGAGCCCATCCAGGCGATTTTCGGAGGACACGCCATCGTCCCCTGCATCCGAGATGTCGGAGTAGGCGGGACTGTTGTCCTTGCTGTCCCCCAACAGGAGACAACCACCGGCGGCATCAAGCCGCGATGAACTTCCAATGGAAGGACTGGGGGCGTTGTCCGTGAAGGTGTAGACCTTGTCGGCCTCTGCGCGGATACTCGCCATTCGGCTTTCCTGGCTCTCACTGAGCCCATTCGTCACGTCTTGCTTGCTCAGGTGTTCCTTCAGGAGGCTCCCCGGAATCTCTTTGGTGGCAATTTTAGAAGCGCCGTCTTCCATTTTGATGGTGTCACCGTTTGCCGTCCAAGCGGTCGCGTCGCGGTTGTGCTTGTCCTTGAGACGTCGCTTCTCTTTCTTGCGGGTCTCTTTGCAGGTCAGCAGTGTGGCTTTGACCAGGCTGGGTTCCACGGCGATGCTGAGCTTCGGCTTGATGGGTTTCAGGGACGAATTCTTGCTCGTTAGGCCCACAGCTGCCACAGGTGAAGGCTGCTGTGAGGAGGCACTGTCCGTAGGATACGCCGCATCGGGTATGGCGACAAGCTTTGGTGGCGTGGGCGCTGGAGCGATCAGCCGGTTGGCCCGCGACTTGGATAGCTTATCCACCTTGCCATTGGCTTTTTTGCTCTTGTCACAGAGGATCTTCTTGTCGATCAGACCTTCGGCTTCCAGCTTTGGCATCTCCACAGTGGCGCTCCGGTCTGGCACCATGCAGTTCTCCAGAACCACCGTCATGTTGGAGATGATGGGCAAGTTGCTGAGGTCATCCATCAGGCCATCCTTTAGTAGGGAACTCCTCCGGGTTTTGGTGCTGAGGAGCAGCCGCCGGTTCTTGGGCGAGCCCACTGTGGTCACCTTGTACAAGGGGGTGGCTTTTTTGGACGAGGTGTTGGCAGCATTGCCGTTGTTGTTGGAATCTGCAAGGTCATAGATGGCGTCCTCGCAGTCAGACAGCCGCTCCTCGCTCTCGGGATTCCTCTGTTCCTCCGCCTCCAGGTGGGCATGCGTCTGGTGGTAGCGCAGCCCATTGATGTGCTTGTAGCGCTTGGTGCAGTTGGGGTGGGGACAATCGATGAGGATTGGTGGAGGTGAGGAGGCACAACCTCCCCCCGGGTCCAGAAAAGAGGGGTCTGGCTTGCCTTGCGGTGTACATGGGGCGCTGCGGGATTTTGCTCGAATCCTCTTGCCATTCCCATTTTTAATATCCACTGAGGAAACCAGACTAAGGTCCAGATCGGCAGGCGGTTTGTTCTTCCGCTTGCCGGATGGGAGAACAGAGGCTCGGTTGGCAGGCTCGGTTTCCTCTGTGGTGAAAAATGGCGGGGACGCTCTGCAGTTACTGAGGAGTTTTAAACTTCCGCGCCGACCTTTGCTGTGCACTGGTGAGGCTGCCATGCCACCGCCCCGGCTCCGGTGTTGCGGCAGACCTCGCATTTTGACCGGCGGTACCGCATCCCCGCAGGGCCGCTCGGCCAAAGCCAGACGCAGCCTTTTCCCACGGCCACGCCCACCTGGCATCTCTGGATCACGAGACGGGGACTCGCAGAACCTGAAGAAACAGGAGGACAATCACCAAAAACAGATTGAATTAACTACCTACCTTTAGTATCTACGTACGTACCTATCCAACCTACTTCTACTGATCCATTTAGACAACTCCTCCCTACTAACACTTACCTTCCTACCTACCAACTACCCAAATCCTAGCTACCAACTCCTACCTACTGTCTACTTACATATCAACCTTCCTTCCAACCTAGCTTCCTACCCTTCCAACTGAACTCCTACCTACCTACCTACAACTTTCCTACTGACCTGAACTTTTTGAAAAAAAGTTTTAAAATGTTTCATTCGACCTCCTTACCGACCACACGGCCAGCTGACAGACCTACCTACCAACAAACTCCTACCGTCCAAACGACCTACCTACAGACGCAGACAAAAACTGCTGATCAGCTGACTCGTTTCATCCCACCTCTGTGCTGTTTGTTTTTGTCGACATTGTGTTTGACTTTAAATGTGCTCGTTAATCACCAAAGTTGTATTGCTTTCTATTTATGTAACGCACGTCCACAAAGCAATTTAGACCACAGATGAATCTGTCATCGCCATGGCAACAACCACCACCACCAGCAGCAGCAGCCAACCAGTAACAATTGAGATCAGACACTAACCTTTCTCACAGTCAATGCTAATGACAAGCAATTATATATAATTAGTTTGGAGTTTGGCCGAAAATATTGGGACACCAAAGGAACGTGGGGTCTGGACAATAGTACTTGGACACCTCCAGGATGTAAAAAAGGAAGGGATTTTTTTTTTGGGGGGGGCCAAAAATATTGGGACACCAATGAAGTAAATATGTAGACAAAAGTATTATAAAAACCTGCAGTTTGGACAAAAGTGTTGGGACACAATTTAAAAAAATCTATGGGTCATGACCCCATTTGCGGAAAAATGTGACATCATCACCTGGGAGGAGCCCAGTCGAGTTTGGTGCAGTCCAGCAGGGTTCCTACATAGGTCCTCTTCCTCCACGTCACGTTGACCACCAACACGCCTGACACACAAACACGCACAGACACACACAAATAGGCATATGTGAATCATGAAAATGTATACATATATATATATTTGTACATTATTGTGGTATCAGCGTGTCAATGTGTCATCATGCCTAAATATGCCTAAATGTCATGATTTGACAAGAATTGGTATTAAAAATATCATGAATTCGAACAATAATTGGCAATATGATATCAAAGTATCATGATATCAACATGTTGTGATATCAGAGTATTGTGATATTGATCTATTATGATATCAAAATATCACATGAAAGAATTGCGATCCTCTACAGATTGTCTCACCTTCTTGGGTCTCGTGCCACACGATGCCCTCCAGGTTAACGCTGGTACCCGGCTGGCAGGGGCCCAAGAAGTCAGCGTCCGAGTCGGGTGTGGACGAAAGGGCCACTTCCTGCGTGTTGGTGCCGACGGAGCGCTTGCTCACAGCGTTACCAATGGGCGGGGCCGCAGTAGGAGGAAAGGAGGTGTTGGACAAAGGCAGCGAGGGTCCGGCGGCTCCTGCCTGGCCCGGAGCGGGTGCCCCGCCAGGTGGAGTGAACATGGGCTCCACCTGCAAGCCACAGGATGACATGCATGATGTTTACACTAGAAGTGTTGTCTTACAAAAAAATAATACTGTGATATACAATGCTGCTAGTCAGATTTCCTGTGCTATATGGTGACATGGTATCACAATCTCAAGGTATTATGTTATCAAAGTGTTATTAAAAGTTTTTTAAAAAAGTATCCAAAATCACAGTATTCAAGTAATGCAATCTAATGTCTTGTCAAATCAAAGTATCATGATGTCAAACTGGAAAAGTATATCGATTTCAAAGTATAGTGGCAGCACAGTATCATATAATCTCAGTATCATAGTGTCTAACTATCGTGATATCAAAGTATCATGATACCAACATATGATATCAAAATATGAAAGGTTTACGTATAACAATTTTGGAATATCAAAATTGAATGATATCAAAACATGTTTTTTAATCATCACAACATATAAGATGAAGTCATGGTATCAAAATATGATATCACGGTATGATGGTATCAAAGTATCTTAAGACCAAAATATTATAGTATCAATATAATCATATATTTTGAGCACAACATTTCTCCAATATCATGATGTCAAAGATTGCGATATCAGAATATCGTGACGTCAAAATAAGTATCATGATATCAGAATACGCACCACCTCTGTCACCATAGCAACATAATAGGAGCTCACTGATGTCTTTTTCATCCACTTCCCGTTAGTATTCATCGCCTCTCTGTGCTGTCAATCATCTTCTTCCCTCTCTCCAACATTTGTCCTTCCTGCTTCTCCAGCATCCATTTTACTTCCCCCCAAAATCCTCTTCCTCCTCTTCTTTCCCCTCATCCTCCCATCTTTCTTTTTTTTTTTTTTTGCTCGTGCCGTGTCCTGACGTTCCCTTTTCGTTCCGCCATCATCTTCCTCTTCGTTGTCACATGCTACACGAGTGTGTGTGTGTGTGTTTTTCTTGCGTACTCGCACATGCACGCGCTATTCCTATTGAAGAGAAACCAATGACTTTGACAGCAACAGAAAGAATGAATGAATAGCTCGGCAAATATATTCACAATCACGGCAACACAACAAAAACGATCACAAAAACGCAAAAGGAGTGCAATACAATCACGATGGGGTCATGCAGTATTAACACAACACAATATCATGAAGCTATTTGAACACAACACCGCACAAACAACAACAACAAACGCACACATGTTCACACACAACTGCACTCTGGAGACACAAAAACTCACAATAGGCACACAACAACACAACACTGGATACACGCTCACAATGGACGCATGAAGGAATTGTCATTTCTTCAGTTATGAATTGGTAGATGACAGCATTTTGCAAATTATGCTAAAAGGCGCATAACAAAACGTTGCCATTGAATATTGAAAAGAGATTTGAAAAAAAAAAGAGAAAGCAAGTACAAGGAATGCAGAACTTAAAAAAAAAATCCATCCATCCATCCGTCCATTTTCTGTACCGCTTGTCCTCACAAGGGTTGCGGGGGTTGCTGGAGCCTATCCCAGCTGGCTTTGGGCAGTAACAAAACGTTGCCATTGAATATTGAAAAGAGATTTGAAAAAAAAAGAGAAAGCAAGTACAAGGAATGCAGAACTTAAAAAAAAAAGAAGAAGAAAAAAGTTTTAGAATCAAACTAATGGAGCGTTGAGTTTCAGTAAATAGAATCAGCTTGGATCAATCTTAATAAAGAAATCAAAGATCCCAATTCAAAAATTTACATTTAAAAGAATCACTAACTCCATTTTATGAAAGAAATATGAACGGGATTAAGTTTGAACATTGTGCCATTGTCATTTCTGTTGTTACGAATGTCAGAAATCATTTTTGTAAACGAGTACAGATGTGACTGAGACGAGCTGTCACAATTTTATTTGGCTGTTGTTGTTGTTGTTTAAGTTTTTGTTTTTTTAATTACCCAACCTTGTAAATCAGCTCTGGGGGGGAACGGGGCGGATACAATACGACTTAATTGTCTTTTTTTTCCTGCTCCTTTTCATTCAACGATGAAGAATATTGTTTTTCCTTTTACAAATGAATTAAATAAACGATTGAAATGAAAAATGAAATGAATGAACACACACTCCAAATAAACACATCTGAACATGTAGTGACACACACACACAAAGTTATACTGGACACAAACACGGCAGACATGTAAACACTGGACACACACTGGAGATGGAGACACACTCGCAGGGGACACACAACTAGCCAGCGGACACAATTGCACGCGCGCGCGCACACAAAGTCCTCCTGTCCTAATTTTCTGCCATGTCCCGTTTTGTTGTGTGTATTGTCGTGTTGTGACTTGATATTCCCGCCACGCATCTTCCTCCATCTTTGCTTCCTTACTCAGTCAATGAATGAAAGAAAGAATGACACCCCCCCCCTCTCTCTCTCTCTCTCTCTCTCACACACACACACACACACACAGATGATCATCTTCTCCTCCTCATCTTTATCCTTGTCTTTTCCTATCCGTGACGTCACGCGAGAATGTCAAGTGAGGCAAACAATAAGGCGACGATTTTTCCAGACAAAGAGTGCACGTGCCAAACAACAATAGCACATCATCGGCATCATCATCGTCATCATGTGATGAGGAGGACGAGGAGGAACCTCGTCCCCGCCGTGGCCTTCGCACCCTCGCAAGCGCATTTGCTGTCATGCATTCGCAACTGACCGTGTGGGCTCCTCCTCGGTGCTTCTTGGCCGCGCGGGTGACGTCGTCATGCGGCCGTCTGAGCGCCGAAAAGCCGCAATCCAGCGCGCCCAGCTGCGGACGGACGGACGGACGGACGGACGGACGGACGGACGGACGGACGGATGGCGTCGTGCAGGTGCGGGGCGTCCTGATGTGCTGCTTCGGCTTTCCCCACTCCTCCTCCTCCGCCTCCTCCTCCTCCTCCTTCTTCTTCTTCTTCTTCTTCGTATGTGTACCTTTCTCCCCCCCCCCTTTTTTTTTTCCTCCTTCCTTTTTTCTCAGACGCGCTCCGAGCAGCGCGCTCGTTCGGCCAAGGGGGGGCGATGCGAGGATCCGAGACCGACGAGGAGGCGGAGGAAAAGGAGGAGTGCCCTCATTAGCGGGCTTCTCCCCCTAAGTCCTCTCAGACATCTTCTTTTTATCGACACTAGTTCTATCTATCTATCTATGTATACTAGTGCTGTTTAGCTATACTAGTTCAACTTCTATTCAAACTGTTTCTATCTATATTACAACAATGCTATTTGTTTAGCTCGCTAACTAGCTATTAGCCCCAACGAGTTCTATGAGCATTTAGCACTTTTCGATACGAGTTAGCTAGCACTACTAGCTAGCTATTTGTGCCAGCGCTAGCTGCACTAGTTATATCTCTTTATAGTTTAATCTCTATAGCATATTTCTAAATCTATGCTCGTTCTAGCCTTAGACCATCTCTATCTATATCCATCCACTCGAACTATCTGTAAAAGTCTATATTTATATTAGCTCTATATCTCGGCTAGCTCTATATGTATCTGTATTAGTTCTATATATCAATTGATACTCTAGTTATCCATTGATGATTTACTAGTTCTATTTCTTTTACATTGATCTTTCTGTGCGAAGAAATCACGAGGCTACTAGTTTTATCTAGCTATACTAGTTATGCATATTAATTGAAAATAGTTGTATCAATGCTCTTTATACAAGTCTGTACTTCTATCTATATTGGTTCTATGATCCACCATATGCATTTTTATGAGGTGTTATAATACAGTATAATAAAACGCATATGTATAAAAGTGACACTCGCATTCTTTTACTGAAAAATACTGAATCAATGCGTTCGATCATACACGTGACTGTATTTTTGTTTTGGTCGTCTGCCACTGGGGGTCGCTGCGGTGCAAGTAATTGTTGGGCAGGGCTGTGACGTCAGCAGCCAGAGGCGTTTGAGCCAGAGGTCACGTGAGGGTCAGACTGCGCTATTAGCTACACCGTCGAATGACTCGAATCACATCGAATGCAGAGAGAATAGCTTAGAACAAAATTCATACAAAGACATTTTTATAAAGCTCATTACATAGCAAAATATGTGGTCTCATAGTTTAAGAGGGAATATAGTTTTAAAGTTAGTTGGAGTGTTTTTTGTGCAGTTGCCAACAACTGACTGAGTGACTGATTGATGATAAGACAAGTGGGACAGGAAGAAGATGACGTATTGATCACGTCAACTTTAAACATCACTTGGCGTGTACGTCTGTCGGTGAGGTTAGTTAACTGTTTCCATGGTTTATTAGTGAGGTCGTTTACAAGGAGTTTGAATCGAATCCATTCAGTTCATCATGTTACAAAATGAGTAAATGAGTTGGGTTAGTTAGTAAGTAATCCAGTTAGTTACTTTGTCCAGGTAGAAGTTATTAAGTCAGTCAGTTCATCCAGAAAGCCATCTGGTTGGTCAGAACGTCTGTCCGATCCTACGTGGTTACTTAGTACGTTGGTTGGCGCTACTCATTCAGTCAGTTCGCAAGTTACCAAGTCAGTCAGCCATTTAGTTGATAAGTTAGTTGGTTGGACTTAGTAAGTAATTCAGTCAATTTATTTATTTTATTAAGTTACTCAGTACTCTCCTTCAGTTAATAATTCAGTCAGTTTAGAATGTAAGACGCCAGACTGTTAGTCAGTCCCTCCCTTGGCTAGTTATCAAGTCAGTCAGTAAGTTAATCTTTGGCCGATCAGTAAGTCAGCCAGTTAGTATGTAAATCAGTTAGTAAAAGTTGAAAATTAGAATGTCATTCTGTCAGTTTACAAGGGACAACTTTGTTAGACAGCTGACCAGCAAGTCAGTCAGTATGCTAGTTAGTCAATTAAGTTATTTAGTCAGTCAGGTAGTTGGTCAACTAGTCAAGTCAAGTCATCATTATTTATATAGCGTTTTCAAACAGCCTTACTCAGTACCTCAGTTTGGTTAGTATGGTACTCAGCAAAAAATCTAAAAATATATAAATAAATGTGTCAGTACAACATGATGCTATTTTCACCTTTGACACACCAGATCCAGGAGATGTAAAACAAAAAAAATATTTTTTTAAGCTATTAGCACCACCTACAGGACTAGAGTGGGAATTGCTGAGTCTCCTTTAATTTGTCAGGGAAAATGTCAGCTTGTTGAATTTGTTTGACAAACATTGCACACTGGACTTTGACACACAAACAAATAACTGCATTGTGTGTGTGTGTGTGTTTGTTTGTTGGGGGCGGGGCTAAAACATGTCCTGAAAGATGACAACTTTTAACCCTAAAGGAACTTGTTTTTTTTTTTTTTAATAAGGACAAGGCATCATTGCGCAACATTTTAAAAATGCTTACGGTCATAAAAAAGCAAATAGTAAATGTATCGTTAAAAAGCCATCTGCCTCATAAGGAAAGCGAGACGCTGCTGGACACGCTCGCACGAACGCACGCGCGCTCAGCTTACACGCTCCTTAAACTTAAAAAGAGTATTTTCCAGTCATCCGAGTTACTCACGAGCAAGTAACAAGTAAGCTACAAACTTACAAACCAGTTTACCAATAATTCATCTAATGACTGCTTAACTCACTTATTGACTTCGTATTTAGCGAACTACGCGCACACACACACAGTATGTAAACACACGTGCATTGATTGCACACAAAAATGCGCATACAAGCATGTATACACACTAACGTGCGCCACACACACACACACACACACACACAAGTAAACACACCCATACCTTTGAACACGCACCTATGGTGGGATCGTATGACACACACACACACACACACACGCTCATTTACGGTAGGATTGTATGACACGCAACCATGCGCACGCGCACACACAAAGGCGGGATAGATATGACCTCCTGTCGGCTCTCCTAAACAGCCCCCCCCCCCCTCACCAAAAAAACATTCTCTTTATCTTCTATTTATTCAAAAGTGGCTTCTACACCAAACACACCGCTGGGTCGAAGGTTGACCCCTTCCCCGCCACGCGCACACATCCAGTGGTGTGACTGGGCGGGAAGGGGGGGTTGGGGGGGCGGCAAGCCCGCAAGCAGGTGAAGGAGTGCGCCGGTGCGGTGGTGAGTTTTGGGGGGCCGCTCCTGCTGCCCAAGACATGACGGACAGCAGCACAACGCGCGACGAAGACATCAGCAGCGGCGGCGGCGGAACTCGTGCAGGGAGGTACAAACGGCATCTTCAGTTTTGCATTGGATACGGTTTGAGGTTGGGGGTTTGAATCTCGGCCCGTGTGGGGTTTGAATGTTACAGAAGAGGATTAGGGCCAGTGAAGAGAGAGAGAGAGAAGAAAAAAAAAAAAAAGGTTGGCAGGATTCTCACTTTATGCTCAGAGTTCTGACTTTAAAGTCTGACTTTAAAGAGAGAATTTTCACTTTATTTTCAAAAATTCTCACTTTACTCTAAAAAAATTCTCACTTTATTCTCAAAATTCTCACTTTAAAGTGAGAATTCTGAGCATAAAGTGAGAATCCTGGCAACTTTTTTTTTCTCTCTCTTCACTGGCCCTAATCCTCCTCCGTAGAATGTTGACCCCGTGCTCATCAGGGGTTTTTCTCTGGCTTCCTCCCACATTCCAAAAACATGATTGGTTCGATTTATCGAAGACTAACGGCGTGATTAGTAAATAAATTAGTGACTAAATGAGTTGTATGCCAAACAATTATTGTCTATGCGCAATTTTTGTATACAAATATGTTTGCATTTAATTTCTCATAGCTGTTTAGGTAGGTTACTTATTTTTTGTCAGTCGGTAAAAGGTCATCCTATAATAAGTACGTTAAGTTAGGATTTTCCTACGTAAACTAGACTCAAGTGCAATTTGGAGAGAAATTGCCTGGGAACGCCGAACGCCAACTAACGCACCCCGTAAGTCAACGAGACTGCGCCGCCTTCAGTTCCGAGGCCGAGATGGCGTCCGAGGAGCGCCAGAGAAGTCCCCGGATGCTCGGCGAGCGTCTGCGGCACAACGGCGAGGCCGAACCCCAACAACTAAATCAACATCAGGACACATCGGCGTGCAGGAGGGCAGCGCTGGTCAGGTAAACAACAGCAAAATTATTATTATTATTATTTTTTTTTTTAAAACAACGTAAGTATGCGCGTGTGTTTGTGTCCCAGGTCGAAGACGTTTGACGCGTCCCTGCTGACTCCCACGCCAAGCGAGCTGGACTCAAAGCTGGACAGGAAGAAGTCTCACTACAGTCAGGTCACACGCACCGCTTGAAATACGGACATTCAACACCGGCACTCAAACCGTCATGCGCACAACAGCAGAATTCACATTTTTTTTTTGGGGGGGGGGGCTGCTTGTTATCTTCCAGCTGTCCAAAGGCAACTGTCAATACCATAAAGTCTTCAAGGAGATCAGCAAAGACGAGCAACTCAGGCAAAGTAAGTTCATCTTTTAAGTGTCTGTGAACTACATCACGTCGTCTTTTGCCAAGCGTACCGCTCAGGGGCGGAGCTATCGTGGCCACGCCCCCCTGTGGCTGCCCCCGACGTCTGAGGCAGGGGTCTGCAACCTGCGGCTCTGGGGCCACGTGCCTCTTTAGTCCCTCTCCTTTGGGTCTCTGTGGATCTCTCTTAACATTTGTAGACAATCTTTTTCTTACATAAATTATTATTATTTTTTTTAGATAGAATATTCTATAAGAGAATTAATGATTGAATAAAAAAAATGAATAATTAAACATTTTAAAAAATGAAAAATTGCATAAATTGTCTTTGGAATTAACAAAAAAAGTTGTAATTTAAAAAAAAGAAAAGAAAATGTCCCAAAACAAAAGGAATCCCGAAAACGACCATAAAATGTTCACAAAATGTCAGAAAATTGATTACAAAAAAGGAGGAAAAAAATAGCCATAAAATGTCCAAAAAAAAAAGAAGAGAGGCAGAAAATGTCTTTGGAATGACCAAAAAAGTCAGAAAATTGATAGCAAATAAGGCAGAAACAGACCCCAAAAAAATTGCAGAAAATGACGAAAAAAAATCAGAAATTTGACAGAAAGGCAGAAGAGTCGAAAAATGCATGAACAATATAGGATGAAAAACAACAACAACAAAAACAGGAATGAAAGACGGAAGGTAGACGCATATTGGATGCTGCATATTTTTCCGATTTTTGCTCTCATTCGCTTTCGGGCCCTCGATACATGAGACTTATTAACACGAACACACTTTTTCGTTCATCGCAATGTTCAAATGTTCAAGACTTTTTGTGACAGTATTTATTTGGCCTAAAATGGCCGTGTTGACAGTCAAGGTTGCTGACCCCCGGTCTCGGGAAAGATTTTGATAACTGCGACATTTTCACGTGGCTGAAGTATTTGGTTTTTTTAGATACTCTGCCCCAATTCATTGATATCAAAGAAATATTCAAAACAAAACAAAACTTCACGATTGATGTGAATGAACGTGTGTGACTTTTCTTCCTTTTTTTTTTTTCTTCCCGTTCGCAGGCTACACGTGTGCTCTGCAGAAGGACATCTTGTACCAGGGCCGCATGTTCGTCTCCGACCACTGGATCTGTTTCCACTCCAAAGTCTTTGGAAAAGACACCAAGGTGCGTCCCACTCGCGTCATCAACGGTCAAGAAATCACATTCCGGTCCTAATCTTTTCTCGTCAAAAACTCCGCAACGGTTCATTCACAATTCCATCTAAATTTGTGTCACTTAGATCATTTTATCAAAAATTTGTTCTTGCGTCAAGATACCAAACCTTTCGGTGAAGAATCTATATTTCGTAACTCCTGTCAAGTATTCAATTCCAGTCAGATTGAGAAGAATAATTCAGAATTCCAGGCCTTTTTCCATTACGATGACATCACAATTCCCACCGTTCATAAGTCTCAATTGTCACTGTTGTTAAAATTCCTTCCCAGATTTACTGTCAGAATTCCATTTGGATTTCATATCCGTGACTGTTATTGTCCCAATTTGAGTAGTCGATCCGTCAAAGTCCTTCCTGGGATTGGAATTCTCGGGTCTCAATTCCTTGATCCCGATCGTAATTCAAACATTGTTCCATTACGATTTCCCGAGAGCGGACGACATCACAATGCCGACACATTTCCTGTCATCGCGCCATCACAGTCGCCGTCAATATTCCGTGGAATTCTTGGGCCTGTGTTAGAATAAATGTACGTAAGTTATCCCATATTTACTCTTATAGCATTGCAAAGCATGCAGAACAGGAACCGCTTCCGTATCACAAGATAAGGACTGAAACTGTTGATTTAAAAAATATATATATTGAAGGTTTATGATAATAAATCTCTCTACTGAGACATAAATGAGTTTGAATATTGTTGAATTTCCAGGAAATCTTCAAGTTTTCAGTGGTGACTCAAAAGTCACCCTTAGGTTTTAGAGGCATGTTTTGCCAGGCGCTTTAGACCTTAATGGGTTAATGTTGCTGCTGTGTTCCCCCTTCCCTTTAGAGCAGCAATGGCTATGTAACTCGGGAACTCCCTGTAAAAAAAAAATCAAAAGAGGGGGCTCGGGAAAGAAGATTGTCACTGAGCACATCTCTGTCCGTTCTCCTTGCGAGTAAACAGAAACTTAGTCTCTTGTCTTGACAGTCTGCATTCCTTGTCTCCAGTAATCCAGTAAAGTTCTTGTTGGGATCTTCCATCAAAATTTGGTGAAAGACAAACAAAAAAAAAAATGTCCTTGTTCCCGCCAGATTGCCATCCCGGTCATCTCGGTCGCTCACGTCAAGAAGACCAAGACGGCTCTCCTGGTGCCCAACGCCGTGGTGATTGCCACAGCAAACGACAGGGTGAGGCCAAGGAAATCGGAATCGCAGACATCGTTCCGTGTCAGGCATGTTGACTTTGCTACTTTTGTCTTCCTTACAGTATGTCTTTGTGTCCTTCCTGGCCCGGGACAACACCTACAAGTTCCTCATGTCCGTCTGTCTTCACTTGGAGGTAAGTCGATCTTCCGTGCCTGAATGTTGTCCGCAACAACTGTCTGGTATTGAGGGAATCCAGTCGGGGCTGATCGTCTTCGTGCGGGAAATCGTCTTCCGGGTTATGTTGGATAGCTTAGAGTGAAACGAGGTTGAGTTTTCCAGGGGCCGGGGGGGGGGGGGGTGTTTTTGTAAGACATTGAACATTTCAATAAAACACGACCTACTCTGCTAGAGGCGCAGATGCTCACCTGACGTCACTCACTAGGCCACGCCCCTTAAAAGCACAAATCAGCAGATGAATAGTTTGCGCGTGAGACTTCAATGAATTGCTAACGTGCGTTTGAAAAGGAGAAGAGTCCGTGCAACAGCCCCATTCCGTCTTCATCCCAAATCAACTTCCGAGGTCGGACGTCGCCTCGCTCTCCGCGTTTTCCTCTGGTCAGTCGCACACGCGTACGCAACAAAAACAACACACTTACACGCTGAAGCTTCGCCTTTAACGAGCTTTTTTTTTTTTTTTTATTCCTTAGAGTTTCCACGCCGATTTTGCCGACCTGGACGCAACGCTGCGGAAGAGCAGACGAGACACGGAGGAAAGCAGCACTTCCGATTCACAGACGCCGGATGACGACAAGATGGCAGGTAGACAAAATGAGACCCACGAGGGGAGGAGTTACGGGAAGAAATGTTGTTAGGACAACCATGACTTCCCATATCAGAAATCACACGATTTCAATTTAGAATTCCTGCACAGATCTTGTTGGAATTCCGACACAATTTCCAACAAAAGGTTATGGTCGGAGCGCGTCCATTCGTAATGTATATCGCTGTCATGTTGTCACGAGTGATAGACCAATATGTTTTTTTCAGGGCCGATACTGATACCGATTATGAGTAGGCAAGGAGCCCGATAACCGATATTTGGAGCCCGATAACCGATATTTGGAGCCCGATAACCGATATTTG
The DNA here is from genome assembly GCF_054856555.1 of Leptonotus elevatus. Lineage (NCBI taxonomy): Eukaryota > Metazoa > Chordata > Actinopteri > Syngnathiformes > Syngnathidae > Leptonotus > Leptonotus elevatus. The sequence continues at coordinate 2,356,351 of NC_141243.1, read as the reverse complement.
GAGCCCGATAACCGATATTTGGAGCCCGATAACCGATATTTGGAGCCCATATTCTTTTGCAGCTAAATAAAAAATATTAGCATCAAAATGTAAAAAATTAAGCATGTTTGTTAAAACAACTTTTTTTTTTTTTAATTCTCTCTTTTTTTTTTCTCTTGTGGAACCTGACACAGGCTGTGTGCTTTCTTTTAATTTAAAATACAGCAAATGATAAAACAAAATTACATTTAATACATTAAAATAAATTTTTTAAATTGTTTTCTACGGTCAATAGTTTTCCAAAATTTGAACTGAAATGTTAAACTTTCACTTATGTTAGTTTTAATTTGAACAAAAGCAAAAAGCAGCATCTCTTATAAAGTTAAGTGACATTTTAAATAAACATATACATAAAAATTCCCATGAAATTAAGTCAGTTTTAAATTGCTGTAAATCTCTGTGCTTGCGAACGTAGCACATTTTGGGTTCACGTCAAGAGTTTGTCAAATGTTTCAAAAGACGTTCACAAACAGTGACAATTTGTCAGAACGTGTTCAAAATGTCTTTGTGACAAGAAAAGCAGTTTGTGGCGTGTAAAAACTGCCCGTGACCATCTTTGCAACCTCTTGCAACCTTTTGCGAACCCTGAAGAAAACACAAAATTTGGTTGGCAAACATTCGCCGTCCTGAGAGATAAGAGCTTTATCGGCTTTCAGATTTGTAAAAATGGCCGATGCCGATATTCCTCAAAATGCTAAATATGGGCACTGGTAATCGAACCCGGACGATAATCGGTCTCTCGCTCGTTTTTCTCCCAATTCCCATTCGAATTCCTGTCAATCCTATTCGGATTCAGTCCACATCCCACAGAAATGGCAATTTCCCACCATGATCCCCCCCCCCATCCCATCTTCTACGTTGCAGACTTCCCAGCGCGTCCCTTCCTGGACGCGCTGACGTGCGTCGACATCGCGCCGCCTCCCGAGCATCAACATCAAGTGAAGAACCTTCTTCATCCCAAACATTTGAAGATTCCCAAGCAGGAAAGCCAGCAGCACGGTTTGGAAGTGAAGCGAGGGGATGCAGGAAGGGGACAAACTGTCTCCCTCAACACTCTGCTGTGTGTTTACCTCTTTCTGTGAGTGTGCGCGTCACTTCCCGAAAACTTCACACCACTTCGAAAACGCACACTCATGCACGTGCTTGTGTGTGTGTGTGTGCGTGCGTGCGTTTAGAGTGTGCATCTTGATGTTGTCGTCGTGCTTCCTGACCGTCAAAATGCTTTCCTTGGAGCATCGACTGGCAACGCTCGGCTCCATAACAGATTTGGCTCAGCCGGAGTAAGTTCGCACAGGCTAGCGGCTAGCTATGTTAGCATGTTGATAACAGCTCAATGAAAATCAATGCATTTAATACAACAACCCTCCAGACGCCTGAAGATGATGTTTAAAAAAAAAAAGGAAAAAAAAGTGGACATGTCTGTTTGGTCACCCAATATATCTCATGAAATGTTTGACATTTTTTAAGCGCCACATTAGCATGTTGATTAGCATGTATTTTTTGTTTCCGTTCCACTAGCGACTTCCTGCGAGGTAGTGACGACGTCACCAGGGAACTTTTTTCCGAACTGCTGAGCCTCAACCTCAAGAAGCTGGAGAAGGTCTCAACTTCTAAAACTACCAATCAGCTTTCACCCACGTTGTCATGTGATTTTGTGACCAATGGAACACGATCGTCGACTACAATGTGACACTTACAACGACAAAGTGACACCAGATGCCAGCTAATGCTAATGAAAAATTCATAGACACTTGATCTGCTCAAGTTTGACTATTCAACAGCTGCTAGAAGCTAACTACATTAGCATGTTGGTGGTTTAAAATAGATGGGCTAGCAGCTAGCCACTTCCGCATATTGGCAGTGCAGTGAGAGATGGACTAGCAGCTAGCTATATTAGCATGTTGTTTTACAATCGAAGGACGAGCAATGGGAAGCTCGCTGCATTAACATGTTAATCATATCCAGCAACTAGATTAGCGGCTAGGCTGCAGTAGCATTTTGATAGTTCAGAAAAGATGAACGAGCAGCTAGCTCAATTAGCATACACAGATGATGTACTGTTGATGTATGAGCAGCCTGCAGAGTTTGCAAATCCAGGTCCAGAAAGTAAAAACCCTGGCACAGTTTGGCATTAGCCCCTAGTGCCAGCTAGCTCCCTAGCAGGTAAACGAGCACCATGGGAGCTAGCTCGGGAACTAGCTAATTAGCGCATGAGGCTAAAGCCAAACGGTGGCAGTGTTTTTACTTTCTGGACCTGAATTTGGCAGCCTGCTACATACGATGGACTACTAGCAGCTACAAACTAGCTACATTAGCACCTTGATGGTGGATACGACATGTTATCGTGTAAACGCCATAAGAACATGCTAAATTTGTATGTTGATGCTTTAGATTAGCAGGATTAGCATGTGAGAGTAAAAGCTTGTGTTTTGTTGTGTTTCAGGTGCAGAAGAATCTTCAAAGACTTTTGGACGAAGCCGTCTGATGAATTTGTAGCGCTGTACATATTTATGTCATGTAGTATAGGAATATATAAACAATTTTTTTTTGGGGGGGTGACAATATTTGTATTTGGAATTTGGGTTATGTTGCTTGTCGGTTGTTTATAAAACAAAAATGTGAATGTAACTTTGAAATAGCAAAACCCCAAATCTGAAGATTTCGAAGAATGAACATGGCCAAATATGCATTCATTTATTCATTCAAATATTTTAAAACTGTAGCAACTTGTCTATTCTTTATTAAAATTGTGAAACATGTTTTTGAAGTATTTTGCGAGCCAAAACTCCATAAAGTAAATTGGCTACTTAAAATTTCTAATAATGAATCAAAAAGTGAAAAAAAAAAAACATAACTTGACTACTAATAATTAGATTGATCAATAAAGTGAACAGCCACCAAGGCCAATTGCAATAGGTTCAAAAAATGAATTTATTTTTTGCATTTTAATTAAATCCACAAAAAAAAAAAAAATTCAAATTGCGTCACGTGTTTGTCACATGTCACTTAAATAAAAGGATTGAGTGACCTCTTTAAAGAGTCGACTTCTTGTCACCGATGATGTCATCTGTAGCCCTTTTCGCCATGATGTCACATATTTCCATGTTGGCAATCTTCCACGTTGCACCACGAGCAAGTCAAATCCTTGTAAGGTCATTTGACCTCGACAGAACATTGAGAAAATGGGAAATGGCTTGAAAGATGATCTTAGCCTTCAACCCTACAGCTCGAGTTCGAAAGTGCGACATGGCCCGTCGGAAAAAAGACGTTAACGTGAGATAATTTGCTTCCAAGCGAGACAGAATGCCGGCCACCATTTTCATTTCAATAGGTAAGTTGATTTGAAATAATGAAATAATGACGTCGTGCTGACGTTAGCAAGCTGGCCTGCGATGATGTTTTTTTGCTCAATTACTCAAACATGAGAAAATAAAACAATAAAAGGTTTTTGTTCAGAGTCCGGTCCTTTACAAGATGGCTACTACACCATTAGAAGCGAGCTAACTGGCTACCTGAAGCTAGCGAGCACACAGCAGCTAACTGACGCTAGCGAGCTCACAGCAGCTAACTGACGCTAGCACATGTCTACTGCTTGAAAACACAACATGACTTCAAAATTTTTTCTCTCTCTCACAGATTTGACAATCATATCCAATCAATAAAAAATATACCATCAGCGCTAACTTGGACATTTTAGAGTCCCGTGCGTCTGGTTCTGCTTGTTCACTTAAGAGAAAGCAGCTGTTGTTCTCATGCTAATGCGCGCTCGCTCACACACACACAATGAAATTGTCACTGCGAGAACAATTAGTTGTCTTTGTTGTATGTAGTATGTGACATGATTAATGCAAATTCGATGAACACTTCCCATGTTCCCCTTTGGCCTAACACCCCCCCCCCCCCCCCTAACAATGGTTCAATGTTGAATGCCTGTTGCTAATATGCTAGAAGTTGGTTCATACAGGAAACATGATAGAGAATAGCTCAAATGCTAACAGTGGGTATGCTAACATAAGCAAGATAGCAAAGTGTGATCATGTGAAGTTTGAACACTGACAGCTTTCATTTGGCACATTCATGCTTCTCTGGGATGTCGCCGGAGAGGGACTGAGGGAGGCTGGTGGGGGGGGGGGGGGTGGGGGGGGGGGGGGTGATGGATGACAATAGAGCGCTTGACAGCGATAGCGCAGCATGTGACCTGCAGTGTCACAGGCGGGACAACGGACTTTAAAAATATATTTTCATAGATTTAGAAATTTGCTTCGTTTTATGGCATTTTCAAAAACTACTGTTTTTTATGAATACTTTTTTTTTTTTAAGGGCATTTTAAAAAATAGTATTTATTTATTTCATTTTAGGACATTTAAAAATATAAATAAATGGTTTCATTTTAGGATCTAAAAATGTATTTGTATGAATTATTCTTTTTTTAAATATAGTTATTATTTTCATTGTACATAAATAAAAATACTTAGTTTTAGGACATGTTTTAAATGTTTTACAAATAAAAAATACATTTGAATGACTTTTTACAAAAAAGATGTGGTTTTAAACTGGACACAATTTTTTAGGACATTTTAAAAATAGTATTTATTGCATTTTAGGATATTTAAAATAAAAATAAAAGTTTCATTTTAGGATCTAAAAATGTATTTGTATGAATTATTATTTTTTAAATATAGTTTTAGAAAAACATTATTTTCATTATACATAAATTAAAAATACTTTAGTTTCAGGACATGTTTTACAAATAAAAAATACATTTGAATGACTTTTTATTTATTTATTTTTTTTACAAAAATTATGTGGTAAATGGTCATGTTTAATCTTAGGGCTTTTACAAATATGACTTTTTTTTATTATAACAATGAGCTTTTATTTTAAAAGACGTTTTAAAATGTTTTTTTTTTATAAACAAAAACACTTATTTTTTTCATTGATTACTATTTAAGTGTTTTCATATTAAGATATTAAAAAATGTGTACAAAATAAAAATAATAAATTTTAAATACATTTTTTTGAATTATGATACTTTAAATTTTTAGAAACCTTTTAAGGTATTGTGGTTGTTCTTAAAAGTAAATAACATTCTTTCTTGTTGTTCCGTTTGTAAGCCAAAAGTGGATTACCTGCGAAATGTTCTATTGCTTTGAATCTGCATGAATGTGGCCAGGCCGGCCATCGGAGGGCGTGCGGGGGACAATGCGGCGGGGGTCGGGGGTCGCGGATGACAATAGGCCACTTGAAGGCCAGTCAAGTGTTCTCTGCTTGTGTCGCACTCACGCAGTGACAGTGGACGAGCTTGATCACCGACTTCTGCACGGGAAACTTCTTTGCTGGGATTACACGCTCCGCATCTTCCAGTGGGAATATTCCGCAAGGCCATCTTCAGGTGGGAATATTTCAAAGTTATCCTGACAACTGCAAAGAAGAAAAAACAAAAAAATCGAACCAATCACTGAAAACTAAGCTGGTTCTTATTTCTTGATAGCAGACACTTATTGTGTGTGCTTCAAAGATAAATACAACTGAACTGTACTTAATAACAAAAGACATGAAAATATGTCCTTGGTATTGAATGAGAAACTTAAAATACATTTATATATTCCAAATGTTTGTATTATTTTTTTTTTATGTCCAGTTTTGGTCGCGCAGGTGGTTGTCACCCCCGGCAGATGCTGGAGCCGCAGTTGGATTTGTCCGGTCGCTAGTTTTGTCGAGAATGTCAGGACGCAACTCGGGGGCGGGCGAAGCGGCCGAGAGCCGCTTCCACGTGGACGTGGTCCACGAGGACGAGTCGCGGGGCCGCTCCCGGGTGGGTTTCTCCGACCCCGGCGGCTTGGGCAGCGCCGCCGACATCGGGCTCCCGCCGGACGTTTTCCTGGAGCCGGACGGGCCGCGCAGCGACTCGGTCAGCCTGCACTCGACGGGCACGGGGCAGACGCAGGTGTCGGACACGCACTCCAACACGTACTACATGAGGACGTTCGGACACAACACGGTGGACGCCGTGCCCAACATCGACTTCTACCGCCACACGGACGCCACGCTCGGCGAGAAGATGAACAGGCCTTCGCTCGCCGAACTCCACGACCAACTGGATAAGGTCAGGGCCGGAAAATGGCACGTCTGCTCATTTGCTAAAATGTTGTGCTTAACGTCGAGCTGTCGAAATGATAGGGCTGGGTTTAAAAAAAAAGAAAAAAGGAATAATCGATATCGAATGATTTTCCTTTTCGAGCCTGATATCGATCCATAACACCATGAATCGATTATTTTAATCTCTTTTTGCCATAAATTCAAAAGAAAAGAAAAATGTCAAGGCCGTTTTTTTTGTGACCGTTTTCTTGAAATTTACCGTTCACATGAATTTAAATGTATTTTCTTATATTTATGAAAGACCTGACTTAATGCACTTTAAGACAATTCAGAAGCTTTTTTTAATTTATATTTACAATTATTGAATTAGAATTATGAAAATATTTTCATCTCATCCTTGCTGACGTCAATCATTTTAGGGATATTATTTCATGAATAAACTAAATCATTTAACCAGTTATTGCCTCCACAACATTTAATTTGGAATTCAATTTTGGTCGAGTTTTTATATTTAAGAATGGATGTTAAATATTGAATCGATATCGGATTGAAGTGAAGTGGATCGAATCGAATCTGAAAAAAAAATCAAAATTGAATCGAACTGAACTCTTGGAAATCGAAAATCAAATCAATTGAGGAAATTAGAATTGATACCCAGGCCTACAAAATTTGTCGATTAATCAGCAAGTCATCGATTATCAAATTAATCGACAACTATGTTAATAATCGAGTAACCTTTTGGAGCCTTTTTTTTTTTTTATTGTTCGAATCCTATTTAATTGTTCACTGAATTCTGCAGTCCTGCAGGAGACTGATTATCTTCTCATTTGCAAACATTTGTTTTTACTTTGGAAAACAACAACTGAACCGGTAACATAATAAAAACGTCAATCCATCTTCTTTTTTTTCTTCTTTTTTTTTTTTAAATCACTATATGAATACGAAGTACAAAATAAACACCCATCACTGGTTAATAAACAGTCATCAGGGAAAAGATGCTTGTGTAATACACTTGAATGCAAAGTTTAAATGAATCTGATGAATCGATGAATCGATTGAATAATCGATAGATGAATCGATTCTAAAAAATATTTGATAGTGACAACACTCGCTTAACGTTGAAATGTTTTTCCGTTTGGTACCTGCGATGACGTTCTGCCAACGTTGCTCAGGACCCCCTGGGGGACGGGATGGCCAACGGGGAGGAGCCGTCGGCGGTCGAGGAGGCGGCGGCCCGGGCGGCCAAGGAGACCAAAGGCGCCGCCGTCAAGTTTGGTTGGATCAAAGGCGTCCTGGTACTGATGACATCAACACTGCATTCATGTCGTGGAAGATGAGAACGGATTTCTTTTACAGCTGCGATTTGTTGCAGGTGCGATGCATGCTGAACATCTGGGGCGTGATGCTCTTCATCCGGATGTCGTGGATCGTGGGACAGGCCGGCATCGGTACGCCGGCGCCTCGGCTCGCTTGTCGGCGGACACGCGGTCCAATCAACGAGTGTTCATTTTGTCAACAAAAACTAAACAATAATAATTTTAAATAAAAAATACGACCAGACTGGACTAAACCCCTCATTAATAAACAATAACTGGGACTGAATCAGTATGCATTTCCGTTGACTAATGAAGACGAGACGAAAATGTACTTCACTTAACTCATTCACTGCCATTGACGGCTATAGACGTCAAAAATTCATTTGAACTATTTCTATGAGTTTACTTTTTTTCATTTTTGTTAACAAGAGTATGAAAACCTAGATTTTCTTTTTTTACGTTTAGAACAGATATAAAATTTGTGATTAATCTTGAGTTAACTCGTGAAGTCTTTTTTTTTAAATGTTTTCTTTTTAATTATCTTCTTTTTTTTTAAAGAAAAGATTATAAAAAATTAGGACCGTCAGGCGAGTACTATTTTTAATCACAAATTACGATAAATCACAAATTTGATATCTGTTCTAATACAATATAAAAAAACACTAGGTTTTCATACTCTTGTTAACAAAAGTGGGAACAAATGTTAAACTAATAGAAATAGTTCAAATGAATTTTTGACGTCTATAGCCGTCAATGGCAGTGAATGGGTTTAATAAAAGCTGGACTAAAACCTATGGACATTTTAGTTGAACAAAAACGAGACAAATGGTCGCCATCGTAGCCACTTGTGGATATTCTGTAATTGTGTGTCCGGTTGCTTTTTCATCAAAAAGATGAGAGACATTTTTATGTAAAAATAGTTTCAGATCTGAAATGTTCAACATCATGACAAAAAACGAAACAGAGGTAAAATGATTGTCCTGACTCAAACGACACTTCTTGTTGACTAAAACTAGACGAATAAAGTTATGTTTTCTTGGACGAAAATGCTAGATTTAGAGTCAACTAAATAAAAATCACGACTGTGAATGAAAGTGGACTAAAACGGATTCTAAATGGAAAAACTGGCTGGCGAAATGAAGACTGGGATCAACAAACGTTTGATGTGTGAGCAGGACTGACCATCGCCATCGTCCTGATGGCGACGGTGGTGACCACCATCACGGGCCTGTCCACCTCCGCCATCGCCACCAACGGCTTCGTGCGAGGAGGTGAACGGAGCTGAAATGCTAAACGCCGCGACGCGACGCCGAATCGCAGACGGATGCGAAAACTGTCGGGATTGCTCAAACTTTGCCGCCTGTTTTCCAGGCGGCGCTTACTACCTGATCTCCAGAAGCTTAGGCCCGGAGTTCGGAGGCTCCATCGGCCTCATCTTCGCGTTCGCAAACGCGGTGGCAGTGGCCATGTACGTGGTCGGCTTCGCCGAGACGGTGGTGGAGATGCTCAATGTCAGGAACGCCGCCGCCGCCTCTTTCCCGTCCCGCCGCTGACGTTTTGCCTTCTCGGTCCGGTTGGCAGGACGTGGACGCCCTGATGACGGACGAGCTCAACGACATCCGCATCGTGGGCACGCTGACCGTCATCCTGCTGCTGGGCATTTCCGTGGCCGGCATGGAGTGGGAGGCCAAGGCTCAGATCGTCCTGCTGATCGTCCTGCTGGCGGCCATCGCTAATTACTTCATCGGAAGCCTCATGCCGGCCCAGGACAAGAAGGCCAAAGGATTCTTTGGATATCAAAGTCAGGCAAATATCATCAACGTTTTACCATCTGTCCCTTACGGACGATAGCCAAACATCACGATACGATAATTGGCCACGAGAATGTATAAAAATGAACGATATTATAAAAAAAAATCTGCGTTGGACTGAAGAGGCCAAAACATTCCTAATTCAAATGCCTCACCCGAACGAGGGTGCTAGAACTGCACAAACGGAACACAACCGAGCCTTCCTAACAGATCCGCTGCTTTTAATCCCGTGACAACACGACGACGACGATATCAATTTGGATATCCTCATATTGCCGTTATCGTTACTTGCCTATTCCTGACGCGCTCGAGATGGATGCAGACATCATCAGTGGATCCCAGACTTGCTTCCAGCATTATTAAGCCCTGCAGACAAAATCCTTGAAACCCAGAGTAACTCTTGGTACGTTTTAGAACCATGCAGACGTCATGCCCATCTTAACCTCAAAAGAAAGTGTCCAATTTTGGGCTTTTTATTAATAATAACGTGAAATATAAAGCATAGGAAAAATTTGCACCCAAAATGGCACTGTCCAATTATTATTGTCATTATTATATGCGGGAAATAAATATAGCACACACGAGTAAAAATGTCAGTTTTGTCCCATTAACTCCCATTTTTTTTTTTAAATCATGTATTTCGATGCCTGACGTGTTCGTCGTGCATTTCCCGCAATTACCCGATTTATCCCTTCACTGGGGCATCAACTAAACGTCGATTTTTTTTTTTTGGGGGGGGGGGGGTTACTATCGAGTCGTAAAAGCCATAATACACCAGATGGCGCTAAAGAGCTCATTATCATTTTCGGTTGAGCGGACGTATGCGCTTCCTATGTCCCCATTCTTTTACCAAAACAAGAAAGCTCGGTTCAGCGCGGTTGGGATCGAGAGCTCAGGCTTATGTAGATGATACTTAGGACAATATTGCTTTTGTATAAAACAAATAAATAAATAAAAATGTATGTATGTATGGATAGGTCTGATGCCACCAAAAAAAAAAAAAAAAATGTCCGTTACGAGGGAAGTACGTCAACAGACATCATCTGCCAATCCCCAAATTTCTCCTGACGTCTCAGATTCATCCAGACATGATCAGTCGATCCCGGAGTAACATCATCATCTTGTCATCAAGACTTCTGATTGGTTAAAACGCTCGCTCACCTCCGCAGCGGCTTTATTTGTGGAAAACCTGGGTCCAGACTTCCGGGATGACGAGACCTTCTTCTCGGTGTTCGCCATCTTCTTCCCGGCAGCCACCGGGATCCTGGCGGGAGCCAACATCTCCGGAGACCTCAGCGTATGTTGGACCGACAGAACGTCCCGGCGCTCGCCGGCCTGCGACGAAGCGCGATTTCATGAGTGCTGTGTCCGTCTTTGAAAGGACCCCCAGTCTGCCATCCCCAAAGGAACGCTGCTCGCCATCCTCATCACGGGCTTCACCTACGTGGGCGTGGCCATCTCTGCAGGTCGGCCACGCCAACCGTCGCCACCGTACGCGCGTGGCGGTGACCCTTGAACGCGTTCATCTTGTCTTCCAAGGCTCGTGCCTGGTGCGAGACGCTACGGGCGACGTCAACGACACGTTGAGCGACGCCATCAACTGCACGGACGGCGCCGCTTGCACGCTGGGATACGACTTCTCCATCTGCAAAGAGGGAGGATGCCAGTACGGCCTCATGAACGACTTCCAGGTAAGACGGCCGGACGGGACGTCCAGCTGGGGGACAATCGTGTCCTTGTTGTGATGGCGAGTCACGAGCTTGGCGCGGTCATGAATCGACACATTGTTGACGGACTCCTACGCGCGCGCGCGCGCACACACCGTCTGTTGTGGAAATTTCTGTTTGGCCGTGTGAGTGAATCCCGAGATTTGTTTCGAAAAAAAGTCATGTTTACAAATATACATGTTTGAAGACAGTTGTGTTGAAAACGTGCAAAGATTGAGGATTAAGGCCAGTGGAGAGGGAAAAAAAAGGTTGGCAGGTTTCTGACTTGATTCTCAGAATTCTGACTTTCCGCCTCACTTCATCGCTCTACGTCACAAATGATTGAGCGAATTCTGAGATTAAAGTCAGAATAATTAAGTCAGAATTAATTCTGAGATTAAAGGCAGAATTAATTCTGAGATTAAAGGCAGAATTAATTCTGAGATTAAAGTCAGAATTTATTCTGAGATTAAAGTCAGAATTTATTCTGAGATTAAAGTCAGAATTCTCACTTTAACTCATTCACTGCCATTGACGCCTATAAACGTCAAAAAAATATTTTAACTTCCTATTAGTTTACATTCCCCCCCCCCACTTTTGTTAACAAGAGTATGAAAACCTAGACTTTTATTTTATTTTTTTTTAAAGAAAAGATTGTTAAAAATTAGGGGCGGCGATTACAATTTTTTATTGTAATTAATCGCATGAATTTAAAAGTTAACTCTGTTCCAAATGTACAATAATTTTTTTCTAGGTTTTTATACTCTTATTAACAAAAGTAGGAAAAAAATGTTCAACTAATAGAAATAGTTCAAATGAATTTTTGACGTCTATAGCCGTCAATGGCAGTAAATGAGTTAAAATTAGAATTCAGAGATTAAAGTCAGAATCCTGCCAACCTTTTTTTTCCCTCTTCACTAACCCTAATCCTCTTTCGTAGTAATCACTGGCGTTTAGCATTAATTTCAAATAAAATAAAATTTCTTGATTTTTTTTGGGGGGGGGGGCTAAAATGGCTTTAGAGCGCCTCGTTGTTGTGGCGCCTTGTGGAGAATATCGTCGATTCAGAACAGAAAACAAAAGTGTTGTTTTTCTTCGTCTCCTTGCTGCCGGACTCATCACAGGCGAGCAGAAATATGATTTATTCTACCTTGCAGGCGATGAATCTGGCATCCGCATTCGGGCCTCTCATCACGGCGGGAATCTTCTCAGCCACCCTGTCGTCCGCTCTCGCCTCGTTGGTTAGCGCGCCAAAAGTCTTCCAGGTAGGAAAAAAATTATTTTATTTGTGATAAAAAAAGGAATAAGAAAAGGAAAAGTGTATGTAAACAAACTTCCTTTGGCTACATTTATGAACGCCTTAATTACTAGATTGACGCCATTACATTCAAAAAGACTAAATGAAAATGGAATAACATTTTCATTTTATTCTAAAGATCAACTTACCAATAATAGTCGTCGTCTGTTGAAACTTGTATACGATAAACCGCCTGATTTTATGCTCAATTGCATGTCTGAGCGTCCCGAAGAGGCGTTTAATGCTTTAATGCACTCCGCTGGAGCCATTTTGACTTTAAGAAGGCGGAATAACCGCTGCGGACCGCCGACAAGTGGATGTTTTCGAATAATGACAAGAACCGATACTAGTTTAGAAAATGGTATCATTTAAAAAAATGTTTTAGGTTTTGTACTTGAATTTTTTTTATGTGAAACTGAAAATTGACGTGTTTTGCAAAATTTAACAATGTATTCAAAATAAAAATAAAAGTGAAGAAAAAAGATTAAACTGAAAAATATAAAAAAATAAGACCTCAAATGTCAAAAATTATATGGAAGCAAAAAGTGAAAATAATTTATTCAAACCGTAGTGAATCAAAATGATATTTAATCCAAAAAGCGCTTCACACATATGTTTTTATATTTTTAATCCATTTTTATATTTTGTGAATTTTATTTTTTCAAGTACAATACTTTTGACAACGAGACTTTGAAGAAATTGCGCGCGAATGCTGAAAGCTGAATGCTAAGATGAATGCTAAGGAAGTAAATTAAAAAGATAAATGATGTGAAAATGACTAAATATGAATTGTGGTCGAAAGATAAATGAATAAAAAGCGTGAATTTTTTTAAGCAAGTGGAACGAATGATATCCAATGGAAAAATGAAAAACACTCAATAGCGCCACCTAGGCATGCAGTACCCTCCTATTCATTCAGATGTCAAAGTGGAACGAATGATATCCAATGGAAAAAAAAAAATGCCTGTGAAAAAGTGTCCAAATGTGCGTGTGCGTGTGTGTGTGCGTGCGTGCGTGCATGTGCGTGCGTGTGCGTGTGCGTGCGTGCGCGCGCGCTTAGGCCCTGTGCAAGGACAACATCTACCCCGGCCTGGGCGTCTTCGCCAAAGGCTACGGCAAGAACAACGAGCCTTTGCGCGGCTACGTGCTAACCTTCTGCATCGGCCTGGCCTTCATCCTCATCGGTGGGCGACCGACGCTCTGCGCGCTCTCTCTCTCTCTCTCCATCCGCCGCCTCCGCCGCCGCCGATGACTTTTCTTTTTCTTTTCCTCTCAGCCGAGTTGAACATCATCGCTCCCATCATCTCAAACTTTTTCCTGGCGTCCTACGCCCTCATCAACTTCTCCGTCTTTCACGCCTCGCTGGCCAATTCTCCAGGTGAGCTCCTCGATGCCTCGCTCAATAACGGGAACGCCGTTTGAGCCGTTAGCGCAGTGGTGTCCAAAACGATGGCCTTATAGAAAGCTGTTAAAAAAAATATAAAAAATTAATAAATAAAAAGAAAGCTGTTCAGGGAGCAGTTTTATCAAAAAAGTGATTTTAGTGTGCTTGATAAATGAACTCATTCACTCACAGCCATTTTGACTGAAGCAACCCCCTTTGCTCCTGGCTGTTTTACTGGATTTTGACTGATGTTGCAAGGCCCACAGAATATTGTGTTCTATTGCTATAAAAACATGGAAAGATTAGAGTCTCTTCTTTCATCAGGAGAAAAAAGTGTATTTATATTAATTTCCATTTAGCAGCAATTAGCATTAGAATAAGTTTCATCATTATTCACGAACCTGTTCAAAACACTGGCTGAAACTGGGGAAAAGAGCTTGTTGCAACATGGCCTTGGCTGATCTCTTATACTCTGCTGCCACCTGCTGGCCGTTTTTTGTAATAACTACTACCATTGCTTTAAGCAAGCGCTTCAGGTCAGAGTCTGCACCAAAAGCCTTCTGTATGCTCTAGCATTAAAAAAACAAAAAAAAAACATAAAAAACGTATAAACACGTTTTTGGGAGCAAATGAGTTCCAAGTAAAAAATTATAATAATCAAACCCTGTTCCATATCCTCGATATCCAGTTTTAAGTCCATGCTTGTATGCTCCTTGTCCTCAATAACTTTGGCATACTCGTCAGGCAAAAACGTTCGCTAGTCAGCATCTGTGCGCTACTAGTACTATGAGTGAAATGCTGGAGGTTAACTCGTAGAATTTTGTAACATCACTAGTAGTACTAGTAGCATGCAATTGTCCACTCCTCATTCTGCAATCGTTTCATTCCCTCGCCCATTGAGAGAATCAATAAGGTTATCAGATCGATAAGCGGCATCGACGACGGAATCGGAATTGACAAGGCATCACAAGTCGATCCCAGAGGAGTCGCCTCGCTAACGCCTCGCCCTCTGTCACCACAGGGTGGCGTCCCAGCTTCAAGTACTACAACATGTGGGTGTCCCTGGCGGGCGCCATCTTGTGCTGCGTGGTGATGTTTGTCATCAACTGGTGGGCGGCGCTGGTCACGCTGCTCATTGTCCTGGCGCTCTACATCTACGTTAGCTACAAGAAGCCCGGTGACCGTCAAACGCAGTCGAGCTCACGTGACGTGACGCGCGTCCAGACTTTTACTTTACTCTTTTTTTTCCCCCCCGCAAGACGTCAACTGGGGATCGTCCACTCAGGCTCTCATCTACAACCAGGCTCTTACGCAATGTCTCAACCTGACTGGTGTGGAGGACCACGTCAAGAACTTCAGGTGAGCTCAAAAGTCTTTGGGATCAAAAGAGAGTAGGGCCCGACCGATATGCATTTAAAAAAAAAAAAAAGATTACCGATTAATCGGCCGATTGTTTTAAAAATAGATTTAAAAATTCGCTATTAACTCATTCACTGCCATTGACGGCTATAGACGTCAACAATTCATTTGAACTATTTCTATTAGTTTAAAATGTTTTCCCCTCTTTTGTTAAAAAGAGTATGAAAAGCTAGAATTTTTTTTTTTGGTACATTTAGAAAATATATAAAATTTGTGATTAATCGTGAATTAACTAGTAAAGTCATGTGATTAATTACGATTAGTTTTAATCACCCAACGCCCCCAAATTTTTAATATATATATATATTTTTTTTTATTCATTCACTATGAATGTCAAAAACTCATTTTAACTATTTCTATTAGTTTATATATATATATACATATAAAATTTGCGATTAATCGGGAGTTAACTAGTGAAGTCATACGATTAATTACAATTAAAAAATGTCATTGCCTGACGCCCCTAATTTTTAACATATTTTTTTTATGAATTTATGGCAGTGAATGAGTTGAGATTCTCTGCTTTGAATAACAAGTCCATAGTATGAACTTATCAACAAATTTTACAAAGTATTATCAGGGCCGTTTCTATCTTCAGGGGGGCCCCAAGGCAAGATGCTGCTTGGGGGCCCCTAGTTAGCCGAACTAACGCTTCTCCTAAGACAATCTATGAGACTTTATGAGCAAAAAAATTTAACATCTTAAGTTGACAGTCATTTTTACATCAATAAATAAAACAGCTTTTGAGTGTTTAATTGAAATAAAACAACAAAACAAACTCCATTTTAGGAAAACAAACTAACTTCAAAGAGCTCCTTAGGTTATCAAGCAAATAGACCATGAGTGAATATTCCTATTTTTTTAATTACAGTAATATTGCAGTAATAAAGAATATTAAAATTCATCTGTTTTTATATAAAACTTGTGAAAAAGTGTATTTTTAAAGCTTGTACCCAATTACACATTTTCAACAATAATTGACGTATTATACTAGTTCAACTAAAGGCTGGCCGAGGGAAGGTTAACATCTATAAATAAATGCCAGAAACGAGCAAAACACAAAAACAAACTTGCTAAAAATAAAATAAAATTGAGTTTGGCCTCCAACAGGCGCCGACGTTTCTCCTTTGACCGTTTCCATAACGTTCGATAACGTTTATCACATTTGAATGGGGAAACAATCGGCCGATTATAATTGGCGGACGATTCATCGGTCCGGCCCTAAAAGAGAGTCGAACATCATCGGTCGATCACTCATGATCCCCTGACGCACTACAAATCCACGAAGACATCGCGCAGACATGATCAGCCGATGCCAGAGTGCGGGTCACGTGTCCTGAGTGTTGACGTTTTGTGCCGGCAGGCCTCAGTGTTTGGTGCTGACCGGCTCTCCGAGCTCTCGGCCCGCTCTGCTGCAGCTGGTCCATTCCTTCACCAAGAACGTGGGCCTGATGGTGTGCGGACACGTCAGGATCGTACGTAGACGCTAAAACGCTCTCTCGCTGTCACGCGCCACCCACGGCAAGCCCCAATCGTGCCTTTGCAGGCGTGCCGGCGTCCCAACGTGAAGGAGACGTCCCAGGAGCACGCGCGCTGCCAGCGCTGGCTCAACAAGAAGCGCATCAAAGCCTTCTACGCGCCCGTCTTCTCCGACACGCTCAGACACGGCGTGCACTTCCTCCTGCAGGTGGCGCCGACACTTCCTTATGCATCCTGGTTGTGTCTTTGATTGAGGGATTGTGTGACGTGTGGCTGTCTCCTGGTCCAGTCGGTTGGTCTGGGCCGCCTGAAACCCAACACTCTGGTGCTGGGCTTCAAGAACAACTGGATGGAGGGTCACATGAACGACGTGGAGACGTACATCAACATCGTCCAGTAGGAAACGTCTCCGCCTTCTCCCGTCTTCTTTGTCTTCTTTGTCGATGCGTTATTGTGGGTGTCGTTCCCCAGTGACGCCTTTGACCTGCAGTTCGGCATGGTGATCCTGAGGCTTCCTGAGGGTTTGGACGTCTCTCACATCCAAGGACAAGGTCAGTGGCAACGATGAAGCTGTTGCTAACCAAAAACAGCAGCACCTCGCCACGCATAAGAACAGACCTCACTGGCCGGTTTTGGACGACATCAGACACTCATTAAGACATTGTCGGCCGATCTGGAGTGTCTCGTCACATTAAAGATCCATGTAGACGTCATCAGTTGATCCCAGAGTCATCATTTAAGAGTGTCAACTATAAACCTGTTGCTAACCAAAACGGCAGCACCTAGCCAATTTCAGAGTACACCAGACACTCATTTAAGACATTATCAGCCGATCTAGAGTGTCTCTTCACATTAAAAAATCCATGTAGACGTCATCAGTTGATCCCAGAGTCATCATTTAATAGTGTCAACTATAAACCTGTTGCTAACCAAAACGGCAGCACCTAGCCAATTTCAGAGTACATCAGACACTCATTTAAGACATTATCAGCCGATCTATTCTCGGGTGTCTCCTTTCACATTATAGATCCATGTAAACGTCATCAGTTGATCCCAGAGTCAACATGGAGACATCATTTTGATGATTTCAAGAGTTCATCCCCAGGCATTATTAGCCGATCTCGCGTATACTGGTACACTCATTAAGACATCCCCAGCAGATCCCAGAGCATCTCCAGGCACAATAAAAGAGCCCCACAGACATCCTCGGTTGTTTCCAGTCCCTCCTGACATCATAAGCCAATTCCAGAGTGTCTACTTATGTTGATTTGTGAAAAAAAAGTCCAGGGCGTGTGGTTTCTATGCGTTCCTTGCAGACGAGCTGTCTTGCTCCCACGAGAAGCCTCCGATCACCAAAGACACGCCGGTGACCGTCACTCTGACCAAAGACTCGGATTCCGACTCGAGTCCGTCCAAGACTGCGAGCAACCAGAGCAGCCCGCTCATCATCAGAGGTGGCGGAACTGAACTCTTTATGATTATTATCACAATGACTTTGACACATTTTTTTTCAAGATCCCCGCAAATGGAATTACAAATGGAGTTACGATCTGGCTTGCTGAGTCCATCTCTCGTTTGTGTGTCCGCAGATAGCAAATCGGTTCTGAGCGCGAGTGATCAGCGCCTCCTCGAGTCCAGTCAGCAGTTCAAGAAGAAGCAAGGGAAAGGAACCATCGACGTCTGGTGGCTCTTTGACGACGGAGGTCTTTTTTTTTTTTCTTGACATTTTGCAAGACTTCTGCGCGATAGACACGTTTGAATGTGGCGCCAACTAGTGGTCAAGTTGGAGTATGGCGGCTTTGAGAGGAAAAACAAGTCTGAATTTTTCAAAATGAAAGTCATATACTCTACTGTATTTTTGGGAGATAAAGTATAACGGCACGAGTTCGAATCCCACCTCCGACTGCATATAGCAAAGGTATCCATGGCAATTATGCTAAAAGTGTTACATGCTAACCAAGTGGCTATCATATCAGGAGATGTATTATAACGTCACTGACATGAATAGAAGCACGTGTCCCCGTTCAGCATCACATGAATACGCCGGATAAGATAAGTTATGTCAGTGGTTTGAGTAATTACCTGCCACGCCGAAAGACCTGGGTTCAAACCCCGCTGAGGCAGCTCTTTCGTACAAATGCAATATTGAATACTAATCATTGTCAAATTATTTCACCTCATTTATCTTTCATTTGACATCATAAGAATTCAGCTTAGCATTCCCACGCACTTAAACTAGTTTCTTTGTAAACTTGTATTTTGTCCAGAAGTAAAAGACTCGTTCTGAATAGTGAACTGTAAAAATCTCAATAAATGGAAAAAAATGTTAAATAGAAATAGTTCAAATGAATTTTTGACGTCTATAGCCGTCAATGGCAGCAAATGAGTTAAAATTAGAATTCAGAGATTAAAGTCAGAATCCTGCCAACCTTTTTTTTCCCTCTTCACTAACCCTAATCCTCTTTCGTAGTAATCACTGGCGTTTAGCATTAATTTAAAATAAAATAACATTTCTTGATTTTTTTTGGGGGGGGGGGGCTAAAATGGCTTTAGAGCGCCTCGTTGTTGTGGCGCCTTGTGGAGAATATCGTCGATTCAGAACAGAAAACAAAAGTGTTGTTTTTCTTCGTCTCCTTGCTGTGCTCAGTAATACACATTCAAATGCATTTCAAACTAGTAGCAATTCACAGACCGCAATCGTGAGTGACTCGTAATATTGTGCGTGCGCGTGTGCGTGATAGGGTTGACGCTGCTGCTTCCCTACCTGCTGACCAACCGAAGCAAATGGGCCGACTGCCGCATCCGAGTCTTCATCGGAGGGAAAATCAACCGCATCGACCATGACAGACGCATGTCAGCCACACGTGCACGCCTCAAACACCTCACAGCAGAAGCGGCACACTGACGCGCGCGCGTGTGTGTGTGTGTGCGTGTAGGATGGCGACGCTGCTCAGCAGGTTCCGCATCGACTTCTCCGACATCAACGTTCTAGGAGACATCAACACCAAACCCAAGAAACACAAGTAAGTTACAATGAACACGTGCGCACACGACACACACACACCTCTTCACACATTGTCTGTGTGTGCGTGCGTGTTTTTTGTGTGTAGCAAGTTGTGGTTCAAGGCCCTGGTGGAGTCGTACAGGTTGAAGGAGGAGGACATGGACCAGGAGGCGGCCGAGCGTCTGAAGGCCGAGCAGCCCTGGAGGATCACCGACAACGAGCTGGAGCTCTACAAGGCCAAGGTGACGGCGAGCACGTCCGCGACGCACGCACGCACGCACGCACGCGCACGCGCGCACACGCAAGGTTGCTTTGAAGTGTAACGTTGGCCACTTTTTGCGTTTAGAGCAATCGGCAGATCCGACTCAACGAGCTCCTCAAGGAACACTCCAGCGACGCCAAGCTCATCGTCATGTGAGAGAACAAGTCTTATCGTCATCAAATCTACTAACAAGAAGAAATATCAGGGGGGAAACACCCCCCCCCCAAAAAAAAACAACTATTCTTGTAAAAATTGCAGAAATTCCATCCATTCTCTGAACTGCTTTATCCAATAAAATAACACTTTTTCCCCCCTAAAAAAATTATAAAAATAAAAAAATAATACTTCTATTTTAAAATGTTACTTCCTGAAAATAACTTATTTCATATAAGTAATTTTTTGTCTAAATAATTTTACTTTCTTGATTTTTTTTTTTTTACTCCTCCCCCCTCCCCCCAACTCTTTGTAAAGAATAAAAAAATAAACTTTTTTCCTTGATTTTTTTAAAGTACAAATTTGGAAAGAAAACAAAATCTAAATGAAAACATTATTGAATTTGGTTGTTAAATATTTTTTTTTTAAGTAATTTATATTTAGTCTTTTTTCTTGATAAAAACTTTTTTTTGTTCAGATTTTTTTCTGAAATTGACATAATGCATATTCTTGTAAAATCAATTGCTATTGCAGAAATGGTTTTCATTGTGTGATTGCAAACCCTGACATAACTTTTTAAAAACACATCTTTATATAATAAACCACATCTATATATAATATTTAAAAAAAACAACACATTATGCTGTTTGTAAACATCAATTAACGATTGTGTAATTGTCTGTACCTAATAAAGTGTCTGCTCTTCTGTGATTGGTCAGGACGATGCCGTTGGCGAGGAAGGGCGTGGTTTCTAGCGCCCTCTACATGTGCTGGCTGGAAACGCTGTCCAAGGAACTTCCTCCGATTATGCTGGTGCGAGGAAACCACCAGAGCGTCCTCACGTTCTACTCCTAAAACATACAACACACTTTTACTTTGGTGTCACCTGCTGTGTTTTTGTAAATTATTATTAAATTGTCAATAACAAACTGACCAAATGTAAATTTAAGTTTGTTAACATGAATGAAAGTTGTATTGATGTGAAAAAAGAATTTGTCCCTATGTTGCCATGTTATTATTATTTTTTTTAACTTGGGTTGAACATTTAATAAAATAAACTATTACACAATGTCTTGTAGTCAAACCTTTTACGTAAAACTACAAAAGTACGAGTCATGCTAAAAAAAAATGGCTTGCTTCTTTGTCCAGGTTTTACACAATAAACTCATATTCAATTAAATTTAATATGAGTCCCCTTGGAAAATCCACAATTACAGTCAAACCTTTACAATTAGATCTTATTTTAATCTAAAAATGAGATTCCTCATATAATTTCGAATGACAGTAAGATTAAGCTATTTTTTAATAACATGATTACATTCTTATTGATACTGTTCAAAACCCTAGATTAGTGACGATACATTCAGGTACCCTGTAAATTGGCAGTAATTTATAACTTTCAACTTTTTTTTCACATATACATATTTTATTCAAACAATCCAGTATTTACATACAATACTGACGCTTCTAATAGAAAAATCAAGCATTGATTAAACAAATGATCATCATTTTTGGTTACCCGCGTACAGTAACGTCTCTCCGCGATGCATTCAAAACTCCTCTGATAATTCTAATTTAACGGTAAAACTGTCAAAATTGAGTCTTAAGAAACTGATAATAGTAGCATTTGTCGGGATAAATGAAAAGCCATTATTGATCATCAAGCATACATCAAAAATATCAACAAATAAACTAAAAGTCTCCCTCGTACTTAGTTGAAGTCATAAATTATAACAAATTTCGTACTAATTGATGTGCCCTTGAACGCATCTTCTCCTGACGTCATTCGTGATTCAACAGGGCGGACATCGAACTTGTTGTTCGCCTGTTTCAGGTGACTTTCCCTATGAATTATGAACATTAATACCTTCATTTAATTACTTGATTCTGCTTTAACACACACACAGTTAGACTTAGCTCTTAAACGTGGCGACAGAGAGCTAGTTAGCTTAGCCTCTTTTAGTACAGTACATGAGGAAGATAACGCCTCGAATAATCGTTATTACACTTATGTTTTACCTCAATGTGATTGCAACAACGCGGCCGTGAATGTACGAACTTCAGGCCGTAAAATATATATATTTAAACAAAAAAAACGTTTATGAATGTGTTACTCACGTCCTCTTCACGTAAGAGACCGAGGCCGATTTGATTGACAGCTGTTTGCATCAATTAGAAAAGGGGGGAGGGGCGTAAATTCACGCCATCATTTGCTGGGCACTTGATTAGGTACACGTAGTCATACACTAACGATATGTTGTAGCCTATAATATTAATGCAATACATTCAAAAAAACAATTAAAAAAAATAAAGAATTACATTTTAAAATTCTGAATTGCAGAATGAAAAATGACTAAATGTTCCCATAATTACAAATTAACAAAAAAAATGACAGGAGTCCATCAAAAGCGATCTTAAAAGTATTATCCGGTGTGTAAGGTGTACCTAATGTATTGTCTGCGTGCAGGATGTCCGGCGCGCACGAGGAGGAAGTTGTGGCGAAGTTCCTGGATGCGTCGTCTCGCGGTGACGAAGGTCAGGTGACGTCCCTGCTGTCAGCAGTCCCGTCTCTGCTGAACCGGACGTGCCCGAGAGGATGGACTGCGCTCATGCTGGCTGCCAGGAACGGACATCTTGGCATGGTCCAAACGCTTCTGCGACACGGGTAAACAAAAGCCTACAGTGGGTAGAAAAAGTCTGCACACCCCTGTCCAAATGCCCGTTTTTTTTGTGATTTACTAAGATGAATCATTTTCCGCCATTAATGTGACCTGTGATGTGTTTGCGCAAGTGTGCACACCCTCTGATAACCAGTGGTTGTGTTCAGAATGGGATTAAATGGGACCCTGCCGCCATTTTAAATGCCTCTGCTTTTTCGTGTCGTCGTTTCAAGGTGCGACAAGAGTGGAGTGAACAGTAGCGGTCAGAGTGCATCCGATGTGGCCAAGTTTTGGGGTCACAAGCGCGTCTGCGTCTTACTGGGCGAGCGCGAAGAAGACGGCGATGGCGCGGGCTTTGAGAACTACTTTGGGGCCGAGCCTCTGGACCGTCTGAGCGCCAAGCGCACTGACGCCGCGTGGCTGGAGGGCAGGAAGAAGCATCCCGACTCCGTCTTCTTGCTCTTCTCAGACCTCAGCCCCATGCTGCACCGGGACCAGCAGGTCGCAACTCGCGTCTTCATTTGGGTCTTGACTTCATTTTGACTGTTTGATGTCGTTCGTGATAAGTTTGTTTTTATTAATAGTTAAAAACAAAAAAAAGTGGTTTTAACATTATTTTTTTTTAATTGTTTTGGTTCTTGATTATTTATTTTTTTACTTTGTTCCTGACTTGGTGGTGGAGTTGGTTCTAAGTTTGATTTTGTTTTAATTTTTTTGTTACTGTTTTTATTTGTACTTGGTTCTTAATGTTTTTATTTTTACTTTTTTTCGGACAGTTTTTATTTAGATTTTTAACTTGGTCCTTGATTTTGAATTGTTTATTTGGTTCTTGATTTTATAATTTTTTTTCATGATTTTATTTTGAACAAGGTTCTTGATTTTGATATTTGGTTTCAGAGAGTTTTCCCCCCCAACTTTTTTAAATATATGTATATATTGTTTTGACTTAGTTTTCAACTTGGTTCTTGATTTTTTTCTTTCATGATCTGACTTGGTTCTTGATTTTGATTTAATTTTGTTCGTTATTTGGTTTCAGATGGGTTTTTTTCACATATAACTTATTTTTAAATTGTTTTTTCATTTAGTTTTTTGCCTTGCTTCTTGTTTTCAATGGACTTATTATTTTTTTTTTTAACTTGCTTTTGTATAACTGTTTTGACGTTTTTTTAAATGTGGTATTTATTTGTGAACATTTACTTTGCTCTTGACTTCAACATTGTTAACGGGTGTTTCCTTACCTTATTTTAACTTCCTTTTTTATTTGACTTGCTTTCAATTTTGTTGTCGATGTCGTTCCTGTCTCTTGACTCAATTTTGTTTTGTTTTACTTTGTTGTGGACTTCCCGCAGGGCGTGCAGCATTTGTGTCGACTGGACTACGAGGCGGTCAAAGACCTCCTGGAGAAGCCGGACTGCGTGTTGATCTTCCTGGGTGTGGAGAAGAGGAGGAGCAGCACAACAACGGGAAGGGAACGCGCGTCCGGGGAGCTCCCGGCCTGGTTCGCCATCAGCGGCGAGCAGGAGGACGGCGCCGCGCTGCTTGGCCGCTGCCCGCACGGGGAGCAGAAGTGCTCCTTTGCTACAGCGCCGCACCGAGACCTGCTCAACCTCAGCGATGAGGACGCCGGTGAGGATGGCCACGCTTTCTTCTTCTCGTTGATTCTTTTCCATCCAGTCTTGTTTCCATCATCCTCTTTCTTTTTTTTATCTCCTCATTTTCTTCTTGTCTCTGTGTATTTCCATTTCCGTTGTCTTCTCTTCATATTTTCTTATCTTCCAACCTTGTCTTCTTCTCATCTTATCTCTTCCCATCGTCTTGTCTTCTCATTTTCGCAGTTTTCTCCTTTCCCCTCCCTCTCGTCTACTTGCTTCCTTGTCCCATTCTTTTCTCCTCATCTAATTGAGAGTGGCACAACATTAACATAAAATAAGCGCCCAAAAATATAATTGTCTATGAATGCCATCAGATGGCACCAAAGCTATGTTTTCATATTAGACATTGCCATACACGCCCGTGCAAGCCGTTGAAGCGACAGGGCGGCCATCTTGCTCCTCCCATCCCGCGAGCAGACTACTGTATAAACTATAGGGTATACGTACAGATTAGACATATACAGCTAGTAGGCAGTTAGTATAAGGCTGGGGATGGGGGGGGGGGGGGGTCGCGAGGTGTTCGCTATTTTTTTAACAAGTAAAAAAAATAAATTGTTAACAAGTGGACGGTATGTGCCGCTTTGAAGACCCCCTTCTTTGATCGCTCAGTTCCTTAGACCCCAATATTAGATTTGGAAGAAGCATCGTTTGTTGAATTACAGTTATAATTCTTGAATTTAAAAAAAAGATACAAGTTTCCTCCTGTAAACATCAAGCATATAATTTATACATGTATTTAAGGCAAGTTGTAAAATGTCTGAAGTCCTCTTGTTGAACTAATTTAAAACATAAATCATGCTGTTTCCAATAAGTACCGTCTCAAATGTTCTCCAATTTCGTTACTGTAAATGTATAGGATCGTATGCTGAGAAACGTTTCTTGGGAGGAGCAATATGGCGGCCTCGCGGCTTCAAGAGTCTTGCTTATCCAGTCATATATTCAGATCAGTTTGTCTGACTGAGTACAAAAATAGTGAATAACACCCCCCCCTTCATCTAAATATGTGACTAGGCAAATTTGTTTGTACTGTATTGTAAAATATAAATGATGCATTTTCATAACTGCATTGCTATATTTAACAAACCAAATCCCACTATGAGTTCGAGCCAGGATGCGCAACTACTGCAATACGATTGGCTGCTGCATCCAGGCAGATCACATTTGTTCAAGTCGGTTAGGGTTGGTCGGGGTCAATAAATTGCAACATTGCCACGGTCAAGTCACTTACTGCCCTTCACACCTGAATGCAGCAGCCAATCCGATTCCAACCTACAACATCTCGTCTCAGGTGTGCTGGCTCCAGCGCGCGCCCTGCTGGCGTGGCACCGTCGCTACGCTTTCTGCTCCACGTGCGGCAGCGCCACCATCTCTGAGGAGGGAGGACACAAGAGGACCTGCCGAAAGCAACAGTGCCCTAGCAACAAAGGGACACACAACACGTGCTACCCACGCACTGGTACGTACGCACACATTGCAAAAACACAAACTTTCTGATCTTGTTCATCGTCTTTTTCTCGTTGCTGCTGCTGCCGCTGTTCCTTTCCAGACCCCGTGGTCATCATGCTGGTGGTCCACCCCGACGGAAACCAGTGTCTCCTGGGCCGGAAGAGCGTCTTCCCCGCTGGAATGTTCTCCTGCCTGGCCGGCTTCGTGGAGCCCGGTAAGCGCGCACACAAACAGGAAGTGACATTATGTGACAGGAAGTTTATGGCAGGCGAGACGCTGGAGTCGGCGGCGCGGCGCGAAGTGTGCGAGGAGAGCGGCGTGCGGGTGGGCGCCGTTCGCTACGTTTCCTGCCAACCGTGGCCCATGCCCTCGCAGCTCATGATTGGCTGCCTATGCGTCGCCATGACGACTGACATCAGCGTGGACCGCAGCGAGATAGAGGACGCCAGATGGTTTCCGCGGCGACAGGTGAGGCAACATAAGCAAATTCGCAACTTCCCCCGCTGATCGGTTTTGTGTTTTGTGTTCCGTGGTCAGGTGACGGAAGCGCTGCTGGGTGGAGGATCCCGCCCAGGCCCCGGTCCCGTCCAATCAGGTCTCGTCCTCCCGCCCAAGCAGACCATCGCACACCAGCTCTTGAGACATTGGATCAGCATGGTCGCCAACCTATGAACTTTGACCTCAAATATTTCAGGACCACTTGACGGGTTAAGAACCAAAAAAAACATTTCAACAGACAATAACAAAACTTTTATTTTTTATTTTCACTTTACCTTCATATAAAACAAGTCAAACAGGACTTAGTTTTTTTCCCCCCCACATCCTTTTTTTTTTTTGGGACTTACCTGTAACAGCTCTTGTTCTTTCCTTCCCAACTTCTCACTTCTTTAACAGCATCAAGGACAAATCAGGAAGTAGATAAGCACAATGTGAGTGACACCTTAGCAGACAGGAAGTTGTTCCACAGTCAAGACCAGAGCCTGTAAAACCACTCGTAAAACAACCACAAGAGTAAATTCCCTCAAAAGGATTCCAGTGTTGGACTTTTTAAATGTAGATGCCACACTCTTGAAAATGCTTCCTCGGATCCCAGATGGCACCAAAGTAATATTTTTAGGCACATTAGCTCGAGCTTTAGAACAGGATGTGTTCCCTACCCCCCCAAAAAATCTACTAACAATCAATCTGCAAGCTATTGATTACTGTAGTTCCAATTAAAAAAAAAAAATACTTAAAATAAAAGCACCAGCAAGTATCAAAAAACAAATGTTTAATTTCTTTCTTTGCAATACTTCAGTTTTCTGCTTGTTCCAAATACAAAAAAAATGTACAAACATTTAAAAAGGACTCTTGCTCCATCAGGGGGAAAAAAACAACTTAGAAACACAAAGTACACAACAAAGCAAGCTGGTGAAATTGTTCCAGCCAGCAAACAAACAGACAAATGAGAAATAAAGAAACCAGTCTCGTCAAGTTGCTTTTGTTGATGTTATTTACACAAGTACACCAGCAGGGGTCACTGCTGGCCACATTTAACTGACCCATCACAAGTCAAGATTGACACAAAAACAAAAGTTGAGATGACCTGGCTCCTCTAAAACAGGAGGCCATGTCATATTTTTTTTTCTCCATTTGTCCATTTTTCAGCGCTTGTCTTTCAATTAGGGTGGCGGGTGAGATTTTAGGCAAGAGGCGGTGGGTACACCCTGGACTGGTTGCCAGTCGAAGACAAGTTTTGTTTCATTCAGCCGTGACTTGATAAACCGCACAGAGTTGGCTGGACTTTCACAATAAAAGCATGGGGGATTTCTACTGCTCCTAGCTGGGCGGTGACGTTATTTGACCTTTAAAAAAAAAAAAAAATGGCTTGAGACACAAGTTGGGCTACCGGTGTGCTTCACAACCCATATTGACCAGTTCATATTTGGTATACAATTAACAGATTTCCCAATCAGGCATGACATCTTCCACAAATTGTTTGGAAAAAGCTCACACACACACCATTCGTACGTGGTAAGGACATGTTGACGCCTGATACGTACTCCTCAACATTCACAGCTGATGCGGACGACGTTTGTATTTGATTTGAACGAGTTCACGCCGGTTACAAATGCATCTAAATCTGATACGGTACAAGTTCACACTTGGTAAGAAATCATTCACAGAATCATTCCTACATGATGCGGTCATTCTACAGTTGCTATGGACATATTCAGACCAGATATGAAATCATTCACACCTGGCTTTGGTTCGTTCGCGGCCGATAGGGACCCGTCTCACTTGGCACGGAATCGTTCATATCTGGTACAAACATGTTCCCCCGCCAGGTTTGGAAACGGTTTCACATATTTGTATGACATCATACAGGTATGAAATCATTCTTCACCTGGTGAACAACTTACAAAAAAACCTTCACACCCGATACAGAATTATTCGCATCCAGTAGGAACCCATTCACACTTGGGTTTGAAATAATTAGTAAAGCTTTACAAAAAAAAAATCACTCACACTTGTTACGGCTGCACCTTCACCTGGTATGCAGCCATTCGCACCTGGTAATTAAATAATTCGTGCCGGTTACTGACGCAGTCGCACCGATTGTGGATGAAATCACGCCTGGTTTGGGCACGTCCCGCTGTTCACACCTGGTAACAAATAATTCATCTAGTTACGGACATGACCACACTGGTTCGGGATGCCGTCACACCTGGTGCGTATCAGTTCATTAGCTGTGCAGCAGATCATCAGCAGGGTGATGGTGGGTGAGAACTACTACTGACTGAGGTTCTTGAATTGTTGACAGAGAAAACAAAATAGTAAAAGAATTTCTGAGATAGTCTTGTTTACGGTTGTGAAAGCTCATAACTGGCAGGAGTGTGGATTTTCTTCCTCTTCTTGTTTTTTTGTTTTTGTTACACTTGAAGGCATCGCTTTGGTTCAAGCATGTCGCGCTCACGTTCATGATTGGTGCATAGTCGAGGACGAGGGAGGTCGGAGAGGAAGGTTCCAGTGACGCGCTGATTAGACAAGACAACAAGCTCCTACGTCACCTGTTAGCGTGGCGCTGAACGACGCCGGCGGGCCTCGCATCCGTTCCGTTCCGGAAGTCCAAGCCGAGGAGTGAGCCAAGCCTCAAAAAATTGTACGTGTGTGTGTGTGTGTGTGCGCGTGCGTGCGCATGTGTTATTTGTTGCGCAGCTGTTCCAGCTGGTCCTGATACTCTGTGAACAGTCTTTGGAATCGCAGGTTTTCTCCGATGACGGGCAGCACTTCCTGCAACAACTCCCGCTTGCGCAAACCCTGAACATAAAACGGGGGGGGGGGGGGGGGGGGGGGACGCACAGTCAGCATACGCAGTGACACAATATCACAATTTCATATCACGCAACATGAGTACAGTCATTTCTGGACTACAAGGCGCACCTGACTATAAGCCGCGCTAGCTAAATTTGGGGAATACTCGGGTTTGTTACACATAAGCCACACCCGACTGTAAGTCGCAGGTGTTTTTATGTTACCGCACCTGGTTTTTCGCTACTTTCTTTTCCATAATGAGGGCGCAAATTGTCTCGCTCTCATTCTTTTTCTCCTACTGTATTCGGGCTCACTGGATTTGTTTTGCTCTGCCCGACGCTCTTGCGCTTTCTTTTGTAGTGCGCCCCATTGTGATCTGATTAATAAGCCGCACCTTTTTTTTAGCCGCAGGGTCGAATGTAAGTGAACAAAATAAGCGGCTTGCAGTCCAGAAATTACTGTAACATTGAAAAGTTATCTGAATGGTTCAAATGTCGAACGTGAAATTTGAAGTCGCAATGATGTGGAAATGGTCAAGGAATGTAGAAGAATGGTCAATATTTTTTTAAAACTCCTAATTTGTGAATTTCATATATTCCAAGACATCCTGAATCAGCTGGACATCTTGAAGTTGGAATGGTTTGTATTGGTCGCAAAACATGGAAGGAGGAGGTAAAACGTGCAACATGGGAATGTTCATCAAGGAAAACGTGTGAATTTAGTTTGATAAACAGTTCCCAAAATGTCCTTTGAATAAGTTGGATGGAATCATGAAAAAAAAAATAAAAATGAGAATGGAAAATAATCTTGTGCAAAATGTGGAATTGTGTAAAGTAGTCATTTTGGGAATGGGGAAAATAGCTCAAGGTGGTTTGAATGAATGGAGAAACGTTGAGGCAGTCAAATTGTGAAAAATGGCTGAAACACATAAAAGAAATGTGGTTCAGAATAACATGCGTGAATGCTCGTCAGCATTGACACAAGAACCAGAACCAGGATGAAGAAAGCGCTTGACGTGTCGTCCTACCAGTATGGTGGCCTCCCAGGCCGTAGCGGCCGACTTGTGAACGGGACCCAGAAGCTCCTTACAAAGGTCTCGCAGTCGAAACTCAGAGCCTGAAAGGTGAAGCGATGAGACGACACATTTCAAAGTCCTTCTTTCGTTTAATGACTTTTATGTAGATGCGAGCACGGAGAATGAACAAGCCCAGAGGACATGGGTAAAATCAGCATAAAATGGCCGCTTTGAGCCAAAACGTTATGGCTGTATGAGATTTTTTGTTGCGTTTACCATGACAGACATGCAAAAAATAAATAAATCATGAAGCTAAGTTAAATTGGCTTCAAGGGCCCGAGACGAATTTGACAAATGTTTTGGCGAGTCATCAATTTTCTCTCTCTCCAAAAATCAGCCTAAAATGGCTGCTCTAAGCCAAAATGGCAGACTTCCTGTGCCTTTTAAAACATGGTTTCTTTTATCAGACTTTTTTGGGGGTCTAATCATGACAAGCATGTCTACCAAATTTCATGCCGCTAAATATGTATGTAGGTATGCGAACGCCTGCAAAATGTTGATTAACTCGTTTGCTCCCAAAAATATAGGAAATAAAAAAATATATTATTTATTTTTATTTATTTAATTTATATTTAATGTATTAAATATTGTCATGGTCCCAAAAACATATTTTATAAGTTTTTTTTAAATATGCTAGAGCATACAGAAAGCTTTGATGCAGCTTCTGACCTCAAGAGGTCGCTTAAAGCAATGCTAGTTATTACAAAAAACGGCCAGCAGGTGGAAGCAGAGTATAAGCTATCAACCAGGGCCATGTTGCAAAAAGCTCTTTTCCCCACTGTTTTAAACACATTTGTGAAGAATGATGAAACTTGGCTATATTCTAATGCTAATTGCTGCAAAACGGAAATAGATACAAAAAAAAAAAAAATCCGTGATGAAAGTAGAGACTCTAATCTTTCTTTTGGTAGGTTCCATGTTTTCATAGCAATAGAACACAATATTCTGTGGGCCTTGCAAAATCAGTCAAAATCCAGTAAACCAGCCAGGAGCGAAGGGGGTTGCTTCAGTGAAAACGACTGGGAGTGAATGAGTTAATAAGATAAACGATGAATACATTTGCACTGCCTGGTGCTCGTACCTAAATGAAACGTCTGCGTACCTTCGTTGACGAGGAAACGTGCGTAGATGAGCAGCCAGTAGCGATACTCGGGCGCCGACCGCAGCGTGAGCGCCGCCGCCAGCTGGTTCTCCAGGAAGGCCAACGTCATGCTCTGCTGCAGGTGGTGCGGAGCGGTCGACAGGCGGGATGCCATGCGGCCGGCGCTGCCACAAGGAAGAAAAAAGAAGAGTGTCACTTTTTGCACCTTTTTTTCCTAGCGCTTTAGTGGTTGCGCTTACTTGAGGTTGCGTCCCTGCATGGTGGCCAGAGGCCCCGAGGAACCAGGTGCATCCTGGGTAGGGAGGCAGCTCCTGAAGTCGGCGCACTGGACCAGACAATCTCCTCGATCTGCGATCAGCGTCCTGAACATGACAGCCAATGAGAGTCAGTCGGGCTAAGGGGGAGGAGACCCGCCCCCCCTCTTAGTTACTCATTCATTGGCCAATCGTTGGTTTGTGTTGGCGCTTTGTGATTGGCTAATAAAGACAAGTGAAAAGGAGCTCTTGTTTGCGCATCTCACCACGTCTCCAGAGACGGGCTGAAGCAGAAGGACTTGCCGTTGGACAGGCCGATGACCGGGACGCCCTGCTGAGTCAGCAGAGATTGAGACACGGTCACCTCTGAACCTAAACACACGCGCACAAACGGGGTCAACACGATGGCTGCTTTGAGGACAGCCTCTCAGACAGGAAACAGGAAGTGGCCGGTCTCACCAGACAAAATGGTGGTCAGGGACTCGTTTTTGACCAGAGCCTTCTGCTTATGGACGTCCCTGTGGGTCGGCGCAGAGCACACGCACGTTATCAAAGACATCGCCAAATAAGACTTCAAAGACACCAGCAAGCACGTTGTGAACTGACCAAACTGAAAGCGTGGCCCCGGCGGTCAGCGCCATGACGAAGTGGGCCGAGCAGTTGAGGGCGGACACGGGTGAGGGCAACTGGATGGACGGCAGGAGGCGGCGGCCGTAGGACGAGAACACCGACAACATCCGGTCTTGGCACGCCACGGCCAGGATATCGCTGAGGGAGGAAGAGTCATGTGGTCACGCGACATCCCGGAACGTCTCGAGGGCGGGGCTTGGGGCTGACCTGCTCCCCGCCGCGGCCATCACGGAGCTGGGCAGCAGCGTGTTCCACTCGCGCCCGTCTCGGGAGCACCGCAGCTGACTGAGCCTGGAGCCGGCCGCCGATGTCACTTCGTTCTCCACCTCCAGGAAGACCGCCGGTTCCATGCTCACCTGCGTGTGCACATGCACGTCAGTCCACGTCTTGCGCGTCTTTTTTGAGCATCTTGCTGTCACCTGTAGGTTGAAGGCCTTCTGGAAGCTCGGCGTTGGCAGCTTGAGGATGGCTGCTGGTGCCGGAGTGGGCGGCGCCACCACCACCGTCGCCGCTGCCCTGACGGGCTCTCGCTCCGGGGGAGTAATTAACTGAAGCCATCAAAATGTCTTTTATTTTTTTCCCTCACTTAACACAAGACAGTATGAGATGAGATTTATTTCTCATTTTCCCTTTTTTTTTTTTCTTACCTGCGTGAAGGAGTGGCTCATGGCGGGCGGCGCCATTTTGTCCTTGCGAGGCCGCCCCTTCTTGCGCTTCTCCACCACCTCGGCTGTGTCCATCATCAGGGGCTCGGCTTTGCGCTTGCACAGGGACAGGTTCTTGTTGATGGCGGCCATCTTGTCCTCACTGTCGCTGCTGGTGTCCTCCTTGGCCTTGACGTCCTTCAGGACGGACGCCACCACGTCTTTGGGCCTAAGTGAGCCATCGGGGCCACAAAGTTGTTAGAAGATGTGACCGTGAATCGCCATTCACCTCTAAATTTGTCTATAGCACCTTTTTTTTTTTAAATGATTGGCTGAAAAAAATGCACCTTTTACTGTTTTCAAACCAATATCAGTACAAGTAGTTCATTCTTGTGTAGTCACCGATACCACTAGTACTTTTGATAGCCAAACATGTCAGCAATAATCACACTTAAGGGGTATTTGATTTAAAATCAAATTACTTTTGTAAAGAACAAATGTACATTAAGTTATCCCATATTTACTCTTATAATTTATTAGCATTTATTCAGCAGTACAACCTTGTTTGAATCATGAAGTTGTCTGTGAAGAAGAGCAGACCATGAGAAAAAGCATGACTCCTACTTCTGCAGCTGCAGAACAGGAACTGTGCCCTTATCAGAAGATAAGGACTGAAACATTTTGTTGTTAGAGCGCAGAAGAAAAATACGCCTGTATTATTATCTGACTCATGTCCGCGATGGTTTTAACGTTACTGCTGTGTTGCCCCTCCCCTTTAGAGCAGCAACAGCCATGTAACTAGGGTTGTATGTAAAAAATGTAAAAAAATAAAAAGAGTGTGCCTCAAAGCGGGTAGGATTGCAATCTCTGCACATCTCTTGTCTGTTCTACTCGCGAGCAAAAAGACTAAGTCTGGTCTGTATTATTATCTGCCCATTTTGATTTTGCTGCTGTGTTACCCCAAGCGGGTAGGATTGCAATCTGTGCACATCTCTGTCTGTTCTCCTCTCGAGCAAAAAGACTAAGTCTGGTCTGTATTATTATCTGCCCATTTTGATTTTGCTGCTGTGTTACCCCTCCCCTTTAGAGCAGCAACGGCTAAGTAACTAGGAAATGCCCTGTAAAAAAAATTAAAAGAGAGGGCTTGGGAGAGTGCGCCTCAAAGCGGATAGGAGATTGTAATCTGTGCACATCTCTGTTGGTTCACCTCGCGAGCAAAAATAATCTAAGTCTCTTGTCTTCCTTCTTTGTCTGTTGTTTATTAAATGTTCTAGGCTGACTGAACCTGATACAAACTATTTATTCTGAAGCGTAAGATTGAAAGATACGTTTGAGGTCTTTGGTACCATAGTTTGTGGGATATTGAAGGTTTAAACTGGGGCTTGGTTGACTTCAATTTCTTATTTATACAGAGCGGGAAAGTTGAATGTAATATAACCTGTCAAGTGGCGGCAGACCGGCAGTGGAGGAGATGGCGGCAGGGACGCCCGGCGTGGTTTTGGATCTCTCGGTGAACCTGGAGTCCAAGGCCTTCATCGGCTCGATCTTGGAGGCGGATGCCAGTAACAGACTGGCCTTGACACTGGATGGGAGGACCTGCTCCCTGGTGTCCTCCAGGCCCTTGGGGGCCATGTTGGTGGACGGCGGCGGCGGCAGGGCGAGCGTGGGGTCGAGGTGGGGCCGCAGCCCCCCCTGCAAGGGGGCCGCTGTCGCCACCTGTCCCGGGCTGGAGTCGGTGTTGAGCTGAGGGGGCAGCTGGTTGGACAAGGAGGACGGCAAGATGGGAACGCTGTTGAAGAGCGCTGGGGAGAAGTCCCTAATGAAGAAGGTGGACAATCAAGTGTTATGCCGGCTCATCGTGACGTTTGACAATAAAGAAACAAGCCTGTGGCGGCCATTGTCAGCACTCAGTGGCAATTGTCGGCCTGCTTATATCACAACGTTGTGCCGTCAGCAACGTTTACCGAAGTTCTATGCTAGAGACTTACATCAACAATACTCAGCATTGTGTAAGGACATCAGATAGCTTAGCATCGGTTAGCTAAAGTGGACAGGACTGGTCAAATATGGTCAAGTCTATGACATGATTAGAGATCTGCCCATCCAGGATTGACCAATCAGAGAAAGGGAGTTGCATAAGCTTGTGTTTCGCTGGGAAG
This sequence comes from Leptonotus elevatus, assembly GCF_054856555.1. Taxonomy (NCBI): domain Eukaryota; kingdom Metazoa; phylum Chordata; class Actinopteri; order Syngnathiformes; family Syngnathidae; genus Leptonotus; species Leptonotus elevatus. The sequence continues at coordinate 2,321,466 of NC_141243.1, read as the reverse complement.
AAGTCCAACCATCTTGTAGCAGTTTGACAATTTTGTCTCAGGTTGTGAGCGTGGCAGCTGTAGTCTTGTGTCTTTATTGTTACTTGCAGCTTGGACGCCCCCGCCCCCCCCCCCCCCCCAAATAAATAAAAAATCCCTACCCGGTGTCAAGCTGCGCGATACACAGCGGCGTGATCCGTCTTCTGCCGTCAGCGGTTCGAGTCTCCACCTGCTTCTTCAGCAAGTTCTACAAGAACATCGGAAGGTCAATCAGTGAGGAAGTCTTGACCTGAAGGACCAAAAAGGTTCCCGCTCACCTTCCTGATGTCCTCCAGAGACTCTCCGTTCATCATGCTGTTGAGCTTGGGCGCCGAGGAATCTGCGCTGGCCACTGCGGCGGTGTTCTGGGCCGAGCTTTGCCTCTCCTGCTGGTATTTGAGCATCTCCGGGTTCTCGATGATGGTAGTGCCCAGCTGCGGCTCCTGAGTGCTGGTGATGGCCAGACTTTTGCCGTAGATGTTCTGGTGGATGGTGTTCTGAGAAAGAGGAGACATTTACTCATTGGGTTCCGGATTCTGCACGACTGGGGCAGACTGTACGGTGGTCGGCGGACCTTCTCCTCCTCGCTGAGCGGGTCTCCCAGTTCGTCCAATGAGAAGTCCAGGTAGGCCACAGTACCATCCATGGAACACACCAACATGCCCAAACCCGTCAGAGTCCTGAAACACACACACACACACAAAACAAGGATTTAATGAGAGGAACTGAAAACAGAAGTGTAAGTGATATTAAATACAATGTCAAAATGTTAGATTACAGTTTTACATATTGTCACCTTCTTAAAACAATAGCCCAAATCATATGTTTGTTTTTGTTTTTTTGCCTTAAACACATCCTCATGATGCTGCTCGCTTGTGCTAAAATCAGCTCCATCCTGATGGTGACAATATGGCAACATGCTAAATTAACTAATCTGCTCCTAAAAACGTGTAGATACGTTGTTTTTTAATTATTAACATGCATGGTTTTTTTTTATTGCTTTTTTTATGCTAGAGCATACAGAAGGCTTTGATGCAGCTTCTGAACAGAAGAGAACGCTTGAGGCAATGATAATTATTACAAAAACGGCCAGCAGGTGGCAACAGAGTATAAGGGCCATGTTGCAAAAATCTCTTTCCCCCACTGTTTTAAACAGATTTGTGAAGAATGATGAAACTTCTATATTCTAATGCTGATGACAGAAATTAACATTTTTTCCCTGATGTATAGACAATTAGAAATTAATTTTGGCGTAAACATGTGAAATCAGACCTTAACCTCACACACCTTGAGACCACCAACAGACAATTGGTGGAACAGTAGACAGCCAACAATAGGGCCGAGACAATTTGGTCGAATACTAGTACTACCAATCAATCACTCAATCAATCAATCAATCAATGTTTGGAAAAACTCACCAGGAAATGTCCATGATGGATTTGTCAAACAAATCGTGGATGACTACCAGGGGGCGCTTAAGGGAGGTTAGCTGGAGATTCACATGAGGAAGAAATACTGTTAGTGCCAACAAAAAAAAAATTGTAGAGAGAGGTAAACTACAATCGTGGTTATGATTTAAGAAAGCAGTGACATGGAGTAAAGTGAATCAAGTGCATTGAAAGACAATTCTGAGAACAATTACGGTTTAGGCAAACACGTGCGTTCGCCAGGAGCCACAAAACATCTCGTAAAAAATAAAATGCTTCCCTCATGCAAGGGACGATTCTCAGTGCCAAGTTATCGAAACAGGTTTTGTATACAGTAAAAATCAACTTGACCTTTGCACTTAAGTGCATTTCAGAGTCTGCACTTTTGACATTTTACTTCAGTAAATGGTTAGGTCTACTTTTTTTTTTTTTTAATATATATATATATATTTTTTTTATTATTATTATTATTATTTATTTTTTTTTAAGAAAAGTTAGGTCTACTTTTGAGTACATTTAACCTCTTGCATGTGTATTAACGCACTGTATGTTATGCGGGCAACAATTTGTACCAACCCAGACGGAGAGCGAGCGGTCCTTGCTGCCTACGGCGCAGCAGCAGTACGGACAACTGGGCTTTGACGAGCTGCCGTTCTTCTGCTTCTTCTTGAAGATCTTTGGGTTGAATTTCTAAACACACACACACACACACACAAAAACAACAACATGTTCCCTACAGCAAACACGTGTAGACAGGCGAAGAAAACAAACCAACAAATCCTTTTAAAAGCAAGAGTGGGGCCAAGTTACATAATCCCACATCCACACACGTTTTCCCTGACCTTGATTTACAGCAAGGCAGCGTAAGATCTGTCGTTTTCTACGAGACGACATGCACTAAAAGCCGAAAAGCTGAGCAGGGCAGCGGTGATAGCAACGATTAGCATTGGCTTCTGATAAGAAACATAGTCATTAAAACACAAGGATTTGTGTTCAACCGCATGCCATCTCAAACTTTTTTGTTGTGGATGTCTTCTTCAAGCTGCCGAATACAGATCATTGAATTTTCGAATCGCTACTGCACATGACGTCACATCATCCGCAGAGGGGAAGGCGGGAAATTCGAAACTTGAATCCAGTCTGAAAACTACTGGCCCAGAGGCTTGCAGGAGTTCCCATTGTAAACAGCTATGGTGTTAATATGCTAATTGGAAGATGTTTTGAGTCATAGATGGTCAAATAAAAAGGCTATTCCAGGTGTTTCTCCCGTGTACAAAATTCAGAGTCGGCCAGCCCTCCAGCCTAAGCCGCTGATATCGCTCGACACAGCTCTGCAGCTGTGTCGATTGAGCTCGGCAGGAACACATTTGAACTGAAGTTGCGCCATTATTATAAACAGCAGTTCACCGGAAAGACCTGAAGCGTCAACTAAAGAAGAAACAGCTTTCTTTGTTTTTTTTTAATGTACCGAAGAAGAAACAGATCATGGAGCAACCGTTGCACAGGCCCATTTCCTGATTGCGAGGTGGCGCCAAGGTCATAAAAACACAGTATATACAATAAACATAATAGTGTTTTACAACAATTTTATATATGTACTACTGGATGCTTTTTTAATTATTGTGATTTTAAAAAAAATGGCTAAAATTAATTACCAATACCTTAAAATAAGACTGGTAATAACACCGATACCGTGACCTGATATCGGTAGTCAGCCATCATAGTCAGGGTGATACCACCTCTGCCTCAATTTTGAGCCAGGAAAAACCCTGTACTTGTAAAGATATTTTTGGTCAAATTCCTCCAAATATCCCCAACGTCGCGTCCGTACGTGTACCAAGACTCACCACCACCGTGACGGCTTTCCTGTGGCCCACAAAGTCCATGTTGGTCTTCCAGCCGTCTCTCTCCACGATCTGCGCTGTGGGTCCCGAGTTGTTCATGGCGTGCGCCGACACCAGGTACTGTCCGTCGGGCGACCACGACAGGCGCAGGACGTGTGTGGTGCCGCCACACTTGGGCACAAGAAAGCAAGGACACAAAAGTGCTGATCAATACAACAGCAGCAAGGATTTTCCTGCATATCTTTTAGTGCTACAGATACGAAATATTTTTAGAATCAACAAAATTCCAATAGAAAATATGCATGTGAGAGGTGCAGGTACGATTTTCATTTTGTCCACTTTTGCACATAATGCTCCCTTGTAACTTTGAATGTGTATGGTTTTAAAGGGCGGGGCCTGGCCTGGTCTGTGAGTTTAGTCCCTCCCTGGGCACTTGCTTGCTGTGCGCATTTTTTCTTTTTTGAGCAAAAAAACTAAACAAAACCCGTGAACAACATAATCATAATCATCATCATCATCATCATCATCTTAAAAGAAAAATAAAAGAAAAAAAGAAAGGGAAAAAAAAAGAAAAAAAATCATCATCATCATCTTAAAAGAAAAAAAAAAGAAAAAAAAAGGGGAAAAAAAATAAGGAAAAAAATAAGGAAAAAAAAAATCATCATCATCATCATCATCATCATCATCCTTTTCTTGCTGCCTACCTCGCTGAAAGGCTTGGTGATGTTGGCCTCCATCTGCCAGTCCACCGTTCTCCACACTTTCAGGCTGTGGTCGTCGGCCTGCGAGGCGATGTACTTGCCCACCGGGTCCCACGTCAGGCCCTTGACCAGGCCCGTGTGGCCCCGCAGGCACATCACCATCTCTGAGGAAGCACCGGACCCCGCACTCGTGTTTAATATTGTCAACGAAAACTAAACTAAAATAATTTCGTCAACACACATTTTTTCACCGGATTAAAACTAGACTAGTCTAGACTAAAACCCTCATTAATAAACAAATAACCGGGACTAAATCAGTCTGCATTTTTGTCGACTAATGAAGACGAGATGAAAATGTACTCCACTTAATAAAAAAAAAAACTGGCCTAAAATCGGTGGCGTATTTCGTACATGAACAAAAACGAGACGAAAATGATATGATTTTGTAAAATCTTGTCTCTGCTAATCTGTCACTGTGACATTGTCATGTGACACGTTCCCTTTCATATCTGCAGCTAGCGAGCGCAACATGCACAAACACACGGGACAGATGGGAGGTGAATTCACGGTGAGCGAAAAAAAAAAAAAAAGTTAATTAGTTATAATGTAACATTAATCCAATGGCTATAATGTTCAAATAATAATGTTAATCTGACTACTAAATTTGCTAACTAATGCTGGCTAATTTACTAGCTCATAGCATGGAGCCATAGTAGCCACTGTGGAGTTGTTTTTCATCAAAAAGATGAGAGAACATTTTATGTGAAATAGTTTTAGATCTGAAATGAACAACATCATCTGCTGACAAAAAAAATATACAAAGGTAAAATGATTGTCCTGACTAAAACGGAATGAATAAAATTATGTTTTATTGGACTAATAATATAAGACTAAAATTCTAGATTTATAGTCGACTAAAAATTGACTAAGTAAAAATGGGACGAGGTTGACTGTTAAAAACTAAGAAGCGTGATTGAAACTGGACTAAAACTGAGATTACATTTAAAAATGGCTCATAAAATTAACACTACCCCGCACATTTTAACGAGGCCACTTTGACCACATTTCCACGCCACCCCATTTTCAAAATGTGTTTTTTTTTTGCTAAACGGTGGCACAGCAACACAAGCTTTTCCTTCTCTTACCGGGGAATTTGCGCGCGTTCCAGATGACGATGGTGTTGTCCACGCTGCATGACGCCAGCCACACGTCGTGGGGAGACCAGGCGACATCCATCACATCTACACAAACAACGTCATGATGATTAATGTCAAATTCTTTTTTTTTGTCTCTAGAGTGCCAAGAGAAGAGGAAAAAAAAGGATGTCTTTTTTTTTTTTTTTTTTATGTTGTGGCTTTGTGATGTGCACGTTCCGAGTTACCTCCGGTGTGGTTCCTCAGAATGGTGACACATCTCCACTGCTCCACGTTGGCCAGTTTGCTGCTCGAGCCAAACACCGTGCTCGGACCGATGAATCTAAACATCACATCAGGGTCAGAATTTTTACTACTGCCGTTTTTTTTTTTTGGGCCAATTTATTTATTTATACATTACAACATAAGATAAAGATAATGACATTAAACCCCTTCCTCACCAAAAAAAATGCAGATTTTTGTCTCTTTAGTGAAGTTAAACAAATGCTAAGGAACAAAGTACTGTAAAATTTTTGGTCAAATGTTCTGCTTGTAATTTATATCTTTGTTGAAAACAAGTTTGCAATTCGCTATGCATGTTTTAATTAGTCAGCCAATTAATGGGTTATCAGAATTTATTCTGCCAAATATTGTAAAAATCCATATCCATCGGGCCCACGTTTTTTGCAATCAATTATTCTATCGATTATCCAATAGATTAATCGATGGATAAATGAGAATGTGAGGTGCAGGTATTATTGTTTTCCACTTATGGCTGCCACCCTCATATTCCACACTGTAATATCTGTGACATCTGAATGTGCCTGGACTTAAAGGGCGGGGCCTAAACAGGCGAGTGACATGGGTGTCAGCGAGATGTGAGTGTCGCGTTGGCTGTTGTGAGCTCAGGTTTGCGGCTGGCAGTTTGAGCCAGTCTGTGTGTTGAGTGCTTGGGGGTCTTGTTGTCTATCCTTGACCACTTGTGGGGGCAGGACATTAGTTCTGACTAGCGGTGGTGGGAGATACTAAACTAGCTAACATCAGTAACTTGCGTTGCCAATCGTAAACGTGCTTTTATGGTACATTAGTTCTGTTTGCAGTATACACATGGCACTTTGCTATGATCTTTTGTAAAGGTAATATGATCCCAAACTTTTGACATTTTGTCTTTTACGGACTTTTTCCCCACCAGGTTCACCGCCATCTTATTACTATACTGAGTGGTGCGGGAGTTCGCAGTAGCATTAGTCTGTATGGAAAATGTATCATTGTGAAGCTTCGAGCCTTGAAGTGGCTTGGAATTATTATTTTTTTAATCCAATGCTTCGATTAATTTGATTAATCATTTAAACATTAATAAACAGCTAGCTCATTGTTAGCTTAGCATAGTTAAGCTATGATATGTGCGTTTGTGTGCGCATGTACATACGCAGCTCGTTTCCACACCATCACCAACTTGTCGTCCCCTCCAGACGCCAGGTAAAGTCCATTGTTGGACCAGCGCACGCAGTTCACGCAAGCTGCACAAAAGACGGTTCAATCTGATTTTCGCCCAGTATGCAAAATGCCATAGACAGGCTAACGGAGCATTTATGTCGCTGCAGCTATTTTAGCACAAACGGTGCAGCAACACGTTAAACAATAAAAACTTAAAAGGCATTTTTAAGATTATTATTATATAGTCTTTATCCTTCACAGAAAACGAATAATATTACTGCAACTTAGTGAGAAGTTGTGAGCCATGAGTATGCATGTATTATGGCCAAGATGCATGAGCACAGTGTTATTTACTTTTCATAATAATATTACCTAGATGATTGTCCATCTGGCAAAGCATTTTGGGAACGTTCTCATTCTTCTCATCTTCCTCACGGAGGACAGGCGCCATGTTCCAGATCATCACCTTCCCCGAATCCTCCCCTGATGACCACAAACGCTTTATTATACCATTCCTTGATTTGAACGAAGTATTCTCGTGTGTGTGTGTGTGTGTGTTTGTTTAGTTACCTTGCCCGCCAGTTGCAAATTTGGTTCCATCCGGGTGAATGTCAACAGAAAAGATGGGCTTGCCTGTCAGAAAAAAAAAAAAGGACAAAATATTAACTTAAAAGGAGCTATGGAAAAGTGTATGTGCAAGTAGAGGAAAGTCACAACACCGTAATCAAAGCAAGAGGAAAGGCTAATAAAAAAGCGTGGCACAAAGATGAAGGCTTTCTAACTTTTAGTGGTCCAAATTTGCTATTTGTTGAGCATGGTACTAAGTACCGCTAACTTAGCAAAGTGACAGTAGTTAGCTGCGTTGGGTAACGTCAAAGGCTTGTTGGCTGGGGGGGGGGGCTAAACACAGTAGGACCTCCTTATGAGAAACAAACTTAAGCAGCAAATTGACTGCGTTTGTCTTTGTTTGGGGGGCTCAGGTGTGCTTGACGTGTTGATTAACTACTAATAAAAGGAGTTAATAATTGCCTTTCTAACTGCAAGTGGCCCAAAAGTGCTAACGTGAAACCAAAAGGTAAGCACAACTGTGTTGGCTTTTATTGGACAGTGGAGACCTAGATAAGCTCTCACTAATGCTTATGATAAGTAGCACGTAGTTGAATGCTCGATGATGGACTTCCGCGGCATGTACCAATGGACAGATCTGCTCACTTATTGACAAGTGTATGAAGTGCTGCCTCTACCAGGGAAAATACAATCCATGATGTCTTTGTTGGGGGGGGATTCACTGTGCTTCACTTGCAGATAAACCACGAATAAAAGAAGTAAGAACCAACCGTGGCAATGACACATAGATGAAGGCTTTTTAACTGAAAACGGCCCAAGCATGTTAGCCGTTAAGCATGCTAATTGCTAACTTAGCAAAGTGACAGGAGTTAGCCGTGTTGGCTAACGCCAAAAAATAGCCAGGAGGGGTGCTAGCTAAGCTAGGTAGGTAGATAGGGTTAGCAAACATAGCAAACATTTGTGCTCGAGGGAGGACCGCTTTAGCGTTTAGTGCCCAAAATCTACCCTCGGGTTTCAACTTGGAGTGGCGCCGGGTGTGGACGTTCACCGGTGCACAACCTCGCCATCACTCCCCTCGGGAGCCCCTGCCGACGACAACAACAAAAGCCCCAACTTGATCCCAGAGGTTCGCTTACTTACTGTTGTGGCTCACCCAGCTCGGCTTCAGCAGCTTCATCTCGAAAATATTTTGTATTTATTTATTCTTAATTATCAATTTCTTTTGGGCTCGGCGTCCGCCTTTTATCTCTCAAACTCCGGCCGACACTCGAGTGTTTTTGGGGGGCTTGAACTCCATCGCTCCTTGCAGCATCCCCGCCGAAGCGAGCCGGACGTGTGACGAGGTGACACCGCGCATGGCCGGAAGTATGTTTACGTCACGCCTAGCTCGCCGCCGAATGGGAAGTCCAGTGTTGGCCTTATTAAAGTAAGTCTCGAAACTAAAAAAACTATCGCTCTTCCGAGGACAAATACGAATAAAATGTAGCTTTCATCAAATTTGGACTGCATATTTGTAATTTATTGCTGTAATGAGTTAAACTTAGCACCGATAACTAGCAGACAGGCTACGTCGTCGTGCATTTGTCATTTTACTTTGAAATCTGAAATGACGTCAGAGCGGAAACTAAATTTGAACAACCTTTGATTTTTCGTACTGTAACCTGCACGTACATTTTGCCCCCTCCCACCCCCATATCTAAGGAAAACACATAATTTATTTTCCATTTTAGTCCAACATGAACCCACAGAAAAAACGTAAATTGAATTTGATCCCAATGCACTAAAATGTATGTTTATAACACGTGACGTTAAGTACATGCTGTACATGCATACTAAAATAATTAAATAGTGACATGCATTTAAAAAAAAAAGAAGCAATTTAGTTATTTGTCAGGCTAAATCTTATTTTAGGATGGGCAAAATTTCGCACCTTTTTATGAGAGGGGCCAGGTCATTAATAGACAAGGTTAAAAAAAGTGTAAATAATGTACAAGAATGATATATTATTAATGAAATAATTATAAAATTAATGCTATTATAAACAGCCATCAAAAAGTTTAGATGCACATGTAAAATTGTTTATTTCACTTTTCCCCCTCAATTTTGACTGACAACAATTAAGCCAATTTAACCAGAGAAATGAAAAAAACCTGAAGAAAACATAAGTAACCATTTTAAGATGACCCCCCCAATAACAACAATTGCGCAATACAGTATATAGGGGCTGTGTGGAATCTTTCTATCACATTTTGATCAGTTTCGTTCAGAAATATACAATATACACGTGTCGTCTTTGAACAGTTTATATTCATTGTAATGAATGACGAGTGCAAAAGATTTTAGCTTCATTTATAAACACAACATGACTAATCAATTTTTCCCAACAGTAGTGAGTTCACATTGATTGACATGCGGTGACCATGTCCCCTCCTCCCAGTACTCTTGCCGTTTGTGCGATGGAGACAATTTTGAGAACATTTGCATTGTTTTTAATGAGGCTTCTGGAAGCCATCACGGTCCTGCCGTTCCCTGGAAGTTGGCCTCAATCTGCTCCAACGTCCGGCCTTTTGTTTCCGGCAGGAATACGACGGTGAAAACCACGCTGAGGAGACACATGCACGAGAAGAGCCAGAAAGTTCCTGCACTGGTGAAGAGAGTCTGAAAGAGAAGAGCAGAGCACATTACAAAATGGCGGAAAAACTAGGGTTGAAAAGGGGAGGAAAATGTCCGTTACATTTTCCGGAAACTTCCCATTGGAAGATAAGATGGTGAATTTTGGCAATATTCTAAATTGTAAACTTTTTATGGGAATTATTTGGAATTTATGGCAATTGTTGGGATTATATGTTAATTAACTGGAAATTGGGGGTTATCATCCGTTTGCCATGGTTTTTCCTTGTCGCAAGGAATTTTTTAAACACATTTTCTTGTGCTTGTGCTCGGCAGGGTGGACTGTCGATCGTGAAGATGGGAGTGTTTAAGAGCTGACCATCATGTCCTGGAAGTTCTTGGTGATGATGAAAGCCATGCCCCAATTGGTCAGCACACACACGGAGCTGGCGAAACCGCGAACTTTGACCGGGAAGATCTCAGACATCACCAACCACGGAATGGGACCCCAACCCAAGGCAAAGCCTATACACGCACATACACAAAACATGAACAGACAGTGGAGTTAAGAAAACTAACTAACTAACTAACTAACTAACTAACTAACTAACTAGATAATTCCTGAAGAGACGAATAAGAGTCTTATGGCCGGGCAACTGATCAATTGGAGTTACGAGCCAGCGAAGAGAGGCACAAACAAACTGACAACCAATTAACTAACTAGCAAAGATAGGATTTATAAAAACACACAAATCAATCAACCAGCAAAGACGAAACAAACAGCTAATTAACTAGCTAGCGAAGAAAGGAATGAATGAACAGCTGACTGACTCACTAACGAGTAAAGGAACAAACTGATTACAAACTAATGTACTAACTAAGGAACTAACAACTAACCAGTTAACTAGCAAAGAAAAGAAGATATGAACCAGCTAAGCATGTGCTGCTGTATCACCTGATTTTTTCCTCTGGGGGTCATGAAAGGATTATCTTTAACTAAAAAGGGAAGTCAAGTTTTCAAAAAAAAAAAAAAGTCTTTACAATATGTTTAATGCGCCTCAACTAGGTTACACATGGTAATCTGATTAACATTGCGCTTGTGGAAGATGAATTAAGCAGCAAAATCCACCTGTTTTTTTCCATCTCGGGGGGGGGGGGGGGGCTCATTATGCCACCTGCTGTCAAACAAAAAGGACATCACAGTGCCTAAGGGCTCCGTTTGTCATGTTTAGACGAGTAGGGGCACATGACGACATTTTGACCCGACTTCCTCTTTAACTAATTAGCTATCAAACTAACTATTTAGCCAGCTAACCAGCCAGGGTGGCCGAGTCATGTAAAAAAATAAACAGGGTTGCGTGAGCCGTGCGTCTGACCCGTGATGAAGACGGCCATGCTGGTGAGGGCCAACCAAGCCATGTTGGCATGATGTTCCTCTGGTGAGGAGCTCCTGGACATCAAGTAGAAATAAAGCCCAAATGCCGCCGTGCTTATCACCATAGCGACACCTAAAAACACAGCAACAACCACAGGGGGGGGGGGGAGGAAGTCACATATGCGCAAGTTCTAAAAGTAGACATTTGAGTTCGGACTCAACTCAAGTCAGGCGGCTCGAGTTCCCCACTTCTGAAAACAGCACTTGTGTTGACGTTAGAAGCTCACCTGAAATAACAAGCAGCACTTTCCTTCCCGCCTTGTCCATGATGAGCGCCGCCACGCCGGTGAAGACCACCTGAACCGCAGCGACCATCACGGAGGCCAGGTTACTGTCCTGAAGCACACCCAAAAACACCGTCACTGACATCAGCATTCCGTACTTAGCCTAAGCTAGGCGAAGTTCGGAATGCTGGCCGACCTTGAAGTGCGCCTGCTCAAAGATGTTCTGCGCGTAAAACATGATGGCGTTGATGCCCGACATCTGCTGGAAGACCATCAGCATCACGCCGATGGCCAGCGGCTTGTACACAACCGCATCTTTCAGGTCCGACACCTGGAAGCTGGACCCCTGAACAAGATAAAGCAGACAACTACATAAGCAACTACGTAGACTACCAACCACTATAGAGAACTAATTAAATAAATAAATATAAACTGTGTGTGTATTAGTATTTGTATGTGTGTGAATGATTGTGTGTGTGCGTGTGTGTTCAGTCATGGATTTTGCTTCCCGTCATGTGTGTTCCTTGTAATTTTGATGCTATGTTCAGCCCCTAATATTCCCTGGCCTACAGTAAAGCGCCCCCCACCCAACAGCATTGCCCCCCCCCCTCCCCTACAGACCCAACCTGCTAGTGGTGCAACGGATCACAAAAGTCACGGTTCGGATCACAGATTTGAGTCACGGATCTTTCGGATAAAAAAAGAAAAGAAAAAAAGATAAATAGTACTTTGCCTTCATTTATTTGGTAAAGCGCTTATTTCATAAAAATAAAAAAAATCAATTTAAATGTCTAATATAGTCATGCAGGATTTAGGAACACAACTATTAAGTGCAATATGAGGCAGAAACATTCTTAATTTTAAATGGTTCATGTGTAAAATATCAAGGTATGAATGGCTTAAAGTTGTTTTCCTACAATCTAGTGCTGTCAAAGTTAAAGCGTTAACTAATTAATTAATCACAAAAAAATATTGCATTAATCGTATTCACGCAGATTAATCACACTATTAATTTTGACCGCAGAATTGAGATTTTTTTTTGAAGACTGATTAATCTGATTAAAAAATGTAATCTCTTGACAGCTCTACAGCTAAACTTGCCATTTTGAGTTGAATGTTTTTCCTTTTTAATGGGCAAAAGTGTTTAATAAAATAAATGAAGACAAAGTTTTATTTATCTTTTTTTTTTTTATATATATATATAATCAAAAGACTTCAACGTGCAATTTAAGGCACATTTCCTTCCTTTAAACATGGAGTTGAACATGAGTTCGGGATAGCGTTGTGTTGACGTTGGTTGCAACTACGACGTCAATCAAAGAAATGTCTAAAAGGGAAGTCAAGCTAGCCATCACGCCACGACGTGGGCGAACTTCAAAGTAAAAGTGTACTAAAGGCATAATTTGCATTGCCGTCAATGTATTACTGTATTTGGCCAACTTTATTTTGAAGTTAGGCTTAGAGTGTTACGTTGCGTATGTTTCAGCCTCCTTGACATCCCCGACAACCTGCCTGTTGATCGCAGGCATCCTCAATGCGGGCGCACTCCCACTCTACGGCCGCGTGAGGCCCCCGCAGGAAGCGCAGCGCCTCCTCGGCCTCGCGCCGCTTGCCTTGCGAAAGCAGGAAGCGCGGCGTCTCCGGCATGAAGCACATGGCTGAAATCAACAGCGTGGGCGGCAGGGCCCCGCACACTGCCAGCCAGCGCCAGTCCACAAACAGACCTGCAGGGGGCGACATTGACACCATAACGACTGTGCTTCACGATTGAGCTTTCCACATGGGAGGACTTGCGTGATTAGCCAATCGGCAGCCACGTACCGGCCAGGTAAACTCCCATGATGCCGAATACCACCATCAGCTGCACACACGAGCCCAGCATCCCTCGGACCCGCTCGTGAGCCATCTCTGAGATGTAAAGCTGGTGAAAAAAATACACAAAAAAGGACATCAAGTGACGGGAAACCACAACCAAAGTGACAGGAAGTGGTTAATAAGGAATGGGTCATAACAAGGAGTGAAGGAGGCAGAAAATGAAGAAAGGGACACTAAGGGACACTGTCAAAAAGGAAATGAGATGATGCAAAAGCTAACAAAGGTAAAGATGACAGGAAAGAAGCATAACCAGAAGTGAAGAGAGAAAACAAGGAAAGAGAAGGGAAATAATGAAAGAGGAGTGAGGAGAAAGGTCATGTAGGGAGAGAAAATGTTAATAGGCATAACAAGGAAAAAGACATAGCAAGAAGTCGGACAAAATGTTACAAGGATCCAGGAAAGAAGTATAACATAGGGCTGCTCGATTATGGAAAAAAATAATTAACGATTATTTTAGCAATAATTGAAATCACAATTATTCAAACAATCTTTTTTTTCCTCTTCTTTTTTTTTGGTACAAAACAATAAATAAATTAAAAAAAAGTTCATTTTGGACCAAACAGAATTTATAATAATATATATTTATAATAATATGTATATTTATTTATTTATGTTGGCAAACACTTAAAGTAGGAGCGCAGCATGTGCACTGTGCATTTGGACGATCATTTCTTTTTTGGTACAAAACAAGAAAATGTTTGAACGTAAAAAAAAAAACAAATAAATAATAGTAAGACAAATATGATTCTTTGAAACATTATAATAATGCAAGTTCCTTTTGGATGATTAAAAAAAAAAAAAAAAGAATTAGTTATTTTAAAATTTAAAAAAGGTGCAAATGTATAAATTTAAACAACTCAAAAATTAGTAGTAATCTTTTTTTTTTTTTACGATTATGCTGATTTTGTAATTGTGAAGTGTAATAATTGAAATTGTAATTGCCATCCATCCATCCATCCATTTTCTGTACCGCTTGTCCTCACAAGGGTCGCAGGGGTTGCTGGAGCCTATCCCAGCTGGCTTCGGGCAGTAGGCGGGGTACACCCTGAACTGGTTGCCAGCCATCAATCAAATTGTAATTGAATTTTGACTAATTGCACAGTCCTGGTAGAACAGCGTGTGAAAAGAAAGCGGCATAAAAGACACAAAAAGGATTCCGGCAAAAGATTACAATAGTTAACAAAAATGTGCAGTGGAAGGAATGAAGGAAAAAAATTTATAATGAAGGAGTGCAGCAAGAAAAGAGGCCTAACATAAAAGAGGCATAACAAGGAGTGAGGAGAAAGGTAATGACGAGGAAGCATTAAAGAGAATACATGAATGGAAGGTATAACAAGAAGTGACGAGACAGAACACAAGGAATAAGGCATAACAAGGAAAGAGGCAAAACTAGGAGTCTGAAAAAAGGTAGCAAAGCAAAAGGTAAACGGGGGAGGAATAGCGAGGAGTCAAGAAACAGAAAACGAGAAAAAAGGCATAACAAGGAAAGATACAAATGTACAAATGGCAACAATCCGAAAGGTGAAAGGAGGGAGGAGTGAAGAGACAGGAAACCAACGAGGCATAACAAGGAAAGCGACAAGGAATCTGACCGGTACGACGAGCGACGCGCCTCCACTTGCTAGCCCCGAGAGAATGCGCCCGACGTAGAGCATCCACACGTTCTGGGCGGCGATGATGACGGTGAAGCCAAAGACGAAGGGCAGCGAGCAGAACATGAGCGTCAGCTTCCTGCCCGCCTTGTCCACCATCCAGCCGGTCAGCAGGCCGCCCGCCGCCGCCCCCAGCGTCACCACCGACTGAACGCGCAGTGGACAAACGCAGCGTTATCGTGGAAACCAAAGCAGAACTGCTCTTTTTTGCGCGCCACGTCCAGCCAGCCAATCGGAAGGCTCTTACCCCAAACCAGGACGCCTGCACGTCGTCCAACCGCAGCCGGGGGTCCGGGTTTTTGGCCAGCTCCGGGATGGCGGGCGAGCTGTAGCCCAGCACGAAGCCGAAGCTCATGGGCCCCAGCACGGACGCCAGGGTGGCCAGGTACAACTTCCTGTTGCTGACTTTGCTGCACAGGAAGTGAGAGGAGGCAGCAGAGGAGCATGGTAATGATTAGCGCTAACCAGAATGACTTGATTGCATTAAGCAAGTCACGAGGGGCCTCAATTAAATCGTTCATGTCAGCGCACTTAAAGCCAGAAGACGAGTCTCAGTATGCGCATTGTTTACTTTTCATCATTTCTTCACATATGCATTATTCCCTACAACAGTTAATTTGATATTTTACATGAATTATAGATGCAGTATTTTTCTTAATTTTGGTGAATAAACAATGTTCAGTGTTTTCCCTCTTATGTTTTCCACCTTTCCATAAATATAATTGGACAATAATTGAACATAAAACTGGGCTTATTACGCTACCCTGGGGAACCCCACGCTACCATTACACATTTGGAGTAACTTCTAGTTATTCTTACTACTGTATTTATTCTTTACTCTAGTTATTGTTTTGGATTACTAAGGACATCTTTAATTCATTCATTGTTATTGTATGACCGATTGTTTTACTTAGGAAAAAAAAAAATCATCACAATTTTTTCTCGCTTACCTAAGATAAGCGTCCTGTTCGGACATGAGACCAGTGGGATCGACATCATCTCGACCGTCTTCATCCAGCAGCCGACTGCGCTCCTCCTGTTGGATGTCCATCGCGACTTTTCCCTAAACCTTCCCGAAATATCCCCCGTGGTGTTCCGCTTGTATAATTCGCAGGTGCAGCTCCGACATTTAAGTGTTAAACGGCTTAAAAACAATCGCAAATGTTTACTAAATTAACCAAACAATCACAATAACGTGTATAAAGACTCGCTCGCGTGCGACGGACATCCCGGCCGGCGCTTTTCGGGCTTTAGTCCACTTCCGGGATCGAAGCTTTTTCTTGTCAACAATTCAGTCAGCTGACCACCGGCCTGTCTTCCATTTCCGTTTTAGCTTTTCAAATTAAAATATAATAGGCGATTGGGAATAGAACGGTAAACATAGGCTTTGTTGGGCGTTATTGACAAATTTTTCGATATTTTGATTACTTTAAACCATAAATATATCTTAAGATATAGCGTTAAAATTTTTTTAACTAGTCCTTCTTTCAATCAGCGAGGTGTTTTATTTTTCTAGTTATGACTACAATTTCTGTTGCCAAAGCTCATTCCCGTTTTATTAGATTTTCATTTATTTTCTTTGTAAAATGCGATCTTTATCTCCAAATTGTTTGTCCTTTCATTTGGGACAGTAAACTCAGTTCTGGTTAAGAATTCTTCATGGTGTTACAAAGTTGGCTAACTCGCAAAATGCTAACAAACATAGCGCAAATAGAATTTGTTTATTGAGTTTTTTTAATTTTATTAAATTATTTTTTAGTACTACTTGTGTAAGTGTTGGATGCAGCATAATTCGGCTAGTAATGCCTGCCAAGAGAGTGAGGGACAATGGTGACCTCTGTCAGAAAGTATACATTGTTTTTTGCCAGAGCTGAGCAAAACTGTCGTTACATCGGCCCGTCATTGACAGATGCCCACCTTTTGGCAAGTGCTTTGTGATGCATTTTGGTCAAGTGCTTTATGATGCAAAGCCTCGTAAAAACACGCACGGACTGAGAAGGACCGTCTGTACTGACGGACTTAAACGTGCTTCATTTGGTGCTGAGTCGGTGCATTTTTTCGAGGGTTTATGTCATAAAGCACTCGCCGAAAATGCGGAAGCATCCGTCGACAATAACGGGCCGATGTAACGATAGTTTTAATCAGCTCTGCCCATTACCATCAATCGCTACCAAAATGGGTAGACACGTCTGACATTAAGGGGACACACCAAAAAGTCTCAAGGACCCATGCCGCAAATTGAACAGGAACTCTGCCATTTTGTTTTGAACTGGCCATTCCAGGACTAGTTTTGATGAGGTGATCTTTCAAAGGACTGCATCAGCTTCTTTAGATTGATGTTCTTTCGTTAGGCAATAGGTGGCAGCAGAGGCTAAAGTGGAGCATGACCTGCTGGTCTAGAGTGACACGAGCAAAAGATCATACATTCTCCAACATTATGTCCACACCACAGCACTGGATGTGTTTCTTTTATTCTTTTTCCATATTTCAACCATATTTTAACCATTGTAGTACCTAGGACTAAATGTTCCTACAACTTTAGGTTTCTTTAGGAACCTTTGGGAACCAGTGTGTGTTTGGAGCATGGAACTATTGTCTATATTTAGTTGTGTTTGCAATCAACAAACCCTGCATGTTACTTTTGAGAAGTCCACGAACCTTCGGGCAGCGTTGAACGCATCTTATTATTTATCTTATACTGTGGAATGTCACTCAGTAGCGCGCGGACCTCCGCCAAGGCCTGACAGTCGGCAGACATTAGTGTAAGCCGACCTCGGTGTTAGCGGAACGAGTGAGTGTAGCATGACGAGCAGCTGCGCTAACAGTTGACGGCGGCGCGGCTGTTAGCTTCTGTCGTCTCCAGGCGGAGAAAGTCCAACGTCAACAAAGAGAAAGTCATCGTGTGTTCACGCTTGGAAAATTGTTTTTTTAAATGTTGGGAATTATGGAACTAATACATCATTAAAAAAATGTTTTATTAACTGTACAAGCAAGGTTTTAGGTCATATTTGAAAAATGTTAATGGTCAAACAAGTACAAATAATAAGTTAATCACTGTTATTATGATAACATAAGAAAAAAAAATATATATATATATATATATATATAAAAAATAAAAAAATAAAATAAAAGAGCAATGATGATGACATTTCCGAATGAACAATACTGAGCTCTTAAAAAAAAAAAAAAAAAAAATTATGATAACATAAGAACAATTGAACATTGACACTCACTTGTGCGTGCATATGTGTACCTGTTTGAAAGTGTGTGTGAGCTTGTGTGCAACTGTACGTGTTTGTATGTTCGTGTGTGTACGTGTGATAAATTGTGAGTCTGTGTGCGTGTGCACATGTATATTCATGCATTTGTGTGTGTGTGTGTGTGAGTTCTCTTTACATTTCTCTTGCCAAATAGTGAACTTTTGGATATGCGCCCCAAAAGTTCCCTTGCCAAATAGTGAGCCAGAACCTCATTGCGGCGTTGGGACTCACTCCCCATTCACTTTATAGTGCCCTTCCGAGTGTGAATTAGCCATAGTAGGTTATCCCCTATGATACATTGTACATTACAACAGCAATAACCTCATTAATGCTGCCCCTTGTCGCGGTTTAAAAACGGTTTAAAACGGTTGACTCAATTATAGAGTTGACTACATACAAATCTTCATCTCGACGACGAGCGCGTTCCTCAACAGCCTAAAACCACAAAAGCCGGAGTGCCAGAACGTGAGCGAGGTGGTGAATGTTTTTCGGGAGTGATTGCAGCCAAAGCCGCAAGCGCTGCCGTGCCCAAGACAAGTGTTTTGTGGTTTGGGGGAATTTGAAGTTTCTGTCTGGATGGGAGACACCAAAATTCTTTTTGACAGAGTTGACGTAATGCTACTCTTTACACTGGAAAACACACCTCGGACCACACACACATACAATATCAAGCACGCACACACACACGCACACACGCACACACGCGCGCGCACACACACCAGTAAAAGTGACTGGCGAGGCAGCAAGGGGAGCAAACATGTCCAAAATGTATAAATTGTCTGCAGTGAAATGTTCCTCCAGAGAGACGGACGGACAGCCAAACGTCAGCCCGCCCGTCTGTCTGTCTGTCTGTCTGTCTGTCTGAGTGTTTGATGGGTGGACTTCCTCTCGAGGAAAGGAAGCAGGCGGTGGCGTCTGCGGCGCGCGCGCGCCAAGACTCTTGATGAGTTCTGGACGCCGACCATCTTGTCTGCTTGGCCCGGCAGCAGCGTGTGTGCGTGCGTGTGTTTTTTTGTTTTATCACTCCGTTAAACGTCACATTTCTGCTTTTTTTTTTACGCATCTTCAGGGACCATTTGGAATTTTTACCGCCTTGGAGCGCTAATGAGAAGACCGCGACGTTCCCGCTTCTGCCGCTGCGCGAACTTCACCTGCCCATGAAAGAAAACCCAGACCTCTTAACCTCGTCTTCCCCTTGCCAAATAGTGAGCCTGCACTTAATGTGCGTGTGTGTTTTAGTCAGATTGTGCGAGTGTGTATTCATCTCACATTTGTGTAAGAGCGAGTGTGTGCGTGTTTCTTTGTGTGTCTGTGTTCTTTTTTCATGTGTGTGTTCACGTGTGTGTTTATTTTTTGTGCTCTCAGCCACCATTTTGTGGTTTCGCCTTCCCCTGCTGCACCTAAATTGTTCCAGCAGCTGAACACAAAATGTCCGCCCAGCATCCCTTCCTTGTTCGGTGTTCCTGCCTCACTTCCATCCGTTCATCTCCTTCAGCTTGCTGATGCTGGTGCCTTTGACAGGCGTGGAGGGCGTCGGGGAGAAGACGGGTAACGCGGGGGTCTTCTCGGACGCGGCGAGGGCGTTCAAAAGCGAGCGGCATGCCGACATCTTCTTTTTCTCCTTCTGCGCCGTGTCTTTTTTTCCTGCCGTTTCTTTCTTCTCCGGCGTGTTTTTCTTCTCCTTGTAGGAGGCCGGCGACATGCTCTGTGAACGTGAGCCGAAACGGTGAGTAAAGTTCATTGAAGGGAGGAGGAATCGGAGGGGGAGGTGATGGAGAGAGGAGACATCGGGAAAGAGGAGGGAGGCCAAGAGCAAGTGCAGTAGTTAAAGAAAGAAGAGGAAAAGGATGAGGAGTAATTGAAGGAGGATAAAGAGATGGAGGAGGAGGTGGCCATGGAGAGCAGAAGGTGAGGTGGGAGAGGAGACAGGTGAAGAGGAAGTGCAGGAGTTAAGGAAGAGATGGAAGTGAGGATGACGAGGAGGCCAAAGAGGAGTCGAAAAGGAGGATGATTCAGAGGAGCAGATGTAACAGAGGATCACGTGGAAACAGGAGCAAGAATGTTGAGGAAGGAGAGGAGGGGATATGTAGTGGAGGAGAAGGAAACGGAAGGTTAAGGAGGGAGATGAAGTGGACACGATGAGGAGGAAGAGGAGGAAGATGAGGGTGGGTTAGAGAAAACGTCCAGTTGGAAGAGGTGAGGAGGAGAAGTGAGGAGGAAGGGGAGAGTGGAAAGGTGAAGGGAAGTGAAGGAGTTGAGGAAGAAGGGAAGGGAGTGGAAGAGGAGGAAACGGAGGAGAAGGAAGAGGAAACAGGAGTGAGATGGAAGGTGAAGGGGTGAGGATGAAGAGGAGAAAGTGGAAGAGGTGAGGATAAGGAGGAGGAGGGACCCAGGAGGAAGCCGGGAGGAGTAAGTTTGGATGAAGTAAGAGTTGAGGAGGTGAAGAAAAGGTACAGGAGTTGAGGAGGAAGTGTGGGGGGGAGATGAGCGGTGACGATGAAGAGGCGTAAGTAAGAACGAAAAAGGAGGAAAAAAAAGAAGAGAGGAGAACAGATGGAGGTGAAGATGAATTGCAGGAGGAGCTGAGCGCGCTGCACATAAAAAGGTTGTCACGTACGCAGCAGCATAGCGCCCAGCAGCCGAGCTTGGCGGCGTTGAGGCCCGAGCCGGCGTAGCGGTTCTTCTTGGGCAGCAGCAGGACAAAGGACACGGACAGTGACAGGTGGTAAAAGCTGTGCACGTAGGCGTAGTCCCACTCCTAACACACACACACACACACACACACACAGACACACACACACACACACACACACACACAGGGGTTATAGTACCCAAACGCGTGTTGATGGGCAGACACGAGACGTCCGGCGGCTCGCTGATGGCGAACCTCAAAGTAGAAGCGCAGCATGAGGGCCAAAGCGCCGAAACAGCAGCCGGGTCCGACCTGCTGGGTGTAAACGCGCTTGTCGGGGTACACCGCACGGAGCTCCTTCATCTTCTGAAGCTGACAGGATCAAAAGGAGGGTGATGCGGGGGGGGTGAGGATGTAGTGAATGTGAAGACAAAAAGCGGCCAGGAGGTGAGGAAGGGGAGGAGGCGAGGAGCAATTTGGAGAAAGGAGGTGAGAGAGAAGAGGAAGGAGGGGCGATGAAAAGTGGGAGGAAGAACAAAGAGGTGAAGTTGATGTAAGACGGACGAGGTGAGGTTGAAGTGGAAGAGGAGGTGAAAAGGAAGAGGAGGGGTTGAGGAGGAATTGGCGGAGGATGAGAAATCAAGTATGATCAGGGGAGAGGAGGAGAGGGGCAACGGGGTGATGAATAAAAGGAAGGAGAGAATGTGAGGATAAAATGGAGGAGGCGAGGATGAGTTGGAAGAGGACAAGGAGGTTGGTATGAAGAGGTGGGAGGAGGATGAGGAGGCAAAGGGTGAGAAAGAGGAGGTCGTGGCAAGGTGACAATGAAAAGGAGAAGAGTGAGTGAGGGAGGAGGAGGAGGAGGAGGAGGAAGAGAAGGGGTTAAGCGGAAATGGACAGGTGATGATTAAGTAAAGGAGAAGGTGAAGATGAAGTGCAGGAGATGGAGAGGAAAAAAATGGATGAGAGAGGAGGTGAAGGTCAAATGGAGGAGGACGAGGAGAGGGCGAGGATGGAACGGATGAGGATGGTGAGGAGGAAGTGGAAGGTGAAGTGGAGGGAGAAGAATAAGATGGTGAAGTAGAAGGAAATGGGGAGGAGGAAGAGGAGGGTGAAAATCAGGAGGTGCAGATGAAAAGGAGGAGATGTGAGGAGGACGAAGAGAAGAAGGTGGAGTGGGGAGGATTAGGACAGAAAGGATTGAGTGATGAAGGTGAAGATGAAGTGGAGGAGCAGGTGCGTCATAAGGATGGGAGTGGATGAAGGTGAAGAGAAGGAGGGAGACAAAGTGTGGATTCACCTTATACTGGTTCTGTTGGTTCTACTGGTCGGGTTGTGGTAACGGGACTCACCCATTTGACGGTGATGATGAAGACGGCCGATCCGATGGGACCCGAGTAGATCCCGTATCCCCAGCGGTCCTGGTAGATCCGCACTGCGATGCTCAGGACTCCAAACATGGTCAGGCTGGAACGCTGGGGCTCCTCGAAGTCGCCCAGAGCTGAGCGCACAAAACAAAGTCCACGTAGCAGTACCCCCTGCAAGTCTGCTGAGAAGTCCACTTAGAAGTTCGCCGGCAACTGAACTGAACTGAAAGTCTACTTGCAAATCTATAAAGAAGTCCACTTCAAATGTCTTCGGCTTACTTACAAGTCTACGGGGATCTACGTACAAGTCTACTGAAAAGTCTGCTCCTCCTAAGACATACTCTTACAGGTCTTACTTAAAAGTCCAATGACAAGTCTTCTGAGAACCGCCAACAAGTCTACTTAGGAGTCCACTTCAAAGTCCACAGGTCTACTTTTGCAGCCTACCTCTGAAATCTACAAAGAAGTCCGCATAGAATCCCACCTTCGTGTATAATGTTAAGTTATTAACATTGTTTTTCAGTTTCAATTTATATTTTAGCCGTTTTGGATTTAGTTATAGCAGTATGGCTCAATGAATAGAATTGTATTTTTTATCTGTGTTACTTTCATGAGAGAAAGGGCAACGGGTTTATTCCATTTGCTATCTAAAAGGGAGTTTTAGTCTGGGGCCGGTCTCTGCCGGTCGGAAGAAGGGAGTCACAGGCTTATTATTATTGTTTTTCTCTAATCTGATTTATACCCATGGGAACAGATTCTCTTGTATTCACTGAGTTGTAATCAAATGTACTGTGGGCTGATGGGTGGAGACTTTTCGTATTCACCGACTTTTCAATAAATAATGATGTGCCGGAGAGCCTGACACACAATCTGATGGAACACGGCTTCAGTGTCGTCAGCTTTTGTCATCAGAAGCTTCTGATAATTATTTACCTTTGCAAAGGGACTTCTTCACCAGGATCTCACCATTCAGTTAATTGAACACGCAAAGAGTACAATACTTAATATTGTCTACTCTAACAATACTTACAAGTAAGCCGAGAACCACGTACAAGTCTCCAAAGTACCCTTTCCAAATCTCCCGAGAGCCACTTACAAGTCTAGAAGACTAATTACAAGTCGACTTAGAAAACCTTTTTAAATTCCGCTTGCAAGTCAAATCTTAGAAGTCGACCTACAAGTCACTACCTATTCAACTGATAAGTCTTCTAACAAGTGTACTTAGAATTGGACTTCTTAGTGTATTGTATTTCTAAGTCGACCCACAACCACTGAACTCAACCTAAAAAAGTACCTTGTGAAGTCTATTTACAAGTCTACTAACATATTTTACTCAGAAGTCTGTCCCCAAAAAGTACCCGTAAGGAGTCCACCTACAAATCCCACTTACAAGTCTATTCACAAGTCTTCTTAGAAGTCCAAACAAATCCACACAAGTCCACTTGGACGTCGAATCTCCTAAAAGTCCACTTCCGAGTCTACTCAATTTTCCCGTCCCCATGTTTGGAAATGAAAACATGATTTTTTAATGCCACACAAATTGCGGCCCAACTGAGTTCAAAAAGTCACACGGGTCTTTTAATAGACTCATCCAATCAGCTGTTGGACCTGCTGGCGCGTATGTGTGTGCAGCACGTGTTATCAGCAGCTGGTTAAGTGTGTGATCCGGCAAGTGTTTTAATTTTGGTCGTCATCAATTTATAGTTCCACCCCACGTTAGCTTAAACCTTTGTAATGTCATTTACAAATCGCATCCAATCACACGTCGGCTAGCATTGCGGTGGGACTCACCGATGAGCGTCACCCACATGGACAGCGCCGTGCCGTACACGCTAAAGTACTCGAGGATGTCGTACTTCATGAAGCAGAGGATGGTCAAGCCCGGCCCGTCGCAGGCGTGGTAGATCTTCACACGTCAGGAAACAAAAATGGAGTCGCCCGGTCAGATCCGTTGGGAATTGCAGCCATCAATTGTGGCCACAATATGTGCACAAAATAGGTATAAAAATAATATAATTGTGCACGGAATACTAATTTATAGGCCACGTTTACTGATTTGTGTCCACAAAATAGAACATTGGTACACGAATGCCACACATTCGTTTTGTGTACATACAATGTAGCATTTTATTTTTTAGTATAGTATTTTTTTCCAATGTAAACAAATGAGCATTTTGTGCGTACGTAATACTTATTTCGTAGCCACAAAAGAGTAATTCATGACAAAAAATTTGTATTTTTTGCGTACCTTAAACCTATTTTGTGGCCAGAAAAAAATCTTTCATGGTGACAAATTTGCATGTTGTGTGCACGTTCTACTTATTTTGTAGGCCAAAATTGGTATTTTGTGACCACAAATGAATTTTTTGTGACCACAAATTAGTATTTTTTGCCCACGTTATAGCTATTCTGTAGCCACAAATCCATATTTTCTCTTGATGAATTAATAATATTTCATGGCCACAAATTAGTATTTTGTGCATATCTTTAACCTATTTTGTGGACACACATTTGAATGTTATATGCAGTATTTTGTCATCACAAATCAATTTTTTTTTGGCTACAATTAGTACGGTACTTGATGCACATAACACCTATTTTGTGCCCCCCCCCCCCCACACACACACAAATTAGTATTTTGTGGCCACAAAAGGAAAATAATTAGTGATCTCAAATTAATATTCATACACAGTAAATTCTGTAAAGTACATTTGACTCTATTTAGAGCGAGACCAAATACACTCAATTTAAGAGTAACATTTACATTTGGAAGAGAGTAAAATAAAGAATTGGGAGAAAAAAAAGTCACTCAAGGGTTGAGGAACAAGACAGCCAATCTGCTCCCTGAGCCACGCAGCTCCTGCTGTGTGTTCGAATATCGCTCGTGTCAGCTGGAATCTTCCCAACTCTAGAGTGGGACCAAATTATATAGACCAAAACATCGTTTTTTTGGCCTCTTGGAGATAAGCAAGGTGATAGTGTGGCAGTTTCCCAAACTGAAGATTGTGAGTTCATTCCTCAACCCTTGAGTGACTTATATATTTTTTGTAAATATTATCCTACTCTAAAATTGAACTATATGGTCCCACTCTAAATAGAGTCAAATTTACTGTAAATAGAGTCAAATTTACTCTAAATAGAGTCAAATTTACTCTCAACGGAGTAACATCTACTCTACAGAATTTACTGTGTACAGACGTTATGCCTATTTTGTGGCCCCCCAAGTAAATATATTTTGTGTGCACGTTATCCAGCATCTATATTAGGCCGCAATCCAAAGCAAAGATGGACACAACGAAGAAAGTAATCCAATGTGAGGACGACGTCTCACCGCGCTGAAGAACATAGTGAAGAAGTAGACCATGGCCTCCATGTGGAATCCTCGCTTGGCGGCCACGCTGGCGGCCGGCAGGAAGGCCACGCTGCTGACAGTGGGCAGCAGCATCTTGGCGATGTAAGCCCCCATCTTGGTTAAGAAGATGGAAATGCCCGTTGCTCCGCAAGATCCCGGGAGAAAGTGTTCGGGAGCAGTGAAGGAAGTGAGCCGTCCAGCTGTCCCCCCGTGGAGCTTCAACACCTCAAATGTCCGCGGGGGCGTGTGCGCGGAGTGCGCGGAGTGCGCGGAGTGCGAGAAGTGCTCACGTGCGCAGTCAACCGCGGCGCAGCTGTTTGCGCAGCAGCCGTGCATCATGGGACGCCAGCCAAACATTTGCTGCTACATTTGTTAGCGTCGGTGCTAACATTGACATTGACATATATATATATATATATATCCATCCATCCATCCATTTTCTGTACCGCTTGTCCTCACAAGGGTCGCGGGGGTTGCTGGAGCCTATCCCAGCTGGCTTCGGGCAGTAGGCGGGGTTACACCCTGAACTGGTTGCCAGCCAATCGCAGGGCACACAGAGACGAACAACCATACTCACAATCGCACCTATGGACAATTTGGAGTGTCCAATTCACCTGCCATGCATGTTTTTGGAATGTGGGAGGAAACCGGAGTACCCGGAGAAAACCCATTTATTTATAAAAAAATAAAAATAGAATAAAAAAATTATATATATATATATATAATTTTTTTATTTTATTTTTTTTATTTTATGTTTTTGGAATGTGGGAGGAAACCGGAGTACCCGGAGAAAACCCATTTATTTATAAAAAAATAAAAATAAAATAAAAAAATTATATATATATATATATATAATTTTTTTAATTTTATTTTTTTTATTTTATGTTTTTGGAATGTGGGAGGAAACCGGAGTACCCGGAGAAAACCCATTTATTTATAAAAAAATAAAAATAAAATAAAAAAATTATATATATATATATATATATATATATATAATTTTTTTATTTTATTTTATTTTTATTTTTTTTGCATGGCAGGTGAATTGGACACTCCAAATTGTCCATAGGTGCGATTGTGAGTATGGTTGTTCGTCTCTGCGTGCCCTGCGATTGGCTGGCAACCAGTTCAGGGTGTAACCCCGCCTACTGCCCGAAGCCAGCTGGGATAGGCTCCAGCAACCCCCGCGACCCTTGTGAGGACAAGCGGTACAGAAAATGGATGGATGGATGGATGGATTTATTTTTTTAAGTTTATGTACTACATTTAAGTATTTCATTAACAATGCAAGTAAGACTACAGTGAAAAATGCGTGAACAGAAAAAAATATTTATTTTCGCTGAACATGTTTATTTATATCAGAGAAGGTGCAGGTGGTAAACTGGAACAAAACCAACAGTTATTTCTTCATGCTTCTGCCAATTGTCCACATGATTGTTGATTTGTTTTCTTTTTTTTTTAGTAAAGATGTCAAACTCGATGGCGTGGAAGAATCCATCAAAAAACGAATGCGCGGACGTGTATCTTGATTCCAGGATGTTTAACGGCCTCTTTTCCTCCCGGCGGCCAACGCGCGTCCCTGGAAAAAAGCGTCTGGGTCTGCGTCGTCCGTCTTTTCGCCGTGCGTCCCGCTGACAGACAGACAGATGAACGGCCGCGATGATGATGATGAATGACGGCGTGTTGATCCGTGGAAGCTTTATGGTCGCGCCGGGATGTTTTACGTCAAGCGGGACGAGACGGGCGGGACGCTGGGCCAAATGTCTCCAGACTTCGACACAGACCTTTTTTTTTTTTTTATCCGTCACTTTCTGCGCGGGGGCAGATTTATTGCAGACGCCTTGGAAAAAAAAAAAAAAAAAAAAAAAACTTCTGTTCCATCCAGTGAAGCAAACACACTCCCTGGACACGTCATTAGAACACCTGGACACTCCATGCGGCTGCTCTCGGGTACGGTTCGAATACTGAAGCCGAATAAGATCACGGCAGTTTCTATGAGAGGTTCCACCAGAGGTTTTACTTCTCTATAGGTTGCTCTGTAGGTGCCATTATATATAGCTGGGTCTGCCATAAGTTTAATAAGAAGTTCCAATATATGATTTATTTAAGGTTCTTTACAGGTTCTCCTATAGGTTCCATTATAAGTTCTGACGGAGCGTATTTTAGCAAAATGAAGATGATTCCAGCATTAATTTCATTGTGCTTTTGCTCATTTTGAAGATTTTGACATTTTCACCTGAAGTGTACAATCGGGCTGAAAATGCATTTAAAGCAATAAAAAGTTCATTTTGGCTCTCACACCTTAACTAAATGTTGTAGACTCAAACTTTTTGCTTTCATTTGTGTATTTTAGCAACTTGAAGATGATTCAAGCATTAATTTCATTGTGCTTTTTTTTGCTCATTTTGAAGATTTTGACATTTTCACCTGAAGTGTACAATCAGGGGCTGAAAACGCGTTTAAAGCAATAAAAATGTCATTTTGGCTCTCACACCTTAAAAAAAAAAAAAAAAAAAAAGTTCTGACGGAGGTTTCATAGCAGGTTGTATCAGAGGTTCCACCAGAGACTTTATTATAGGTTCTGTATAGGATCTCTCATAGGTTCTCTCGTGGGTTCCATTGTAAGTCCTATCTGGTTTTATTAGAGGTTCTTAGTAGGTTATCGCATTGGGTCCATTATAGGTTCTACCTAAGATTTCAAAGAAGGTTGTATCGAAAGTTCTATGAGAAGTTCCACCAGTTTTTATGAGATATTTTTCTCTAGGTTACATTTTAAGTTCCACTCGAGCTTTTACAGAAGGTTCTATGAGAGGATCCACTTGAGGTTTCATAGAAATTCTTCCATAGGTTCCATTAAAAGTTCTGCCAGAGGTTCGATTGGAAGTTTTAAAAAATGGTGGGTGTCGCAGGTTCTACCATAGATTCTCCTTGAGATTCCACCAAAGGTTTAATTTGAGGTTCTTCTTTAGGTTCAACCACAGGTTCTCTTTTGAGGTTCTATTAGAGATTCTATTTGCGTTTTTGTGTGTGTGTTGTGTGTTGTGTGTGCATGTGTGTCATTTGTGACTGTGTTAATGTTGTGTTTCTTTGTGTGTATGTGCCCCGTGTTGTGTTTGAGTTTATTGTGTACATGTAGAAGTGTGTGTGTGTGTGTGTGCGTGTGTAGGTTATTTTCTGCATGCATTTGTTCCCATGACAGTGGCAGTTGTCGTCCTCCCTCAGTTTCACACCTGCTTGAACATTCTTTTGGAAAATGAGCACGTCCTCCCTCAAACTTCAGACCTTCACTTGGCATCTTCCTTCCCACGTCACAGTGTTTCCTTGTCATGTCACCGGCTGCACACGCCCGACGCTCGCCCGACGCTCGCCCGACGCTCGCCACTGAATGGGGACACACAACACATACTTGGAAGTCACAACAACATTGTAAGTACATAATGTGTGTGTGTGTGTGGGTGTGTGTGTGTGTGTGTGTGAGGGTGTGTGTGTGTGTGTGTGTGTGTGAGTGTGTGTGTGTGAGTGTGTGTGTGTGTGTGTGTGAGGGTGTGTGTGTGTGTGTGTGTGTGTGTGTGTGTGTGTGTGTGTGTGTGTGTGTGTGTGTGTGTGTGTGTGTGTGTGTGTGTGTGTGTGTGTGTGAAAGAGCGAAAGGCGCATACAGGTGGTTAATTACTTTAACGAGCACGCACACACACGCACACGCGCGCGCGCGCACACACACACACACAGAGGTTCTTCTATAGGTTCTTCTGCACATTCAGTTCCACTACAATTTTACATCAGAGGTTCTAAATAATATTTGAGGTTCTTTCTACTGAAGTTTCCATCTGAAGTTCAACCAGGTTTTTTTTTTTGTGTGTGTTATTATTATTTTTTATAGCAGGGTCAGTTATACTAAAGGTTTCACACTGTAGGTCTCATTAGTGGGTTCGACTAGAGGTTATTTAGTTGCACTCAAAATCCGACGTTCTGGCAGATATTTTAGTCGCGGTTCTTTCATGTGTTCAATTGCATGTTTCATTATAGATTGTTTCATGGATTCCATTAGAACTTCTTCTGAAGTTGATATTGATGGTGCTATCATATGTTCCGTTAGATGTTCTAGGAGATATTTTTATTATTTTTCAATTGAGCTTCCGCAGGTCAAGGTTCTACCAGATGGTTTTATTTGAGGTTTTGTAACATCTTTATATTAGAGGTTATTTCGTAGGTTCCATTCGAGATTTTTCCAGAGCTATCATTTGAGGTTTTATTCGAAGCGCTGCCATCGGTGCCATTTGATGTTTCATCAGACATTTTCTTCGAGATTCTTTCATAGGTTATAATCGATGTTCCGTTCGAGGTTTCCAATGTTCCCTCGCTATAACGCGGCTCACTCTTCGTGGTCTCGCTGTTTCGTGGATTTTTTAAAGTGCAATTTTGCATGCATTTTTTTTACATCCATCCATCCATTTTCTGTACCGCTTGTCCTCACAAGGGTCGCGGGGGTTGCTGGAGCCTATCCCAGCTGGCTTCGGGCAGTAGGCGGGGCACACCCTGAACTGGTTGCCAGCCAATCGCAGGGCAATTTTTTTTTTACAGTAATGTTTAAATTGCATAACATTGATGAAGGTTTGAACATTGAAAATGTTTAAACAAGAGAGACATGTGAGAAAATGTAAATCCCTCGATGAGAAAAAGTGTATAAACCGTGTGGTGAGGGGTTTTAGAGCCTTAAAACATTTTTTTTTTTTTTTTTTAAGAGCTCAGTATTGTTCATTCGGAAATGTCATCATCATTGCTCTTTTATTTATTTATTTTTTTTTTTTATTTTTTTTTTTGTGTGTGTGTGTGTGTGGGTGGGCCTTAAAACATTTATAATAAATGTAAAACATAAAGCTAGCTACTTCGTGGATTTCATTTATTGCGGCTATTTTTTGGAACCGAACCCCAGAGGAAAACGAGGGAACACGGTTACATGCTCTATGTGTACATTTTAGGTTCAATTAGATTTGCCGCCAAACATTTTATTATCTGTTATTCTTGAGGTTCTACTGTAGAGGCCATCAGATGTTCTTTCATTTTCTTGGAGTTGCTGTCATAGGTTCTACTGTAAATTTAATTGTAAATTTTTCCAGTTATATGAGAGGTTCCGTAAAGCATTTTATAGATGTTATTTGATAGGCTGTCCCATCGGTTCCTTTAGAAGCTCGACAAGATCCAGTTCCAATTGAGGTTCCACATTAGATGTTCCACCAACCATTGTATGGACGGTTGTAATTTGTTTCGTCAGGGTTCGATCTATCTATCACACATTCTACTAGAGGTTCATTTAAACAAGTTCTACAAAATATTCTACGACAAGTTCATTTAGAAGTTATGCTGTTAGGTTCTATTTTGCATTCTCAAAGTGTCACGTAAATCATGCTGAGAACACGAACGTAGAAAAAACGTCATCAAATGGAAAGAGCGGTACCCCCAACCCCCCTCAATCTCGGGCGAACCCTCTCTTCTTGAAGTAAGGCGCCAAAGGGGGGTCGGGAGGTTCTGGAATGTGAAAGTGGGGAGAACAGACAGCTTGTAAAAAGTCATTCTTTTTTTTTTAGCATTTTAGCTTTAGCGCGCTGTGGAGCGTCGTCTTTTGGGGGAGAAGCGCGAGCCGCCGACCGGGGCCCCACGTTTTAAGGAGGAGCCGGCCCGTCACCCGTCACGCTAATATTCTGTTCTGGCAAAGAAATGAAAAGAAGTGCTCACGTCTGCGAGGAGGCGCTGAAATGTGAGCAGACTCCTCTCGTCACCTCCGGACCAGGCAGTCTAAACACGCTGTGGGAACGGAACGTGGTGCAGACTTCCTGGACGCATCTGAGAAAACATTGAGCTTCCTCCTCATTCCCCGACACACAGCAGACACCTTTCAACCCCCATCGGGCCTTCTTCCCACAACAGGTCCCCCAATGCTTCGGAGTGAGCTCGGTTCTCCTGCAGAACTTCTAGCAACGCTTGTGTTATGTGTTAAATCATCAAATCTGCTTGGATTTCACCTTCCTTGGTTTTCCTTTGGTCCCCTCGGGTCTCCTGACGGCGGTGTTCGGTTTAGGTGAACGGTATGAGATTTTTTCTAATAGGTTTTTTGGGTGAGCTAACAAATACACGCACGCACGCACGCACGCACGCATGCACGCACATACACATACTCACCCACACACAAAAAAAAATATATATAATAATAATAATAATAATAATAATTTAAAAAAAAAATAATAATAATAAAAAATAAAGAGCAATGATGATGACATTTCCGAATGAACAATACTGAGCTCTTTATAGAAAAAGAAAAAAAAAAAAAAAAAGGAAAAAAAATCATAAAATCTGGAAGAAGTCAT
This sequence comes from Leptonotus elevatus, assembly GCF_054856555.1. Lineage (NCBI taxonomy): Eukaryota > Metazoa > Chordata > Actinopteri > Syngnathiformes > Syngnathidae > Leptonotus > Leptonotus elevatus. The sequence goes on along the minus strand of NC_141243.1, from coordinate 2,289,576 downwards.
TTTTTTGTTCAAGCAAGATTATCTAAAAGCGATTTGACAAGTTTTCTTTCTGCGCTTCTGAAAGAAGTTCGATGAGCACTCCTTTAAAAACGGTCTAGTATTGTATAATGTTTTAGTCGAGACTTCAGAAGAAGCTTTACCAGCAGTTCTGTATGATGTAATCATAATAATAATAATAATGCATCTGATTTATATCGGGATTTTCTACCGAGACGCTTCACAGTGGTTGCATTATTGAAGCGCTCCCACATTCACACTATGGCGGCGTTAAGCTACTTTAAGTAGCCACAGCTGACGGAAGCGTGGCTGCCAGTGTGTGCCTACGTCCCCTCCGACCACCGCCAAAACATTTGCGCCTTCCCATACGCCAGCGCGATTAGCCTTGCCCAAGGACACAACGGCACATGAATGACCGTCTCCTCACCCTGAGCCACGGTCGCCACATGTTCTCGGAGAGGTTCTGGAAAAAAAAAGTTCTACCAACTGTCGATAAGACAGGTTAGAGTTTCGAGAAGAAGTGCCAGCATTTCTTTAAAATGTTGTAGGTCAACCAGCAGTAATATGAAATGTTCTAGTTGTATCATAGTTTTGAAAAAAAAAAAAAGGTTATTCTATCAGAAGTCCTGGCAGAGGTTCTAGAGTTTCTGGTTGTGCTAGACTTTTTTTTAATGCTCTATTAAAGGTTTTAGAAGATGTGGTGTTTTTTTTTTTTCCAGATGAGCGCTTTGCAACCGCTGCACCTGTAAAAAAAAAAAAAAAAAATTTCAATTAGCTGATCTGTCTAAGATGATCTGTCAGTTGTTCAGTCCAAAGATGGTCTAGTGCAGGTTCTGTCAAATGTTTTAGCATATGTTCTGTAAGATGTTCCGCAAGAGGTTGTTGCATAGTTTCCAGAAAAACTTCTGGAAGATTTTTTTTGTCAGTACGCGCATATTTCAACATTCTAGTTTCCCACGCTCCCGACTGAGGCCTTGACTGGGACATCTGAGTGTTTGTGTTGTTTTGTGTTTCTGCGGTTCTCTTTCTAAATGCCATCGCCGCCGCACACTCTTTGGCAACCTTCACGGCGTGCCAATAAACAAAACCACTTTTCAAATGTGCAACCGTGACTTTTTGTGTTAGGACACGACGGTGGCGTTCTGATGTAATGGCGGTGGCGCGATGACGGCGTCGCTTTGGCGTTCTGTTGGCCTTCTGCTCGCGTGTTAGTGGCATGACGGTGACATTGCAGCGGCATCGCGGTGGTATGCGGGTGGCATGTAGGTAAAAATGATTCTGGTATTCTGGTTGCCATCTTGAGGGGTGAGTAAGTAAGGGACGTTCAGCCGATGTGATGGTGGCAAGGTCATTGTGTTTTTGTGGCATAGCAGGGACATGATGGTGGCATTCTAATAGCATATTTGTGGCATTTTCAAGCATGTTAGTGACATCCGGTAGCAATTTAATGGCATTCTTTTTTTCTTTTTTTTTCTTTTTTTTTCTTCTTTTTCTCTTTAAGAGCTCAGTATTGTTCATTCGGAAATGTCATCATCATTGCTCTTTAATTTTTTATTATTTATTTATTTTATTATTATTATTATTTTTGTGTGTGTGTGTGTGTGGGTGAGTATGTGTATGTGCGTGCGTGCGTGCGTGCGTGCGTGTATTTGTTAGCTCACCAGAAAACCTATTAGAAGAAAATCTCATACCGTTTACCTAAACCGAACACTAGTGATGGGAAAATGAAGCTTCATGAAGCACTTGTAATATTTTTTTACTCCTCTAGATGCCACTCTTGGTTGAAAGATGCAGTGGAAATGTAATCAATTTCCTTTGCACTAACTTTTATATTTAAATCAAGAGCACCATCTAGGGGAGTCAAAAAATATCACAAGTGCTTCATGAAGCTTCATTTTCCCACCACTACCGAACACCGGCCGTCAGGAGACCCGAGGGGACCAAAGGAAAACCAAGGAAGGTGAAATCCAGCACCGACCAGACACCCCCCCACCAGAACTCCTCCCCAACCCAAGAAACATCCAGACCCCAACAAATCCAAAAAAAACATAAAATCAGGGAGGCCTCAAGAGACCAAAGGAGAGACCGAGAACAGGAAGGAAGGACAGACGAAGCCGCGTGAGATCCAACAGACACCAGCCTGGCATTCTGTTGACACGTTAGCGGCGTTCTGGTACCTGGCGTTGTCGTTGTGTTTTATTGGTATGTTACGTACTGTATATGATGGTGACATTCTAATAGCATATTTGTGGCATTTTCAAGCATGTTAGTGACATCCGGTAGCAATTTAATGGCATTCTTTTTTTTTCTTTTTTTTTTTTTCTTCTTCTTTTTCTCTTTAAGAGCTCAGTATTGTTCATTCGGAAATGTCATCATCATTGCTCTTTAATTTTTTATTATTATTTTTTTATTTATTTTTTATTTTTTTGTGTGTGTGGGTGAGTATGTGTATGTGCGTGCGTGCGTGCGTGTATTTGTTAGCTCACCAGAAAACCTATTAGAAAAAAATCTCATACCGTTCACCTAAACCGAACACCGCCGTCAGGAGACCCGAGGAAGGACCAAAGAAAACCAAGGAAGGTGAAACCCAGCACCGACCAGACACCCCCCCACCAGAACTCCTCCCCAACCCAAGAAACATCCAGACCCCAACAAATCCAAAAAAAACATCAAATCAGGGAGGCCTCAAGAGACCAAAGGAGAGACCGAGAAAAGTTAGCGGCGTTCTGGTACCTAGCGTTGTCGTTGTGTTTTATTGGTATGTTACGTGCTGTATATGATGGTGACATTCTGGTTGCAATTCCAGTTTGGCTTTTTTAATGACATTTTGATTCGGGTTTCTGGTGGCACTGTATGACACGTCAGTGTGCAATCCGGTGACACTTGGGGCCCGGCGTGGAGTTTTGAGGACATCCAGAAGCAGGCACGGTGAAGCGCGCGGAGCAACAGAAGCAGCTGTGGAAACAGCGACGCACACACAGAAGAGCGCGAAGCGAGCAGGGGAGGAATAACAGCAGGAAAAAAGAGAGAAGGGAAACGGCGGTGGGAGTGAACGAGTCGGCGAGTAACAGTATAGGAAGACGCCATGATGGGAGGAAGGCGACATGGTGGGCAGACACGGTGGTCCTCGGACCGCCGCCATCGATCCGAAGAGATGAAATTCACCTGGAAGTAAAGCAACTTTCACACTCTCTGCTCTATGAATGTGTGATTTTTTTTTTCTTCTTCTCCAAAGTTCTTGTGGTGAAAGAAGATTCTGATTTTTTTTTAATTTTTTTTTTTATTTTTTATTTTTTTTTAAAGAGCTCAGTATTGTTCATTCGGAAATGTCATCATCATTGCTCTAAAACAGAAGATTCTGTTTTAAGGTTTATCTCAGGTGAACACACGTGAGTCCTGTGAGTGCCTGCGGTCATGTGACGTAGTTGGTGGCATTAAGGTAACTTTCACATATATATATATATATATATATATATATATATATATATATATAAAAAAATAAAAAAATAATAAAAAAAGAGCAATGATGATGACATTTCCGAATGAACAATACTGAGCTCTTAAAGAAAAAAGAAAAAAAAGAAAAAAAAAAAAAAAGGTAACTTTCACATGTCCCACTCCGAATTCCATTAGAAATTTTACCAGAGGATTTATGGCATTTTCCACAATAAGGCAGAATATTTGGGGGTATCAGAAGTTCTAACAAAGTTTCTATTAGCGATTAGTTCAAAAGTTCACATTTGCTTTTCCACCTTTCCTGAGACCACGAGACTGTAGGTTCTATTAGGGTTTCCACCAGAGATTTTTTTTAAAGGGCTCTTCCAGGTGCCACCAGATGTTTTATTAGAGCCTTTTTCGTCGTTTCTCGTAGGTCTTATTTGTACTCAAATCCGTCCATGGGATGCGCGACGTACTTTGGGGTCCATTATTCGAGTCGTAGGTTCCATTGGAAGCTCTACCAGAGGATTTATAGCAGATTTTATCACCAGGTCTCCTAGTGGTCCCTGCAGGGGTTTTATTAAAGGAACTTTCGTAGATTAGGTCCAATCTTGGGTTCCTCCATCACAATTTGTAATGGAGGCTTTGTTAGCAGCTCCACAAGAAGTTTCGTATCAGGCTCGACCATTCTTTTGATTTCAGTTTTTAACAAAATTCATAGCTTCTACCAGATTGCAGGTTTTGTTAGAGGTTCTACCAGGCATTTTTTTTTTGAGGGGTTACTCGAGTCAACACTGCGGTAGGACCTCTGTAAAATCGCTTCGATGTTCTACCAGATTTTTTTTTTTTTAATCACAGGTTCATTTATGTTTTCCTTTTCTGATTAAAAAAAAAAAAAAGAAAAGCATATCAACGCCAGTATTTGTCTCTGCAGCAATTGCGAAGGTCGTCTGGGTGATAAGAAGCTTGAATGCACACAGTGTGAAATGGCGCCACCTAGCACACCGTGAGTGCGGTGCACCAATGCCGTATCGGGCCTTTTAAGAGCCAGGGCGGCGTCCGCTCACGTTTTTTGTTGTTCTTGGCCGTCGGCCCGTTTCAGCTCCGTCTGGGCCGGGGGGGGCGGGGGGGGGGGGGGGCAGAGGAGCATTGTGGGAAGTCTGGGACTCGCCGAGGGAGGAAGCGGCGAGGTGTGAAGTGCACATCCACGGCCAGCCGCAGACTTCAGGTCCCGTTTAGAAGTTCCAGCCACCCCCTTAACAACCCCCCCCCCCCCCCCCAAAAAAAAAAAAACCAGAACAGCCTGCTGACTCAGGAGGAAGAGGAGGAGGAAGAGTGATGCGGGGAGAGCACACCTTAACCTCCCTCTTCTTCTTCCCTCCCTCCCTTCCACTCTTTCTTGCTCCCTCAGTCGCGTCTCCTCACTCGGCGGCAGACACGCACAACTCAACACCGCCGACGCACACACGCACACACGCACACACACACACATGTACACACACAACACACATACACACACACGCGCGCATTGAGTGGCATCCTCAACACAAAGTCAGACGCCCCTTGGACTGCAGCGGGGGAGGTGAGTGTGTGTCATTGTGTGAAACCTGCTGTGTGTTTGTTTGTAAAGCACACCAGAACCATGAGATGTGTGTGTGTGTGTGTGTGTGTGTTTGCATGTGTGTGTGTTTGTGTACGCACGCGTGTGTTACACCAGACCAAAACAAAGGCACACAATTGTACTTTATGTGTGTGTGTGTTTCATGTTCAGGGAATTGGCCTTCCTATTTGTTTCTACGACAAGGTTCTCTTAAGTTCTGTTAAGATTTTTGCATCAGAAATTTTGAGGTTCTTCTTTTGGTTCTCTTGCAGATTCATCAGAAGTTGTGCAAGTGTGTTACTGTCAGGATCTATCATAAGTTCTTTAAGCGATTGTATTACGGTTTCTTTTAAGGGTTTTTCATTAGACTCCATCGGAACCTCTACCAAAGGTCGCACATTGTAGTTCCATGGAAGTCCTACCCTAAGGTTCTATTAGCGTTTCCGTCACGCATTCTAGAAAAGGTTCTTTTGTCATTTCTACTCAGTGTTTTTCAGAGGTTTTACATGAAGTTCTTTTAGGGGTTCCAACAGAGGATTTTACAGGTTCCTTCATGGGTTCTGTCATAGGGTCCATCCCAACTTCTACCATAGGTTAAATTGTCAGACACACGTTATTTTAGTGGTTCCATCAGAGAGTTGTTTTTAAAAGAGGTTCTACTCAGTTTTATTAGAAATTTGATCAGAGGTTTCCTGTGTGGTTCTTCGATAGGTTCCTTTACAGCCCAGAGGTATTATGAGAAACTCGTCGATATTTGGTGGTGCAGGTTCCATCATTGATTTTATAGCGGTTCTTTCATAGGTTCTACATTAGATTCCATTAGAAGTTTGGGTTCAATCTATTTCAGAGGTTCCATTGGAGGTTTTGTTAGGCGAACTTAAAATTCCATTCCCTGTTTTATTACAGTTTCTTTCAAATGTTGTCCCAAAGGATCTACAGTATTTCTACAATCCAGTTATTGCATAGGTTCGAGTCAAGGTTGTGTTAGAAGTTCTAGCATTGGTTCCATTGGAGGTTCAACCAGATATTTTGTTGGATGTTCTTTCATGGATTCTCTCATTGGTTCCGTCAGAAGTTGTTTCATAACAAGTGACACAAAATTATCTTTTAGTTTCAGCCAAGGTTCTTTCTTAGGCTGTCTCATAGGATGCATCGGAAATCCTACCGTTGGTTCTTTGAGTTTTGAGTGAGGTTTACGAGCAACATTAGCCTACGTTGCCGCCATGCTAACAACAACATTAGCTGGCGTTGCCACAATGCAAACAACAACTCCAGCTCTTCAAACAACAAGATTACCTTGTCCATGTGATGCTGTTATGCTAACGTTAGCTCAGGTTTCCACCATGCTCACATTAGCCCATGGTGACACCAAGCTAACAACAGCGTGTGTTACCATCATGCTAATATTCGCTAGCATTGCCGTGACTTGGCGCAACATGCTCACGTGCGTGTAGATGCAGCTGAGGGTGTGTGTGTGCCAGTGTTACAATAACAAGACAGTGAGGGGCCCCTGGGGGCCGTCAAGTCTGTTTACTTAAATGTGTGTGTGTGTGTGTGTGCCTAAGAGAAAGAGAGTTTGTGTGTTTGACAGTCATGGTATGTGTGTGTGAGCGAGAATAAGAGAATGTGTATGTGATTGACTGTGTGAGAGTGTGCAAGTCATTGTGTGTCTGTGAGAATATGTGAATATGTGTGAGTGTGTGTCTGACAGATCGTGCGCGCGCGCCCACGCAAGTGTGTGTATCGATAGACGAAGAAAGGCGTAAAGCCGTCATGTTAGCAGTAACGTGAATATGCGTTGACATTTAGCTAACAATAATATTAGCTTTCATTGACGTCACGCTAACAAAAACATTAGCTCACATTGGCATCACATTAGCACGTGTTGCCACCATGCTAAAAATAACATTAGCTGGTGTTGTCGTCATGCTAACGGTTCACTGACATGCTTGCAGCAACTTGAGTCCTTATTCCCTTTTGCTGTGTTGTTAGCCGAGCTAAACATCAACTAGCTATGGGCTGCATAGCTTGTCAATCATTCATCAATTGATTGGAAGACCCATCAATTTGTTTGCTTTAGAAGTCCTTTCACCCCTTTTTCAAATTCATTTTTTACCGTCAGTGTCAACGACAGCTCAAGGTCCCATCATGCTAACAACATTAGCTTGTGTTGCTGTAATGTATTTTATTTAATTTTTTTGCACTCACTCACACAAACACACACACATACACAATGCCGTCATGTTAATGACCTATATTGGAAACTCATGTTGCCACGATGCTAACAACATTAGCTGGCGTTGCCTTCATGCTTCAACGACAATGTTTTGTATTTTGTCCACCAGGATGCGTGTGCGCTCCCGGGAGGCATTTGGTGAGACGGGCGTGGTCCTGCTGGCCATCCTCATGCTGATGATGTCCGTAGGACGCCTCGCCACCACGGCCACCGCACCGCTGCAGGTCAAACACCCACACAAGACCCACCTTCTGTCCCCTTGCCCGTTCACATTTGGGTGTACCTTTTTGTGTCTCTTTCCGTATCCTTGTATATCAGTTTGTGTCTCCTATTGTTTCTACTTAAACATATAGACCAATTGGGTGACACCCCCGCTACCCACCCCCTGGCAGGGTGTCACCCCCTTGCCCCCCTTCACATTCCAGCAGCATGCTTGGGTTTGATTGCTGTTGCTACTGCACACGGGGAATGTCTGGAAAGTGCAGCGTCAGCACTTTTGGGGATGTTCGCAATAATGCTCTCTTTCTGACTTCTGATTGGCTGACATGCTCACTCAGGCAGCAGGGTCTTCTTTTGGCTCTGATAAATTACCCAATGAACTAAATTTAGACTATAATATAGTTTTCATGGTCCAAACATGTCATAGTCCTTCAAAAGCTTTTTGTTCCACCATGTAGCTGAATGGTCGCCATGACTGGATGGGACATGAGTGGACTGGTCGCCATGACTGGATGGGACGTGAGTAGACTGGTTGCCATGACTGGACAGGACACGAGTAGACTGGTCACCGTGAGTAGACTGGTCGTCATGACCGGAACAAGCGTGAAGTGACAGGACCTAATTTGCCTTGACTTGACTTGCTGTGGAGTGACTTGACTTGGCTGGGGCTATGGCTTCTTGGCTGTGACGAGGACGATTTAGTTAGCTGTGACGAGGACGACTTGGCTAGCTGTGACGAGGACGATTTAGTTAGCTGTGACGAGGACGACTTGGTTAGCTGTGACGAGGACGATTTAGTTAGCTGTGACGAAGACGACTTGGCTAGCTGTGACGAAGACGACTTGGCTAACTGTGACGAGGACGATTTAGTTAGCTGTGACGAGGACGACTTGGCTAGCTGTGGCTTTTTAGCGATGACTATGACAATGGCAACTTGGCGGTGACAATGGCTACTGTTAGAGTAGTCAATATTTGTATTCTACTCTTTGCGTGTTCAATTAACTGAATGGTGAGATTCTGGTGAAGAAGTCCCTTTGCAAAGGTATCATTATCACAGAAGCTTCTGATCACACAAAAAGAAGACACTGAAACCGTGTTCCGTTCAGATTGTGTGTCCCTCCTTCTCCTGTACATCATTATTTATTGAAAAGTGGGTGAATACGAAAAGTCTCCTCTCCCCTCCCATTCACAAAAAGGCAGAAGTTCCCAGGAATACAAATCAGATTAGACTTAAAAAATAATAAATCAGCCTGTCCTTGGACTCTCTTCGACCGACTGAGACTGGTACAAACTCTACTCCCTCTTTCCCAGGCAAGAGAGACAGATAAGAATACAATAGACAATACTATTCATTGAGCTACACAGCTATAACTAAATCCAAAACGGCTAAAATATAAATTGAAACTGAAAAACAATGTTAATAATTCAACACTACTTAGCTGTAAGGAAGACGACTTGGCTGTGACGAAAACGTGACGCACGAACTTCCACACATAACATAGGCAATGCACCCACACTGACTGGACAAACACAACAGACTAGATACACCAACACTAATGAGACACACCTGGGGAAGGGAAGACACACACAGGTGGATGTGATTAGACAAAAGAATAAACCAGGAACACAAGAAAAAAAAACACCAACCACAGACAAAAACAACAAAAACACCCATAACAAACCCAACCCCCACAGAACCGAAACATGACACAGTTGTTGATACTTGGACACTCATTTCCTGGAACTATAAAGGTTCCAATCAATATTATGTTTAAAGTTCCAAATGCTCTTTGACCTCTCAATATAGTGGGCCATCCTGCTTAATCAGCATTTTTATCATAACTTTTGGATCCACAAGTCCATCTGTGTGTATGTGTGTGTGTACAGGAGGAAGGCAGCGTGGCCTCCAACAGCCTGGAGGAGCTCCAGGTGACGGCCTTCTGGTGGGGCGAGTGGGCGAAGTGGACGGCGTGCACGCGCACCTGCGGTGGGGGCGTCAAGTCACAGGAGAGACACTGCCTCAAACAGAGGTCACTTGAGACTCCCGTTTTCCGATAGTCCCTGAAGTTCTTTTGTTGTTCACGTGTGTCTTTTGTGTCCAAAGAAAGAAAGTTGCTGCGTTCAAGGACAACATGACGTGCTCAGGAACCTCCAAGAGATACCACCTGTGCAACACACAGGTCTGTTGCACACATACGCACACAAACAGGCACACTCATATACGCGTATACACAAACTGACTTTTGTTGTCAACTTTGCGTACTTGCAGGACTGCCCAGCCAGTGGTCGAAGCTTTCGAGAGGAGCAGTGCTGGTCCTTCAACTCGCAGCTCTACAGTGGCCATAGCTACCAGTGGAAACCTCTCTATCCGGGTAACGCACGTTCAGTCGTAGTCATTGGTTGGGGTGGGAAGTGTTAGAGTAGACAATATTAAGTATTGTACTCTTTGCGTGTTCAATTAACTGAATGGTGAGATCCTGGTGAAGAAGTCCCTTTGCAAAGGTAAATAATTATCAGAAGCTTCTGAGGACAAAAGGCTGATGACACTGAAGCCGTGTTCTATCAGGTTGTCTGTCTCGTCCAACGTGGGGCATCAATACTTATTCAGAAAAGTGGGAGACTAGAAGTCTCCTCCCATCAGCCCACAACACACCCGGCCACAACTCAGCGAATACAAGAGAATCTGTTCCCATGGGTATAAATCAGATTAGAAAAAATACAATAATAATAAGCCTGACTCCCTTCCGACCAGTAGAGACCGGCCCTCCCATTTAGAGATAGCGAATGAATGTATGAACTCGTTGCCCTTCCTCATGAAAGTAACACAGACAAGAATACAATTCATTGAGCCTACACTGAGTCAACTAAATCCAAAACGGCTAAAATATAAATTAAAACTAAAAAACAATGTTAATAACTCATCAGAAGCCGCAGGTAGGAGGTCAAAAAGGGGTTCGAGTTTTAGTGCTTGAGATTCATATCAGAGTTTCAAGCCCAAGTTTGTGTCTGTTAGCACAAACGCTAGCGTTGATGTTAGCATTGACGTTAGAAGTGACATTAGCATTAGCGGTGACGTCCGTGTGGACGTTGGAGTTGCCGTTAGCGTTGATGCTAGCGCTGCGCTGTGTGTAGACGACTACGTGCACATCTCCAGCAACCCGTGCGACCTCCACTGCACTACCACCGACGGCCAGCGGCAGCTGATGGTGGCGGCGCGCGACGGCACGTCCTGCAAGTACAGCAGCTACCGCGGTGTCTGCGTGGACGGTAAGTGTGAGGTGAGTCCACGCTCGGCCAGGATTTCAAAGTAAAGTTCCTAGCCTACGTTACGGTGTCAAAGCAGGCTAATATTTACATGTTCAGTATATTGATATTTGTAGGTCATTTTCCTATGTTGAGAACTGCTGACATCATCAGTTTCCTTTGCTGTCCCCCAGCCAATCGGGTGCGATGGCGTTCTCTTTTCATCCAACACGCTGGACAAGTGTGGCGTCTGCCAGGGCGATGGGAGCAGCTGCAGCAGGGTCACCGGAAACTTCCGCCGCGGGGCCACTACGCTCGGTGAGAGCCACCTGTTCACACTGCCACACATTTTTCGCTGTCACAAAGACCGCTAAGTGTCAGGTTCATGCAACCTCAGACAAGGAAGGAAGACAAGAGTCTTTTTGCTCGCGAGGAGAACGGACAGAGATGTGCACAGATTGCAATCCTACCCGCTTAGAGGTGCACTCTTTTAATTTTTTTACAGGGCGTTCCCTTGTTACATAGCTGTTGCTGCTCTAAAGGGGAGAGGGCACACAGCAGCAACGTTAAAACCAACGCGGATATGAGTCAGATAATAATACAGATGACTTTTTCTTCGGTGCTCCAACAAAAAAAATGTTTCAGTCCTTATCTTGTGATAATGGCACTGTTCCTCTCCTGCAGCAGCAGCAGTCTTGCTCTTTTTCATGCTCTGCTCTTCTTCACAGACAAATTCATGATTCAAACAAGGTTATACTGCTGAATAAATGCTTTGCAATACTATAAGAGTAAATATGGGATAACTTTTATACATTGTTCATTTACACTAAACACATAACTAAACACATAACACCAAAATCAGTGTCCTTCCTCCTGATTTGCAGGCTATGCGTTCATCACGCAAATCCCTGAAGGATCTTGGGACATCCAGGTCATCGAGAGGAAAAAGTCAGCCGACCTTCTCGGTCAGTGATTGGCTGGCAACCGGCACCTAAGTTCCTTTTCATAGACAAAATGCAAAAGAAAAAACAAAGTCGCTTCCTTTTTGCAGCCGTGACCGACCAGGCGGGGAACTTCTTCTTTAACGGCGCTTACAAAGTGGACAGCCCTCAGAACTTCCACGTGGCAGGCACTGTCTTCAAGTACCGCCGCCCCATGGACATCTACGAAACGGGCATTGAGTACATCGTCGCCAAAGGGCCCCTGGACCAGCCGGTCAACATTCTGGTACCTAAAGCAGTATGTCAGAGATTAGGATTAGGGTTTTAAATGAGAGATAGGATTTCAAATTTACAATGTTTGTGTTTCAAACCTGGGTTAGAGTTTCAAAGTAAGGGTTCAAGAGTCAGACAGGGTTAAAGTTTCAGATTAGGGTATCAATACATAAATTGGGGTTCAGCCCAGGATTAGGGTTTTAATGTTGGCATTAAAGCCTTAATCAAGGTTTCAAATTAGTGTTTAAAGCGTTGTTTTCAAATTCAGGTTCCAAGACAATCTTAGGGTTTCAAAATGGGCCCTCAAGCAGGGGTTGGGATTTTGAGTTTGGATTTCAACAATGGGTTAGGGTTTCAAATTCGGATTTTAAACCAGATTTAGGATTTCAAAGGTTTGAAGCTTTGTGTAGGATTTGAATTTATTTCAGGTGAGGGTTATGTTTTCAAAACAGGGTTTCAAATTAGGGTTTCATTCCAGGGTCAGGGCTTCAAAGTAGGGTCTCAAGCAGGGGTTTTGGGTTCTGTGTGTTTCACAAACGGGTTTGAAGCCTTGACGTCTCATTTCAGGTGTGGAATCAGAACGGCCGCACGCCATACATCACGTACGAGTACACAGTCCTAAGAGACTCCTTACCGCCTGTGCCGCCGCCGCCCGTCTACACCGGCACCGACAGCTCATTGGAGGCCGGCCCCCTTCCGGCGCCCAACGCCAGCCGCTACCAGCAGACGCCCGCTGGGGGCCGTATGGAGGGCGGCGCGCAGCAGGAGACCAATGAAGTCTACGAGGAGACCGCACACATACACTGTGACATGGATACACACTACACAGGTATACACACACACACACTTTTTGTGTGTCCTTAGTGTGTCATTCTGTGTATTTTAATGTCCTTTGCGTGTCCTTGAAGCTCTGTGTGTATCCTTTCTTAATAAAATGAACTCGAATGTGTCCTGTTCAAAATAGCTGCAATGCATTAAATTGCATTGAATTGTGTGTGTGTGTGCGTGCGTGTGAGGATGGTACTCGCGTAGCGTTGCATTATTGATGTCTCACACACACACAAAAAGGATCAGCAGCAGATAAAAAATTCACAAAAGGGCCATTACACCACATACCCACCGGGAGGGGCGGTGCTGGGGCTTGTGGGAATTCCCCTCACATCTGACATATTGTCTCTTAAACACTTTCCATCCTGGTCCACCAGAGGGCAACAGCAGCCACATTGGAAGTACAGTCAACCCCATACCTGCCGATGTGCCCCTGGACCCCGAGGCCGACGCCCCCAACCTCATCTGGAGGGTTCTTCTGGAAGGGCACGTGGGCCCAGACGAGCTGCTCATCAACATTTCCACCAATCAGCTGCTGGAGACGGAAGCAGACGGCTTGTTCTCGGCCGAGGCAGACCCTGGCGGGCCGGAGTCGGACGGGCCACTTGGACGCAATCGGACCCTGCAGTTCACGCTCGGACGTAAACGCAATGACAGCAGCGCTGACGTCTTCTACCACAACAAGACGCTGCACGCCGTGGGCAGGGCCGGTGGCCGCTTCAACAGAACCAGGTAATGCAGCAGAACTAGGTCACAGGTCACATGACAGACAGAATCAGGTAACAAAGCTAGGTGCTACAATAAAACCAGGTCTAACCAATAGAATCACGTACTACAACACAGCCAACAAAGCAGCTACTACAACGGAACTGGTTAACCCAACAGAACCAGGTAATATATCACAACCAACAGAACTAGGTACTGCACATATTAACTGAGCCAGGTTCTACTGCACATGTGACAGAACCAGATCACAGAACGTCATACATAGCTCGTCTTACCAACATTCCGTTCCACAGGGGGAATCCGAGGCTCTACCAGAAGAACCTGAAACTGAGTCCGGCTGACATGTACCGCTGGAAGCTTTCCTCCCAGGAGCCCTGTAGCATGACCTGCTCTATCGGTACCATCCTATCCTGGGCCACTGCGTTCTAGTGAATCCGGACCAGTACCTTTCTCAGTATATCTTCAGCTAATCTGCTCATCTCTTCTAGGCGTGTCTAAATCCTTCGTCACGTGCATCCGCTATGACGGTGTCGAGGTGCACGACATGTACTGTGACGCGCTGACCCGACCAGAACCGGTCCATGACTTCTGCATTGGGCGGGAGTGTCAGCCCAGGTAAGCTACTGAAAAAAGCTTTCACACTGCTACTTTTCATACAATAATAAGGTTCTAATGCATTTTAGGTTGAAATTTCACCCCAAAACTCGAAAAAAATTTCAGGAGTAGTTTCCGTGGACCCACAAAATGGGTGGTCACCATAATGTGAGTGGATGCTTCTTGGGGTCTCCCTCAGGTGGGAGGCCAGCAGCTGGAGTGAGTGCTCACGCACCTGCGGCGAGGGCTTCCAGTTCCGCCAGGTCCGATGCTGGAAGATGCTGTCGCCCGGCTTGGACAGCTCCGTCTACAGTGACCTGTGCACCGTGGCTGACCTGGAGAGACCCATTGAGAGGCGGGCATGCAAGAGCCCCGCGTGCGGTCCTCAGTGGGAGGTGGCCGAGTGGACTGAGGTACGGCTCGGGCACTGTTCGACGATGTTTACTCGGTTTTAGAGATTCAAATGGATGGATTCAATCTTAAATACCAGATCAGGCGCTAAATGTTAGCAAGGCTATCTGTGCTAGCAATTTTAGCATCTCTTTCGTGTACTTAAGCTACTTCTAATCGATGAGACAATGTGTCGTCTCAGTGAGAGTTTGAAATGTATGCATGGCATGTAGAAAAAAGCTCAATCAGATGTGTAAATGCTAACAAGGCTAGCAAACCTAACATGCAAACATGTTTTTTGTCTCTTTGCGACACTAGCGAATGTTGATTTCACGTCAGGGTTTCCTAAACGTTCTCTAAACAGTCTTAATGGTCCTTCATCTCGCAAAGGAAGACCATTAAAACTATTCAAAGAACCATGAGAGAACGTTTAGGAAATGTTGTGACCTTGAACAAACCCTGATGTGAAACCAACATTTCTTAGCGTCAGAAATGTTCGCCCCCTCAGTGGGATACGGGCTTAAGCTATTTCAACTGTATTAGACAACATATGTTTTGGTGGCCTCAAAATGAATTTAGGGAATTTTTACAACATAAAGTTAATGCCTTAAAAGGGAAGCTAAATTAACATGCTAACGTGCTTTTCTTGTACTTTCTATATGTTTCCGTGGCCTTATTGGAAGTTTAATCATAATGCATTGCATTTACAAGATCTGCCCTAAGAGAGATGCAAAGCTAATTATGTCAACATGCTAACGCATGCTAACGCAGTGTTCTGCCAAGTGCGGCCGAAGAGATCAGGTGACCCGGGACGTCCGCTGCTCCGACGAAAGCCGCCCGTGCGACCCCATGACCAAACCGCCCAATGTTAAGAACTGCACGGGTCCGTCCTGCGAGCGTCAATGGACCATGTCTGAATGGGGGCCCGTGAGTGGAAGTCACATCACGACATCGTGGCCCAAAAACCTCGCCATCACGTGACGTTCGTTTTTTTCGCCTCCTTGTGCCGTAGTGCTCAGGCCCGTGCCCGCATGGCAGGATGGTCCGTCACGTGTACTGCAAGGCCCCCGAGGGCCGGGTGGTGGCCGAGGACCAGTGCCCCGGCGACGAGAAGCCGCTCGCCGTCCAGCCCTGTGGGGACAGGGATTGCCCCGCCCGCTGGCTTAATCAGGATTGGGAAAAGGTGAGTCTTGGTATGGGAATGTTGACAGCATTCCCACTTATGTTGTTTTTAAACCTTTATTATTTCAGGTACTTTTTATTCTCCACACTTTTTTGCCGTGCAAAAACTCCCACATAATTCAACCGATTTGCACCGTTCAGATTCGACTCCAAAAATTCACACCTTCCTGGGAATATATCGTCTGATTCCACATGATTACAGTTTTCTCACAATTTAATGTTAAATTTTCAATGGGACAGACTTTTGGACCGGTAAACAGAAGGCAATGGTTTGAATCCCACCGTAGACAGATTGCTAGACAGATTGCAGTTCAAGTTTTCTTTTTATTCATTTAGCATTCAACTACAATTAATAATTTGTAATTTTCACATGATTTATCTTTCAATTTACTTCATTAACATTCTGCATGCAAATCTTAGCATTTAGCTTTCAGCATTCCCACGCAATTTCTCCAGAAATTGCACTTTGTCAACGTGTCAACTTGACACGCAACACATGTGGACTGTGTGCAGTGCAACGCCACTTGTGGCCGCGGCGCCAAGCGGAGGATTGTCCACTGCGTGGGCATCAGCGGCGGAAAGTTCCTGGTCTTTGACGACGAGGCGTGCGGCGCCGACGGGAGACCCGAAGATGAGAGCACCTGCTTCGAGCGGCCGTGCTTCAAGTGGTACACCACGCCCTGGTCCGAGGTAAGCTGACGTAGCGTGTGATGAGTGCAGTAACATGCTCGTGACATGTAACCCGGGTGTGTCCAGTGCACCAAGACCTGCGGCGTGGGTGTCAGAATGCGTGACGTTAAATGCTACCAGGACCGCGAGCTGGTGCGAGGCTGCGACCCACTCACCAAGCCCGTCTCCAAACAGACTTGCAGTCTCCAGCCGTGTCCCACCGAGCCGCCAGGTCAGTCCGCCGGAAACGGTCTTGCAGTTTCCCAGGGACTTCCCTGGCTCAGATCGCTGCAACGGTTCTCTGTGTGTGTCTGCCGGTGTCCAGATGAGAGCTGCCAGGACCGGCCCACCACTAACTGCCTGCTGGCTCTGAAGGTCAACCTGTGCAGTCACTGGTACTACAGCAAGGCCTGCTGCCACTCTTGCCGGGCCCTGCGACCGCCTGCATCCTAGAACCCCCCTCCCCAGCCCAAACCTCACCGCCTCGCACCCACTTCCCGCTCGTGCACGTGGATTTTGTTCAGATGGCTCGAGTGCAACGTTTACATTCTAAAAAGACGTCAACACACGAAAGGTTTCCCTCGGGCTTCCTCACACGGGGCACCATTTTTTTCCCGGTTCGTATCAGCATCCTGCACTGTTGTCTTTTCACATCATCCCTCACTCATTTCTTTTTTTCTCGAGCGTTCTTCAGTTATGCTTTCTTCATCTCTCTCCTGCTTTCTTTTCCCCAGCATTCATCACTCTCTCTCCTCGTCATCCTTCTCTCTCTCTCTCTGGATCCTTCACTTGCTCTCTCTCATCCGCTCGCTTTTCTTCCTCTCTCTCTCTCTCTCTCTCTCGCCCACACGTGTGTCTTAAAAACCTTACCTTTAAACTTGAACCAGAACAATGACGGCGACGATGAAGATGAAGATGAAGCTCCTCCTGCGGCCTGAAAGTGAACACCGTGCATCTCTGAACAAAACAATCTTTCCACTCAGTTATTAAGTATTATTTAACGGGGACAGCGAGTGAAATGTGCACGCCGGCGTATTTATTAGTCATCGCACATAAAAAAAATAAAAAATAAAAAAAAAAAAGTCATTTTTTTTCACGTTAGCGCGACCGCCCGACGTTTCTCCGTTGGGAAAACAAAAGAAAACCAAGAAAAAAGAGAAGATGATGGCGGACAGAGGAGCCGAGATGACACTTGAAATGTATTCAGACGTGTGTAACTTCCTGTCTTTGATATAAATCTAACGGATACCTCTTTGTATGACGCGCCAGGACGCACGGACAGACATTGTTGATAATAAACACAAGAAAATGTACACTTCTCTCTCTCTTTTGTGCTTGACTTTTCATTTTCACACTCCCTTTCTCTTAGAGCTGTAAGAACGAAAAGAGTCTGGCGCGTTACGCTGTGTGCCTGTTGGACCACTGTTGTGCACGTTACACGCTGTTGTGCACGTGACGCGCTGTTGTGCACGTGACGTCATATCACGACTGCATGGGCAATCATTTCTGACTATAACTTAGTGTTATAGTGTAACCGATGGTGTATGTTACAGTTTGTTACTGTTGAATTATTAACATTGTTTTTCAGTTTCAATTTATATTTTAGCCGTTTTGGATTCAGTTATAGCTGTGTAGCTCAATGAATAGTATTGTCTATTGTATTCTTATCTGTCTCTCTCGCCTGAGAAGAGAAGGGCAACAAGTTTCTTTTTTTAATTATCTAAAAGGGAGTATAGCCTAGTACCGGTCTCAGTCGGTTCGAAGAGACAGGCTGATTTATTATTGTTCAAGTCTAATCTAATTTGTATTCCTGGGAACTTCTGCCTTTTTTGTGAATGGGAGGGGGGAGGAGACTTTTCGTATTCACCCACTTTTCAATAAATAATGATGTGCAGGAGAAGGAGGGACACACAATCTGAACGGAACACGGTTTGAGTGTCTTCCTTTTGTGTGATCAGAAGCTTCTGATATAACGATACCTTTGCAAAGGGACTTCTTCACCAGGATCTCACCATTCCGTTAATTGAACACGCAAAGAGTAGAATACAAATATTGTCTACTCTAACATTACTGTGCCAGCACGTTACACTGTGCGACTGCGTTTCAGTGTCCGGGTTACAGCATAGGTGACAGTGTCTTGACTCTGTTACAACGTGTTACAGTGCACGTGACATTGTGTTACACCCTGTTAAAGTGTGGGTGACAGGCATCCTCCAATATAAGTCGGCGTGTTACAGTGTAGGTGACAGTGCCATGCAAATATAACGATCGTGTTACAGTGTCCGCGGCAGTGTGTTACATGTTACAACGGCGATGTTACAATGCGCTACAGTGTTTAAGTTAATACGTTACATCGTTGATGAAGTGTTAGATTCTTACAATATAAGCGAGTGCGGTGTATTACGCCATGTTAATGCCAGTGTTACACAGTTTGGGTGATGACGTCTTGCGGTATAACGGAGTGTGTTACAACGTGTAACAGTGTACGTGACGGTGTGTTACATTGTGTTGTAGTGTTACGCCATATTACGGTATGGGGTGTCTTGACAATATAGGTGAGTGTGTTCCCGTATTGGTACGTGCACAATGTCTTACAATACCACCGAGTTGCAATATGCTTCGCTGTAAGTAACATTTTAGGCGACACAGCGTGTTGCAGTGTGTTACAGTGTGGGTGACAGCGACCGTGCAACGTTGAAGGTAAAATTGCGAGGAGCATTAGGTATCATAAAATATTTATTAAAACATCAATCCATGAATGTTTTGGGGTCGGGGGCTTATTTCATGTTTATTTCATTGTCTTTGGATATAAAATGCAATTTTGTATTGATGCCGCAACTTCATTGATTGTAGCTGATGTGCACACATTTAGCACGTTTGTGCTCTTGTAATGAAAAAAAGTGTCAAAAATGTGTCAAATGTTGGAGTTTATCAATCATTTCATTAAAAGTTGTGTAACGTCAGAGTACATTTACACGTACAATACACACGATTGCTATGCTAAAATAAAACGGCTATTCATATAGTGTTTCAGATAAGCGCACACTTATATAGTAATAATATAATAATATAGTCAATATTCTCATTGGTCAAGTTTGGGCCTTTGCAAAAGAACAAAAAGGAATGTGAGAGATTGTTTTAACCCTCCTGTTATATTGCGGGTCATATTGACCCGTTAAAAAAAAGACGATTCAACTTGTTCTGCTGCTCTTCTTAGTTTTATTCTAAGTAACTGCAAACATTGAATTTCCATAATTTATTAGATGAAAGGGATGTCCCGTTTTTTGTCATGTTTTGGTTCTGTGGGGGTTGGGTTTTTGTTTGTTAGTCCTCGTCACAGCTAAACATGTCGTCCTCGTCACAGCTAAACATGTCGTCCTCGTCACAGCTAAACAAGTCGTCCTCGTCACAGCTAAACAAGTCGTCCTCGTCACAGCTAAACAAGTCGTCCTCGTCACAGCTAAACATGTCGTCCTCGTCACAGCTAAGCATGTCGTCCTCGTCACAGCTAAGCATGTCGTCCTCGTCACAGCTAAACATGTCGTCCTCGTCACAGCTAAACATGTCGTCCTCGTCACAGCTAAGCATGTCGTCCTCGTCACAGCTAAACATGTCGTCCTCGTCACAGCTAAACATGTCGTCCTCGTCACAGCTAAACATGTCGTCCTCGTCACAACCACGAAGCCCCAGCCAAGTGAAGTCACTGCACAGCAAGTCAAAGCAAATCAGGTCCTGTCACGTCACGCTCGTTCCAGTCATGGCGACCGTCCACTCCCGTCCCGTCCCGTCCCGTCCCGTCCCGTCCCGTCCCGTCCCGTCCCGTCCCGTCCCGTCCAGATTGTCTGCTCACCTTCCTCCCTATGTTTAATAAAATGACCACACATTTCACTTGATTCCTGTTTAACTGCTTTTGCGTCCACCATCTCTCATTCACTCACGTTCTCACATGACATTTTTAAGATTTTTTTTTTTTTTTTTTTGCTTAATTTCTTTTCACTATTATTCCCCAAAAGTTTTTGTAATTTAATTTGTTATTTCTGACAACAAAACATACAGCCGGTCATATTGACCCGAGAACATTGTCGCTTAAAAAAAGAACATAAGAGGAGGGTTAAAAGGTGAGCTTGACTCCTTGTCAAGCTGTCAATAAAGTTTTGATGAATTGAGAGTTTGTCCCAAGCCAAACTAAAACATCCAGCATGACGGCGTGGAAAAGAATGAGGGGCCGTCAAGGACAACATTTTGAATGACTTCTTACATTGCGAAACACTCTCACATATACACCACAATAATGTTTTCACACGCACTTCGGAAATGAGATGCTTTAACACACACTACTGAAACTGATTTCTTCATGATGGGTGTGACAGCATTTCACATTTGTGTGAGTGAAAAAGAAAATCTGTGCGAGAGTTTTTGAGTAATGTGAATGAGAGCAAAACAAATTCAAGTGTGTGTGTGTGTGTGTGTGAGAAAGCATTCTAGTGTTATATATGAGAGCGTTTCAGGTATATGTGAGAAGTCATCCTGAATGATGCCCCCCGCCGGGCCCTCATAAAAAAAGCCCTCAGTTGTCGCGTTTGTGGCCCCCTGGCGCCCCCTAAACGTCGGTGCTGACACTACGGGTTACCCCCTCTCGCATGGCCACTGAGCGGATGAGGTCCAACTTGCGGTAGAACCCGGCCAGGTCGGCGGCGGGCATCTCCAGGTCCTGGTGCACGCTATGGTAGCCGCCGCCCCCTCGCCCTCCGTTGCAGAGCCGCTCCGGGTGGTGCAGGTAGAAGGGCAGCGTGCAGCGCGCGCACGCCGGGCAGAAGCCGTGCACGCGCTGGCAGCGCCGCAGGGGCGGCGGCGGCGGCGTGAAGCTGGCGGGCCCGTTGGCCTCGGTCAGGAAGGTGGGCGGGTACGTCTCGGGTTCGTCGCTGTAACGCTCCGGGGTGGGCGGCGTCGGGGGGGCCGACAGAGCCAGGGGGTGCGAAGGCGACATGGTGGACAGCTCCGGTTCCTCCTCCTGCCCCTTGGCGGACTCGCCCTTCTTGCAGCAGTAATACTGAAAAGGGGAGACGGCCGGCTAACGCTTAGTGCCTGTTACAATGAGGGTTCGATTTAAACGTTTTTCGAAAAAAATGACTCTTTTTGACGATTGTTTTTTTTCTAAAACATTCTTATGTATGACAAAGAAGAATTTCGGGCAAAATCCCATACGTGTTACAGTGTCACTGCTTGCGTTACAAGTTGGGTTTCCATCCACCCATTTTTATTCCAATTTTCAAGAAATGCAAAAATAAAACTGATTGGAAACGCTAGAAATTCCAAAAAGGGCCTAAAATGCTCCCAAAAACTTTTTACGCTTGGAGGGGGTGGATTTTTAAGCGTATTGAAAAAAAGAAAATGAAGATGACAAGACCGGATACAAGTCGCAAGTTTTGACAGGATATTACGTCACACGTACGTTTGTAGTCCCAAAGCAATGTCGGACAATAAAGTAAGGTATGTTCGGGGGGACGATGAAACAGAAATCTTTTTGGAATTAATTAAAGTAGCGAATATAATTCTATTTTAGATGGAAAACAGCAAAGAAACGCTACAATTTATCAAGAATTACAAAAGCAAACTCATCATCATCATCATCGCACGGCACAGTCGCTTCCTGTTTTTCTTCTCCTTTTAAATGACTGGTGGATCACATTTCTATGGTGTATACCGCCACCTACAGCGGCGGAGTCGCCTCTCAATATTCGCAAAAGAAGAACAGATGGAAACGGACATAAGCCGCATGTCCGTTTTGCGCTTAACATTTTCGAAACATTTGAACGGAAAACCTGACTACTGGTCAGTATTGGTCAGTTATTTAATGGAATCAAATGTAAAATTCAACTTTAAAGCCCTAAAAGAAAAAAAACACATTTATATTTACTGAGAAATTAACAACAAAAAATCGTAATTGTACCATAATTTCTTCTTCTTTTTTTTTTTTAAAGTGAAAATAATTACAATTTCTGTAATGTAATAAAGGTTGTGGGTTAGATCCCCTCGGTGAACATGCTGAAGTATCCTTGAGCAAAATACTGAACTACTAATGCTGTGTCATCAGAAGCTGAATGACTCGTCAAAATGTAAAACAGTTTGAGAGCCTTGTCAGGTGGAAAAAATGCTATTTAAACGAATTACCCTAACAGTAAACTGTTGCAATTTTAAACCCCAAATATAGTTTTTCATCAGTTATTGGCCGTGTTTTGAAAGATTAATCACGTCAATTGTTTGGTCATATAACGTTATATTACATACAATCTTGTTAAAATGACATTTCAAAAATGTACTTTAATTAAGGAAAATGATTTGACAAGAAAGTAATTTTCCCCCGTGTTTTTCCTGGCGCCTCCGCTGCCGGGAAAATGCCCGTTTATTTCTTTCCACGGCGTCGCGAGCAGACGTACCTGCAACCTACATAAACACAGCACAGCGACAATGGTGAGTAAGATGACGGCAGCCAGAATTCCACCTGCGATGACCACTGTCCCGGCTGACATTCGAAATGCTCTCCATCAACAGCCTGCAGGGGGCGAGCGAGAGCAGGGGGGGGGGGTGACCATCCGGGCAATCGGGACGCAAGGAAGAGCAAAAGAAGAGGATGAGCGTTGCATTCAGGTTCGGTCTTTTCAGCTTTCTTGGAATGTTTTGGGGGAAGGCGGCACGAGGTGGCGTCACATGCATTTGCTAGCGTGTTAGCGACGACAACGCGCGCTTCATTAGCCGCATGTTTTATAGAGTGTATCTCTTGAAGACTCTCTAAATAAAGTGAGTCATTATTTCGCTACTAATGCTAATGCTACTCTAATGTTAGCTATCTCGCCGATATCTTACCAACGTCTCAATGACCTCTCGGTAATATGTTTCTATTCTCTCGGGAATAGCTCACCTTATCTCACGAATATATAACTATATAAGTATCACACATGGAATTTTGCTAATACCTTATTTCAATAAGACCTCTTTGGTATCTCAGTACCATTTCGCCAATATGCTAATAACCTCATTGATATCTCACTGATTTGCCATTTCCAAATCAGTGACACGTTGATGATATCTCACAAGAATCTGAAGCAAATCTCGCTGATATCTCATTACTGTGTCGCTAGCATCATCGTTATACTCGTACCTTATTGCCTCCCACTTACGTTGTTTATTTCAGGCACTTTTTATTTATTCTCCACACCTTTTTTTTGCCGTGCAATAACTCCCGCATAATACATCCGATTTACAACATTCCAATTTCAACTTGCTTCAAAAAATTCACGCCTTCCTAAGAAGATATCGCCTGATTCCATATTACTTACAGGTTTTTCGCACAATTTAATGTTCAATATCAACTTTTCCCCATTGATTTTCAATTGGACAAGACATTGAAAGTCTCACTTTCCACGCCCACTTCCATGATCCCATTTTCTTAAATGGCATTTGACATGAACTTTTTTACTATATGAATCCATTTTTTAGCTGCATTACACTCTATTACTCACAATAACATCCATATTCACAAGAGTGCGGCGGTTAAAGCACATGACCGGCATGTGCAAAGTTCTGGGTTCAATTTCCTGTTTGAAGCTCCTTAGAGTGAATGCAGTTCAACTTTTCATTTTTTGATTTATGAATAATTTTCCATTTTCACATCATTTATCTTTCAATTGATAATTCATAAGCATTGCGCATGCATTCAAATCTTAGCATTCAGCTGCTAGCATTCAGCGTTCAGCATTCCCGCGCAATTTCTGCAGAAATTTAAATTTTGTCTATAGTATCCAATCTCATAACCATCTCACAATCTCACTTCCATTTTGTTAATATCACACTAATATTGCAACACTTTTATCTCACTCGTATCTTGAGACTATCTTACTAATATTTCATTTTTACATCTCATTAACATGTCACTAATATCTTAACATGATCTCAGCAATATCCTGATATCTCACTAAAAAATCTTCACACAATCTCATTTGTATCTTCATTACCATCTCGCTATCTCGCTAACGTGGCTAATATTACCTAACTAATATCTGGATTATATCGGACTAATATCATGCCACTATCCCAATAATATCTTCATCATATCGCACTATCTCACTAAGACCAAAATGAAAGACTCATCTTTAACATATTTTCATTTTTCCCTCCGTCCATCTTGACCAGACATACGCCCAGCATCATCTTCATTTTACCATCCACCGCTCATCCATCCGTCTTCATCTTCATCTCGCCATCATCATCATCATCATCACTCCATCACTCCATCCATCCATGGAGCATCTTTTTTTTTTCATGTAATCATGCCAAGTAAATCACAGTCAACCAATGAAGCGTCTCTAAAGTGTGACGTCACTTTAAGGTGTTGTTGACCGTTAAATCGCATTCGAGCGCGCGCACACACACACACACACTGATCTTACCCATCACTTGAGTGCTGGTTCCGCTTGCAAATGAACACGCACACGCACCAGGAGTGGGAAAAGTGAGAGTAAGTGCATCAGGGTTAAAGAAAAAAAAAAACAGCCAACAACAGCAAAAAAAAAAAAAAAAGAAGAAAAAAAAGTCACCAAACTTGTTTGATTCCCTTCGAGAACATTCTCCACAAACACTGGAAGGTAGTCCAGTTCGGGTGAGAACCTCCTGCAGGGAGAAAAGAGCCTCTAGTGACGCCGCGCGCAGCCACTCTGCTTCCTTCTCTGTTGCAGCGGCGGCGGCGCGCGCGCTCACGCCCGAGCGGCGCTGCAACTGGGGCGTGTGCGCGCGGGTGAGCGTGCGTGAGCGCGCAACACGCCAAAGCTGAGCATCTCACCTCGCCCGAGCCAAAGTCAACCAAGAAGTTCAAAGTCGGCTTGCCAGCTTCTTGACTAATCTCGTTACCATCTTACTAATATGTTATTAATCATCTTAACAATATCCCACTCAAATATTAAATTCTTACTAATATTCCATTACCGCCAAACAAATAATATATTGGTAAAATCTCATAAAAGAAAATCTCATGATATCCTATTACGATATCACCAGCTTGCAAATATCCCACTGATGTCCCCCTAATATCTCACTATTATCTCATTAAATCTCACCATTATTTCATCTGAAATATCAACAATATTTCACTAATAGTTTACTGGTATTTGATTACCATCTCACTAATATGTTATCATCTTAACAATATCCCACTCAAATCTTAAGTTCTCATTAATATCCCAATACCACCAAACAAATAATATATTGGTAAAATCTCATGATATCCTATTACGATATCACGAGCTTGCAAATATCCCACTGAAGTCTCTCTAATATCTCATTATTATCTCATTAGATCTCACTATTATCTCAACTGAAATATCAACAATATTTCACTAATAGTTTACTGGTATTTGATTACCATCTCACTAATATGTTATCATCTTAACAATATCCCACTCAAATCTTAACAAGTTCTCACTAATATCCCAATACCACCAAACAAATAATATATTGGTAAAATCTCATAAAATAAAATCTCATGATATCCTATTACGATATCACCAGCTTGCAAATATCCCACTGAAGTCTCTCTAATATCTCACTATTATCTCATTAAATCTCACCATTATTTCATCTGAAATATCAACAATATTTCACTAATGGTTGACTCGAATTTGACTCATATGTTATCAATAATCTTAACAATATCCCACTCAAATCTTAACAAGTTATCACTAATATTCCATTGCCACCAAACAAATAATATATTGGTAAAATCTCATAAAAGAAAATCTCATGATATCCTATTACGATATCACCAGCTTGCAAATATCCCACTGAAGTCCCCCTAATATCTCACTATTATCTCATTAAATCTCACCATTATTTCATCTGAAATATCAACAATATTTCACTAATAGTTTACTGGTATTTGATTACCATCTCACTAATATGTTATCATCTTAACAATATCCCACTCAAATCTTAAGTTCTCATTAATATCCCAATACCACCAAACAAATAATATATTGGTAAAATCTCATGATATCCTATTACGATATCACCAGCTTGCAAATATCCCACTGATGTCCCCCTAATATCTCATTATTATCTCATTAGATCTCACTATTATCTCAACTGAAATATCAACAATATTTCACGAATGGTTGACTCAAATTTGATTACCATCTCACCAATGTGTTATCAATAATCTTAACAATATCCCACTCAAATCTTAAGTTCTCATTAATATCCCAATACCACCAAACAAATAATATATTGGTAAAATCTCATGATATCCTATTACGATATCACGAGCTTGCAAATATCCCACTGAAGTCTCTCTAATATCTCATTATTATCTCATTAGATCTCACTATTATCTCAACTGAAATATCAACAATATTTCACTAATGGTTGACTCGAATTTGACTCATATGTTATCAATAATCTTAACAATATCCCACTCAAATCTTAACAAGTTATCACTAATATCCCATTGCCACCAAACAAATAATATATTGGTAAAATCTCATAATATACAATCTCATGATATCTTTTTTACAATTTCAAATATCTTCAAATATCAAATATCCCCTGTTATCTCATTGATGTCTCCCTATTATCTCGCTATTATCTCACCTGAAATATCAACAATATTTGACTAATAGTAATAAGTTATCTCATTCACGTCTAACAATATCTCACAATAACTCATTAATTTCTCACGAATGTCATCACTAT